>NC_142131.1:61144090-61773181 GCF_024610735.1 Ursus americanus | reverse complement strand
CACTCAGCATTTTGAGAGTCACCTTTGCTATTACATGGAGTTACGGTTCGTCCATTCTTACAATATATTCATTCATTCTGCTGGTTGGTTCATATTTGTATCCAGTTTGGGGCTATTGCCCCTACTGGGGGCTATTACTTACTATTTCTACTATGAAAATATCTATACATACATTTTTGAAAGCGAGCATATAAACGTATATTTTTTTATATACCAAGGAGTAGAATTAATGGTCATGGAATATACAAATATTTAGCTATATTGGATATTCCCAAACAATTTCACAAAATGGTTGAACCAATTTTATACTCCCATCAATAGCATATGAAAGTATTGCTTTGATATTCAGGAAAACTCATGTCACAAAATAAACATCAAAGGGGCACTTTATGTTGCTGTCTTCTGTTTCTAAGTCTTTTAATCTAAAGGGGTGTAGACTTGGAAAGAATTGATTTGTAGGTTACCTTTCGGTCACTATGCTTAAAGCGTTCAAGATGTGTTTATTCCAGAGATATTCTTCCAAGCTGAAAACTATTCAGACGTATTTCCATGTTTACTAATGGCAAACCTTTTAATGACTTTGTACTTAAATGTATGTTCCAATAATGGAACACAGAAATATCTTTCTGAAACCTCTAAGGGTTTTCACATATTGTTTTCTCATGACAGTACTCTCTGCCCCATTTTCACATGACACAACTGAGACCCTGAGCAGCTAAAAGGTGAACCCATTTGTTTAGAGAGCATCTCTCCACATCAAATCTTGGCCTGAGATTCAGGTACTCAAAGTGCAGGCTCCTTGCTCCCAGATGCAGAAAAAGGCCTGTGAGCCAGTCTTTGAAGTTTATATGAATTATGATTATATTAGCTGAGCTTTCTTGATTTCTGATATTCAGTACCACTGTTAATTTGCATGACTGCTTTATCCTAATTTATATATTAGTATCCTTTTTGGAAAAATAATTGGAAATCAAGTCAGAGAAAGATTAAGTGTCTTGCTTAATATTACTAGAAGATGATATTCCATTTCTCAAGTTTCAGGTAAAATGTCTTTGACTTCCACAACATTGAGGATTTTAACTGCACATGTAACGGCACATCATTACAAGAGTTTATTACGTTAAATGGGAACCAACTGAGCATGAAAAGAATAAGAACTGCATTTTGGACAGAAAGCCTACTATACTAAGGGTCAGAGCTGTTTCCACGAACTGGACAGAGTTGCTGCTGTGCATTTATTGGTAAAAACACCATGCTCTGTGTCCAAGTTTCTTTAATGAGGTGGGATGTTACAGTAATTTTTAAATATAAATTATGATTGGAATTTTTGTGCAATCATTAA
Source organism: Ursus americanus (assembly GCF_024610735.1). Classification (NCBI taxonomy): domain Eukaryota; kingdom Metazoa; phylum Chordata; class Mammalia; order Carnivora; family Ursidae; genus Ursus; species Ursus americanus. Next base: position 61,771,839 of record NC_142131.1, on the reverse strand, counting down.
TGATGCTTATTAACTTTTTTGAAATAACTAGCCTTAAAAGTAGGTTATGAAATTATACATGCCATATGATCACAAGTATGTACAAATATGTAGGAAAGATTGGAAGTAAGTATACAAAAATATTAATAGCAACTTGTGATTTTGGAAACAAGGGTATTTTTTAATAACTTTTTTATAGTTACCAAATTTTATAAATAAGTATTTTTTTTAAATTTTTACCCAGTTTATTTAAATTAAAAACAAAAAATAAAATAAAGCAAAACAACCCCACAGTTCACCCATTTCTTCTGCTCCTTACCTAATACTTCTTACAACCCTTAATATGTTGTGTAGATCTTTGAGCTTGGTTTTTTGGATTTTGTTTGTTTGTTTGTTTGTTTTGGGGTTCCACATATAAAAGAGATCACGTAGTATTTGTCTTTCTTTCTCTGACTTATTTCATTTAGCCTAATGCCCTCAGGGTTCAAGATTTCATTTTTTATTTCTAAATAATATTCCATTGTATGTATATGCCACATCTTCTTTATCCATTTATTTGTTGATGGGCACTTAGGTTGTTTCCATATCTGGGCTATTATAAATAATGTTGCAATGAATATGGAGGTGCATATATCTTTTCAAGTTAGAATTTTTGTTTTCTCTAGTAGATACCCCAAAGTAGAATTGCTGGATCATATGGTATTCTATTTTTAACTCTTTGAAGAACCTTCATACTGTTTTCCAAAATGGCTGCACCAATTTACTTTCCCACCAATAGTGCATGAGGTTTCCCTTTTGTCTGCATCCTTGTCAATACTTGTTATTTCTTGTCTTTTTTGATAACAGCCATTCTAACAGGTGTTATCTCATTGTGTTTTTGATTTGCATTTCCCTCATGATTAATGATGTTGAGCATCTTTCCATGTACCATTTGACCTTCATATGTCTTCTTTGGAAATATGTCTTTTCAGATCATCCCATTTTTTAATGTGTTTGATTTTTTGCTATTGAGCTGTATGAGTGCTTTGTTATTTTGTATGTGAGCTCTTTATCAGATATAGGATTTACAATTATTTTCTCCCATTCAGCAAGTTGCTTTTTTGTTTTGTTCATCATTTCCTTTGCTGTATAGAAGCTTTTTAGATTGATGCTGTCCTACTTGCTTATTTTTGCTTTTGTTGCTTTTGCTTTTGGTTTCATATTCAAAAAATCATTGCCAAGACCTATAACAGGGAGTTTACTGCCTGTATTTTCTTCTAGGAAGTTTATGGTTTCAGATCTTATATTCATATCTTTAATCCATTGAGTTAGCTTTTGCGTATGGTGTCAGTGGTCCAGTTTCATCCTATGGCATGTGGCTGTCCAGTGTTCTCAACATCATTTACTGAAGAGACTGTCCTTTCCCCCATTGTATATTCTTGCCTCCTTTGTCATAAATTGTCTATATGTTTTTGAGCTTTCTATTGTGTTCCATTGATCTATGTATCTGTTTTTATACCAATATCATACTGTTTTAATTAATATAGCTTTGTAATATACTTCGAAATCAGGGAACATGCCTCCAGCTTAGTTCTCCTTTCTGAAGATTGCTTTGGCTACTTGGGATCTTTTGAAATTCCATACAAATTTTAGGACTATTTGTTTTTGTTCTGTGAAAAATGCCATTGGAATTTTGATAAGCATTCCGTTGAATCTCTGTATTGGTTTGGGCAGTATGGACATTTTAACAATATCAGTTCTTCCAATATGTGAGCATGGAAAATTTATCCCTTTGTTTGTGTCTTCTTTAATTTCTTTTATTAATGTCTTGATGTTTTCAATATACAGGACTTTCACCTCTTTAGTTAAATTTATTCCTATTTTATTCTTTTTCATGTAATTGTAAATGGAATTCATTTTCTTAATTCCTCTTTATGATAGTTGGTTATTAGTGAAAAGAAACACAATAGATTTTGCATATTGATTTTGTGCCCTGAAACTTTACTGATTTCGTTTATCAACTCTAACAGTTTTTTGATAGAGTTTGTAGGGTTTTCTATAGATTATACCATGTCATCTGCAAATAATGACAGTTTTACTTTTCCCTTTCCAATTTTGATGACTTTTATTTCATTTTCTTGCCTCATTGCTCTGGCTAGGTCTTCCTGTGCTATCTGAATAAAAGTGTGAGAGTGGGCATCCTTGTCTTGTTCATGATCGTAAAGGAAAAGCTTTTAGGTTTTCACTGTTTAGTATGATGTTAGCTCTGGGATTGTCATATATGACCTTTGTTATGTTGAGGTATGTTCCCTCTATTTCCACTTTGTAGAGATTTTTATCATAAAAGGATGTTGAATCATCTTGCATCTCTGGAATAAATCCAACTTGATCATGATGAATGAATCTTTTAATGTATTGTTGAATTTGGTTTGCTAATATTTTGTTGAGGGTTTTTGCATCTGTTTAGATCAGAGATACTGATCTGTAATTTTCTTCTTTTTTTTTTTTGTGGCATCTTTTTTTTTTTTTTTTTTGGTTCTGGTATCAGAGCAACGCTGGCCTCTAAAATGTATTTGGAGAAGCAACCCTCTCTTCTATTTTTAGAAGAGTTTGAGGATTGGTATTAATTCCTTGAATATTTAATGGAACTCACCAGTGAAGCCATCTAGTCTCAGAATTTTGTTGTTGGAAGGTTATTGATTACCAACTCCACTACTCCAATTACTGCACAACTCCATTACTCCTGCTGATAATCAATCTGTTCACATTTTGTTTTATCATGATTCAGTCTTGGTAGGTTGTATGTTTATGGGAATTTATCCATTTCTTCTAGGTTATCAATTTATTGGCATATAATTGTTCATAGTAGTCTCCTGATCCTTTGTATTTCTGTGGTATCAGTTATAACAGCTCAGCTCCTCTTTCATTTCTGATTTTATTTATTTGAGTCCTCTCTTGGTGAGTCTAGGTAAAGGTTTGTCAGTTTTGTGTATCTTTTCAAGGAATCAACTCTTTGTTTCTTTGATCTTTTCTATTGTCTTTTTAGTCCCTATTTCATTTATTTCAGTTTTTGAGGTAGGCAATGATAGCTGTGAACTTCCCTCTTAGAACTACTTTTGGTGCATCCATAAATTTTGCTATATTACATTTCATTTTCATTTGTCTCAAGGTATTTTTTTAAATTTCCCTTTTGATTTCTTCTTTGACCTACTGGCGTGTTGTTTAATCTCTACATATGTGAACTTTCCAGTTTTCTTCATGTAATTCATTTCTGATTACATACCGTTATAGTCAGAAAAGATACTTGATATGCTTTTAATCTTCTTAAATATAGTAAGATTCATTTTGTGACCAAACATAAGATCTTAGAAAATGTTCCATGCACACTTTGAAAAAAATGTGACTTTTTTGTTTTAGATGTAATGTTATATAAATATCTGTCAAGTCTGTCTGTTCTAACATGTTGTTTATGGCCAATATTTCCTTATTAATTTTCTGTCTGGATAGTCTATCCATTGATGTAAGTGAGGTATTAAAAGTCTCTACTATTATTGTATTTCTATTTTCCCTTTAGATCTATTAATATTTGCTTTATAGATTTAGGTGTTTTTGTATTGGGTGTGTAAGTATTTACAAATGTCATATACTCTTGTTGGATTGACCCCTTTATCATTATGGTTTGTCCTTCTTTCTCTCTTATCACAATTTTTGTTCTAAAGTCTATTTTGTCTGATGTAAATATAGCTACTCCAGCTTTCTTTTGGCTTATGAATTGACTACTTTAAAGTCAAACAAACAAATAAAAGACTATAGAAATTATGATGTGCTAGAGAAACTTGAAAATACTATTAATAAGCAGAGAAGTGTTTAGTTAACGGATATTGATTAATAGCAGTCGATACTTGATATGCTATCAATGGAATTCTAATGATCACATGATATTTAGAGTTAAATCAGTCTCTGAAGGATTACTTTTAGCCATAGTGTTAAGAGCATGGTGACCTTTTGTGCTAAGTGTGCTCACTTACAGGATAAATTAGACCTCAGTCAGAACTATAAACTGCCTTAGCACTTATGTTCTTACTAATGAAAAGCACATTTGAAGTAGCACTGGATCTGCTCCAGGATTAATACCAAGGATTTTCCATCTCTTCTGAAGCTCTAAGGAGGAATAAAACTTGCAGCTATATTGGTTTCTCCCTCTGTGTTTTATGTAACTTTAAGGCTCCATAAAAATATTTCCATGCACCCTAGAGAAATAATAAAAGATTTTTTAAAAGAAATCATGTGTTTGCATGGGTCTGCCCTTCCCCCAGTCACCTCTAGATCCAGTTGCAACACCACACCAAATTGGTTTCAGAGCTTGACAACTAATACAGAAACATTTCACAAGCTCACAGTGTCTGGAAAAGAGAAAAGAAACGCTGTAGTTCATTGTCATTCAGACCCACACAACATTTTCCTGGGACTATGGGTGCCGTATTTTGTTGATAGGTTAAAGGAATATGGATGCCGGTTCATCATGACCCACCAAGGATTTGCAACTCTTCCATGCACATTCTCAGTTTTATAGGTGGTCAGAGAAGAAAACTCTAACCAATATTATAATTTCAAGAGTGCGGATGGTTGTGCAGTATGTCATCATTCCGAGCCTGCAATACCTCTTTTGATGAACAGTTTTGATGAGTCCTTTATCAGACTGATGGTTAGTGTGAGACAGAAGACCAAGTAAAGGTCATGAAGTTCAGAAAGCAAGTGTTGATATGCTCAATTCATTCTTCTTGTATTCACTCAACAAATGGTTATGGAGTGCCCCGCTCTGTGCCAGGTGTTGATCTCAGTGCTGAGGACAAGACTGTGAACAAAAAAGCAAAATCCATTCCCTCACAGAGCTTATATTCACTTGCATTATTACTGTGGATACATCTCAGAAGTTTCTAATTCCATGAAGACTTGGTTGGGCCACATACTTAGTGCATGATTAGGCCAGCATCTTTGAAAAAATAATTTTGGAACCATTTGCATCAGAATCACTCAGGACACTAGGGGCACCTGGGTGGCTCAGTCGTTAAGTGTCTACCTTCAGCTCAGGGCGTGATCCCAGCCCTGGGATCCAGCCCCACTTCAGGCTCCCTGCTGCTCTGGGAGCCTGCTTCTTCCTCTCCTACTCCCCCTGCTTCTGTTCCCTCTCTCGCTGGCTGTCTCTCTGTCAAATGAATAAATAAAATATTTTTAAAAAAATCACTTAGGACACTTTTTAAAAAACCAGAATCAGACTTTCTTCTGAAATCTGCATTTTAACAAGCACCCTCCCACCCCCACTAGCTGCTTCTTCATACTTCTGTTTAAAAACCACTGATCCAAGAAGATAGATCTTATGTTTTCTTAATACATGCACACACAAATAATAATAAATAATAATTCTATGATAATGGTGAGGTGATGGAAGGAAATTCTAGGAGGTAATGGATGATATGTCTGTGGTCTTGATGGTGGTGATGATTTCATGGGTGTATACTTATCCCCAGACTCCTCAAATTCTATACATTAAATACATACAACTTTTTACCTCAATTCAGTGGTTCCAATTTTTTAAAATTTCAAGTTTCAAAAAATAAAAATACATAAAAACTACTGGTCTGAGCACTTATTTCTAATATTTTTTTATGAAGAAATAAAGAGAGCAAAATTTTTGAGGCCAGAGTAATTTGCAAACCTTGTGACGATAACCAAAATTGTTGACTTGCCATGAAAGGTGTGGTCTCCCCACTCTAACACTCTGTATGCAGAAAGAAGCAGCTGCCACTGACTATATTAATGATTTCCAGAGCACATATTAAAAATTAAATATGCTTAAGAGCATGTTTTAATACTCAATAAATTTCATCCTTTTTCTCCTTCCTGTAATTTTTGTAGATATTTTTGTGTTTTTTTTTTTTTTCTTCACCAAAGAGCATTTTAAATTTTTCCTATCAGTTCTATGATGGTGAGCAAGAGGGGGAGAGTTATTTAAGTTCCTAATCAATGCTCTTTCGCTAACATTGAAGGTAAATAAATAATTAAAAATCACAGATGGAATACTTACAATTAAAATTACAGATATAGCAATAGACATAAAAGTTTCTTTTAAAAACAGCAAATAAAAGAATCACAGCTGTTGTTTAAAGCTGTTTTAGGAAGAAATATGAAGTCAGCTTGATTGATAATGTTTAATGCCCTTTGAACATCTGTTAAAAGCTCTTCTTTCACTTTTGGTAACATAGGGGAGGAAAAATAATTTCCTGCCACCCTTCCAGATTCTTGACTAAGACACCCCCCCCCCCAAATAAAAGATATATTCATAGGAGAAAAACAAACAAGTTTAATAACATGTATACCCCTAGTATACATGGGAGAGACCCAGGAAAACTAATTTCCCAAAATGGCCCAAGCTACCACCTTAAATACCATCTCCAGTGAAGACAAAATAAGATGTTGGGGGGTTGGGGGGAGACAAGTTATGGGAAGTTACTAAGAAAAACACAATAAACAAAGGTAAAGTTGTTAGGAGCTTTAAGTCATTGCCTTCTCCATTGATGAGTTTCCAGAGATTTTGTCATCCTTCTCTTCTTAGAACAGAGGGAGACATCCTTACAAATGGAGATTTCTCTTATAAATGTAAATTTCTCTTACAAAAAAAGGGTAAATTCTAGTTCGTTTTCAGAGCTTCTCCTTTGTCTGCTGTGTCTTAAAAGTAACCAGCTCAAGATAATTCTTCTGCCAAAGAGGTATATTTTGGGGTGACAAATTCTGCTCCCGTTCAATAATTTCTAACAACTGAAGGAATTATTAAAAACTTTTTAGTGTAGCATAAGCAATGAGTTTATATTCAGTGAAATATCATAAAATCCTTATATGTGCATTTTCTCTATATCATCAATCAAATCAAAGACACATCACTTAAAAGCAACTGCTCATGAAAGAAAGTTCTCTACTTTTTTTGCCGCCATCCTGGAGAATGATCATTTTTAAGAAGAAATCCTGTGATGTTATTCTCCAGCTGTTTAAAGTTAAGCCTGTTTGTAGCCTGTGTATACTCTCCTCCTAGTCATTCTGAACTCTGGTATTTCATCAAAACATCGTTCTCTCTCAAGCCTTTCAGTTTTCCAAGTTTATTTTTCTGACCTGGAACATTTTCTGCCATTATCTCTTTTCTCTTCTACTTGGTATCTTTTGATCCTTGAGACCTCAGCTCATAATCCCCAGTTTGGAAAGCCTTTCCTCGTTGCTCTGGAAAGTTAGTCCCTTTTTCACCCACAGCTGCCTGTATGCAGGCTTTACTTCAACACACATCACTTTGTACTTCCTCACCCTGACCCTGGAAAAGTCACTACCAGTCTTATTCATCATGGAACCTCCACTACGAGGCTCCTGTCCAGCCTCTCGTGGGTCAATATTCTCTGGAGTTTCAAGTAGAGGTTGGAAACTTTAGCCAATAGAGGTGTTTTGTTTCGTTCATTCATTGTTGGTTGGTTGGTTGGTGGTTGATTGATTGATTGTACCTAGTATTTGAACGTTAGATGATTGCACATGCCATACAAATCTGGCTTTCTGGCTGTTTCTGAAAGTCAGAAGATAATGGCAACATCAGGCCCAACAGAGTGGAGCTTAAGCAATAGTTGCCCTATAAAGTAGGACAAATACCTTTTCACTTAATCCCCTTAATCCATTTGCTCTTGACCCTAATGGGATTTGTGTCCCACCCCGATTTAAATCCCAAATGCCTTAGAATGGAGTGCAAAACATCGAATATCTAATTGATGAGTATCTCTGTATGTCAGTAAACCCTCATATGCTCTTACTTTCCCCCTTCAGAATATCTCAGAGTTGTTGCTTTTTTTTTTTTTTTTTTTTAAGATTTATTTATTTGAGAGAAAGAGAGAGAGCAGGGGGAGGGGCAGCGGGAGAGGGAGAGAAATGCTCAAGCAGAATCCCCAGTGAGTGCAGAGCCCACGTGGGGCTCAATCCCAAGACCCTGAAATCGTGACCTGAGCTGAAGTCAAGGGGCAGATGCTTAACAGATGGAGCCACACAGGTTCCCCTACCTCGGAGCTTTCTTAAACACCACGTTCTCTGTGTCTATCCAGCCAGTAAACGAAACAAACTCAAGGGTTTCGCCGCTTGGAGTGCATTAAATTGAATACAACTCAAGGAAGTGTTGAAAGCAAAGAACTTTCATTACTTATTACAAGTAAGGAGACAGGGAAGTAGCACTCAAAGCACTGTTTCCCTGGGGTTAGTACAGGAAGCTTTGATTCAGTGTGCTGGGGGCAGGGGCAGGGGCAGTGACACATTTAAGGAACATATACATCTGTTAGGCACTCCAGTTCAACTGCACATGCCTAGTATATCGTACATATGTTTAAAAAATGGCAGAAAACCCCACCCATAAGAGGACATCTTTGTATTATAATGACCTAAAAGTGTTTTTCAGGGCAACCCAGGGGGCCTTCTGCTAAGGTCCTCAGCTCCAAACCAATTCAGACTGGCTCACACAAGGGGCTTTCAGGTGGAACACCTGCTGGGCACCTCCTTGGTGCGAGCTGCAGGTTCTGCTAAACAAAACACATTTCTTCCTTGTTCTTGTCCCTTCCTCCTCTACCTTTCTATTGGTATCTTTCAGCCCTCTGATTTGAGTAACTTCTTGCATCCTAGTTGAGAGCATTGTGATTATTCGTACACATCCAGACAGTGCTCGCTCTTTGGGTTAAGAGTATGTCTTTCTCAGTTCTGAATGTTATACAGCACATCGACGTTCAACAAATAGTAAAGCCATGTCTCATTTTATTGCGCTTCACAGAAACTGCATTTTTTACCATTAGAAGGTTTGCGGCAACCCTACGTCGAGCAAATCTATCAGCACCAGTTGTCTAATAGCATTTGCTCACTTTGTGTCTCTGTGTCAATAAAGTATTTTTAAATCTGGTATGTACATGTTCTCATAGACATCTTGCACACTTGACAGACTCCAGTATAATGTAAACATAAGTTTCATATGCACCGGAAAACCAAAGAGTTAATTTGACTTGCTTTGTTGCGATATTTGCTCTACTGCAGTGGTTCGTAACTGAACCAGCCATATCTCCGGGGTATGCCTAAAATGTGTTAATTAAGTGACTTTGACGTGAAGGGTCTATGTGGTATAGCTGTATAATTCTCGGATTAAATTCTTTCCTATTGAGTACTCTGTCGCAGGAGGTATTAAAGTTATTGTCATGAGAGTGAGATAAAACAATGGAACTACTCGGGGAGCTGGAGATCTTCCTGAGAAGACAGAATTGCAAAGAAACTAACACTCTGCTACTAAAACTCTAACTCGCATGCAGATCATGTGGGGATGTCGCTAAACTGTAACTTCTTACCCAGTCCTTCCAGGGTGGGACCTGGGAATCTGCATTTCTAACAGGCTCCAAGGTGATGCACATACTGACTCCTTGAACAGCAATTCCAGCATATTTGGTCCTGCAGCAGAGAATCTGACTTTCGTTAAGTGGTAGACCGCTTCTCTGGGATACACTGTAATCTGAAGAAGGGGCTGTGGGAGGCATTTCCATGAGTTTACTTAACTTTGGCTTTAACTGTTCATTGTGCCAAGAAAACGGAGTCCTGGACTCTGGATTAAGAGTTTGTAGTGGGCCAGCCGATTCCCTCTGTATAGCAAATATGGGATCTTTACGTATTTAGGAATCCCTTACTCTGAAAAGGATAAAAGAAGGCCCTTTGATTTCAGTTCAAGGGCAAGCCATCTGGCCCTCTCCTTGCGTAGTAATCAGGCTAATAGTGCCAGTGGCTTCATTGGAGAAAGCATAGAATGGCACTTGAAAATCTGTTCAGGGGCCTATTTTTAGACTCTGGCAGTACAGGAAGGAATGTTTATTTCATGTTTAATGCAACCTTCTACTTCAAACTAAAAATGTTTCTTTTCCTCTACTGAGTTTCTCTCAAGTCTCCCAAGAAACACTGCCAGTTTTGCATATCCCTATCCTCTAAGATGATTAACTGTTTAAAATTGAAAAGCCCTAAAAATGCAAATCCTGCCACAGGCCCCTGGTGGGGTAAAAAGACAACTCAAATAAAATGTTTCCAGATGGTTTAGGCATTATGTTCTTTAAAGTCTCAAAGCAAGGGAGGCATCCTAAGCTGGACGAGTTAGTAAAAAGTCATTTTGAAGAATATTTAGCAAGTTTTTTTTTTTCAGAAGCCTGCGAAGGCCGCTGCATAGTTCCTGGGGTACCATACATTAGTGACATTCTGCTGAACAGCTGTTCTTCTCGGGTAGGAGCTGCCTTAGCAGAAGGCTGGGTTGATTCATGTAGTCTCTTGTTTTTGAATCATTTATACTCCTAATCTATTCTGCAGTCTCACAATGTTTTCTTAACCTGACAATTTAGAATTTGAGAGCAAGCTGTGTCTGTTAATCCAAATCATTGGTTCTATTGCATAGAAGAGTGAAGTTCTGCCTTTATTAGTAATATCGACTTTTTACAAAGGAGAATCTTGAGCTGTCAGAGTTCTAACCGTATACTACCTAGAATCATTTTTCCCCCTGAGCAATTTAGTCACTTTTCCTTCTGACATTCCCATAAAGTCTATCCTCTACCTTTCAAAAAGAGAGACATTCAAGTTACTGCTTATTTGTATCTTTCAGTCACAAAATCTATAAAAATTATGTTGCTTCAAAATAAAGTATGAGCATGAACAAGTAATGCATTTTGAGCAGGTGTAAGGTTGTTTATTTGGTTTCCCACTTTGAGCAAGGCGAGGCCATTTTAGCATCTAGGACATGTTAATCCCAAGGTACATTTGTCTTCTGTTGAATACACATATTTAGCATTTAAATAGCAACTTGCATTTTCAGAGTGTTCTGTGAACACTAATTAGCATTTCTTCACAGGATGCCGGGGAGATGGGTCAATATCATCACCGCCATTTTACAGATCAGAAAAATGGGGTGGCGGAAGCTGAGTTTGAAAGAGGAAATATAGCAAGTCACAGGCAGCCGGGAATGGATTCATGGCATCAGCCTGGGAGTTCAAACGCATGGCACTCTATTGAGCCTTAGTGCCTCTCCACCCAGTGCTCACAGGGCACTTAATGTTAGTAATTGCAAACACAGTTTGCTTAAGCATCAAAAGGACAGATTATGAGAGAGTTTGGTTGTTTACTGCATGAACTAGCTCTCTTCTGTGTAAGCAAGCTGTGTCACGTGGAGAGCTACTAACCAAAACCACGGAACAGATTTTGTGGCACCCATCTCTGTGACATCGTGGACATTGTTTTTAAGTGCAAGGAAATACTTTTTATTTTGCAGCTGCTCTGCGTGCAAATGATCTTAGAATGTGCAAACGTCATTGCTATGACCCCTATGAGGAGGTGTTACCAATCGCAGTTTGCAGAGTTCAGAAACTAAGGTTTGTAGGCTCAATGCCTTGTCCAGCTCACTTAGCTGATTCGAGGTGAGGCTTAAATTCAAACACAAGTTCATGACTGGTTTACTTGTGGTCCCCAGATGTGCAGGTGATAAGGTTACGTGTCAGTCTGGAGAGAGACTTTTGTTGGCAAGCAACCCAGCATTAACTTCTCTCTCTCGTTCTAATCAGTGGCTCAGGTGAAGGCAGAAATAGCAAGCACCCCATATTTAAGAACCCTATGTAGATTAATAGCATAAATATTAGTTAAGAGAATAAGGATACACTAAATTTTCAAAAGGCCAAGAGGATGAGGCAAAGTAAATGCTGTGCCAATCAGGCCACACTAAGGTGCTGCTGAGTGTTTAGTTTGGGTTATTATACTCTAAGAGTACTAAAATCCAGCAGAAACGTGTTTAGAGGTGAGTGACTAGTGTGCCAATAGGACCTATTTAGGGCATGGCAGTAGACCCAATTGATCATAGCCATCTTTTACCTGAAAAGGTGTTGTGTGGAAGAAGAAATAGAATCTAAGTTTGGCTTATTAAATAATAAAATTCAGCTAAGTAAATTTGAGGATCTGATTGGCTTTATTAAATGACTCATGAGGCAGGCAGCACCCTGTCTAGCAAGTAGAGAAGCATTCTGTGGAGTTGCACAAAATAGAAGTTTTTTATAGACAGAGGATTAGGGCAAGAAAGTTATTAGCGAAAGAAAAGGATTGCTCCAGAGACCCTACTTATCATGCAGATTACCTCATCTTTCTTGGGGGATTGGTGAGGACCTAGATGACACTCATAAGTGCTGATGGAAAGAAAAATTTTCCTGACTTGACCAGTTAAGTTCATGTTTCTGGAAAGGGTTGAAACTGCAATTAGACTGGGGATTAAGCCCCGGTTTAGTAACTCAGTCTAAGTGACACCATTTTCATCCTGTGGTTTTCTTTTTTGCATAGGCACTAGAACACCCCCTGTTAGGGGCGCCTGGGTGGCTCAGTCAGTTGAGCGTTTGCCTTCTGCTCGGGTCATGATCCCAGGGTTCTGGGATCGAGCCCCGTATCGGGCTCCCTGCTCGGCGGGAAGTCTGCTTCTCCCTCTCCCTCTGCCTGCTCCTCCCCTGATTGTGCTGTCTGTCTGTCTCTCTCTCTCTAATAAAAATCTTTAAAAACAAACAAACAAACAAACAAAAAACACTCCATGTTAGAATTAACACCAGTGGTTAAGAGTTAAAGGTCCAGAGACTGTAGTAGAGAAAATTTTTCCGATGGTCAGCTCTGTCCAACCAATAAATCAGTTAACCAGTGAGGGACCAAATCCCAATCACTGTAGTGCAGTGAGTGGCAGGAGCATGCCTTTGGAGCCGGAGGTACCAGAGTGTGGATCTCAACTCTACCATTTGCTCTGACGTTATCTTGTTCTTATGCAATCAAGTACCAGCAGGGTCTACCTTACATTAAATTTCCTAGAGTACTTCATAGTCAGCAAGAGCACCTGGTAAATATTTAATTCAGTTTCTTAGTTTAGAGGGATCCAGTGGAATGCATCTGACATCAAATGGAGGTTTAGTTAAGATGGGCTTTAAGGGGCTCGACATTATGCCCCAGACAGCTTTTGATTTCTCAATCAGAGGCAGCCATTAATCAGGGGAATAAATTTTTTAAGTGGTGATATTTCATAAAAGTACAAATGAATTGAAAGCTTGTCCCAGAGTTTCTGCACCATGTCTTTGAAAGTATTACTGAAGTGTAAAAAGAAAAAGAGAAAATTGTGGTCGGGGAGGTTTTCAGTATATTTTTTAAAACATACTCCTTCATTGTGTATTGAGATGTTTTAAAGCATGTTTCACACAGAAGTTGTACCTGAGACAACTATAAATTTAGTTATAAGTACTTTTCATTTACGTATTGTATCTTCTCTTCTGTATCCTTTCAACCCTTTCACTTGAGGTATCAGGAATAAATGAAATAAGATCTTGAACGCAGTATCTTAATTATGTAATAGGAATTTTCTTTGTGGGAATATAAATTAAATCTAATAACTTTAAGCAATCAAATTAGTATGTCAGTTATACTTAGCAATTTTGTACACATGAGCAGAGGTGTGAGTGGCGAGACTTAGGATATTGAAAGAAGGGGCAAGCAAGGGCAGAGATGGGCATCAGTGATTGCTGTAGGTCAGCCAAGAAGTGCATCCCACGTAATTGGTTACTGGCAATACTTACCATGGAACAGCTTCTTGGTAGAAGTGCAGACCTAATGTAACATGGAACGTTTCCAACTAAAAAAATCCCTAATCATAGTTTATTTTATTTTGTTTTTCAAAACTCATAGGCAGCACAGTGGTTTGAAAAGAGTTTGAAGGTGTCACCCTGGTTACAGAAAAAGGAGGCATATGTGTTTGAAGACAATCTATTTTGAGATTCATTAGCACCATTTAAAGACAATTCCATCTTAGAACATGATTTCTGTCATATCTTGCATTCCAGTTTGGATCTAAATCTGGAACAGACTGAGTTTTTGCATCCTATTTTTATTCATGGAAAGATTATGTAAATTAGAACCACAGATTTACTCATTTCAACCAAGCAGAGTTAAATTGACAGCAAGCAAGTTCCCTGACCATCTCATTCCCAATACTTGCCTTACATCTATATATTTTATTCCCAATACTTGCATATATATAGTATCCCATCTTAGAGAAAGAGTTGAGTGGATAAGGTAATTTTCTTCTAATCCTTATTTTTTGATATCAATTTTTTATTTACATTCTAGTTTGTTAGTATATAGTGTAATACTGGTTTTAGGAGTAGAATTTAGTGATTCATCACTTACATACAACACCCAGTGCTCATCACAACAAGTGCCTTCCTTAATCCCTATCACCCATCTAGCCCATCCCCTACCCACCACCCCTCCAGCAACCCTCATTTGTTCTCTATCCTTAAGAGTCTATTATGGTTTGTCTCTCTCTCTTTTTTTCCCCCATCCCCTATGCTCATCTGTTTTATTTCTTAAATTCCACATGAGTGAGATCATATGGTATTTGTCTTTCTCTGACTTATTTTACTTAGCATGATACACTTTAGCTCCATCCACGCTGTTGTGAAGGGGAAGATTTCATTCGTTTTGATGACTGAGTAATATTTCATTGTGTATGTGTGTGTGTGTGCACGCGTGTGTGTATAATTTTGTGTTTTTACATCTAGATTATTATCTAAAATGTTTATTTGTGGGTGTGTTCAAAATTAGGAATCAAACTTATATTTCCTATATTATAGACAATTGTCCTAACAACATTTTTTGAATAATTTATGCTTTACTTACCTATTACAAATACTGCCTTTTAATTTATTAGATTTTTGTGTATATATATAGGATTCTTTCTGAATTGTTCATTCTTTTCTATTGATCTGTTTATCTATTCTTATACTATTACCACACTATTTAAATTACTCAAAGAAATGTGATGTCCTTCTTTTCAAAACCTTTTTGCCTGGTATTATTCAACTACCATAGGTATTTTAGGATAAGCCTATTAAGTTCCAATTTTTTAAAAGCTGATATATTTTCTGGAATTACATTGTATTTCAAAAGGCATTTTAATAATTTCTAATTAATTAATTTGTAACTAACAGGACAATTAACTTTTAAAGAATTGCTTCTTCATTCAGGACTTTGATACATTTTTCTAATTTATTCAGAGTCTATGTTCTTAAATTCTCTTTAGTAGCAGCTGTTATACATTTCTTGTTAGGATTTTTGAAGGTACATTGTAATGTGTCTTATGAAGTTGGCATGGTTATTTTGCAAAGGATATCAGTCAATTACATAATCATTACAAACTTGTTACAAAAGAGAATGCTCATTGCATTTCTCACCACTTCCAATTTAGCATAATGCTTCTGATTTAGAATTGAGTGATTTTAATTCTTTAACATGTAGTTTGACTATTTTGTCTTACAAAAAGACTCAAATTATTTTAGGAACTCAGAAATAAGATAACGTCTAATTTGAAAGCATCCGTAATTTTCCTTATAAAGAAAAGTCATAAGAAATCCTGAGTTCTACAGTAAATTATTGAAAATTGCATTTTCTGGTCTGTGTTAACTAACTTACTAACTAACTTACTAATCTAATGTCCTTCCTTGCTGTTATTTAAAACTTTTAAATTAGATTAAGAAAACATGGTTAAAAAATATAAAAGCTGTGATAATTTTAGATTGTGTTTTGTTCAAACTATAGTATCTCTATACGCTACCCGAGATTCTCATACACCATCACCCCACTGAGAATTACCAGTCTCAGTTGAATAATGTTTAATTTTTTACTTGAAAAATTAAAAGTATCCTTGGGCAGTGTTTCAAATTTATACCAGAATGGACTTTTTATTTAATAATTATTTTGTCAATTCCTGTATAGTGCTTTAATCTTTAAATATGTCTCTGTATAATAAATGTCATTTCTTGGTTTGTTGGGACATTTGTAAAACATTAACATTTAAGTAGAGATACATATTTTCTACATCTCTTCTTCTAAACCACTCATTTAAATAATGTATCATATATGTAAGTATATTTTATTTGACTTTTTTAAAGATTTTATTTATTCATTGAGAGAGAGAGACACAGAGAGAAAGAGTGCAAATGGGGGAAGGAACAGAGGGAGAGGGACAAGTAGACTCCATACTGAGCGGGGAGCACAACACAGGGCTCAATCTTTGACCCTGAGATCATGACCTGAGCTGAGATCAAGAGTTGGACGCTTAACCAACTGAGACACTCACATGCCCTATATAAGTATATTTTAATGCTTTCCCATAACTGTTCTTCTTTGACTTTCACCCCAACATTGTATTTTGAATGGGCAGTGGTTTATTCTCCCCAATTAATAGGCGAGAAGATCGACACAGACAAATAATGTGGTTTGCTCACCGTCAAATAGCTGATCAGTAGACTCCCAGTCCAGTGATCTTCCTTGTTAAATCAACTCCTTCCTATATCCCTTTTTAAAAAGCCATAAAACCAACTATCAAGATTCCCATCCTTGTTTTTGTTTTCGTTTGTGTGTTATTTCTCATTATGCTTTCTACAAATGTCAGTTCTGGGACAGAGTTATGAGGACACCCTAACAAGGGAATCTTGGGAGGTGTTAGAAAAGCTACATGCAAATTGTAGTGTGGATCTTACAGTAATACAGAGAGAATAAATTACAATGCCACAATCAACTTGGATCTAAACTCAGGTGATGTGAATGTAGCAATATTGTGCCTTCTCTATGTAATTGCAATTACTTTCAAGTTTATTTTGTCATCAAACAAGCAATTTTTCAATCAGTGCAGCTTGTGCAAATCAGCAGTCTGGTATATGAATTATTTAATTCATTTATCATGCACTTCTTAGTGCCCAGCCCTATCCTCCTGAAAAAGAAAAGATCAAGAAGATTAAGGGAAAAGATTACATGGAAAGCAAATATGAAGGTAATATCTGAGTTGGTTCTCATTCTCAAAGCAAAATTTATATGTATGAAGAATACAATAACTCTATTAGCAATACACATGATTTTATTTTATAGAGAAATGGAAAATATTTTAGAAATGCACATAAAGTAGATTTTGTGCTTCGTTAATTTTTCCTTCTTTTAAGATAACATATAACTATACATAGGAAATTTTTGTTTTGACAAAGAAGATATTTAAGCAGAGAAAGGGTAGCCTCACATTTTATTTCCTTCCACAAATGACAAATGCTAATCCGGTGGGATTCACTCCCAGTTGATCATGGCACTTTTTCCCTTCAACTTCTGGATCTTTCTCAACTTGGGGTCCCAAAGAGCTGCTCTAATTTGTTCTAAATTCTACTCTAAGCATATTTTTTTCCTAAAACAATATATTTCTTTTTCTTTCTCATTAAAATCATGATCAATTAATCAGACTTTGTCATCCTCATTCACCCCAACACTAGTCATAGAGGTAAATGAAAAATCTGTTAGATAGTATCTTTGCCAAAATAAACTTACAATCTAACTATGGCTAGGGGAGGATTGAAAATAACTAAATAACTAACTAGCTAAATAAGTAAGTAAATAGATCAATCTCTAATTGACAAAAGAAAAAATTAGAAAGCCAAGTATAACAGTGAACACCAAACTACATAATATAGTGAGCTCTGTGATACCTTGCAAATAGGGTTAGCCTGTCCTGGAATTGATAGAAGATGCATCTGTGTTAGTAGGAATTTAGCTGAAATTAAAGGATGAGGAGGATTTGAATTGGCAGGGCTATGCGGAAAGGGCAACCTCAGATGATTAAGAACAGTGATTTTTTTTTTTTAAGATTTTATTTATTTATTTGACAGAGATAGAGACAGCCAACGAGAGAGGGAACACAAGCAGGGGGAGTGGGAGAGGAAGAAACAGGCTAATAGCGGAGGAGCCTGATGTGGGGCTCAATCCCGGAACGCCAGGATCACGCCCTGAGCCGAAGGCAGACGCTTAACCACTGTGCCACCCAGGCGCCCCAAGAACAGTGATTTTTAAACATTTTTTCCCTTCTGCAGCAACTTTTGTCAAGTGAAGTATTACTTACAAACCTAATAGGTAACAGCTCAAAGCAGAGCTGCCCTGAATGGAGAGATGAGAGTCCTGTTAATATGTCCTCCTGGTTTCTCCAGAGCTTCTGATTTAGCAAGTTCAAAGTTATCATTTATATTTCATGTGTATCTATATCTTCTTTGACTTCTTTTAAAGATTTATTTATTTATTTTAGAGACAGAGAGCCTGCGAGAGCAAGGGGAGGAGCAGAGGGAGGGAATCTCAAACAGATACCCTGCTGAGCACACAGCCTGATTCAGGGCTCGATCTCATGGCCCTGAGATCATGACCTGAGCTGAAACCAAAAGTCGGACACTCAGCTGACTGAGACAACCCGGCACCCCAATCTTCTTTGACTTCTTTGATGTCTGAGTCCCTTGATGGGGACGTTTGCAGTAATTCAGACTTGAACCATGGTCCAAGCAATAGAAGGGGAAGAAAAAGAAAGGATAATTTGGAAGCACTTGTAGAAAAGAAATATAATGTTTTGAAAGGGATGGTGGGAAGTAGACAAAAGTAGTCTGAGATGTTGCTGAAGTGATGAGCATATATATTGATAAGAAAAACAGTTGTCCTAGATAGAGACAGGGACAATTTCTTCTGGGAAATCAGAAGAAGACAGTTTATTTGTTTTGCTATTTATATGGTTTTTTTTTCCCCTTTCATTGTATCACTGTGCTGAGATAAGTTTTAAAGTGGGGACTTAAGGACCAAATTTATACTAGTTGGATCTTTAAGTGTCTATCTTTTCTGAAAATCTGGAATCTACTCATAGGTGTGCGATGGTCATCAAAGCTCCCATCTCCAGACAGCCCTAGTCCTGCATCATTTACAGCATATCACACCCTGGAGATAGAGTAAGAGGAAGGCCAGGTCCTAGCCTTCAGAAAACTCCCAATTTTAATTTTGATGAATAAAGAATTGTAAAGTTAAAACTGAGCTAAATAAGTGGGACAGAATTGTACCTAGTGCCAGGAGAACATGTGCTAGTCCTGAACTAGTCAGAGAAAGGATCCATGAGGCAGTGATATGTAAGCTAAGTAATTTCAAGGAGAGGGAAGAGCATGTGCAAAGACACTAAAAGGAGAGGAAGCCAGTATGGCTGAAGCATAGAGGGCAAGAGATAATAGAGAAAGCTGGATACGGATGCATTTTTCTAAAAGCATTCTTATTCTAAGAGCATGATGTCATTGATTGGGGGAAAGAGGAATCACGTGATCAAATTCAGGTTTTGGAAAGTTGACTAGTATTGCATCATGCAGAACTGTTTAGAGAGTGGCCAGATGAGACGCAGTCAGACAGGTGACTGTTGCAGAAACAAAGAGCAAGTTCTCGGTATCTTGGACCAGAGCAGCTGTCCTAAAGATATAAAGAAGAGAATCAAGATTCTAGAGACAGTTAGGAGGTAAAACAGAGTGAAATTGATGATGAGGGTTAAAGGAAAGCAGTGATAGATAATTGATATATTAAGGATAGTAACTCTTGACAAGTCATCATTATTACACAAATCACTTTCTGAATTTCATGTTTGCTTTTTAATTTTATTATGGGAATATTTTAATGTGCTATTAAAACCTATTTTTTTATTTATATTTTTTGTTTATACTTTTTGCTTGAAAAGGACTTCCCCACATGCTTAGAAAAATATGAATATTTATCTACATTTTCTTTCCATTCTTTTATAGTTTTCTTTTTTCTTTTGTAGGGGTGGTTCTAATAGGATTTGGGTCTATAATACATCTGAAATACACATATGTATACATACACATATATATACACATACATTTACACATGTGCATGTATATGTATATGTATGTAATGTATTCAGTATAAGATGTGAGGAAGGGAAGGAACCAAGGACCTGTTTTTTCCTTGTACATAGTTAATTGTCCTATTACCCTTATATTAAATTGTGATTTCAAGTCATTTCCCCCTATTGTGAACTATTTTCACAATGAATGTTCCACTGAAATTAGCCCTACAAAATATAAATACATAAAAAATTAGACATGATAGTCATATGAAAATTTTGAGTGATCTGTTTTTTAAAAATAACATTGTAAACATACATAAAAAAATTTAAAATGCCTCCCAGTATTGGGAGCAACAGTGTTGGAAATAATCATGAAAACAAATCCAAAAGCTAGTGAGATTTGGGAGTGTATATTTTTGCTTATTTAATAAATACAGCTTTTTAACTCATTGATTATACTAATCATAGTTATATTCCTGAGCTCTCATTCACTTTCTCCTTGGAATTATACCTTTCCCTTTTAGTACTAAAAATAAGTCAATTTATTTTACCTTCTCAAGCAGAAAAAAAAAAATTAAATTGCTCTTAACCCATTTTGAAAGATAACCATGCAGATGTGAAACCCAAAGTATCCTTTACTTTTTTCCTGAAGCTAATGAGTGCACTGTGAAATTTACTGGGTCTCATGAAATGATTTTATTAATTTTTAATATAAATCACCCCTTTCTTTTGTAACAACTTCACATATGAGAAACAGGTGAGCTATACCCAGTCTCCAGTAAGGAAATGTCATTGTAATTAGCAAAATTAGCAAGGTCAAAATGACTCAAGTCATTGTGTTTTCATTTCCAGAAAACTTGACTTTTAAAAGATTAGGCTTCACTTATTCCTAGTTAGCACCATCTTGGAAACACCTACCTGCTAATTAGAGCTGTGATTCCCAGCCATTCCCACAGCAGTGCTGTGCCCATGCAGAAGTCTACAGCACTATAATTAGGAATTTTCTTCTAAGAAAAACATTATAATAGACATCCTGCCATGCTTATGTTATTTTAATTGGATGTTTAGCTCTAGGGATCATCATAATTTATCATAAAACTTTAATGTTAATAAAATCAGCTGGAGGGAAGCACTACTTATCTCCTTGATTACACCATAAGGAGTAGGATCTTAATTTGAGCCTTTCTTCTCTTCTTCTTCTTCTTCTTTTTTTTTTTAAGCTAGTGAGAGCAGAGTTGCAAGTGGATCAGGGAATCTAAGTGCTGTAACAGTGCTTCACCAAGTATTGTCTATGACCCAAGTGAAAGAAAATTTACACAGAACAGAGTTAAACCGACAAGGAAGACTTTATTCAAAACTAGTGCAATATGGAAGAGAGATTGAGCTCACGTACTGCTGAAGTAAAAGGCAGGAGAGTTTTTAAGCACTAGCGCGAGCTAATGAAAAAGTACAGGAGGACTTTAGCAGGGCTGTTGGTCAGTGTTACTAGGATACCTCCTTCTGTTAATGGGTGCTTATGGAGCTTGGGCTCCTACCCTCCCACAAAGACTGGGAGGCAGGGCCTCTTTCTTCATGATTACCTTTCAAGGGAATGGTTTCCAAGACATTCCTGGATTTTAAACTTGGCAAGATGGTGATGGGTAGTAAGGAGGGCACGTATTGCATGGTGCACTGGGTGTTATACGCAACCAATGAATCATCAAACTTTACATCGGAAACCGGGGATGTACTGTATGGTGACTAACATAATATAATAAAAAATCATTTAAAAAATAAATAAATAAAGTTGGCAAGAGGTTGCAAGAAGATTTGTATCCCAAAGGAGCAGAGGAAGAATGTATAATCACAAGTTTTCTAAAGTAGATGCTCTAAGAAAAGGGAGGTCAACCTGTCAAAGTTTAGTCGAATTGAAGGGAGTGTTAAGGCCGTCTTGGTCACTCATTGATGGGCTTCTAGATTTTACCTGATGATCTAGGAACTGATCTAAAAGTACGAGTCCCTTCCTACAGACAAAGGATTCATAATCTCACAATCCTTAAATTCTATATATAACTAAAAGTTGCTCAGTAGTAACCTACCAAATTAGATATAGTGGGGATATCTTTGTAGTCTGCTTAAGAATGCAAGAAATTTCACCATCTGAAGTTCACTAAGCAATAATATAGAAACAACACATTGAGTACTTACTCTATGCCAGGTGGTGTTTTAACCATGTTTTATATAATGTAGAAGATAGTCCAGCAGCTCCTCTTTTCCCAGCAGTTGTCACTTGTCCTAGGTCACACAGGGAATGGAACAGCAGATCTCAGATCCAGGCCTGTAATTGCAAAGCCAGGACTTTGGCCCCAAATAGACACGCATGAGCATAAGCTGAAAGAATGACAGAGAAACAGACAGGAGAGTTTCCTTTTTCTTTTTTCTTTCCTTTAAGTGATTGAAATGTCCCCGAAAGTCAGGCCTCAATCCTTTGCACTTCAGCAATTCCTACATAAACTGTAGTTTGTTCTATTTCTTGAATGGAAGACTATCTCGTCTCCATACAGGTGGAAAAGCCTTCTTCTGACACTGCTTGCATTCTCATTTCCTGTGGTTTCCCAGCAGCACCTCATTTATTTGTGCAGAAATTATTAACATGACAGAACGCAGCATGATTTAGAATCCGTTTAGACTCCTACAATCATTTCACATTCCGGTGGCACGAAGCAGAAATGATGATGGGTGTCCTTGACCTTTCTCCCTGCTTGGATGACTGCATCAATTACGGAAATAGTAAAGAGATGTATGACCACCATCGGTCATGGTACGATAATACTGGACTGCGAGTCACTATTTAAGTAAGATATAAAAGCTTTGAGATATGTGCCAAGTCTCCTACTACATAGATATTTAGTCTCATGTTACATTTTACTTTTTAATTCGAAGAAACATTTAGAAGCTGAGGAAATACTATGGAATGCTGAGAATTTTCTATGAGAGAATTAAATGTAAATGTTGTGATCCCTGTTTAGGTTCCCAACTTGTTTTGGGGCAAACATGTTAACTTATTAAAAATTAATTATAAATATTTTACCAAGTATTGGGCCCAGACTACCCTCTGGAAACGGGCCATCTAGAAAGATATACAGTCAAGTAGAGTGGCTAATGCAATATGGTATAATTAGTTCAGTGAGCACCTGTCAAAATTATATAGCTCTTTATGGGTCTATATATTTAGTGCTTGTCTCCCTCATTAGGCAGTTAACTCCACGAGGGCAGGGACCCTGTTTCTTTTGTTGCTCTGTCCATAGCAACTGACACACTTCAGAAACTCCATGAGTATTTTTAATAGAATGAAAGAGTCATTTATTCTGCAAGTAAGAGAGGCAGCCAGAAGGTTGGGGAGGATTGGATCAAGAATGGTTTGGTCAGGGAAAATCACTGAAAAAAATTGTTGTATTGTCAGAGATTCTATTGTGTTACCTTTTTCATGTTTTCAGTGTTTATATTAATTGGATTCCACTAGCTTTCTTGAGCATCTAATGTACACATGGCCATGCACGGTGTTGTCTAATCCAGTTGCCCCAGTAAGACTGTACTCTGAATGGACTGACAGCTGAAGTCAATTTTACACATAAAGAATATGACATTTTTACTCTTAAATCTCAACAGTATAATGTCTGATTTTCATTTCAGACTATATTTGAACATATACCTTCTGACATAAGAAACTGTGTATGACCCAATTAACATTGAACACTGCATAATGGCCCTCCTTCTATTTGTTGGAAGGTCATCAAGTTTTAGCTTCTTACAAACAGCACTCCACACTGCCCTGGAGGTTGCTATAAGAATATTAATGATTATCACTAAAAATTGTCATGTAGCCAAAGTCCATAATTACAGAAGTATATGTCATCCTTTAAACAAAATATCGTGAGTTTGCCCTGTAAAAGTTCAGATATAAGACAAGTTAAACCAGTGAATCACCGGAAGTAGAAATTAGTGAAAGTTTATTGTGCATACACCAAAAAGACAGTTTGAAAATTGGGAGCACTCAAACCAAAATGTAGAAAGAGGCTCAGGGGTATATTTTTATAATGCATCTTAGATAGTGGGAAGGCAATGACTGTTTATTCTTCAGTGATTGATTATAATATCAGATTTTTTTTTTTTTTGAATGATAGGGAATTGCTCAGTGTTTATCTCATATCAACCTTGGGAAATAGTTCAAGTGTTGCTTATGATTTACAGGTGCGTAAGCAAGAAATGACCCAGATCAAGTTAGTCTTGCCCAATAAGCTAACTTAAATTCTGTTTGTATGCCTAACTGGTTTGTCGGCTCAGGGAGTTTTCAGGGCTGGTCACTGTTCGTTTTTTTATTTTAACAACCCCAGTTTTCATCTGTCCCTTTCTTCTACCTTCTCCATTAGTGGATGGCGTGATGTTCATGCAGAATTAGAATAGTTGTGATAAATATTTCATGAGGTTAAATGACTGGGTGCTTGAATTTGGAAAAATGGAAATAAAAAATCAACAGCAAAAACAAGAAAGAAGATCTTTGACCTTAACTTCAGCACCTTTAGTTAAGTAGGACTCTCCTTGGAATTTGAAAGCTTTCATAACTGAAATAAAACCCATGAATTGAAAAGTAGATCTTTTTCTCTTTTCTTATATAATTTTATGCATTGTCAGTGCCATCACGGAGTCAGTATATTTCCTCCAGTGGATACAATACATTCATTAATTGTGCTTACGTCTTTCAAAATTGTATGGAAACTACTATCATGACATTTTGTTTTACAAAGGTCTTCTAAGCCTAATTCAGAAGTGATAACCTCTTTCCTTCCCATTGTCTGGTATTAGTTATGATGTGACAATTAAATCACCAGTGAAGGGAATAGTTAGCTTATGTTGATGTTACATGAATGAACGTTGTGTGCATTTTTGCAAAGTGGCAACTTGAAAACCCCTTGAAATTCCTCTTTTCCTCTTCTCTCTAACAAATTGTGAGTAGAACAAAAGGTTTAAGGAAAGAGTGAATACAAAACATCTACGTGACAATTTATACCAAAACGTTAAAAATATCTACAGGGGAAGTGAATCATTTAAGTTTCGACAGCCATCCACTATTATCTTAACTGTATGTGGTCCCTGCCTCAAGTGGAGACATCAGGCTAAGTCAGGCAAATTGATGAGCAGTCAAGTTCAATTATCATTAGTTTAGTTTTGTGTTTTTGATTGTAGTATTATTTTATTTATAACAGGGTAATTTAATTAAGATATATGGATTTATTTAAACTAACAAATGATTGGCACCCCTGGCTGGCTCAGTCAGTAGAGCAAGTGACCCCTGATCTTGGGCTCATGAGTTTGAGCCCCACATTCCGTATGGAGTTTACTTAAGGAAAATGAATAAAAATTTAAAAAAAATATAATAAACTGAGAAATGGTTACGTGCCATGATACCATTATAAACTGCCATCTCATTACCTTAGTGATTTCTTTCTGATTTTAAACCTCTTTGATATTTGCTTTAGAAAGCATGTGTTCAGAATTTCCCTGCTGGGGAATCTATATCCCATGGTTATTTTCTGTGTTGTCTGAAGTATTTTTAAACTGTAGAGAATATATACTGCTGAGAAAACTTCACCACGTCTAAGAGTTAGTATCTGGAAGCTATTTTCTGTGTTGTCTGACAGTTTTTTTTTTTTTAAACCAAAATAACTAACAAAATGAAATGTAACAGGAAGAGAAATACCCGTTTTAATGGTACAGACTGTCCATAGGATTTCAGTGAAGATTCAACTAGCTAATTAAACAGAGGCGAAGCACACAGAGCATTAGTACGAGCTGAAATTAAAAAGGTACAAACTTACTAGATCATTTATGACAGGATTCTTTAGGTTGCAAGTTGAACTGCAAAACTAAACTACCTGAAACAGAAGAGGAACTGCTGTCCTTGGAAACTGGAAAAGCAGAGAGTGATCTGGCCTTAGGTACAGCTCAGTGCTGTGTTCGTTGCTGTCAACAGCGTTCAGGTTTCTTACACCACTTCTCCACCCTCGTGTGGGTGTCAAGGTCTGCTTTTCTTTCCCTGGAATTATAATTGTGCAAAATGTGTACCTATGGCCAAAGGGAATCACTGTTTGCTATCAGGAGAGAGATCTTGCCCATGAATGAAGCTAATCCAGAGTAAACCATTTATAACCAAGTATATTATTTGGCCACACTGTGACTTCTGTTCCCGTTTAGGAAAGGTGAGAATCATGTGAAATAAAAGGAAAAGCAGATTTTTTTTTTAACCATTTTAATCATGTTTAAGTATACAATTCAGTAGGGTCAATCATATTCACCTTGTCTTATTACATCAAATCTCTAGAACTTTTCTTCTTGCAAAACTGAAACTCTGCACCCATTAAACACCTCTCCATTCCCCACTCCCCCAGTCCCTGGAAACTACCATTCTACCTTCTGTTTCTAAGAGTGTGACTACTTGAGGTACCATTTAAGTGGACTCACACACAATCTGTCTTTTTGTAACTACCTTCTTTCACTTGGTATGATGTCCTCAAGGTTCATCAATATTGTAGCACGTGACAGGATTTCAAAAGGAAAAGACATTTTACGGTTTTTTAAGTTACTTTAAAAGGCTATCCAAGAACACAGATACCCTCAGGCAACTGAAATTCATGAAATAAACATAAAGAAAGTCTATGAGACTGACAATAGCTGGAAAATGCACTGCTCACTTCACATTTTTTAAATTCAAATTCATGGAGAACATGAGGATTACCAGGAAAAAAAGGCAACATCACATCTGCATCCTTTGGACTGCAAGTTTCCGATACTTGCTGCTTTTAGTATCCTTTAGAGTGGGGATCCCTGAGTGGCACAGTCAGTGAAGTGTCTGCCTTTGGCTCAGGTCATGATCCCAGGGTCCTGGGATTGAGCCCCACGTCTAGCTCCTTGCTCAATGGGGAGCCTGCTCCTCCCTCTGCCTGCCATTCTCTTTCTCTCTCAATCTCGCTCTTGTGCTCTGTCAAATAAATAAACCTTTAAAAAAAATATTCTTTGGGGGTGATTTCTTTAAAAAAAGAAATGAGACAAAATATTTTAAATTTTTTGCATGTCTTTTTTTTTAAAAGATTTGTTTATTTATTTGAGGGGCAGAGAAAGTCTCAAGCAGATTCTGCACTGAGCGCAGAGCTGTCAAGGGGCTCAATCCCACGACCCCAAGATCCTGACCTAAGCCCAAACTGAGAGTCAGACATTCAACTGACTGCACCACCCGGGCATCCCTGCATGTGATTTTTAATTAAACCTTTTATTTTGAGACAATTATTGATTTGTGTACTTCTGTAAAAAATTTTTAAAAAGTATTGCAAAGAAATCCCGTGTACCCCTTAACCAGTTTCCCCCGTGGCAAAATCTTGCAAAAGGGTAAACATCACAACCAGAATATTGACTTTGATATATTCCACTCATCTTATTCTAATTACCCCAGTTTTCCTTGTATTTATTTTTGTGTATGGATATGTGTGGATAGGTACATACACGTGTATTTAGTTCCATGCAATTTTATCACATGTTGGACATAGAAATTTTAGAGTTTATAGATTAGATGTGGCTATTTCCAAGGTGCTCTCATTTTTATAAATCTTAGTAGCACTAAGAGTATTATTTTATGGTCTTAATTCTATGCGACAAACATACATAGATGATATGAGGAAGGGCATATCTTATCATACTTAAACTAGATCTTTGCATTCAACAGCTTATTCAAGCGGTACCCTTTAACATTTTTCTCATTCACTCTATGACTATAAAATGATAGATGAATATTTTCCCCAAACTAATTTCTTCTCTTTAATATTTAGAATTAGGTACAGTTTTTTTTATTTTTTAAGATTTTATTTTTAAGTAACCCACACTCCACCGATTGCGGGGCTCCAACTCACAACTCCCAGACAAGAGTCACGTGCTCCACCAGGCTGAGCCAGCCAGGCGCCCAGGTACAGTTTTCATTATAGCACTTTCACTAGAGAAGTGGGAAATACTTTAAGAAATTTACTATTAATAGTTGAAGATAATAATTGAGGGAAAATAATTTGAATTTTTCAAATTCAAGTTGAATTTGAAATTGATTTGAAAATTCACTATTTTGCCTATACCTTCATATTTACTGGTTTTATAGAATAAAAGAAAGATCATTAGGGATTTGCTTTAAGGGTAATAAGACTCCCTGTTTGGTTATGTAGTATTGCATAACTAAATCATAGAGAATAAAATGAGTTTAAATATTTGCAAAGCAAATTACCCAACCCTTAGGTACACATTTGCCATTATATTTTACACCACTTTAATGATTTATTATTTCTTGTTCACATTCATAAATTATTCTAATTTGCAGAGTCTATACTTCCTAGAACAGGAATGTCTTTTTTCTACAAATCCTCCTTAATCTCCTATATAGGAAGAGAGTCAAAGAGAATTTTCTAAGTTAGAAGATTCTTTCTTTTAACAATAAATGGATTGGTGTAAGGAAAACAAAAGAACTTGCACTAAATTGAAATAGCTTCTTTACACAAATAAAATAAGGAAATTTTCTCCTTAATAGAGAAAGATTAATGCAACTATTTTCTCAATAGAGAACATGAAAGATGTTCATGAGCAGTTTTCCAGTAATGGCATGGCCTCTAATTTCTCCATTGTTTCAACAGAGACCTCATGAAGACAGTTCAGCTTTTTAGCTTTTAGATGATAATCTGAGGTCATATGATGGCGACACTGAACATAGTTGAATTATTTTTTAAGGAAAATTTAAGGCCATCATCAATTGCTCACTTATTAAATACTAATACTAGTAAAAATAAGTACAGTAATAATAATACCTATTATTATGACCCCTATTAATAATAGTTACTATATAGTAGGTACTCTTCTAAGTACTTCAATTTCTCTAATCCTTTGTAACTCTTTATTTCTATTCCACTTTTTAAAAAATATTTATTCATTTGGGAGAAGGAGAGAGAGAGAGTGCAAACTGGGGGAGGGGCAGAGGGGGAGAGAGAGAGAGAGAGAGAGAGAGAATATCTCAGGCAGACCCCCTGCTGAGCACAGAGCACCACACGGAGCTCAATCCCACAACCCTGAGATCATGACCTGAGCCGAAATCAAGAGTCGGACACTTAACTGACAGCTGCCAAGATGCCCCTCTATTCCACTTTTTAAAGCTTTCCTACTTTTTTTTTGAGAGAGAGATTTTATTTTTTTAAGCGATCTTTACACCCATTGTGGGGTTAGAACTCACAACCCTGAGATCAAGAGTTGCACGCTCTGCTGACTGAACCAGCCAGGTTCCCCTAAGCTTTCCTACTTTCCATCTTTTCTATCCCTTACTGAGCTTTCCATGATGTCTTTTCTTTTCCTTTCCTTCTGATTTTGTTTTCATGTCTGTGATAGTTTATTTGTTGTGCTTTCTTTATTTCTTATTTCTATGAACTGACATTTCATCTCCCCATCACATCTTTGAGATATTTTATTTCTACTTTGCTGTTTTCTTTCTTTTCTTTTCTTTTTTTTTTTTTTTTTTGAGAGAGAGAATGAAAGAGAGAGCATGGGGGGAGGGTCAGAAAGTTGATTAATAATGTACAATTTGATAAATTTAATATTACAAATAGAGTAATGGGGAAATCCTTGAAAACAGTGTATTCATACACATTCTAGGAAGTACAGTTCTGATGAAAACGTCTTGAATTATTTCATGTTTTCCATGAAGAAGCATAGAACATATCCAAATTTCCTATTTTTAAATGTAGGGATGTCCAAGCTATACAACATAAATGTGAAAATGTTTAAGAGCCTGGCTATGAAGTCAGCCAGATCTGGATTTGCATACTGGTTTCACCATTTCTAAGCCATTTCCTAACCAATCTGTCTCAATCTCAGTCTCTTTATCTATAAAAGGGAAAATGTCAACTACCACAATGTATATTAAAATGTTGCGCTATATGAAAAATATATATACAATGCTTAACGTTGTGTCTGGCACATAGAAAACACTCAGTAAATGGTAACTGTGTATAAGTAACAGTTCGAGGATTTGCCAGTCTCCTCCTGAGGCTGTTCTTTTTAGCTAGGAGTTTTCAGAGAAGGAGAATGGCACCCTTTCCTTGGCTTGCTTCATCTTTGCTTATCTCTGGAAATGCTTGGAAACAGTTACAATTTGGCTACATGCACTCCAGTGCTTTAATGTATCAAATATGCCATTGAAGCATCTTCTCCTAACAAGAGAGCTCAACATTCTACTCTAAGAAAGATAAATTATTGTGGAAATTTCAGGAAACTGGGGTTCACAAGGGTTAAGTGACTTAATCCCAAGGGTCAAGTGATATATAAGACATTACAACTATGACTATAATAAGTAGCCAGTTTTTGTTACTCGTCACACCAAATTTGAATGTAGCAAAATTGTTTTAAGGAAAAAGTGTAAAATTTACTTTTAAAATATTGTTAGCTTGTTTGAAATAATTCAGGACCTCTGATAAAGGTGGCCTCCTTCTTTACAGAACTTTCAATTGATTTCATGCCACTTCCAGAGATTTACCCTGGAAGGGGAAAATCATTTCACACCAACAAAATCACGGCAGGAATTAACATCAGTGTGTCCTGACAGACCCCAGGGTTTCAACTGTTTTCAACCCAAATCTCACTCCATGATAAGAAAATTACCTGAGAAGCTATAGAAAAATCTATTACAAAAATCATAGAGCAGAACAGAGGCCAAGAAATAGTGGTACATTATTATTAGTCTTCTACTATATTAAACTTCCATTTCCCCCTTAGATTTATTAGTAATGAAAACCAAACATAGATAATTTTTGGAATTATCATAGCTATGTCAGTAAAGGACTTCCATTTCAGCAATTAAATCTTCAAAGACACAGTAAGCGGTTTACTGCATACAGGCACAAAGTAACTTTTGGGGAGATACAGAGTTCTGAAAACTAGATGTTAATTGTTGTACCACTGTATAAATCTAAATATTACTAAACTGTATATTTACAGGGGAGAGTTTTGTGGAATGTGAGTTATACCTCAATAAGACTACTTTTAAAAGACACAGAGAATGCTAAAAACAATACACAGCTAACTCCATCTTTAAAAACAAAGAGACCGGAATAATACATAGTCACCAAAATATGTGTATGTTTTCCAAAAGCTGATGAGGTTGAGCAGGGTCATCTGGAAGCAAGTGGGGACAAAAGGCCAAGCAGAGCAAGGTCAGGGCAAAAGGGCCCAAAGGACAGCAGATCTCAGAAGTAACCAGGAATACACAGCCTGACAGTGTAGGGTCTGAAACCTATTGTGTGTATACAGCTATGGGTGCAGGAGCTGAGGTCATCTGGGAGGGCTAAATAAACCTCTGATGGAAATGTTTTGTTTCAGAAAAGAAGAGGCAGAGCTGCAGAACTCAGAATTAAGTAGTTAAGCCATCTTTTCATGAAGCAGGTTTAACCTGAGGCAGCAGACAGGACCAAAGCCCTTTCTTTGTTGAAATCAGCAAGCCTAGAACTCTGACAAACATCTCTGCCAAAATAAATCTATGGTGAAGAGCTTGTCCAGTGAAAAGTAATTTTTCCAGGAATAAGCATGTTTTCTAAAAAAAGGAACACAGTCCACATTAACACAGAGTTTCTGTAAGAAAAAAAGACCACACAAAAAACGAGCCTCTGCCCTCCCCCTCTGACCCCCCCCCCCCGCCCCGAAAACAAAAGCTATGGAACTAAGGGCAACATTTAAGCAAGTGTTTTTAAAACATAAAAAGCATTTTCCTCTATCTTTGAAAACAACAAAGTAGGGGCGCGTGGGTGGCTCAGTGGTAGGGTGACTGCCTTCGGCTCAGGTCATGATCCTGGAGTCCTGGAATGGAGCTGCATGTTTGGCTCCCAGCTCTGCGAGGAGCCTGCTTCTCCTTCTCCCCCCTGCTCATGCTCTCTGTCTCTCACTCTCTCTCTCTAACAAATAAATAAAATCTGAAAGAAAGAAAGAAAGAAAGAAAGAAAGAAAGAAAGAAAGAAAGAAAGAAAGAAAGAAAGAAATAGTTACATATAGCCAATACCTTTTGCAGGTGGTATAATTAGTAGTTCATATGCGATCAGACATCTATTTTTTTTTACCTTCTTGCATAAAAAGAAATAATCTATGGAAAATTATACAAACTAAAATATTGAAAGCAATTTCAGTAAAAAATAATAATATCACAAAAATGGAGATATAACAGCCCACAGCATATTATGGATTTAATTTTATTAATCATTAAACAGAATTTTAAATAAAAATTAGCATGTGGGGATGCCTGGGTGGCTCAGTCACTTAAGCATCACCTTCGGTTCAAGTCATGATCCTGGGGTCCTGGGATCAAGCCCCGCATCGGGCTCCCTGCTTAGCGGGGAGTCTGCTTCTCCCTCTGCTGCTTCTCTCTCTCTCTCTCTCTGTCAGATAAATAAATAAAATCTTTAAAAAAAAATTAACATGTGTTTTGAGAAAAAAATACTGGATGCAATTGAACTACTGTGTTTTGAATCCAGTCCAAAGTCCTTCTCTAAATATTTGTGACATTCTTCTGATAGTGATTTGAAAATCTGAGTATCTCAATTGAAATACCGGAGATAAATAATCTGCTGTGCTATTGGTCTTACTCCTTTTAGGCCATCTTCTCTAGGAAAACTTCTGTGATTTGTCTCCCTCCCTCTCTGTCTCTCTCTGTCTCTCTCTCCCCCTGTCCTCTTACCCCTCCACCCACATAACCACGCATGTTTATGTGCATACATATCAGAAAAACCTACCTAACTCTACACACATTTATCACAATTTCAAAATAAAATCTCCTATTCATTGGAGTATAATAGACAAACATATCTTAAGTAACAGTTCAGTAAATGTTCATAAATTGAATACATACATGTCACCATGACCTACATCAACAAATAGAACATGAGCAGCATTCAAGAGCTCCCCACCCACTTTCTTGAATGTTTATTATTATTCTAACAGCTCATAGCATAGGTTAGCTTTACCTGTTTCTGAATTCCATGTAAATAGAATCAAGCAAAACTTATTCTTTTGTATAAGTCTTGTTTCATTGTGAGATTTCTCTACATTGTTGTAATAGTTCATTTATTTTAACTGATGTATTATTTGTCATTATATGAATATATGACATTTATCTATGCTACTCTTGATACACATTTGGGTTGCTTTTGGTTGGGTGTATTTTGAATAATGCTGCTATGAAAACTCATATATATATTTAGGTGTGTGTATGGATATATTTATATTGGGTGTACATCTAAGAGTAGAAATACTGAGTCATAGGGAATGTGTATGGTCATTTTAGTTGATAAATTTTCCACAGTGCTTGAACCAAGTTACATCCTCATCCCCCATGTGTGAGAGTTCCAAATCCTGGCAATGTATTATCAGTCTGTTTAGTTTTAGCATTCTTGTAGGTCTGTAATGTTATCTCATTATGACTTTAAATTGCATTACCCTGATGATGAATGACCTACAGAAAGTTTTTGTATGTTTATTGGGCATTTGCATATTCTCTTTTGTGAAGCGCATTCAGGTTTTGTTTTGTTTTTTTCCCTCATTTTCAGCTAGGATTGTCCTTTTTCCTCACTAATTTGTATAGATTCATTACATATTATGGGTATTAGTCCTTTTTGGTAAGATCTGGTAAAAATATCTTCTCCCACTCTGTAGTTTACCTTTTACAATCTTTTAATGGTGATTTTGAAGAACAGTTATTAATTTTAATGTCCATTTCATCAGTCTGTTTTTATGGTTGGTATCTTGTGTCATATTTAAGAATTCTGTACCTAACCAAAAGTCATGCAGATATTTTCCTATGTTAACTTTTAGAAAGCTTATTTTATTTTATTTTATTTTATTTTATTTTTACCTTTTATATTTATATCAACAATCCATCTGGGATAGATTTGGTGGGGGGTGGAGGTAGGGGGTCAGTTTTTACTTTTTTCCACACGATTATCCAACTGACTTTACAGTATTTTATTGATGAAAAAGTCCCACCCTTTCTCCACTCCCCAATGTCTTATTTGTCGTGAATCGAGTGATGTCATAAGTCATGTGTGGGTTTATTTATAGATTATTTTGGTCCTTTTTTTTATTTGTTTATCCTTGTATCAATATTATACTGTCTAAATTTCGATAACTTTTTAAATCTGTGGTGTATCTTTTTTTAACATTGTCTTGAATATCCTTGACTTTTCATTTCTATATAAATTTTAGAATCGGCTTGTTAATATCAAAAGCAACATATTCTTTTTAACAAAGGGTGGGATTTGTATTGAATTGCATTGAAACTGTACAACAAATTGAGAAGAATTGTTTTTTCATGGTATATTTTAAACAAATATTTGCAAATATAATCCAGCCATATATAAAGAGGACAAAATATCAGGATCATGCTGGGTTTAGTCATGGAATACAATGGTTGTTTAATATTGGAAAGTCAATTAGTAATTTACCATAACAGAAAAAAAAAGGTATCACATAACCTTATCAATGGATGCAGGGAAAAAAAAAAAAAACACTTTTGATCAACTTGAAATGTCATTCATGATAAAACTTAGCAAATTAGAAATAAAAAGGAATTTAGTGTCGTAAAGAGAGATACTGACAACTTCTTCACTGAGTCTGGGGTTGGAACAAGGTTGTGCTATACCACATTTTCCTGAAGATCCTGGCCCAAAACAAGGAAACTAATTCAGACTTGCTACTTCCCAGCTGGCTTCTGTAGAGCAGGTGTTCCAAAGATAAGAAGTGGAAGCTGCCAATCTGGAAACAGGCTCAGTATCATTTCTACTGTGGCTCTTAGTTAAAGTAGTGATGGAATCACTCAGATTCAAGAGAAAGGGGCATAGACCCCATCTCTTGATGGGAGGAGTGGCAGAGAATTTATCACCACTATTCTGCCATAAGTTCTTACTTGTTAGAAGCTAGTTATTTTTTACAATAAAACTTGAGGCCTAGCTTGGTTGGAATAAACGTAGGCTCTAGCTTCATTGAGTATAAAATAATTAGTCTTTGATTTTCTTCCTTGGGGTCTTCCTAGGCTGTATTCTACTGTTTTTCAGCATTGATGTTGCTGATGTTGCTATGGAAAATGTTGTGACAGGTTTCATTCTTTTCCTACTTACAGCCAAAGTGGGTTTTGTTTATTTATTTTGTTCTTTTTTCTCTTGGCCTCATTGCACATAGATATATATCTGCCTTTATTATAAGGGAAATACGTCCCTCAGATATATTTTATGTAGTAATCTTACCTTCTTTAATATGTGTCCATGTGTATTGAATATATATTCAAGCTTTTGAATGCATATGAATATATGTATATGTAACATATGTATTGGTATATGTGTATATATATATACACACACAGATTTGTATTTGCAAACTTTTTTTTAAAGATTTATTTGTTCGAGAACACAGGGAAGAGGAACAGAGGGAGAGGGAGAGAGAGAATCTCAAGCAGACTCCCCACTGAGTGCAGAGCCCAACACAGGGCTTAATCTCACAACCCTGAAATCAAGATTCAGATGCTTAACTGACTGAGCCACCCAGGCACCTCTATATCTCCAAACTTTTCACCTCTTTTATGTTTCCATTATTTTGTTAAATCGTCTCAAGTCTCTTCCTCCTGTGTTTTCCACGAGTCTTATTTCTTGATTCTTGTAATGTGACCATCTTTGGTTTTATTTCTCTTTAAGCTCATGTGTCTATTCCTTGAGTTCTTATTTTGTGGAGATTGTATTTTCTTTATTTGATTTGTCTGTCATTTTTATTGCTTTAGATATATATTCTTAAACTTGCAATATTCTTTTCCTCCTTATTCATCAATATACCCATGTTGTCTCATGTTGCTACTGCTGCTGGTAGTTCTCCTTCTTTTCTTCCTCCTCCTCCTTTACCTTCTCCATTGATACTTCTCTTGTTGACAGAGAAGGAAGAGTCAGCTGGCAATTTGAAGTGCGATCTCATAACTTTACATTTTTCCTCATTTTGTTTCTACCTGAAATAGTGAACTTGTTCTAGACTAGTAGCCAGACTTTCTGGCTCATAAGGAAGTCAAGCATGTCTAATTTTGGATATGATCCTTTAGATCAGTAGTGTAGATCAGTATAATTCCTGTTACACCTTACCTTAACAAGAACTTACTCTGTAAAGATGGTATATCAGAATGCTCAATAAAACTTACATCTTCTCTGGGTCTGGTATTGCCATTCCAAGCAACAGGGCATGGGGTTTACTCCTCAGGGTGAACCCTCCCTCTATTTTGGGAAACCCATGCTCCATCCACCCTACCTCTCCCTCACAATGATCCCTTATGGGGTGTTGGATATATTCAATTCTTATTTTCTTTGATATTTTGGATTGGTTTCAAAAGGAATAGAGGGGCAAAGATTCTTTACTTCACAATACATAGCTGGAGGTTAGTGTGCAGTGTTTGTATATAATAGGAGGTTAATTTGCAGTATTTGAACATATGAAACTGACATTTTATAACTATTTTCAGAGGTGCCTGGTGGCCCAGTTGGTTAAGAGTCTGCCTTCAGCTCAGGTCATGATCCCGGGGTCCTGGGATCCAGCCCCACATTGGGCTCTCTGCTTAGTGGGGAGCCTGCTTCTCTCTCTCCCTCTGCCTGCCACTCTGCCTGCTCGTGCTCGCTTGCTCTCTCTCTCTCTCTCTCTAATAATAAATAAACAAAAATCTTTAAAAAAATAAAAGGATTTTAATTTCATTTAAATATAAATTTTACAAGTCACTTTTGTTACGAAATACCACGTAACTAATTTCTATTAAATATTTTAATTTAAATGTTTTCATTTATTGCTTTCTTTCTTTTTAAATTTATTCTAACATCTTGATTCCTCTTACTTTTCAGATGCAACAACTATTCCATGAAAATTATGAACATAATCGGAAGGGTTATATCCAAGACCTTCACAATAGCAAAATCCATGCAGCCATAACACTTCACCCCAACAAAAGGCCTGCCTACCAATACAGGCTTCATAATTATATGCTCAGCCGCAAAATTTCTGAACTTCGCTACCGCACCATCCAGCTGCACCGGGAGAGTGCTTTGATGAGCAAGCTCAGTAACAGTGAAGTGAGTAAAGAGGACCAGCAGTTGGGCGTGATGCCTTCTTTCAACCACTTCCAGCCTCGGGAGAGAGATGAAGTGATAGAATGGGAGTTCCTGACGGGGAAACTCCTTTACTCAGCATCTGAGAACCAGCCTCCTCGACAGAACATCAACAGCATCCTAAGAACAGCCCTGGATGACACCGTCCTACAGGTGATGGAGATGATCAATGAAAATGCCAAGAGTAGGGGACGGCTCATTGACTTCAAGGAAATTCAGTACGGCTACCGCAGGGTTGATCCCATGCATGGGGTGGAGTACATTTTGGATTTGCTCCTCTTATATAAAAGACACAAGGGGAGGAAACTAACTGTGCCAGTGAGACGTCATGCTTATCTTCAGCAGTCGTTCAGCAAGCCTTTCTTCAGAGAAACTGAAGAGCTAGACGTCAACAATCTCGTGGAGAGTATTAACAGTGAGACACAGTCATTCTCCTTTATATCTAATTCTTTAAAGATACTATCTTCTTTTCAAGGTGCCAAAGAAATGGGAGGGCACAATGAAAAGAAAATACACATTCTTGTTCCTCTCATTGGAAGGTACGACATTTTCTTGAGGTTCATGGACAACTTCGAAAAAACTTGTCTTATTCCAAAGCAGAATGTAAAGCTGGTCATCACCCTTTTCAGTAGGGATTCTGGCCAAGATTCCAACAAGCATATTGAGCTGATACGAGACTATCAGAACAACTACCCTAAAGCAGAAATTACCTTGATCCCCATGAAGGGAGAGTTTTCCAGAGGTCTTGGTCTTGAAATGGCTTCTTCCCAATTTGACAATGATACTTTGCTGCTATTTTGTGATGTTGACTTGATCTTCAGAGGAGACTTTCTCCAACGGTGTAGAGACAATACAATTCAGGGACAACAGGTGTACTACCCCATCATCTTTAGCCAGTATGACCCAAAGGTAACCAATGGGGGAAATCCTCCCACTGATGATGACTTTGTCTTCTCAAAGAAGACTGGATTTTGGAGAGACTATGGATATGGAATTACCTGTATTTATAAAAGTGATCTTCTGGGTACCGGTGGATTTGATACCTCAATACAAGGCTGGGGACTAGAGGATGTAGATCTCTACAATAAAGTCATTCTGTCTGGCTTAAGGCCTTTCAGAAGCCAAGAAGTGGGAGTGGTGCATATTTTCCATCCAGTTCATTGTGACCCTAACTTGGATCCTAAGCAGTATAAGATGTGTTTAGGGTCCAAGGCAAGTACTTTTGCCTCAACCATGCAACTGGCTGAACTCTGGTTGGAAAAACATTTGGGTGTCAGGTACAATCGAACTCTCTCCTGACAGTCCAGGCAACACATATTGCCTTTTTAAAGGGGAGTTTACCTCATTGTTGGTTGTTGTTATTTTTATTTTATTATTGTTATTTTTATTATTATAATTATTATTGTTATAATTTTATTTTGTTATCCTGGTCTTAAACTACTCTTGGTTGTCTTCCAAAGGGTGTTTGTTGACCTCAAGCAAGAAGAGTCTGCAGTTCACTGATATTTCAGATTTCTACTGAAGTCAATTATGTATTACTTTTATATATCTTTATTTGAGATTGAGTTAAATCGTGGCAATCAAATGACTTTTGAAGCTCATTCATCATGAGAGACAGCTTAGAAGAATGTTCTCTTGAGGCTTAAAGATGCAATATCGACTTTTATTTTGTTTGTTAAATTCAATGTGATACAAATATTTACTGGTGAAAGGTACCACAAAAGTGCTTTATGCTTCCTATGGGGAAGGGACTCTGTAACATAAACTTGAGTTTTGTAATTTATACAAGGACTTAAATATATAGACAATAATTTTCTTCATCTTTAGAATTTTTAAAGTAAATGAACACTTATGATTGTATGTTTATTTTTTAAAAAAAGTTTTAAAAATTGAGGAGTTTTGTTCCACAAGCAACCGGTACTGGCTACCCTGGTCTTCTGACAATTATGTGCTCCTCACAACTGTCTGCTATAAATGCGAATGAACTTTATTTTCTCAAGGAAATATGATTTAATTAAATATTCATGTACATTTTAGAAGCTTTATGAAACGATGTCCTTCATTTGCTGGCAAGAAGATAAAATATGACAGAACCTGGTTATTTATAATAAAACACAGGTATAACAGTAATCTTTTCCAGAAACCCTGAAGAGGTTGTGTTGTTTCCTTTCAGTCATACCTGGTGTATTTCTTAGCGGTCATACTCACGAAAATGTGCTTGCTACATAGACTGGAAAAGTTAATAAGGGATTATGGGCATACTGTTTGTATTATTATGCTTTAAATCCTGGCCTTCACAACTGATTAAAATGAGTGGTTTCTTTATTCAATGATTTACATTCCAGGAGAAGCCTTCTTCCTCAATCTCTTTAGCTTTGTGATCAAACTGATGGAAGAACAGGTCAAAAACTGCCTTTAATTTGGGTTAATTTGGGTTTTCACAAAATGTAGCAGATTGTACATACTGTTCTGTACTTTGATTTTCTTTTTTCACACAATAGGACTAGAGTTTGCTTCAAAGCTGATTTGAAAGCTGTTGTTGTAAATCGCTGCCATTATTCGGAACTGATTGCCAGGAAGCCATACGGCATTTGCCTTAGTGATGGGCTTTATACAGGGTAACAGTCTCTTTTAGTGAGGACATTTGCGGAGACTCAAAAAAAAAAAAAAAAAAAAACCAAAACAGTGCTTAATGTTGTGACAGACGTGATGGCACTCTCCTTGACTATAACATATAATCTTAATAATGTCAGACTCATTAGAAAGGGATTGATGGCACTTTTAGACGTTAAAAATCTCGACAGGGCCAACAATTCAGAATTGATCTCTGCCCTAGTATTTTCTTGGCCTTCATAAACCTTTGCTTTAATAGCTTATTTTCCTACATTGTGTGGCTTACCTCTTTTAACATTTTTTTTCCCTGAACAGTAAATATATTAACATGCAATAAAGGTAGTCATTTGGGAAGAGCTACTGCAAACTAATAATTATTAATGATTTCGTTAATGAAGAAAAGAAATCAGGGGCTGCTCTTTTCTTTAACTTAAGACAGCTGAAAAACAGCCCGAGTCTTGAGGAGACTACCCAGGGATGAAGTAGCATTCTCTATAATCCTCGTGAAATTATACTAATGAAACAAGGAAATGCACAGAGCTCATCTGAACTTAATTACATACCCGCATACTGTCCTAAAATTAATGTAAGTTCATGTAAGTTGTCTTTTGTAATTTTGCATCAAGCTTTCCTATCATTGTTTTTTCAGGCACTGCAATATTTCCTGACCGAAACTTTATTGGAATATTACTAGTGAGATTAAGAGTGTTTTCCTGTCTGTACAGTGTCTATTATTTAAAATCCCTTTAAGGTTGAAGGGCAGCACAACAGGAATGCAACCCGAAGCACCATATACGTATGTTCCTGCCATTACCTGATTCTTTGGATGCCTGTGGGTGTTCTGTTTAAGTGTCACTCCAGTAATAATTCCATCTTCTTGATCATGCTTCCGTCCACTCACTACCATCCTGTGTACTTTACTTGCATTGTCCTTTTAAATGTAATCCTCACGACAGCGCTCAGAATCTTGGCATTATTTTCTTCATTCGGCAGATATGGAAACTGAGGCCATGAACGAGGAAGTAACATGACCTGAGTTCACACTCCTGCCGTACTGTAATTGGGATTTAAGTTGACTGTTGTCCAAATCGGAAGCACCTGCCTTTCCACTCTAACCCAAGGCTTCTCCGTTGTTGGGGTGTTGTGGAAGACAATGGACAAAGGTCTAGCTGAACCCATGAACATGTATGACCACCGTTCAGCTTACTCCTGCTGTATGTATGCTCATTCTGGGCCGTGCTAAGTTTGTTGATGTTTTGCTCTGTTAGAGCCTCTTCAGGCTTTTAATCTCAGTCTTCCATCACTTTGCTGGCTCCTTCTGAGTGGCAGTGTGTTGGGGAAATGTTTCTTCTATCTGCTTGCTCACAAGTCATTGGACATCTGCCAGCAGAAAATATGCTCTGCATTCCTGATGCCAGCAGCAGCCCTCACCTTTGTTGTTTCAGCCAACGGTCCAGAAGCTGCCCACAGTGACTACTACCATGCAATTGCTGGACTATTTATGTCCTTTGACCCATACAGACTTGGCAGAAAGAGACTTTGTCAGAGCTGATATATTTCTGAATCTAAGAGTTGAACCCATTGTGCCTGGTGATAGATGGGCAACTGTAGGAATAAAATACCCAAGTGTGTGGACCGATAGTCCAACCGAGAGAATAAATGCTCACTGGAAAGGTAAACTATAAAGTCCCACTGTTGTTAACATAAGAAAGCTGGAACCCAACTCCAGTCAGCAGGCCCATTTCTGGGCTGCTCTGGTTTCACACTTGCATTTTCAGATTAGGCCAGGGCACTTCCTTCTTCCAGGAGGAGGACCTGGAAGATAAGGATCCTTTCTAATGGCTTGGGTTGCCCAGATGAGAGGTTGTTATGCTGCTGGGCCTGGGGAGCCCTCACCTGGAGGGGATGGCTTAAGCTAGACTCGGGCCTAGAAAGAGAGTGGTGTCTTCCATCTTTCCCTCTGTGAACCCATCAGAAAATCTTTTTAAGCAGGTAAAATGTAGCAAGATGAGTCTCAAAGAGCCAGTAAAATAGCTGTAGCTCTATCTCGGCCATGGCGATGGGATTTATATGGGAGAAGGAAGGCATCCACATGCTTAAGTTCTGTGGCTGAGCTTTCTTTCTCTACCACATGGTGCTTTCCGAGTCACAGCAAGTCTCCTGCAAGTCACGGGAGCCTGTATTCCTACCCCAGCAATGTCTCTAAGACGTGTCAGCTAATCATCTGGGGAATTGTGCCCTGAAGCTCTCATTTGTGCCTGTTTATTGAAGGCATACCTCTTCAGGAAGTCGCCTGTGATTATGGGTGTCACAAGGCAAATGGGCAACACAGTGTCCTCAGGGACACCGCTTGGTAGTGCTGCAGACTTGTCTACTTTCCCCATCTCCGCTTTTATTAGCATCCTCATCACTGTCACAGATACAGTACATGCTGGGTCCAGAAGCCTTCCAGATTGAAAGGTTTGGAGCAGTAGCAACAGGAGAGGCCGGAGTCGAGGCCAGTGCAGCTCTGCCTCTGTGTGCCCCACAGCCTCGCTCAGGCACCAGCTGCACTGCCAGCCTTGCTTCGACAGATGGTGGGGATGATGAGACTTCCTTCAGCCGTGATTCATGCCCCCAGGTGGCGACAGAGTCACATCTGCAGCAAGCAGCAAGCCACCTGGCCCTGGCGCAGAGATGCCAGGATTTGCTAGCCTAGTTGTCTTCAGTTTGACAGCCAGTTGTCTGTTGCCCTCTTCCTTTCTCATGTCAGAAGCTGCCAAGGGCTATGCCATATTTAGAGTTCGGTTCCATGAAGGATTTTATTTCACTCGAATTAAATCGATA
The DNA here is from genome assembly GCF_024610735.1 of Ursus americanus. Classification (NCBI taxonomy): domain Eukaryota; kingdom Metazoa; phylum Chordata; class Mammalia; order Carnivora; family Ursidae; genus Ursus; species Ursus americanus. Next base: position 61,729,440 of record NC_142131.1, on the reverse strand, counting down.
TGTATTAGTCTCTAGGTTGATTTAAAAAGCTGAGAGATTGAGTTTTTCTTCTCCATCCTGCACAGGTATACATTCTTGTCACTCCATTACCACCTTCAGTCATGATAGGATCGATTCTGATGGAATTGGTGAGTATAAGATTGGGAGGATAAAATTTTATTTTAAATGGACCTATTATATAAAAAGAGTTTTCAACAGAAAAAAAAAAAAAAGCAGAAGCAGCTTTTCTTTTTTTTTTTCCTAGAATGCTTCCTCTTATCTGTAATGTTAACCAATTAGCAAATATTTATTGAGAACTTGTTGGGAACAATTCTCTCAAGCGGAAACTCTTAAGACTGAGAATATGCCTCACCCGAAAGCAAACCTGCCCCTACAGTTAGGCCTCCTATGGACTTGTTGTCCGTTTCCTGATCAGGTTTTCCCCAGCTCCCATCCCCTAAATTCCTGCAAACATCACATTTCTGTATTTTGTCCACGTAGGCAGAAGTAGGTGTGTATGCCCAAAGAATCCAAGATCTGTAGGTAAATTGCAAATACAGAAATAATACCTGCCTTGATTCTTGTGTCTTGATTCCAGCATCAGCTGGATGATGTCAACTTGACGTCAGCCAAAAACAGCTCAGGCCAGGAGTTCATATACAATTGAAAATAAATAGCACAACATTAGGATTAACAGCTTTCTGTATCTAATCTACCAACTCTTCTGTCACTGCAATCAGCCTCCAGTTTATTTCCCCTTCCCTCCCATTCCCACCAAATAGGCTCCATCACCTATTTCTAAAAGGAGAGGCTTGGTAGGTGGTAAGTAAAATGTTAGAGGCATAATACGATGAAAATGGGGGAGTGGGAAAGCAGTGCGTTGTTTAGCCTTGAAATATCACATGCCTCCCAGTTTTCATGCCATTCTTACATACTGATAACCTACTTTTCTTTTTAATATTTTTCTTTACTTTCCCTGCCAGTGGGTTCTTCCCTGTCTCCCCACTTACGACCGACTTGGTACGAACTATACAAGCTTTAGACTACAAGTTTCTAGTATTGGTTTTGAGAAGCTACAATTGTATAAGTCATGAGCTCGAAGGCTGAAGTTAACATAAATTTTTCAACTCTTCTTCATTAGCAACTCTGGTCTATTTAAAATCTGCTGGAATTCATTTCTCCTCCTTGTTAGCCAGTTGGAATCTCAGGGGCAAGGATTTTACAAAGCCCCTTGTGTATTTGGACTAGAAATTAAAAGAAGAGAACTTTGAAACTCTTTGATCCCCTCCAAGTGCTTCCCATTTCTCAATCTGTTCAACATTAAATTCAGGTTTGTGCTTTAACGGAAGAAAACACTGTATCAAAATGTTTACTGACCTAATTATTCAGTTAAAAGAGATTTTATGAATAAATTTTAATAGGTGTTTTTAGAAATTATTTTGCTTTTGCAAACTAAATTTACAATCAAAGAGATCAATTTGCATATATTTTATAGTGTTTTTCTGGTAATCCATTATTATATAGAACTTAAGAATATCAAATAATTGTATGATTTCTAAAGTTATCAGTATGTTTTCCCAATATCAATAATGTTCATATTTTCATATTCTACGTAAGACAAGCAGAATTCTTTTAAGAAGGCTAAGACGCAGAGAGAGCGCAGAAGGGAAGAAACTTACTGCTCACAATCACCCATCCTTTCTTCTACGCCTGCCCCTTAGGCAGTGTGTAGTTGATTTAGAAAAGGGTCCCTTTGTCTCCAAACACTTCTGCCATTTATCACTTCATACAGGAAGTCATTTTAATAAGGGGAGAAGTCAAAGTGATTTGGTTATGTTGTTTGACTTATTATTATGACAGCAACACAGCCTTGTTCATTAGGTGTTACTCTGCACTGTTACCTGGGAAACATTATCTCCTTTGAGCTTCATCAACTCTGAAGTAGGTACCAAAATCCCCATTTTACAGGTGAGCAGAATGGCTTCAGAGAGATTCATTTTGTAAATATAGTTTCTGGAAAACTAGAAATTGCCTCAGAAATGTCTTTGTTTTAAAATAGTATCTAAGGATATTTAGTCTCCATTCGGATAAGATTCTGCATTGACTTTTGAAGACCCAAATTGTGGTGGTTTGAGTTAGTATGTTATAAACTCCAAAAAATAAGCAGAATTTTGCTTATGTATGGCTTCACTGTTACTTCTCTTCTTAAAACTCCAAGTTTTCCACGCTTGCTTCGAATAAAACCTAAACTCCATACCTTGGCACACAAGGCTGGCTGCCACTGTGACCTGCCCTGCCTCCTGCCAGCCCTCTCTCTCCTCACTCGCACCCTACTGCATTCTGTTCCCATCCTGCTGGCCGCTGTTCAGTTTTCTAAGCCTGCCAAACTTGCTCCCACACTTAGGCCTCTGCCCTGCTTGCCCCCTAAACTTGGGAGCCTTGTCTTTGAGATCTTCTCATGCCTGGCTCCCTTTTTGTACAGGTATCACCACGGAGGTCCTTTCTGGAAATTTCCTAGCCTCCAATCTTAAATAGGAACCTCTGCCAGCCCCTCCACGTTATGTTCCTTGACATCTCTGTTTGTCACCATCAGATAATCACCACTCTGATACAGCATATCATATACCTTTGTCTGGTATTTTCAGTTTGTGTGAAAATGGTATTTTCATGGTTTACTTTTTTATATACCTCTGTCCTTGTCCCCTTCCTCTCTAAATAATACACTGTGTGAGAGCAAGGGCCATCACTGTCTGTGCACCCAGGCTCTAGAAGAGGGCCTAGCTGAGCTCATGCTCTGGTTCAGGGAACTCAGTGCTGGGAGCATGACCCTGACTTACAGAGCATTGCTTGTATTGACTGCTCAGGCTTCTCTCCTTTTCATCTTCTCTCCCCCTCTAATTACTCTTCTTCCCTAATGCACCGTTTTCATGTATTTACTCTGTGGATTTCTAGCTTCAGTGTATTCAGTGTCATGCATCATTTTATCCCTTTTACTCCTCTGCCCATCCACCAACAAGTTTTTCATCTTTTAGAATAAGCTGAATATTTGTTAAATACTAAGCAATACCGGAGGAGGGGTACCTCCCTCCTTATAATAATAGCAAAACACACACAAAAAAACCCAACCCCACGTTTTGAAAGTTTTCTTCAGGATATCAGCAAGGATGCTATTGCTTATTTCTTTTTTCTTCCGATTCTGCACAATTGTGGCAGTACTTTCCTTTAAAGGTTGTTTTTATTTCCAGATTATGGAAGTAAACCATGTCTCTGGGTGTCATTGTACTCTCACCCAGTCCATGCTCCCAAATCTCTCCTATGTTTGAAGTTTCAGATCAAAGACTTTGATTTAAGAGGGTAATACACTTCTGTGAAATCTGAATAGCTCTGAGGTCCATCAGTGACCCTTGTGAACTCGGGGTTCCACCTTTTCAAGGGGTTTTGAGCAGATTTTGAGATGATTGATCTGTGTTAACAAGTCTTAAAAGGCACAGAATTCCAGCGACTCCTCAAACAAAACAGTATTGATTAATTTACAAAGGCATATGGGCTGGCCTCATGTTATCTTTTCAGTATCCAAAGACTTTCTAGAAGCAAAATTCGGGAAAAGGGGGTGTCTGATAAGCACAAGTTTGGAGTTAATGAAAACAGTGCTTACACATGTAAGTATAAGTGAGAGAGAATTGGGTTGTACAAAAAGCAAACTATTTGAGGTCTGACTTTCACCTTGACCTTCAGTAACTACAGACCAGCTCTGGCTTCTTAACTGTAGGCAAGTAATTACCAAGCAGCTCAGAAAACTCCAGTCTGCCAGTCTCCCTGAAATGATGGAGGTACTGTAAGAAATGCCTCTTATTCCTCCTCCTATTCTAGCCTCCATGCAGAACATTATTCTTCTATCATGACAACATGGCTTTGGGATGGATGTGTTAAGTATGGTTAGATTATAGGTTATTTTATTTTGACTTCATCATTATATTGAGTCTGTGAGGTTTGCGGATGGGTCTATGGTCCCAGAAACCACACAAATTCAAACTATGTCTTAGGACAAGCTCCTATGATTTATTTCTATTCAAGTGTATTAACACTAGCTAACACAAGGCTCTCTGCCAAGATTAGAGATGTGAAATTGGAAAAACCTGCATCTCATCCCCAATGATCTTAGGCATTTCATGATCTTAGCCATTTCATGTAAGTGGGAGAAATAATTTTCCACTTCACTGGTGCCCATTTCTGCCCTTGTGATCAAATTCTAATCCTGCACAGAGGATGGGGGGGTCTAGTTAAAATTTTTATGCAATTCTATTAAAAATGCTTTATTTTTATCTTTAATAACATTTTCCAGCAAATAGCACTGCCTTTATCAACACGTTTTATTTTTCAGAAATTATAGAAAAAGAATAAGAGTGGAAAGCTGATTAAGCAGACTCAGGGAGCTCCAAGCCCCAAACAACATAGCTTTCACCACAAGGCTGGGGGATTTTACCCCATAGACCCCAGTCCCATGAAGTTTTTACACGTGTATTATTTTGTGCTGACAGAAGACATGAGGTTTCTGGCTTAGAGAACAGTCTGATGATTTACCTACAGAACATCTTGCATTGGTTTCCTATGCCCCAAACCCCTACAGGGTGGTGCCATGAAAGCTAGATGTACCTAGCGTATGCAAGGGGGTGGAGGTTAGTATCGCAGGAGAGGAATGCTGAAATTAGGAACGAATCTCAGAGCTTTCACAGAATGTTTGGCAGAGTTGCCCATCTTCCACGCAGAAGGAGAGAGCTTATCTTTCTAATATGAACAAGTTCTCTCTGAGGAGAGGAGGGCAAGGTCTGTAGAACCATTGCCCTTGTAGCCTAAACTCTTACACCAGGGGTGATAAATCTGTCAATCTTTCTCTCCGAGGTATCCCAATTTAATTTCCCTGGTGTGTGTGCCTTTCTTTCATCCTTTGACGCTGGATGCTGGTATGTCTGCTCAGAAAGCTCTGACCATAAAGAAACATGACAATATGCATGGAACAATGTCTCCTGAAACTCCACCGTATCCACTTGTAAGATCACCTCTTCTCTCAGTGAGGTGGCAGTATATGACAGGACATGGCAGGGTCAGGAGTCTAAACTGCTTCTCTGTTGAGGTCTGGAAGTAACTATACTTTCCCTCAGTCCCTGTTTCAAAATGCTTCATCTTCTTTTAGTCTTTGGTGACCAGGGTGAGAGAGCTGCCCCTCTTCTTCTCATTCTTTTACCTGTCAATAACTCATGAAATTCCGTTTGTGAAACCCCACTTTTATATTGATTCAGAAAGCTAAAAGAAGCAATAAAGTATGTTTTTAAAAGGTAAAAATCAAAGGTGACTTAATGTTTTTATCTAGAAAACATGAGAAACTTTCTCCGGAAGGAAATAATGCTCACTTATAACAGGTATTCCTTCTCTCGTGGTTTACTTTGCATTCACTGGGAATTTTATTGTTTAGGCAGAACTGTGACTTTTTTATGTTAAATGTCTACACTTATGAGTTAAACAGAACAAAACAATTTCATCCCAAGTGAACGTTTAGATATTAAAGGCTTATTTTCAATTGGAATGGAATTTCAGCATCAGAATTTTATTTAACTCATCTTTCAAAGGAAAGGTTTTATCCTGACAGAGATTAAAGCGTCTGCTAATGACAGAAGCATTTGTCATTTTTATGAACTTGACATCCTCTTCTCTCGTCAATTCTAAACCAGGTCAAAAAGGCACAAACCGTTCTGCAGAAATTTTTAGGTAGTTAGAAATGCTGACACTTTATCATTGGGTGAAAATTAAAGACAAGTGTGAAGAATATCAGTTTTTAGTTACTACTGTTATTTCTGTAATCAAAAAGTGTATTTTAGTTTCACATTCTCTGGGTGACCTTATTACATGCAAATTTCTGGCCTTTATAATTTAATAATTATTTTATTATTTATCCAAGTGCTCTACTCAAGCTCAAATAGAGGGCAAGACTGATCTTACAAACATATCTTCAGCAGTTTTCAGTAGATTCCCATTTGTTCTGATTAACTCCTGCTACATAACCAGCTACTCCCAAAAGTTTTAGTGGCTTAAAGCAAACATTTTTTATTGTTCATGATTTTGTTGGTCAGAAATACAGGAAGGGCTCAGCGGATTCCCATGGTATCTGCTGGGATGGCTGGGGCGGGAGGGTCCACGTTCAAGATGGTGTCTTCACTGACATGGTTGGAGCTGTGCTGCTCTTGGCTGCCTCTCTCTGCATGGTGTCCCATCCTCCGGAGACCTCTTCATGTGGCTAAGACTTCTTAAAGCATGGTTGTCCCAGAGTAGTTATCTTCTTATGAGGCAGTTTGGGGGTCCAAGAACAAGTGTCCCAAAAGACCAAGGCAGAGTCTCAAAAGCTTCCTATAACCTAGCTTTAGAAGTCTGTCTGTCTTATTTATTTACTTAAATTCAATCAGCCAACATACCGTACATCAGTTTTTGATGTAGTGTTCAATGATGCATTAGTTGCGTATAACACCCAGTGCTCATCACATCCCGTGCCCTTCTTAAAACCCATCACCCAGTTACCCCATCCCTCCACCCACCTCCCCTAGCTTTAGAAGTCTGCCATATTCTGTTCGTTCATCAAACAGATCACTTAGGAGGGGGAATTGTGCTCTCCCTCTCAATGGAAATCATTATAAAGAACATGCTTAGACATTGGCTTCATCTTCTTCTTCTCCTAAAAACCGGAGATAAGAGCTAGGGAAAGGAACACTGACTCTCTTTCAAAGCTCAAAATTTCCATCTCAGTATCAGACAAATTGAACAAACAAAATGATGCACTGAGCCATAAAGAAAAGGATCAAGAGTTGAACTTTTTTTTATTCTCAAGAAGGCAAGTGTGTATTCACTGAAAGTAAGTTTAAAAAGCACTTCACAGAACACCTTTTATAAAGTTGCCTGTCAGTCTCTCAGAGACAAAGGATTTCTAGCAGGCTGCAAATGCCATGATAGGAGGATGTGTCAATCAAGAATTTTGATTAGACAGAAGTGTTCAGCATAGGAAACTTAAAGCTCAGAAGAGCATGTTTACTTGGTTTCTTTCTCTCTCCAGCAGTTTTCAAGTGCTCTGAAGAACTTGGCACTTTCACACAGGTAAATCCACCATTTTTGTTCAGCAGTAATTCATAAGAGAACCTAAAAAAATAAAAAGAAAATCTTTTTTATATAAAAGAATGATAGGTATAATACATGTTTAAAATTGTCCTGCAACCGAACAATATCCCTTATACTCCAGTAGACAATCCATACATGTTTTTTACAAATCTAGCAATTTTTCACCATGTCATTGTTTCCTTGTAAACTGTCACCCTCTTCTGTACCCTGTGTTTGGGGTTTTGTTTGTTTTTTATCTTTCAGAACAGTTTTGATTTATACATATTTCAATATTCATGGAAACTTTTAACTTTCGATAATGGGATTTTAGAAATTATTTTCCTTTCTTTTTTCCATTGTAGTAAATCGTCTTTTTTTTTTTTTTTTTCGGTCATCATTGATGAATGGCTCCAAATAGTTGCTGGTTGCTCTGAAAATGATAAATAAAGAACTGTTGCTAAATCTTGATTTCTCAGCCTTCTTCCCTTAGGCAGATGCTGGCTCTCCTGCTCTTCATATCATATATTGATTTAAAGAAGAAATGCTTCTGATAATTTTAGATAGCTGTGTATGTTTTCTGACTTTCCCACCACTTTCTCCTATTAATTCTAAAGTATTAAATATTTACTCATGCTATAAATAGTTTTAGTGTGCCTACTATATTCCTCTCACCAAGGCACTAATTTCTGGTCATACAAAGTTGATGAAAATAGAGCTGTTGCCCTTAAGAAACTCATAGTCTAGCAAAAAAGGAAGAAGAGCAAAGAACCATTGCTAAACCCACAAAATACCATGGTAAAGGAATGCACTGGAGATTCAACAGAGTCTGCAAATTTTCCTTGTGGACAAAAGAGAGCAGGCAGGGATCATCTTCTCCAAAAAAGGCCAAGTAAAGACCTTTACTGTCATACTAAGGACTTTGGAATTTATTCTGTAAACAAGGGTTAGATGACAAGAACAAACATGCATTTAGAATTTTTTTCATAACCAAATGTTAAAGTCTATGACCTTTATCTTCAATTTTGTGAAAATTTTCAACATATTGTTTATAAAATTGTCTATCTATCCATGCATGCATATATGTGTATAAAGTGCTCTCCCTTCCCCAGACCTTTCCATCTGAATGAGTTTGCCTCCCTACATATCTTTTCTTAGTTTTTAGAATAAATCCTCAGAAATATTTTCTTATGAAAGAATTCTTTATTTGTTATTTATGACCTTCTTTGAAACAGATATATGGTCTATTTTTAACCAATATTTATATCTGAAAAGGATACAGGTTTAGATAACACTACAAATAATAATAAAATAATAATTGATATCTTCTCATTTTCTAGCACTCTACTAATTATAGATATTTTCTCATTTTGTTCTATAATAATCTTACAAGGTAGGTGCTATGATTATCTCTATTTTACAAATGAGCACACAGAAACACAGAGATTAAGTTGCTGGGCACGGGTCCCACGGCCGGGAGATGGAGCCTCAAGGATTCTATTGTAGATACCAAGATTTTAGAGTGTATAAACTAGTTCAAATAAGAGAACCCTCCCCCAAATTATGGTATGAGTAGCTGCTTAATAGATGTTATCTTATATTCTGATCATTTCTAAGCAGATCATATTTATTATTTTGTTATTAGTATCATTTTTTTATTTAGCTGTGCAATCCTGAAAATTTCGAAACATCTCATTTTACTCTAATAGCTGATGCTAAAGTGTGCCCTCCTTTTATTTATTGCAATATAATTTGAATTTATTAAAATTCACAAATCTTAGTGTATAGCTTGATGAATTTTTACATATGTGTGTACACATATTAACTCCACCTAGATCAAAATATACCTTTTCTCCCCAGTAGCTTCCCCCTAATGCTTTCTAGTGATTAACCACGCACCCAGAGGTAACCACCATCTTAAACTCCGTCACCATAAATTAGTTTTGTTCCCTTTCTGAATTTCATATAAACACAATCATACGGTAGTACATTCTTGAGTCCTGTCTCTTTCACTCAGTGTAGTGTTTTTGCGATTTATCCATGTAGTTATATGGAGGAGTAATTTTCTTTTTTTCTCTGCTGTATAGTATCCTATTGTCTGAAAGCATCACAACTTTTAATCAGTTATACTATGGGTGGATGTTTGAATTGTTTTCACTTTGGGGCTATCATGAATAAATCTTTTTTGTGTTTCCCTTGTTTCCCTTGGCCATGTAACACAAAGAGTAAAATTGCTAGAACATAGAAAAGGTGTATGTTTAATCTTATTAGTTATATGCAAAGGGTTGTTCAGAGCAATTTACTACTTTACTTACACTCCTACCAGTTACGTGTGAGAACTGTTGTTCTTTATGTCTCTAGTACATGTAAATCTTTCTATTTTTAGTTTTTCAGATATTTTATTTTGGTTTTAACTTTGTTTTACTGAGCTATCACTGGATCATGATATAAAGAGCAGCTTGGGCATTACAAGAAAAAACAATCCATTAGAATTTTTATTTCAGTTGTTGAAGATCTAAAATGTCTATTTAGTTCTATTTTAGAATTTCTGCTTTTTCTCTTGAAGTGTCCCATCGCTTCACAAATTACATCTTTTCCTTTAAATTATTTAATATATCGGTAATAAAAAGTCCTTGCCTGCTAATGGCAATAACTTGCCTATTTGCAAGTCTGCTTCTATTGACTCTTTTTCTTGATTCTGATTTTCAGTTTCCTCTTTCTTCATATGTTTGCAATGTATTTTATTGTATTCTGAGGGTTATGTATAAAGGACTATTGGAGACTGAATATGTATGGTTTTTTAAAATTATTTTTTAGGGAGGCAAGCCCTTTTCTGTGTCTAGCAGTTTGGTTTGGGGCTGTTCATTCAGATTCATCCCAGGATATGTTGGGCTGGAACTAGGTTGAAGCTGTAAATAGATTGAATTCACTGTGATTAACTCAAACCCCAATTCCCGGAGGTGACATCTCTTTGATATATTCATTATTTGTGTAGGGACAGGATTGGCAGAAATTGTAGATATTTTTGGTTCACCTTTTGATTCAACTCTAGATGGGCTGCAGAATCCAATTACCTTGATGATGCAGTATGTGATTTCTTTCCGTTCATCAGTCCCTCCTTTAATCTTGCTTTCTGAGCAAAACTATAGAATGGAGGAGAATTAATGACTCAGTTGTTTGTCCTTATATTTGACTGTCTTGCAGATGCAGTCCATCCTGTTCTCAAAACCCAAATAATTTCCCTTTCCTCATGCAAAGTTTCTCCAATATCCATTGTATCCCCACCTGTACCAGGCACCTTTCTCTAAGTACGAATACTAATATGGCTCCCTTTACCTGTAAAGGGCTTGCTTTACTCTGGAATTCTGTCTATCACTACTTCTTCGCAAGTTACAACGATCTGTTGATGGTAGACCAATATGCCAATTCAAGTAACTCAGTCATGTCTGCTTTAGAATTCAATCACTTTGGGTAAATATCCAGTCCAAATTCAGGTCCCACCTCCTCTTTCTCATTCTTACATCTTGTTATATACCTAGCATCTAATGTGCTATTTGTCGTCATGTTACTGGGAGATAGTTACATCCTCATACCCTTGGGTCTTGGTTTTGGTTTCTATTGAGGAGCAACGTCTTAAGTGATCCTTAATCATCCCAAGCTACCAGATAACACTCATGATTTGCAGACATCAGATCCTTGTAATTTGTATCTTCTTTGCCCTCCTTATTCTCTCTTAGACATATTTCTTTCCCCTTGGGGCTCTTGGCTAATGCTTCCCATTGCTGCTGTGGGGTATAAAGGGCTCTAGCTATCTGCCCTCTGGACCATCTGCCTAGATCACTCACTCAGCCATTGCCTGGGTACTGTTTAGATGCACATGCCTCTGAGGCATAAGAAACCTTCTTAGAGTACGCAAAGTGAAGAATAACCCTATCTGTTCTCAGATTCACCTAAACCTATGTGGCATTTCTTTCAGCCTCAATCCAGTGGAGAGCAGAAGACAGGATTTCACATTTGCATCTATGCTTTTTTTTCTATTTTTTCCCCAGATCTTTCTCTCCAAAATACCACCTCCTCCTTTTATAATTCAACAAAAGTCTCTCTGCTCCACATTGGCAAAAAACTGTTCTCATAGTATCATCTGGAATCTTTTCCTATTTTATGGTTTATGTTATTAACCCGTATTTATAGTTTTCTTGGCTCTCAAGATGAGGAGTCAATCATGTGGAATTCAAGAAGGTCTTTTCTTTAGCTCTTGAAATTAAGAGTTGTGGTTTTTAAGATGATCATTTCTGTTAAGAGCTTCATTACCTTCTTTTTTCTACCTATATTTGCCTTTCACATTAAGCAGTGGATACATGAAGCTATTCTGCTATCTGATTCCTGGGGTTAGTTAATGGTGCAAAGAAACATGAAAATGTGATTCATAAAACTTCATTATAGGAGCACCGGGGTGGCTCAGTTAGACTACTGATTCTCGATTTTGGCTCTGGTCATGATCTCATGGGTCACCAGATCAAGCCCTACATAGGGCTGTGCTCTCAGTGGGGAGTCTGCTTGGAGATTCTCTCCCTCTGCCCCTTGCCCCACACGCATGAGTGTGCTCTCTCTCTCTCTCTCAAATAAATAAATAAATAAATAAATAAATAAATAAATAAAATCTTTAAGAAAAATAAAACTTCATTGTATTACCTCTATTGGTGGGGTTTCTGACAGGAAAGAGATGGCATACTCAAAATGCAAAAATGAAGAAACTTTATTTATTTATTTATTTATTTATTTATTTATTTATTTATTTATTTATTTATTTATTTTTGTGTGTGTGAGAGAGACAGGGAGAATGTGCGCAAGTGTGGGAGGAACAGAGGGAGAGGGAGAGTCCTAAGTAGGCTCCACGCCCTGCATGGAGCCCTATGCGAGGCTTGATCTTACAACCCTGAGATCATGACCTGAGCTGAAATCATGAGTCATACACCTAACTGACTGAGCCACCCAGGTGCCCCAGAAATGAAAAAACTTTAAGGAACTATTTACTAGGTATGGACATGGTTGAAGGAAGCGCACCAGAGGTGAAGGAAACAGGAATTACCAACTCTTTAGGTAAAGGGTGAAGTAACTGGTTTTAGAGAAGAGAGAGCAATTATGCCTTTTTATATAGCTACAGGAAAGAAATGATCATCTTCATAAACCATAAGTAAATAGAGCCAGAGAGCAGTCTTCAAACTACAGGTATCATATTAAGACTTCAAAAGAGTATGAATGCGTGGTAAATATTAAGGGATTTATTTCAAGATGCTCAAGTTCTCCAGACTTGATGTGCCTGAGAAAGTGCCTCCTTTTAGGTCAAGGTGGATGGAGTTTCAAGGTATCAGGACCTGGGCTGGAATGTTCTAAATTGCAGTATATTGTGTCATGGAGCAGAGCGAATGATGCCAATTTTCATTTAAAAACCTTGCCACTTCTCTTATCAGTTTTTCTGAAAATGTATTATCCTGAGGGAGAGAATTGGTGAGAAGCACCTGTGGCCTTAGGTAGAGGAACATAGCAATTGTCAGAGCAGGGCCTGGCACGGAGGAGGCTGAAGGAATAAATATCCCCATCTTTATTTCCTCCTAGTGCTCATTGCTATTGGCTAAAACCTTCCAAAGGCCAGAGGACAAGTAGTACAGTTAGTGCTGTGCATAAAAATCAGCTTTTGGGGAAAAGAGCCAGGAGAAAAGAGTGGAATCCTACAGAGGCAAAGGGAGAATATACAGTAAATATACCACTCCATTATTTCCTAACTTCCTGCCCAATTATTTTTCTTTTTCTTTTTTTTTTTTTTAAAGATTTTATTTATTTATTTGACAGAGACAGCCAGCGAGAGAGGGAACACAAGCAGGGGGAGTGGGAGAGGAAGAAGCAGGCTCATAACGGAGGAGCCTGATGTGGGACTCGATCCCAGAACGCTGGGATCACGCCCTGAGCTGAAGGCAGACGCTTAACCGCTGTGCCACCCAGGTGCCCCTGCCCAATTATTTTTCATGTGAATTTAAGGGCAGTGTAATTCCTGCTTTATTGTATATGTAATTTCCCCTTTCCATAATTTTTTCCTCACACAATTCCTTTTTTTTAGGAAGTGAGGTGGGGAGTGAACTCGGTCTACATATTATTCCAGCTATATACCAAGTGACTATATTATCTTTGCACTTTTTTCTTTCCTTCTTGGTCTTCCTAAGCAGTCTCTATTCATTCTTTGAGATGCTATCAGGAATTATTGTATGGGATTTTTAATATTGAATGAATGAATAAATGAATGAGGAAAATAACCTCTTGGAAGCTGTAGTCAGTCTTGCCAGGTCAACCACATTTCCTTCCTTTGTAGTCTTCCTTTATTCTCTTACAGAACCATGTTTTTACCTCTACAAGCACTTATCCCTTGCATTATAGTTGTTGCTTTTCTTGTCTTCCTTCCACTACACTTTGAACTCTGGAAATCAGGGACTGTGTTTTATTTATCTCTTGGGATTTAGCAGAGGACCTAGCACACAGTAGAAACTCAGTAAAAGTTTACTGAAGTAATTAATTCGTTTTTGTCCTCATGAGGTATATTTTACTCCTAATCATTTATAGAGTATACCCTTTTTATATCTGCTCCACTGATCACCCAATTTGTTAACAACATACCCATATCGAACTATTCACTTCTCCATTTCCAACACCCTAACTTTCAACTGAATGTAGACACCACCTATTCCTTCTCACCCTCTAAACTGTTGTCTGAATTCTGTTTCTTCCTCATCCCTCTTACTTTCTTGAGTGTTTTCTCTTTCTATAAATGATATCACGGGCCACCTGGGTGGCTCAGTCGGTTAAGTGTCTGCCTTTGGCTCCTGGTCTTGGGGTCCTGGTATCGAGCCCCCTGTTGGGCTCCCTGCTCAGTGGGGAGTCTGCCTGTCTCCTCTACTTGTGCTCTATCTCTGAAATAAAATAAAATCTTTAAAAAAAAATAAGTTGTTGCCATTTTGTGCTTTCCCTCTGTTAAGCTTTTGGGAAGCCATTCCCTTCACACACTTTTTTCCCTCTTTTGCTGTCCTCCAATAAGATTATCTCTCATCTGGAGCCTATTCTTCCGCTCTCCGTATGAACTGTTAAATACTTTCATATAGTGTGTCGTACAGCTTGTTCAGCCTTACAGTTATATTCATCAGCTCTCTGCTTCCTCCAGATCATCTGCATCCTACATTGTAGTTTGTATTCTTTATTTTCGTGCATCTCAAAGAAGATTCTTTTTATAATCTAAATCATGATTACGAACATTACTCCACTCTTTCATGTGCTGTGTACTGTTCTAAATGTTTTATATATATTACGTCACTTACCCCTAGCACAACCGAAAGACGTAGCGGACCCATCACTCATTTATTAAGTAGTTGAGCTGGTATTCTGTCTCTGGAACTCACAATCTTAATCACTATGTGATGCTACTTCCTATATTTTCTTATCACTCTGTAGGTACACGTAGTCAGATGGACAAATGTCACCAGCCTAGGTATTTCCATTTTTACAGCCCTGTTGTCTCAGATGCTTGTACCTGTCTTATTTTATAACTTTCGTGTAGTTTGCATAAAGTTTCCAATGAAGACTGATCGTTGCCACCTTTGTAGTCACCATTTCCGACTGTATTGCAGTCAGGACAATATCCAGGAGGTTTGGATATGCCGAGGCCCCAAGGGCCTGCAGAGCCCCAAAGCCACGGCCTGCTGGAAAGGTCTGTTCTGTGCATACCCCTGCCTTGAGGTTCGGGGAAGCTGAGATCTAGGACGGTAGAAGGGTAGTGAGGAGCTAGAACACTGAAGCGGGTTCGTGAGGCACCCAAGGCATCTAATTCCAGTCCCTACCCTACCTAATGTCAGCTGTTCCCCGAGAAGGCAGAGCTGGAGGGAACTGAAAAGTCTTGCCAGGGTACGAGGGAAGGGGCTGACCAGGAAGCTCCAGTAAGAATCACTGATTGCGGGCGCGGTTGTTAGGGGGCGGGGCCGTCAGAGCGCAGTTGCGCATGCTACTACGCATGCGTCCCGCGCGCGCAGGCACTCCGGCTGCAGTTCTCTGGAAACACCCAGTCGCCTGTCCCGCTTCGGACGACGACAGATTCGGATTCCTCTTGGGAACTCTTGGGGCTAACCAGACATCTCCCATGGTCTCCGCCCGCACGTGCACAGGGACTTTTATTCATCTTGAAGCCAGATACTGGAACTCTGCGGCCTTCATTGGTGCGGACTACGGGGTAACAGAACGAGAGACACCTGGGAGTCCTGCTTCGCCGCCGAGAAGCCATGACTAAATGGGGATTAACTGCTCTCTCTTTTGCAGCCCCAGTATCAGATCATATTGCAAGGGGGATCCCTCCCCCAGAAAAGTAGTCAGGTGGCTTGGACAGGCTCTGGCCGCACAGTCCTGGAGCTCCTGTAGGCCCAGGCCTGCTGAAAGGTGGCATCCTCCGCTTGCGCCTGAGGTTGGACGGTTAGTGTATCTACCATTGTTGCACTGCCCTCTCTTCCTGAACATACATCTATGGCCAAATGT
Organism: Ursus americanus; assembly: GCF_024610735.1. NCBI lineage: Eukaryota > Metazoa > Chordata > Mammalia > Carnivora > Ursidae > Ursus > Ursus americanus. The sequence goes on along the minus strand of NC_142131.1, from coordinate 61,713,762 downwards.
CAAGATCCCTGAGACAGAGTTGACTGAGCAAATGAATAGTCAAGCCTGATTTGCAGGTAAGAATGCACAATATGATGGTACTAGCCAGAAATGAACTTTTGCAGTATCTCAGGGGTGTCCTTGGACTGTAGTAAAGAGGCAATAGTATCCTGTTGGCTGTATCTTCAGATGGTATATCTGGAGGGCCAGGAAAAAGAGCAAGAAGTATGAATGTACACTGATTCATGAATAGTGGCTCAAGTTTGGATGGAGTGGTTAGAAATTGGAAGGAGCAGTATTTGAGGAGTAAGAACAAGATTTGAGTCCATTTTAAGTGTGGCCGTCTAAGAATGGGCTCCAGGTATAAGAATACACGTGTTCTATCTGAATAGTCATCAAGGGCACCCTTTGCAGAACAGGCTCTCAATAAACAGGTGGACAGTATGACACTTTTTTTTTAAATTTTTTTATTTATGTGATTCTCTGCATTACCTTAGTGCTTTGTTTGCTCGATGGGTTAATGAGATAAGTGGCCACTGTGACAAAGATGGGATTTCTGTGTATTTTCAACAACTTTGGCTTTCCCTCAGCTAAGTTCAGCTGGCTAACCCCATTGCTAAGTGCCTCATCTAACCAGAAACAAAAACTGACCCATTTTCTTCAAGTTAGGGAAGGTAGGGTCCAACACGCAACCATGTCTGCATGGATAGGGCAGAAATTCCCCTCTCCTGGAATAAACAGTGATTCTAGATAGAGATTTGTCTTTCTTAGTCCTGAATACCTTATTTCCCATCATTGTATCCCTTATGCATTGCTTTTAACAAGAAACTATTTTATGGTGCAAAAGTGAGAAAGCGGGCTGATACTTAAAGAATTCATTACAAAATGGTACAGTGGTCAATAAATTACTTCAAGACGACAACAACAGTTGGGTGACAACAACTTTTAAATTTGAGGTGCTGTTCCACAGGTTGCTCTCTATGCTCTGAACCAGTAACCAGTATCCGATTCTTTTTTTTCCCCCCGTAGCCAGAATATAGTCACTAAGGGCATGGTACTTTTCATTATTTCTCTTAATGGCCCTCCTGTAAAGATTTTGCTTTCATTCTTTTTGTCCATCCTTTCGATGATTTAGGATTTTTGGTTTCCAAGGCAGGAATGCTTTCACAAGGGTGCGTAATAACGGTTTAGTTGACCTCACTGGTGAGGCTGTCGCTTGACTACTGGGGCTTCTCCTGCCCTTGAAGCAATAAGAAGGGAGTTGATAGACTGTGGTGACTGATCCCAGAGTGATTATGATTGATGTTATTGCACAATAGAGGGAAGGAGAAATAATGTCTGAAACCTAGGGAAATCTGCGGATGCCTTTTAGCACTTCCACATCCAGTTGGAAATATTCATGGGAGTTTCAAACAAACCAGTAATGACAGTAATAATACTAATAGTAACAACAACTACCAGAGGTCAGCCCCTACAGGGAGAAAGATTTGGATCACTCAGGTCTACCATCTGAGGAACATGGAAGTTATAAATACCAACTATGACCTCAGTACCAGTTAAAGAATCGGCTGTAACAACAACCTGTGGTATTTCTGCTTGTTTTCATTTTTGCTATTTGTATGTTTATTAATTTAATCAATTTCCCCCCTTTTTTTCTTTTTCCTTACTATTTCATGTGCTGGTGGTGGTTTAATTTAAAATTTAGTGCTGAGTTTTCAGTATATCAGGATCTCACTATAACTAAGTTAAGAAGAATAAAAAAATACCCAGATAGGGAAACAGTTACTAATGGAATGAAAGATGTATTTGGATACTGGACTTGGTGAATGAGTTTAATTCAAACCAAATATTGAACAGGAAAAAGAGGGCACTTTAAATGAGGAAGCATGCAGTCCACAGTAAGGCTATAACTTTCAAGCATCTTTATTCACCACCCGTCACATCGCAAAGATACAGAAAGCAAAAATGCTAGTGGAAGTTCATAATAGTTGTAGGTGAATTCACATAAACTCTGTCAGTTCATGACTGATAAAGTAGACAAGTATATGTATGAGTGCATTATATGATAAAGCATATGATTGACCTAATCAGTATGTCTTGAACTCAATACCCTGACAATAAATACTTTTTCTTTGTGTATTCCCATGAAACTCGTACAACAACAGATTATTTATTAGGCCACCAAAAAATCCTCAATAAATCTCAGAAAAGTAGAAATCATGTAGATCATATTGATTTTTTTAACCTAAATAACCTAAATGTTCTCTTTTGTTTTACATTCATGTAACTCCCCTGTTTCTTTTAGTGAACATTTTGCTGTTAAAATACTTAATAGAGGACTTGGAAAAAAAGAATGGAAATGCTTATGAAGAAATTGCTTCTGGCTGCTGTCTTGGAAAGAGTAGAATCAAGTTGCTGCATATTTTCCCCCTAGGGAATAAAAATAATACATTCTTACTTTTTTACTTAAAACAAACAGAACGATTTACAAATCTTTCATTTTCTTTTAATAAGCTTTCAGATCAACTCAGGCTAGTACTAACAAGAAGAACTTTCCTTGGGGAAAGATATTTGGAAAAATTATTACTTCATCCTATTTTGCTTCTAAATTATTTTATTTGTTATAAACCGGGTCTCAGAGTATTCTGGACTAAATTAAACAGGACTTAATTATAAAGATGGAGCATACTGGCTACTTAGTAAGGTGAATCACATAAAAGAAAGAAGGGTCTACTCCGGTCCCCTGTATTTCAATATGGTTTTTGAAAGTTATTGATCAGTCTCAACATTCTGGATGAACTGAGTGGACAGAAGATGTTCTGTATCTATTTGATTTCTTCAGAATGTTTCTCCGTTATTCCCCTAACCATATTCTTTCTTATCTAGAAACATATCTTGTTTCTCTGCAACAATATGCATTTGTTTTTCCATTAAATTCTTAGGTGCTTATATTAGGGTTTTGCATAATCTCATTACTCAGAGATCTGGCAATGTAATATACAAAACAAACCAGGTGTGAATGTGAATTGCAGTGCAAATCTGAATATAATGAGCAGCACAGAAATAGTATCAAATGCTTTAGGAATTCAGTCTTCCAGTGAATATTTATTGAGGACCTACTAAGTGTCAGGTACTATTCCAAGTACTTGAGATAAAACAGTGGACAAAACAAAGTACCCATGCCCACATTCCACTGGAGGAAACAGAAAACAAACAAAATAGGCAAATATGTCAGAGTATATTAAGTGCTATGAAGAAAAGTAAAGTAGGGTAAGGAAGGGAGCACCAGAGTGAGCAGAGATTGCTGTCTTAGACCTGTAGTCTGGGAAGGCGTCCCTAATAAGGTGACAGTTGAGCAGAAATTTGAACAAAGGATACACTGATACCTGATATAAAAGTTTTCTTAGCAAAGGAAATAGTATGTGCAATGTCATTAGGTGGGACTGTATTTGAGTTTGAAAGAAGAGCAAAGAAGCATATGTGGTTATAAAGCATCAGTGGGGGTGGAAGGTGGTAAGTGATGGGATTTTAGAGCTTAAATATGGCATTGTAAGATATAACAGGTTTGTCTTTAGCTTAAGAGATGGGAAGCCTTAGGATGTTATGAACAGAAGTGATGTGATCTTACATAGGTTGTAAAAGATCTTAGAGGAGCTCAAATAAAGGGAGGTTGCTGGACAGATACTCCAAATTTGCCTAAAATCTGTCATAGTGAATGGAAACATGTACAATGGACAGAAAAAGCAGTGGCTTTAATGGAAATCATGTGTGGTCAGTAGCTGTTGGATGGAACTAATAAGAAAGAATGAAAAGTGGGGTCAGTAGCCAAGTGTTGGTTCTAGGGCTGAAAATCAGAATTGCAGAAGTAGAGTTTGTGGTACTTACTCCATTATAGGCAGCTCTAGCTTAAGTTTCCCAGAGTGGATAGTCAAGGGGTTCACCTTTCTATTCTTCCAGTAAAGAGACAGCCAATTAACTCACCAATGTGCGTGAGCAGCTGGAGGACTATTTTTAAAACAAAATTGGGCAGGTCTTGGAGCCAGATATCAGTGAAATGATTACCTGAGGCTTAGGAGATCCCCGAAAATAAAGGAGCCTTATTCTATTAAAGGTGCCAACCAGTTCATTCTAGGGACATCTTTTCTCTTTAACTTTCGCCAACATCCCACACCATATACAACTTGTGGAATATTTTTTTTTCATATTTGCATTTCAACAACATTTCCATACATCTCTTTTATGGTTTTCTATATATGTTGCCACATTGCATTACAGGTATCTATTGATATGTCAGTCTTCCTACACCAAATTTTGAGCAGTTAGATGCTAAGAACCATGTCTTATTCATCTTTGCATTTCATGTCACTAGCATAGCATTTGGTATGCAGATTTACTAAATGAATAGTAATTTAAATATATTTCTATGAACAAGGGAGCAGGTAAATATAACTTTTTCCTGCTAGCTCTAATTTTTAAAAATTACCCTCTAAAACTACTTATCCACCTTTAATTGGATAAAAACCTATAGATTGGCTTCTCATTATTGTCATTGTGGAGGGGTTATAAGTTTTATTTCCCTCAAAATTTGGAATGGGAGAACTAAGACTTTCCGTTAAGAGTTAAGCTTTCAATGAACAAAAAAGCCAGAACATATACGTGTGTGTATGTGTGTGTGAGGGTAGTTATACATGTGATTATATTGAATAGATAAAATAATTTAAAAAAATATATACCACATATGATTAGTAATTACGTTGTAATTTTTATTGAGTAGGTACTCTATGACAGGACAATTCTAAGTGCTTTGTGTACTTTTTGCTATTTAAACCACAACACTTTTCAACTTTATGTGTCAATAAATTTGCAAATACAGAAGCAGATGATTTTCTACCAAAATCAACATAAAATATCTAGATTTTCTGCATTGATGAATATTGCATGAGAATTTGGAAAGCTTGTCAAAGATCTATCTCCCAACTTTTAACTAGACTGAAAGGGGTGCGTTTTACTCAATCTGTAAAAAACAGATGATCCCTGATTCAGATAGCTCTAACAAAGAAAACAGCTGAAATATTTCCAACTCATTTTATGAGGCAGACTCAAATTAGGCAAGGATGTCACACAAACTGAAACTGTCTTTTTAATTTTAGGTATGAAAACAATTGCAAATATCCTAAATTCAAGCCAGTAAAATTGCATATGAGAAGCAAATAAGTTATTAATGTAGAAACCCAAAGATGGCTCAGCATTAGTAAATTTCCTAATATAATTGACTATATTATCAATGTAAAATTGGATTTTACGCTGTGCAATATCATTTGTAACTTGATTATCTGGATAGATTAATAAAACCTGATAGAAGGTAGTCATTCTTAATTTGATAAATGAATAAACAAAACACTTAGCAATCTAAAAGTAGGACACTGGAGTGCTGAGTGGTGAAGTCGGTGAAGCGACTGACTCTTGATTTCGGCTCAGTTCTGGTATCTACCGTGGCCAGCTCCACGCTCAGCACGGAGTTTGCTTGGGTTTCTCTCTCCCTCACCTTCTGCCTCTCCCACCTGCTTTCTCTCTCACTCTCTCTCTTTCTACCTCTCAAAATAAGTTTTTTAAAAAAATAGAAAGACACTGCCTTATAAATTGTTCAATGAAATATCTACAACAAACATCTTAACTAGAGGGAATGGCAGGTGAAAAATTTAAGAACTTCCCCCTCAAAGTGATGTATAAGCAGTGAGTATTCTTGTGTAACACTCTGTTGCCTTGTGACCGCTGCAGCAAGGTGGGAGGAAATGATGAGGTAAAAATACTTTCTCTGACTGACTTATTTCAATGTGCGTAGTACTCCCTAGCTCCATCCACGTCATTGCAAATGGCAAGATTTCATTCTTTTTAACAGCAGAGTAATAGTCCATTGTGTATATTGTGTCAATGAACATTTGGGCTGTTTCCATAATGTGGGTGTTGTTGGTAATGCTATAAATATCGGGGAGCATGTATCTTTTCAAATCAGTATGTTTGTATTCTTTGGGTAAATACCTGGTAGTGCAATTGCTGGATCATAGGGTAGTTCTATTTTTATTTTTTTTATTTTTTTATTTTATTTTTTTTTTAAAGATTTTATTTATTTATTTGACAGAGATAGAGACAGCCAGCGAGAGAGGGAACACAAGCAGGGGGAGTGGGAGAGGAAGAAGCAGGCCCACAGCGGAGTCTCCGTACTGTATTCCAGAATGGCTGCACCAGTTTGCATTCCGACCAGCAGTGTAAGAGGGTTCCCTTTCTCCACATCCTTGCCAATACCTATTGTTTCCTGTATTGTTAATTTTAGCCATTCTGACAGGTGTGAGGTGATATCTCATTGTAGTTTTGATTTCTGTTTACCTGATGATGAGTAATGTTGAGCATCTTTTCATGTGTCTGTTGGCCATCTGGATGTCTTCTTTGCAGAAATGTCTGTTCATGTCTTCTGCCCATTTTTAAAATGTTTTGTTTTTTGGGTGGTGAGTTTGATAAGTTCCTTATATATTTTGGATACTATCCCTTTATCAGATATGTCATTGCAAATGTCTTCTTCCATTCCATATACTGCCTTCTAGTTTTGTTGATTGTTTCCTTTGTTGTGCAGAAGCTTTTTATTTTGATGAAGTCCCAATAGTTTATTTTTGCTTTTGTTTCTCTTGCCTCAGGAGATATAGCTAATGAGAATTTGTTACAGCCCATGTCAGAGAGATTACTGCCTTGTTCTCCTCTAGGATTTTGATGGATTCTTGTCTCACATTTAGGTCTTTAATACATTTTGAATTTATTTTTGGGTATGGTGTAAGAAAGTGGCCCAGTTTCATTCTTCTGCATGTTGCTGTCCACTTTTCCCAACACCATTTGTTGAAGAGACACTCTTTTTTCTTGGAATATTCTTTTCTGCTTCGTTGAAGATTAGTTGTCCATATAGTTGTGGGTTCATTTCTAAGTTTTCTCTTCTGTTCCGCTGATCTATGTATCTGTTTTTGTGCCAGTAACATACTGTCTTGATGGCAACTTTGTAATATAACTTGAAGTCCAGAATTGTGATGCCTTCAGCTTTGCTTTTCTTTTTCAAGATTGCTTTGACTGTTCAGGTTCTTTTGTGATTCCATACAGTTTTTGGGATTGTTTGTTCCAGCCATGTGAAAAGTGCTGGTGGTATTTTGATAGGGATTGCATTGGATGTATAGATTGCTGTAGGTAGCATAATTTTTCTTCCAAGCCATGGGCATGGAATGCCTTTCCATTTCTTTGTGATCATCTTGAATTTCTTCCATCAGTGTCTTATAGTTTTTAGAGTACAGATCTCTTACCTCTTCAGTTAGGTTTATTCCTAGGTACATTATGGTTTTTGGTGAAACTGTAATTGGGATTAATTCCTTGATTTCTCTTTCTGCTGCTTCATTATTGGTGTATAGAAATGCAACAGATTTATATACTTTGATTTTGTATCCTGTGACTTCACTGATTTCATTTGTCAATTCTAGTAACTTTTCGGTGGAGTCTTTTGGGTTTTCTATACAGATTATCATGTCATCTGCACCTAGTTAAAGTTTGACTTCTTCCTTGCTGATTTGGATGCCTGTTATATTTTTCTGTTGTTTGATTGCTGAGGCTAGGACTTCCAGTACTATATTAAATAACAGTAGTGAGAGTGGACATCCCTGTCTTGCCCCTGACCATAGAGGAAAAGCTCTCATTTGTTCCCCAATCAGGATGATATTAGCTGTGGGTTTTTCATATATGGCCTTTATGATGTTGAGGTATGCTCCTCTAAACCTACTTTGCTGAGTGTTTTTACCATGAGTGGGTGTTGTACTTTGTCAAATGCTTTTGCTGCATTTATTGAGAGGATCATATGTTTCTCACCCTTTCTTTTATTAATGTGGTGTATCACATTGATTGATTTGTGAATATTGAACTACACTTGCACCTCAGGAATAAATCCCAGTTGATCATGGTGAATGATTTTTTTAATGTACTGTTGGGTTTGATTGGGTAGTATTTTGTTGAGAATTTTTGCATTCATATTCATCAGGAATAATGGCCTATAGTTCTCTTTTTGAGTGGAGTCTTTGGTTTTGGAATCAGGGTAATGCTGGCTTCATAGAATGAGTTTGGAAGTTTTCCTTCTATTTATGTATTTTTTGGACTAGTTAAAGAAGAATAGGTATTAACTTTTCTTCAAATATTGTTAGAATTTGTCCGTGAGGTCATTTGGTCCTGGACTCTTATTTGTTGGGAGATTTTTGATTACTGATTCAATTTCTTTGCTTGTTACTTGGCCTGTTCAAGTTTTCTATTTCTTCCTGTTTCAGTTTTGGTAGTTTATATGTTTCTAGGAATTTATCCATTTCTTCCAGATTGTCCAATTTATTGGCATATAGTTTTTCATAATATTCTCTTGTGATTATTTGCATTTCTATGATGTTGGTTGTTATGTCTCCTCTCTCATTTGTGGTTTTATTTATTTGGGTCTTTTCTGTTTTCTTTTTGATAAGTCCGGTAGGGGGTTATCAATTTTATTAATTCTTTCAAAGAACCAGTCCTGGTTTTATTGATCTGTTCTATTGGATTTTTTTCGGTCTCCATATCATTTATTTTTGCTCCAGTCAATATTATTTCCCTTCTTCTGCTGGCTTTAGGCTTCATTTGTAATTTTTTTTCTAGCTCCCTTAGGTGTAAGGTTAGATTATTTATTTGAAACTTTTTTTACTTCTTGAGGTAGGCCTGTATTGTTGTATATTTCCCCCTTATGAGCGTTTTTTTCTGCATCCCAAAGATTTTGGACCATCATGTTTTTATTTCCATGTATTTTTAAATTTAAATTTTTTTTTTTTTATTTCTTCTTTAGTTTCCTGTTTGACCCATCCATTCTTTACTGACATGTTCTTTAATCTCCATTTGGTCTTTCCAAATTTTTTCTTGTGGTTGACTTCAAGTTTCATAGCATTGTCGTCAGATAATACACGTGGTATAATCTCAATCTTTTTGTACTTGTTGAGGCCTAATTTGTGACCTGTGTGATCTGTTCTGGAGAATGTCCCATGTGCACTAGAAAAGAATGTGTATTCTGCTGCTTTAAGATGACGTGTTCTGAATATATCTGTTAAGTCCATCTGGTCCAGTGTATCATGCAAAGCCATTGTTTCCTTGTTGAGTTTTTGCTTAGATGAACTGTCTGTTGATGCATGTGGGGTATTAAATCCCCTACTATTTTTGGTTATTATCAATAGATTCCTTTATGTTTGTTATTAATTGTTTTATATATTTGGGTACTCGCAAGTTGGGGGTATAAATATTTAAAAGTGTTAGATCTTCTTGTTGGATAGTCCCCTTTATTCGGATTTGAGCTCTTCTTCTCTTGTTACAGTCTTTGTTTTAAAATCTAGTTTGTCTGATATAAGTATGGCTACCCTGGCTTTCTTTTTGATGGGAGATTGCTGTTTCTCATAGTAAACCTTTTGTTACCATTTTGCCTTTCAAGCTGTGCATGAATATCTTTTAGAAAATTAAAAGATATGGGGCGCCTGGGTGGCTCAGTCATTAAGCGTCTGCCTTCGGCTCAGGTCATGATTCCAGCGTTCTGGGATCAAGCCCTGCATCAGGCTCCCTGCTTGGCGGGAAGCCTGCTTCTCCCTCTCACACTCCCCCTACTTGTGTTCCCTTTTTCACTGCCTCTCTCTATGTCAAATGAATAAATAAAATCTTAAAAAAAAAAATCAAAAGATAAATTTACATTTTTTAAAAGATTTATTTATTTATTTTAGAGAGAACATGCGTGTGCATGTAGAGAGAAACTTAAGCAGACTCTGTGCTGAGCACGAGCCCAATATGGGATTCAGTATCATGACCCTGAGATCGCAACCTGAGCCAAAACCATGAGTCTGACACTTAGCCAACTGTGCCACTAAGGCACCCCTAAATTTACATTAAAAAAAAAAAAACAAAAAAACCCTGAGTCTTGAAGCTTCTCAGCTCATAGCTTGTTGGTGATTCCCTGGTGGCAGCTCCCTGATGAGTTTTTCTTCCTTTCTCCCTCCCTCCCTCCCTCCCTCCCTCCCTCCCTCCCTCCCTCCCTCCCTATCTACTTTCCTTCCTTCCTCCCTCCCTTTCTTCCTCTTTCTTGTATAATGAACATACAGCGTTATATTCATTTCAGGTATACAATACAGTGATTCAGCAGTTCTCTATGTTAGTCAGTGCTAACCATCATTAGTATACTCTTAATCTCCTGGTAACTACCAGTTTATTCTCTGTAGTTAAGAGTCTGTTTTTTTGGTTTGTTTCTTTTTTTGTTCATTTGTTTCTTAAATTCCACATATGAGTGAATTCATGTGGCATTTGTCTTTCTCTGATTGGTTTATTTTACTTAGTATTATACCCTCTGGAGTCACCCATGTTGTTGCAAATTGCAAGATTTCATTCTTTCTATAACTGAGTAGTATTCTGTTGTATACACCACATCTTCTTTATCCATTCATCTATTGCTGGACACTAACTCCTCCATATTGTGGAATATAGAATAATGCTGCATTGGGCATAGGGGTTCATATATCTTCTCCAGTTAGTGTTTTCATATCCTTTGGGTAAGCACCTAGTAGTGGAATTACTGGATCATATGACAATTCTGTTTTTAATTTCTTGAGCAACCTCTATACCATTTTCCACAGTGGGTGTACCAGTTTGCATTCCCACCAACAGTGCATGAGGGTTCCTTTTTCTCCATATCCTCGCTAACACTTGTTTCTTGTGTTTTTGATTTTAGCTATTCTGGCAGGTATGAGGGGTATCTTCATCATGGTTTTGATTTGGATTTCCCTAAGCTAGGTGATGTTGAGCAACTTCTCATATGTCTTTTGGCCATTTGTATTTCTCTATGGAGAAATATCTGTTCATGTCTTCTGTCCATTTTTAAATTGAGTTACTTGTTTTTTTGGTGTTGAGTTTTGTAAGTTTTGTAAGTTATCAAGTTATCAAGTTACTTGATATATTTTGGATACTAACCCTTTACTGGATATTCCATGATGAATTTTTATATTCACTCATTAACATTTAGACCACTGATTTCATACTCATAGGTCAAAATTTATACCTGGTCTGCAGATCTGTTTTTTATGGTTTGCACATGTTGGTCCAAAGAGGGCTTTTCAAGTGTAAAAATTTGTTGCCATCATCTAAAATTGGGGATTCACACACAAACAGTGTGATTTCCAGTTTCTTTTGAAAAATCAGAGACTCTGGCAACACTTGGATCACCTTGCAATGTGGCAGAAACTAGCTGGAGTTGAGTAGCCACAGCCCATTTCACGTGGGTCATGCCCTCTCTAGTTCTCTACAGTCTACCAGTTCCTATTTTTTCTTTGACAATGAAACAAAGTGTCAATTGCCATGCATCACTGTGCTTGTGCTCTTGCTTTTTTATAGCGGAGTTAGAAGAAATGTTTCTCTCTCAGAATTGGGAAATAAAAATGAGAGGGCTGCATATTTTTTAAAGAAAAATGGGAATCACATATTTCTTACTAGAATTGAAGAGGATGCTACTTATTCAGTGTGCAAACCAAATGTGTCTGTGTTAGAACAATGCAGACGAAGACTTTTTTTAAAAAAAGATTTATTTATTTATTTATTAGAGAGAGAGAGAACGGGGGAGGGGCAGAGACACAGGGAGAGAGGAAATCCTATAGCAGGCTCCTGGCTGAGTGTAGGGCCCCACATGGGGTTCAATCCCAGGATCCTGAGATCATGACCTGAGCTGAAATCAAGAGTCAGCTGCTCAACTGACTGAACCACACAGGCTCCCCCAGACTAAGACACTATCATGAAACATGATTCTTTGCTCAGAATTATGATAAGTGTTTGTAAGTAAAAAAAACAAAAACAAAAACAAAAAAAACCCAAAACTTAGTACCCAGGATATAAAAGACTATACTTTTAACAAGTTTTACTTTTTTTTCTATATGTGAAAAAATAACTAACACTATGTAGAATGCAGTATGTCTTAAGTAAAAATATTATCTAGGTTTTTAAAAGATTGTCTGGCAGATGAGAGTGTCTATTAATGCAACAAAATGGTGAACCTAAAACTGCAAAGAATATTTTCTAAATTAATTCTCACCAGAAGCACTGCTCATCAGCATGTTGAAGATTAGCTGATAATTCCCAGGACAATTGCATGCAAAATGTTAAATTGTTTGTGGTATTATTCTGTGGCAGGTATTCAGAATACAGATGTAAATAATTCCATCTAGATGATATTTTAGACAGGACTCTTGCATGATCAAAAAGATTTGGACGTGGTGCCCATGACAAGCACCGCATAAGGAACTGATTAAATTTTTGTTTTGAAAAGCATCTTACAAATTTTAACGTAGATTGGGCACAATTGTTAAGAGTGCCTACACATTGTTCAGCTGAGGAGTGGGCCTTCTGACAGTGGATCTGTTAGAGAAAAATGAAATACATTTTGCGATGTTGTGTAAACGTAAGTTCATTACATCATTCAATAGGATGGAATTGCATTCAGAAGTTCAAATTGGGGGTGCCTGGGTGGCTCAGTCAGTACAGCATGTGACTTGATCTCGGGGTCATGATTTCAAGCCCCACATTGGGCATAGAGCTTACTAAAAAAAAGAAAGTTTAAACTGAAAGCCTTCACATATCATACAAGATCTATCGGTGCAAAGAATAAGAAGTTCCAACTGAAGTTGGTTTAAAAAGGGGAAAATTAATAATTTCTTAAGCAGAACTTCCAGAGAAAAGGAGGGTTTTAGGATTAATGGATTCAAATTTCAGTGTGTCGTTAAAGACCATATGCATCCTCAATGTCAATTAATACTCGGGCTTTAGCAAGATGCCTGATGGATAAGTTACCGAACACAGTTTTAAAAAATCTTCTTCCCAAAGAAGAAAGAACCAATCACTGAAAAGAGAAATTTTATGTAGACCAGTGAAGCCTGTCCTGGAAGTGGAAGTTGGGTCACTTTCCGCTGAGGTGCATGAACACTTAGAAGATTTTCTAGGAAAAAAATCAGGATTCTATTGGGATGGGAGAAAATGAATATAGATGTTAGGTTAGGACAGTGTTGTCTTAGATGTGTTCTCCTGGTTTGAACTGGCAGCTCAGTTTTGATTGATGAACTACAATCACAGTACGGTGGTTGGCTCTATTAAACTGAGGTTAGGTGGTTTTCTTATGAAGTGGTGCTGAATCCTCTATGGAAATTTTAAAACATTTAAGATCAGCTAACCAGTGAAGACTGGATCAAAAATTTTTGGATGAACATTTTAACCTCTTGAAATCCTTTGACTGTTTCTTGGCAAGGTCTTTAAAATAATTTACACCATTGCACACTTTGATTTGCTTATTTGTTGTGAAATTATGATTCTGGGAAATCCTTTGCAGAGCAGAAACTGGTCTGTCTCCATTAGTAGAAGTTGATTTTCAAGATTAAAGTTATAGCCTAAATTGCATTCCAAAAACTAAGAGGTTAAAGACCAACTTTCTAAAAAATTATATTATAAACTTTATGAAAATAAACTGTAATTTTGCAGTTCACTTTTCTCTCATAAATTTGAAAAGTGACTATTAAATTACTGATGGATATTATTGAATTATAGGACTACAAAATACTGAAACTAAATGGGATAATATTAGAAACCAAAATTCTATAAATATCTTAGTAGTTGTATCCCTAAAAGTACAAATCATGCTACAAAATATTATCCATGCTCATAAGTACCTATTTTTGTGTACCACTCTTTTCATTAAAAAAAAAAATATATATTTATTTATTTGTTAGAGAAAGTGCAAGCACAAGCAGGGGGAGCGGTAGGCAGAGGGAGAAACAGGCTCCTCGCTGAGCAGGGAGCCCAATGCAGGGGCTCCATCCCAGGGTCCTGGGGTCATGAGTTGAGCCGAAGGCAGATGCTTCACGGACTGAGCCGCCCAGGCATCCCTGTACCACTCTTTTCAAATAAGAAACTACTTAAAAATAAATACTGCGCCATATTAAAGGATCAAAAACTGAAGTAATTCCTGATTTTTATAGTTTGGTGCCCTAGAAATGTGTCAGGTTTCAGACTGCAGATCAAAGCAGTAACATGTCAAGAAAGAAAAATTTAAGAATTAAGCATTGCTATAATTAAAACAGTAATGTCCAATATTATTTTCATTTTATTTTGTTAAATGCTTACACTGAGATTATATTTCTGGTAGTTGGATTTTTTTAAAAAGTGCTCTGCTTTTTGTATTTGAATTAGCTGCTTGTAGGCATTGGATTTGGAATCTGTTTTAGATCTGAATGAGTTATCTTACTTTAAAACTCCCTGAAAATTATATGAAGGGGACTGGGGAATGATTCTGCTTTGACCCTATGAGGATTGCTTTCTTAATTCCAGATCTGCGTTGAGGCTCTTTCTCCAGTGATTTATGGTTAACACTTTGTGGTGGAGCTACCGTCATTTAGTTCTAGACTCTACCAGATGTTTTGGTTAATTTTATGTGTCACTTTTCTGTGCCTGGCCCCAGAGTGCTTGGATAATTTGGTCAAACATTATTCTGGGTGTGTCTGTGAGGGTGTTTTTGGATGAAATTAACATTTGAGTTGGTAGACTGAGTAAAGCAGTTCACCTTCTCTAATGTGGGTGGGCCTCATCCAATCCTTTCAAGGCCTGAAGAGAGAAATAGGCCTAGTTAAGAGGAAATTTTCTCCGGCCTGACTGACAGAGCAGGGAAGTCAGTGTTTTCTGGCCTTTGTACTTGAACTAAGACCTCAGCTCTTCCTGGGACTTGAACCTGTGGTCTTTCATCCTGGAGCTATGCCATTGCGTTCTCCTGGGTCTCCGGCTTGCCAAATAGCTATATATATATTTACGGAGAGAGAGAGATATATGTATGAAGCAATAAATGTTTATGATATACGTATCTATATATGTGTATATTATAGATAGCTATCCAATTGATTGAATTTCTCTTGAGAACTCTCCTACACTGGAAACCAGTTTTTCATATCCTCTTGCTTTCAGCACAAATTAAATTAGGCGATTTATTGGTTTCATGCTTCTCTTGATTGAACCCAACCTTTCTATATAGTCTATGAGGGCATTACTTCTCAAACTTGGGTACCTTGTTAAATGCACTTGTAGTATACTAGGTCCGGAGTAAGGCACTAATTTCTACATTTCTAAAAGCAGGCTTTCAGCTGATTACTGCTAATTCTGGGATCATTCTTTGAATAGTATAATGTTTGAAAATTGCAATTTCACAAATACTGGACTTACCCTTACACTTTAGCAATATATCAAGGCTCACTTTTTGTGGTCTTTGTCTATAGATTTGTGTCTTGACACTGCAACACAGAAGTTAATTTAAATGAGACCATAGTTTTCAGAACCATCTATTGCCCCCTAATGATAGCTTAGAAAAACCGTGAGGGCTTATTCGAAAAACATACCATACTCAGAATAACTATTATACTTTAAAGAAAATTATCAGATCTGATCTTTTACAAAGTTTCCACAAACATTTGTGACTTCTCCAATAGAATTAAGTTAGATATTAGAAAATTTTCATTTGTACCCCTCATTTTATACTTACCATTTACTACATGTGGCATAAGGCAATAAAGAGAGGCTTCAGATTAGACACAATTTAGAGAAATAATCTGACTTCTTTACACTTCAGTTTACTTATCTGTCAGGGGAAGCATACCCTCTACTACCATGTAAGTCCTCTTTATTTGGAGCCCCTGCTAAAAATAAAAATCTGCAAAGCAGAGGCAATAGGTTGTAGCCAACTTGAGATGGTTTCATTTCTTCATGGCATTTCCAAATTCAAGGGAATATCTGAGACCAAGCCTGATTCAGAAAACAACTCTTTACAAGGATTTTTTTTTTTTTTCACTGCAGAATAGTTCCTTAGTTGTCCTTTTGCTTATTGCTTCACTCTGTCAACGAACACTGTGTGCATGTGAAGGAACATATAAGAAACTTTAGAGGGTAGAAGAAACTTTAGCAGAAGATTGTTGCTATTTATGCTTTATTCTGGGGAGTCTTATTCTTTCTTCTTACTGAGATCACAGCACTTAATAATTTTCATTATCTACCCATAAATTCTGAAGAATTCTGGCTTGTCTTGGTGCCCTGAGTCAAACCTTGGAAATCTATTTTAATATTATATCTTGTTTTAAGATTATACCTTAGCATAATTAATATTTAATTCTGTAGTGCTTTTCCTTGAAATTTCAGAATATCAGAAAGATTTTAATTTTTAAGGAAAATGATTTCAGGTAACAGACATATTTATATGAAGACACAATGTTTTTCCTGTAGCTACCAAATCCCAGTTATATGCATAATTTTAATTATATATGTAATCTTTGTTATAAAGATGCACTACTGCCTTTTCCTAAGTCTTCTGGAAAGTGGAGCTAGAGACAAGAATTATATTGGTAATAATTTGGGGGTACAAGCCCAAGGCATGGAAAGTGAGGGAAAATAGACATAAGGCAAGAGATATAATGTGGTATATACAGCAAGTGATGAGGCCAGCTTGTTTACTGGGCCAACTACAGGGCTTCTCAGGAGGGAATAGACAAGGAACTGAATTTGGAGTAACCTATAGGAGAGAGGAAAAAGGAGATGTTTATCTGACTAGCTCTGTTTCCTATTTTTCAGTATTTATCCCAAGGGGGTCAAGGATTCTGGAATGCATCATTTGGACTTTCAGCAATGACACAAATAATGATGTCCGTATGATACTCTGAGGTGTGGTATTTAATCCAAATCTGAAAATAGTAGGGTTAACTGGTGCCAGTGGGACACTGACCAGGGGAAAAGAGAGAAAGAGGCAGTTGTGGGAATCCTACTAAAAAATGATGTTAGAATACATTGGTATAATACATTCTGTTTTGCACAGTAATGTGTGTAGAAATTTAGTAACTTATCTAGAGTTTAATTTAAAATTGGACTCTTAAATAATAACTCTTAGTGTCATTTGCTTATCCAGCCTTTAAGAAATTTTTTTATTGGCACCAGTGCTTTATTTGAATATATACAAGATTTCTGGGGTAATTTTACTTGAAACGTGATTCTGCAGAGAAGTGTGGAAATACACGTTTGGCTAGCACTATATGGCAAATAAAAGGATTTTTTGAATCCTTTACATAAGAATGCCGAAAGTTCTTTTAAAAACAAAGCTACTTATTTGCTGGGTAGGTACTTCACAGAAGTTTGGCACATCAGCGTAGATCGTGTAGAATACAGACGCTGACCTTGAGGTTGTATTTGATAAGTAAATGACCAAACTGTATGGCAGAAAGGGCCACACTAATAATTCATTCAATCTATCTAATGCCTGTGTCATTACAGTATCTATAAAGACATCTGGCTGAACGTAATTTTTGTATACTCTATTGATTCTTAGCGAGCTAGTGTCACAATTTTATAGGTACATTTTTTGTGTGTGATTTTAAAAGGAAATTTAGATTTCAGGATTAGTTTTTCATTGTGCTTCTGTAGTATTGCAGACTATGATCACAGTTCACAAGAGATCTCTGAGAAATTAAATAAATGATGTAATGCAGTAAGACAAACAACAAACCTCTATTTCCTGATTATAGACTGTAGCAGTAATTTTGAGAACAAATCAGAACTTTTGAAAAAATCTATGAAACAGAAACATGAACTTCTATAAAATAAAATACTATACGGAATTAGAAGTGCTGATAGTACTGTCTCATATACCAGCTGGGAGAATATTTCTGCCAACTTTGGAATTTCCTTAAAAAATGAATAATTATAACTTTAGAAAAAAACTCAACTCTTTGAATTTAGTGTTCATCCTGGGTAGAGCAAATATATGAGCTTTATTCTATCAAGATTAAAAATTAATCACATGATATTTTGCTTTTGCCATAATGGCAGACTTGCTTGTCTGAGGAAATTCTCACAACGAAACAGTGTACTTTTAAGGGAGAGGAAAATCTGAAATGTAAAGGAACTGGTGAGAATTGAAATGGAAAATGTATGTAAACCTAAACTGTGTGTGTGTGTGTATATGTGTGTGTGTGTGTGTGTGTGTTTAGTGTTTTATTAAAGTGTTTTAGGAGTCATATTATTTGGAGAGGGGTTAATTGTTCACAATTAGATTTTTTTAGTGATGGTCAAGGATGAAAGCTAGAAGAAATATACACATTTCAAAAACAGTAAGAAGAAAAAACAAAAACAATAACACACAAGCAGAACAAACAGAAAAAGTACAGGTAAGCTTGAAAAGATTAACACCCACAGTAAAAATGAATGGACTATAAATAAATCAGAAAAAGCAAATAGAAATTAATTAGAATTTAGAAATATAATTAGGAATTATACCATGTCTATTAGATGACAGTAATAATAACAACAAAATTGTTAGTACCCAGATGAGTAAGACTTGACTGAAAACATTTTTGAGAGATAATAAAGAAGCTTTAAGTAAATAGATATGTATTCCATATTTATGGAAAGAAAAGCACAAAATCATAAATAAATTGTCCTCCCCGTTTTTCACATTTATGGTGATGGTATCAGAATTCTAGTAGGTTTTATATGGAACTTGAGAATCTCTTTTAGAATTTATATGTAAGTGCAAAGCCCAAAGACCTCTTGAAGGAGGAGACTAATACAAGAACTTGCCCTATGAATCATCTTATCACTCTTAAATTACAATAATCAAGATAATACATATTGGTTCAGGCTGGGATGACATATTAAATATTTTAGTGACTCATGAAATACTGATTGCAATAATCAGAATAGACTTCTAACCAATCAGAATAAAGGTCTGACAAGTCAGAACAAATAAAAGTAGATATTTTGTACCAATTCTGGTCAAAAGGATAAACAAATTGACAAGAGAATAGAATGGAGAAACTAAAAAATGACACAGTCTTATATGGAAAGTATGTATGGTAGAAGTGTTCTCTCATCACTGAAAAATGAATAACTGGTTATTCAATGAGATGGAGATGAGTGTTTTTTGATATTGAAAAAAATGCAAAATTCCATTTCAGCTGTTTAAGTACAGAGAGGCAAAAGAAAATAGCTAAACATTTTAAAAGAATATATTTAATAATATTTTTCTGTCGTTAAAATAGACAAGACCAAAAAAACAAGAGATATATTTACTGTATTAAAATAAACAAATTATGTTCATCGGAATACAGAATTAAAAAGTCAAAAGGCGAGTGACAGACTTGGAGAACTTATTTTCAAAACATACAACTTACAAGGGAGAGTGTCCAGAATATATAATTAAGGGTTAAAAATCAATAAGACAAATAATTGTGTAGGAAAATGGATATAAATGTAGACAGATGAATGGTGAATAAATATTTTTTTTTAAGATTTATTTATTCATTTTGGGTGGGGAGAGGCAGAAGGAGAGGGAGAGACAGAATCTGAAGCAAACTCTGCACTGTGCATGGAGCTGATGGGGGGCTTGATCTCATGACCCTGAGATCATGACCTAAGCAGAAACCATGAGTCCAGTGCTTAACAAACTGAGCCACCCAGGCACCCCAGATGGTGAATCAACATTGTAAAACAATGCTAAACCCCAAACTAATATCTACTAGTAGAGAATAACAAATGGTAGAGAGTATATCCATAAATGGAAACTCCTACATACTGCTGCAGAGCTAGTTGATGGAACCACTATGGGAGAAATTTTAACATTATTGTGTCTTTGAATGTTTGCATTGCTTAAAATCCAGCAATTCTCCTCTTAGGCATATACCATAAAGAAGGGGAACCACTAAACCCATACAAGAATGTAGCACTATTTATACTAGCAGCAAACCACAAACATCCCAGTGCCCATTGGCAGGAGAATGGATAAATACACTGTAGTGTAGGTACATAACGGAATACTATATGAAGAAGGGCTCCTGGAAATTACCAACTTAATTTGGCCCTAAAAAAGCAAGTGCTTGGAGTACCTGGGTGGCTCATTCGGTTAAGCATCTGACTCTTGGTCTCAGCTCAGGTCATGATCTCAGGATCATGAGATTGAGCCCCGCATCCAGCTCCACACTCAGTGCAGAGTCTGCTTGAGATTCTGTCTCTCTTTCTCCTTCTGCCCTTCCCCCCACCGCATGCTGTCTCTCTCTAAATAAATAAATAAAATCTTTAAAAAAAGAAAAAAAGCAAGGCCTTAAGGAGATTCCGCACATAAAAATAAACCTCAGGAACAAACAAAACCAAACAACAAAATTTTTTTTGGAATACATATATGTGTGATAAAACTTTATGGAGAAAAAGCAAGAGATTAATAAATGTAGGATGTTGTTGAGGGCATGAAGGAATTAGATGAAGTAGGAGAGGAATGCACAGATAGGTGCAAAGTGCTGGTCATGTTCTTAGACCTTAAATTAGTTAATGGCATATGGATGTCCTTTTTATTTTATGCTTTCTGACTTAATTATCTGTTCTATACATTCTTTTTTATTTCTGAACTGTTACATTTTTTACAATCTATAGTAAAAGAAGAAGTAAAATTACATATGTAGATTTCATTGTATTTCAAATTCTAGATCCACAAATATTAAGTGTATGATAATCATTAATTGAGATCACACTAATTCACTACTTAGGATAATACAACTTTAAGCATACCAAAGTTCACTTATATACTTTATGAAATCATGTGTTTAACTATAGCACAATATATAGCAGATAGAGGCATTTAATAGTTTAACAGTGAACTGGTTCAGGGACCTTAGAAGAATTGTTTCCGAGTTCAATAATGCTGTGAACTTAGACAAATCTCATTAAAGGTATCCTTACAAATAATTGAGACCCTGTGCTGGTGAAAGGGTGGTAGCAACCTCAGGTATTGAGAGCAGCTTGAGGGGCACCTGGGTGGCTCAGTCGGTTAAGTGTCGGACTCTTGATGTCAGCTCAGATAATGATCTCATGGTCATGATATTGAGCCCCATGTTGGGCTCTGTGCTAAGCATGGAACCTGCTTAAGATTCTCTCTCTCCCTCTCCCTCTGCCCCACCTCCCCCTCTCTCTCCTTATTTCTCTCAAAAAAAAAAGAAAGAGCAGCTTGAAAATATCAGGGACTTAGAGGACGCACACCAGGGAGAGAAGATAGGGAAAGGGTATCCCTCTTAAGCCATCTGTCAGGATGGTTCCAGAGCTGAGGCAGAGGATCCAGTAGATATCATTGTCAAAGAATCGATGCCTGCTAGCCGGAAGGAATGGGATACAACTTCCTGTGTCACAAGGAACATTAGGGACAAGGGGACTGTCCATGTAGGACTCAGGTCAAAGAGTTGGATGATTAGAAGACTTTTTCTTATGGGACGAACACACTAAAAGATGGACAGTGAGTGTCCCTACTCATTTTCTCAAACTTCTGATCTGATACTTCCCATTAACCATAATGTTTTACGAAGGCTTTCTTTCTTAATTTAGACTTCACCACAATTTAGTTATATTCTTACTTGGCCTATAACAGTTCTATAAATGGCTTTTTTAAAAAGACTTTGCAGCCTGAATAATCACGTGATTTTTGGCAAATGCTAACTACTTTATTTATTTACACAGGTAGAAATTGATACAGTTTTCTAACAGCAAGTGATGCTCCTCTCCTCATTTCGTACCTGCTATGCTGATGTTCCTACCAGTTATTGTCTCGTCTCAGGAAACTGATTGATATATTAGAAAATAGCTTTGACAATAGCCTACAGCAGAGCGTGTGAAATTGAATTGCTTCTGTAATTTTCTTTTCTTATTCTTTTATTATGTGGTATCCAGGAGATGGTGAGGGTAGAAACACTACCAATTTCTACTATTCAGTGATTACTGAAAATTAAAGTGAGTCAGTTGTAAAGGGTCAAAATTAAAGTATCTCCATGGTTTAGGCTAATGTAAAAATGATAAAATATTTTAAGCCTTAATGTAAAAGTAAAATAAATGATATATATATATATTTCTGTTACATGCTAATCATATATATTTCCCCAAAGCATATTTGCAAAAACATGTTTCTATTTCATAAGACAGAAAACATAAGTATCCGATTTAGTATACTCTGATTTGATATACAAAATTATAAACAGACAAACAAAAAATTATTTAGCCAAGCTAAAACTACTTTCCAAAATTTACTGTTTATGAATGGGGGTTGGCCATAGGAGAAATAATAGGATTTAGAAGGCGGAAGTGTATCAGCCATTAGCTTCTAAGGTCATTGTATGGTACTGGGTCTCACCATCTGTAGCTAGCACACATTGCTGTTGATATGCTGGCTTATTTTGTTGGGATGGGGCAGCAACCACTGAAGCTGATAACCTTGACCACTAAATTTTGCCACATTTTCTTTGCTAAGTGGACATGAATTTTTCTCTTCTCTCAGAGGATGTTAGGATTCCCTTACCTCTTCCATAGTGGTTGTTTCCTTACAAGAGACTAGCGATCCTCCTAAGGACTTAACTCCAATACCTCTGTTCCTCCTGGACCTATAGGCTCAAGTGCCAGAAGGCCCCAGAGAATAAAAGAAAAAGTGCAGTCTCTGAAGAGCCTCAGACCACGTCAAAACTTCCAAGATTTTGCCATTTCATATTGCTACAAATTTAGGGAACAAATGTGGGAGTGAATCACAAGAACTATTGAATCAGGATTATAGAAATATGAAGTTGAACTGAATTGAATTTTTGAATGTGGATGCACTAAGTAGAGATTCTGGATTCAGTGTGTTAACTTGTGCAGCTTGGAGTGGCTCCGGCATTTTCCTTAATTGGTTGGCTGAAGGAAACTTGGACCCAAAGGCGACCCGCACTGACGAAAGTTGAATTGTCACATGTTATTTGGTATACCATAGAGGGAAGTATCTAGAGGCTTAAGAGATCAGAATTCTAAAGCAGATTTATCATGTGAGTTACGCATACAACTTCTAGCTATTTCTTGCAGAAGGGTCGGAGAGCAGCACTGTGTCTTCACCACAGTTGTGAGAAATTAACATTAGCATCCTTGAAGGGTTTTGTCATAGCTGTTGTTGTTAGGAAATGACATTGGGAACTGCTGTCATCGAACATAAGGCATGATTTCGGTGGGATGATGGGATCCCATAGTGCGACAAGCCAAGTGGTAGCAGGAAGTGCCAGAAACATGTTGGGCACAGTTACTGTAACAGGCAACGGGGGGGGGGGGGGAGTAGGT
The DNA here is from genome assembly GCF_024610735.1 of Ursus americanus. Lineage (NCBI taxonomy): Eukaryota > Metazoa > Chordata > Mammalia > Carnivora > Ursidae > Ursus > Ursus americanus. The sequence goes on along the minus strand of NC_142131.1, from coordinate 61,690,551 downwards.
TGCATGGTTTGATCCACAGAGATTGTTGGTGTTGGCTGATTGATTAAGCTGTTCTTAGAACTGAAATATATGAGGCAAACTATTGAAGTATTACTTGATTTGAATAACCAGTCTCTCATTTGATAAACAGAAGTCTGAATTGAATCCCTTCAGCCACTCCCCAAACTTAGGAATTATCAACCACTCAGAGCCTGGGTTCTCTTGAAAAAGGATCCTGCTATGTTGCCAAAAATGTATGCTATTAACACTTACGTTGTTAAAATACAAGATCTGACCCTACCCTTGGATGACTCGGTCTCATCAGCCTTACCCTAATCTGTATTGGATACTCACTGTCTTTATTTAAAATTTTGATATTTTGTCCGTCAGAGATTTTTTTGCTCTAATTTTGACTTTTATAGTATTACATTAAAACACCATTGATCTTGATTACCAAGTTTATTGGCACCTTAAAAAATTCTGGGGTAGGGACTAGTTCTTGGGGGCCTAGTGTCTTAATTCCTGGCCCTCTGTGCACTCCTGCCCCTTCTCCTCCAGCTTCTCTGCTTCTGGGTCAGACACATGTGCAGTTGTGTAACGCAGGGCACCATCTTCTGAAGATCTCCCTTGTGGTTGAGATCAGTGGTGGTGAGAGATACACATGGGTTAAATTTTGACCTTGTGATTCGAGTTTTTTGCTGCGGGTTCTAGGAGAGGGTTATCCTCCCTCTCCTCTACTTCACACTGTACTTTTCATCCCCACCTCTGGTGTTGCTGACTACCACTTAGGCTCCTCTGAGTCAGAGAAGCAAAACTTTTCATAGATTTCTTCACCAGCTCGCACAGTTGTGCAAAATCCAATCCTCACAAAAGCCCTCATCCTGTATTGCTCACAGCAGTTCTCTGCTTGAACCCTAACTAATGGACCTTCACCTTCAGAATGCCTTGTTGCTTTTCCTTGAGACTTTTTTTCCCTTGGAGGTTCTTCAGAACTCCCTGAACACTGAATATTTTGGTTCCACCCAGAGAGTTGGCCAGAATTGTACAGAAGTGTTTAAATTTCAGCCTTGTATACCGCTTGAGTTCTTTGCCAGCAGAATTCTCAGCTTCCATTTGCATAAGCATCTGGCACATCCTCTCTGACTATTCACCAGATGTGACCAGACATATCTGGCTTTCTCTTTTTTAAGCTGTAAGCGCCAACTACCTAATATTTTACGGCCCTTTGAAATATTATTCCAATTAATACAATAGCGTAGGGTCTGTCCTTCAAAGGTGCTCAAACACTATACATTCTCTTCTACATATTGCCCCCAAGGCATTTAACGTTGCTTGTTAATGTTTGCCTGGAATCATACTTCTCATGCAAGCATTGTATCTTTCTAGGTGAAAGATGTCTTCCTCAAAAACATGATTTTCTAGACTTAACATCTGTATTAATTTCCTAGGCTGCCATAACAAAGTGTTACAAAGTGAGTGGCTAAACAAAATAAATTTCTTGTCTCACAGTTCTAGAGGCTAGAAGTCCAAAATCAAGCTGTCATCAGGGCACTGCTCCCCCTGAAATTTATAAGGGAATATTTTCTTCTCTCTTCCTAACTTCTGGTGGTTTACTAGCAAATGTTGGTGTTCCTTGGCTTGTAGCTGTGTAATGCCAATCTCTGCCTTTGTCATCCTGTGGTGTTCTTCCGCTGTGTGTGTGTCTTCATAAAGATGTCTTCTCATACGGACACCAGTCATTCTCGAGCAGGGGCCCACTCAACTCCAGTATGATCTCATGTGAACTAATTACATCTCCCACAGCTCAATTCCTAAATATGATCACATCCACTGGGAAGGGGGGCAGGACTTGAACATCTTATTTTGGAAGGGGAACACAGTTCAACTTCTAACACCATTGTCAGCCTCTGGTGTTACGTTGCCAGTGTTCTTAAAATGTGGTGCTAAATACTAAACAAAATACTCTGAATAAGTTTTGATCAGAGCAGAATATATTGGGATTATTACTTTATTCTGCTATTCATTTTATTGTTTCTTTGAATCCAACAAATATCCATTGAGCTTCTATTCCATGCCTGACATCCTGCTTGTGCTAGGGATACATCAGAGTAGAAAAGAGACAAAAATGTTATGTTGGTAAAGCCTACCTTCTAATGAGGGGTGGTAGACCATAAGAACACAGACTTATGCCAGAAGTTCAATTATTATCTATGAAGAACAGTAGAGTGGGCTATTGAAAAGAAGAGATAATGGGTGTTATTTGAGAAAGGGCTGTGTTTGAGAGAGCCAGTAAAAAGGCTCTGGGGTGGAAGCATGGTATGTATGGGGAGTTTAGGGCATAGCAGGGAGGCCAGGTTGTCTGGAGGATATCAAATGTGATGTGACAGGAGGGCAGGAATGTAATCACCACCTTAGAGACAGGACCGTGGCTTTTATCTTCTAGGTAAATTTAGTTGAAAGATTTTAAGCACCTGATAGAACATATTTTAAAGAATTCGTCTGGCTGCTGTATTGAGAATAGGCTGTTGTAGAACAACAGAGAAAGCTGAGACACGTCTTTTGGAGCCATTTACGGTTGTGCAGGAGACAGGTAATGGTAAAATGGACTACTGTGATAGCCACAGTGGTGATAAGCGGTCAGATCTGGGATGTTTTTGAAGACAGTCCTTCAGGATTTGCTGATGAAGAGTGAGTGAGGGGAAAAGATGAGTATTAGGCAAACCTCTAATACTTAGTGATTTAGAAGAAAGAGCAACTCTATAAAGGATATTGAGAAAAAATGTCCTGCGAGGCAGAAGAGGAGCAAAGAGTGAAGTCCAAAAGCCAAATAAAGAAAGTGTATTCAGAAGGAGGGTGTGTTCAAATGGGCAGATGCTACTGATAGGTCAGGTAAGATGAGGACGGAGAATTGACCATTGGAGGTCATTAGTGGTGTGGTATGAAGAGCCACAGTGGAATTGTAAGAGAAAATGGGAGCTGAGGTAAAATGTTGAGTGAAGGCACCTCTTTATCACAATCACTATTGCAAACCAAATTATTATCGAAACACATACTCACCAGTTTCATTTCCACAAGTTAACTTCTTTCAAATTGTCTGACCAGCTGTTTCTGAAGCTTTCCAGATGGCTAATGGGCATGTTCCCAGGAGCAATTTCCTAAATGGTCATCCACTCAGCCTCCTTATCTGTTCTCTGCTGATTAGTTATAAATACTAGTTTTCACAAAAACTAGCTGAAATACAATTATTTTCCTAAAATTTTTTATATGAGTTTTCATAAAAAAGTAGAAAACTAGATTCAGTTTAGTTTTTATTTGCCAGATGACTTCATAAGTGGTGTTTTGTACTTCCTTCAGGAGTTGTATGCTGTTTGGTTATTTCTTCTAATTATAGCAGAAAAATGTTGGATTTGAGTTGTCACTATGTTTTCTTTCCATGTGGATGTATCCAAGTTTTTTTTAAGGCTGAATTTTATATGCACGTCTACTAAATTTTTTCTTAGTTCTGGTTTGTCACTGTAGTCAGTTGAAACATTGTGTACATCAAAAGCCATATTTCTCCATTTTGTCCCAAAGTTTCAGGAGAAATTTTTGCAAATGTTTTGATAAATCAAGATGGAATATTTCAAGATATTTCCCCTACTTTAGATACCTTAGCTACAGTTAATGCCTTGATAGTTCAGTGATCAATGCATCCTTTACAAAAAGATTTAGAGCCAGTCTATTTAATATTTGGTTCTAGAGTTCTCATAGGAATCAGTAATTAACATGTTGATACAAAGTTTAGTGAAACTGCTTTTTTACCCTAGTTTAGAAACTTCTTTTTTTTTTTTTTAAAGATTTTATTTATTCATTTGACAGAGAGAGAGACAGCCCGCGAGAGAGGGAACACAAGCAGGGGGAGTGGGAGAGGAAGAAGCAGGCTCATAGCGGAGGAGCCTGATGTGGGGCTCGATCCCAGAATGCCGGGATCACGCCCTGAGCCGAAGGCAAACGCTTAACCTCTGTGCCACCCAGGCGCCCCCCTAGTTTAGAAACTTCTGACCAGTTTTATGGAGCTCCCTTTATTTTTATAAAACTTCAGAAAGTAGCTAATGATTTGTAATTATATCAGCCTATCTTCCCAAAAATAAGATTTTGGGGGAGTTCATTTCTAATTTACAACTTCATGTCTCCTGACCTATGATTTGCTCTCTATGGGGTGTTCTTTAGCCTTTCTACTTTGAATATGATTCCTCTTGTAGGAAAAAGAAGAAAACAAAGTGGGAACTGAGGAGTACTCCTCTTGTCCATGTGCCCAAGTTCTAAGGGAATTCCAAGGGAATGATTCTTTGTATTTCTGTTTGTTTATAGCCCACTTTGCTCACCTCCTGTCTCTGTACTCCTCCACTCAATATAAGCATCATGACCTCAGGAATTATGCTTCATGCTTTGCTTGATTCATAGCTTCTGTATCAGTCCAAACACCAGTAAGAGCTGAAAAAATATTTGTTGAACTAGTGCAGTGTTGTAGACAGCCTTTTTGTCATGCTTTTAAAAAAGTATATACACAACTTTATACTGAAATCTCCCATTTCCACTTTGTTGAGAAAAAATCTTGGAATCTTTGTACTTTCATTTCTAATAGTTTCATGTCATAACCTTCAAATATGAGTCTTCTCTTAGTTAACAACATATTTTAACTTTAATAATTATGTACATGTAATCCTAACACAGCAACACCTTTTAGACTGTTAAACAATTTTCATAGTTAATTCTCAGTTAGTTTCAATCCATCTTTGTAACCAATATGTGTAGAGTCTTTGGTCAAAGTTCTCCAGGGATTGTCAGTTTGGCTTCTGACTCAGATATTAAATCATTTGGGCTTCTTTTCTTGTCACATCCTCTCTGACAACTTACTGTGAGCCAGTTATTCCGCATTTCAGTTGTGTTGGAAATATGTTTAGTGATTTAGACTTCCTAGCAAAAGAAAGTTTTCTTTCACTCTTCAATTGTAGCAGTACTTTTCCCTTTACGTCCATTATTTGCACATTGAAACAGGGGTAAGAATAGTGTTTATAGGAGCCGCCGTGTTTGGGCGCCGGGAAGTGGTAGCCACCTGCATGGGGGAGCGGGCGGACTCTCGGACCGGCACCCGTGAGAGAGCAGACTGAGACCGTGAGCCAGGGAACGCACGTGACCTGACTGAAACGGAGCCCCGGTGTGCTCACTGGAACCAGACTGTGACCAGGAGTGTGCGGGGGGGTGGGGGGGGCATGGCTGGCAGTGTTAGAAACACAAAGGACAGAGACGCGCCAGCCCTGGAAGTGAGGGCTGGGACGCTGGCTCTGGGGCGTACATCCCAGGACGCTGCAGGGTTGAGCAGCACCAACAGAAACAGAGTTAAAGTGGCCAGAACATCAGTGGAGAATGGTCCACGATCCCTCTGTTCTGAGACAGAGGCTGAGGTTCGGCCCCTGCTGCTCTAACTCTCAGAAGAGGCACAGCAAACTGCCAGGGAAAGCCACCAGAGAACAAAAGCCTGGAAATACCAGCTCACAGGGTGCCCATCCCCATCCCTCCTCACAGGGGACACGGATACTCTACCCAAACAGGGTTGCCTGAGTATCGGCGCGGCAGGCCCCTCCCACAGAAGGCAGGCTGAAAAATCAAGAAGCCCACATCCCTAAGATCCCTATAAAACAAGGGCGCATGGCCTGGGTCCCGGTCAATAATTTGGGCTCTGGACAACCCCGCAACCTGTCCTCGTCGGAATGACGAGAAGGAGAAATCCCCCCCAGCAAAGAAAAGACAATGAGTCTGTGGCCTCTGCCACAGAACTAATGGATATGGATATAACCAAATTATCATAAATGGAATTCAGAGTAACAATGGTCAAGATGATCTGTAGACTTGAAAAAAGTATTAATGAAAATGTTAATAAGAACATAGAATCTCTAAGGGTGGAAATGAGAGCGAATCTGGCAGAAATTAAAAATTCTATGAGCCAAATGCAGTCAAAACTGGAGGCTCTGATGGCCAGGGTGAATGAGGCAGAAAAACATATCAGCGAATTGGAGGATGGGTTAGTAGAAGAGAAAGCTAAAATAGAATCTGGACTTAAAAAAAATCCACGCTCAAGAATGTAGGTTAGGGGAGATTACTGACTCAATGAAACGTTCCAATGTCAGAATCATAGGCATCCCTGAGGGAGTGGAGAAAAACAGAGGTCTAGAGAGATATTTGAACAAATTGTAGCTGAAAACTTCCCTAATCTAGCGAGGGAAACAAACATTCATGTCCAAGAGGCAGAGAGGACCCCTCCCAAGCTCAACCATGACAGACCTACGGCACGTCATGTCATAGTGCAATTCGCAAGTATTAGATCCAAGGATACAGTATTGAAAGAGGCCAGGGCAAAGAAATTTCTCACGTACCAAGGCAAAGGTATCAGAATTACGTCAGACCTGTCTACACAGACCTGAAATGAGAGAAAGGGTTGGGGGGGGGGCATTTTTAAAGTTCTTTCAGAGAAAAACATGCAGCCAAGGATCCTTTATCCAGCAAGGCTGTCATTCAGAATTGATGGAGAAATAAAGACCTTCCAGAATCGCCAGTCATTGACCAATTTTGTAACCACTAAAACAGCCCTACAGGAGATATTAAGGGGGGTTCTATAAAGGTAAAATGGCCCCAGGAGTGATACAGAACAGAAAGTCACAATCGCTAGAAAGAAAGACTTTACTGGCAACATGGCATCATTAAAATCATATCTCTCAATATTCAGTCTCAATGTAAATGGCCTAAAAGCTCCCATAAAACACCACAGGGTTGCAGAATGGATAAAAAGACATGGACCATCCATTTGCTGTCTAAAAGAGACTCATTTTGAACCTAAAGATACATTCAGACTGAAAGTAATGGGATGGAGTACCATCTTTCACGCCAATGGACCTCAAAAGAAAGCTGGGGTAGCAATTCTCATATCAGACAGATTGGATTTTAAACTAAAGACTATAGTTAGAGACACAGAAGGGCACTATATTATTCTTAAAGGATGTATCCAACAAGTGGATATGACAATTATAAATATATATGCCCCAACAGGGGAGCAGCAAGATACACAAGCCAACTCTTAACCACAATAAAGAGACATATAGATAAAAATACGTTAATAGTAGGCGACCTCAACACTCCACTATCAGAAATAGATGGAACACCCATGCAAGAAATTGACAAAGAAACAAGGGCTTTGAATGCCATACTCGACGAGTTGGACCTCATAGATATATATAGAACACTACACCCCAGAACCAAAGAATACTCATTCTATTCTAATGCTCATGGAACATTCTCAAGAATAGACCATGTTCTGGGTCACAAAACAGGTCTCAATCGACACCAAAAGACTGAAATTATTCCCTGCTTATTCTCAGACCACAACGCTTTGAAATTGGAACTCAACCACAAGGAAAAATGTGGAAGAAACTCAAACACTTGGAGACTAAGAACCACCCTGCTCAGAAATGATTCGGTAAACCAGGAAATCAAAAATCATTTTAAACAATTTATGGAGACCAACAAGAATGAAAACACAACGGTCCAAAATGTATGGGACACTGCAAAGGCAGTCCTAAGGGGGAAATACATAGCCATCCAAGCCTCACTCAAAAGAATAGAAAAATCTAAAATGCAGTCTTTATATTCTCACCTCAAGAAGCTGGAACAACAACAAAGGGACAGGCCTAATCCACGCACGAGGAAGCAGTTGACCAAGATTAGAGCAGAAATCAATGAATTAGAAACCAGAAGTACAGTAGAGCAGATCAACAGAACTAGAAGCTGCTTCTTTGAGTGAATTAATAAAATTGACAGACCACTGGCAAGACTTATCCAAAAGAATAGAGAAAGGACCCAGATTATTAAAATTATGAATGAAAAAGGAGAGGTCACAACCAACACCAATGAAATTGGAAGGGTTATTAGAAACTTTTATCAATTGCTTTATGTCAATAAATTAAGCAATCTGGAAGAGATGGAGGCCTTCCTGGAAACCTATAAACTACCAAGACTGAAACAGGAAGAAATTGATTTTTTAAACAGGCCAATTAATTATGAAGAGCTTGAGTCTGTGATAAACAATCTTCCAAAAAACAAAACTCCAGGCCCGGATGGTTTTCCTGGGGAATTCTACCAAACATTCAAAGAAGAAATAATACCTATTCTCCTAAAGCTATTTCAAAAAATAGAAACAGAAGGAAAGCTACCAAACTCATTCTGTGAGGCCAGTATTACCTTGATCCCCAAACCAGGCAAAGACCCCATCAAAAAGGAGAATTACAGGCCGATTTCCCTGATGAATATGGACGCCAAAATCCTCAACAAGATCCTGGCTAATAGAATCCAACAGTACATTAAAAGGATTATCCATCATGACCAAGTGGGATTCGTCCCTGGGATGCAAGGGTGGTTCAACATTTGCAAATCAATCAGTGTCTTAGATTTTATCCAGAAAGAAAAATTCAAAAATCATATGATTCCCTCAATAGATGCAGAAAAAGCATTTGACAAAATACAGCATCGTTTCCTGATTAAAACCCTTCAGAGTGTAGGGATAGAGTGTACATTCCTCAATCTCATAAAAACCGTCTATGAAAAGCCTACAGCAAATATCATTCTCAATGGGGAAAAGCTGGAAGCCTTTCCCTTAAGATCAGGAACACGACAAGGATGCCCACTCAAGCCACTATTATTGAACATAGTACTAGAAGTCCTTGCAACAGCAATCAGACGACAAAAAGGAATAAAAGGTATCCAAATCGGCAAAGAAGAAGTCAAAATGTCTCTCTTCGCAGATGACATGATACTCTATATGGAAAACCCAAAAGAATCCACTCCCAAACTATTAGAAGTTATAGAGCAATTCAGTAATGTGGCGGGATACAAAATCAATGCTCAGAAATCAGTTGCATTTCTATACAGGAATAATGAGTCTGAAGAAAGAGAAATTAGGGAATCCATCCCATTTACAATAGCACCAAAAACCATACATTACCTTGGAATTAACTTAACCAGAGATGTAAAGGACCTATATTCTAGAAACTATAAATCACTCTTGAAAGACATTAAGGAAGACATAAAAAGATGGAAAAATATTCCATGCTCATGGATCGGAAGAATTAACATAGTTAAAATGCCCATGCTACCCAGAGCAATCTACACTTTCAATGCTATCCCGATCAAAATACCGAGGACATTTTTCAAAGAACTGGAACAAATAGTCCTTAAATTTGTATGGAACCAGAAAAGGCCCCAAATTGCCTAGGAACTGTTGAAAAGGAAAAACAAAGCTGGGGGCATCACAATGCTGGATTTCGAGATGTACTACAAAGCAGTGATCACAAAGACAGCATGGTACTGGCACAAAAACAGACACATAGACCAATGGAACAGAATAGAGAACCCAGAAATGGACCCTCGGCCCTTTGGGCAACTAGTCTTTGACAGAGCAGGAAAAAAACATCCAGTGGAAAAAAGACAGTCTCTTCAATAAATGGTGCTGGGAAAATTGGACAGCCAGATGCAAAAGAATGAAACTGGACCACTCTCTCACACCATACACAAAGATAAACTCCAAATGGATGAAAGACCTCGATGTGAGACAGGAATCCATCAAAAATCCTACAGGAGAACATAGGCAGCAACCTCTACGACATTGGCCAAAGCAACCTTCTTCATGACACATCTCCAAAGGCAAGAGAAACAAACGATAAAATGAACTTGTGGGACTTCATCAAGATAAAAAGCTTCTGCACAGCCAAGGAAACAGTCAAAAAAAACTAAGAGGCAGCCCACAGAATGGGTGAATATATTTGCAAATGATGCTACAGATAAAAGACTGGTATCCAAGATCTACAAAGAACTTCTCAAACTCAATATGCAAGAAACAAATAAATCATAAAATGGGCAGAAGATATGAACAGACACTTTTCCAATGAAGACATACAAATGGCTAACAGACACATGAAAAAATGTTCAAAATCATTAGTCATCAGGGAAATTCAAATCAAAACCACACTAAGATACCACCTTACACCAGTTAGAATGGCAAAAATTGACAAGGCAAGAAACAACAATTGTTGGAGAGGATACGGAGAAAGGGGATCCCTCCTACATTGTTGGTGGGAATGCAAGTTGGTACAGCCACTCTGGAAAACAGTGTGGCAGTCCCTTAAAAAGTTAAAAATTGAGCTACCTTATGACCCAGCCATTGCACTACTGGGTATTTACCCCAAAGATACAGACATAGTGAAGGAAAGGGTCATACGCGCTCCAGTGTTCATAGCAGCATTGTCCACAATTGCTAAATCATGGAAGGAACCGAGATGCCCTTCAACAGATGACTGGATTAAGAAGTTGTGGTCCATATATACAATGGAATATTACTCAGCTATCAGAAAGAACGAGTTCTCAACATTTGCTGCAACATGGACGGCACTGGAGGAGATAATGCTAAGTGAAATAAGTCAAGCAGAGAAAGGCAGTTATCATATGGTTTTTCTCATCTATGAAACATAAGAAGTAGGAAGATCAGTAGGAGAAGAAAGGGATAAAGAAAGGGGCGGTAATCAGAAGGGGGAATGAAGCATGAGAGACTATGGACTCTAAGAAATAAACTGAGGGCTTCAGAGGGAGGGGAATTGGGGAATGGGATAGGCTGGCGATGGGTAGTAAGGAGGGTACGTACTGCATGGTGCACTGGGTGTTATACACAACTAATGAATCATCGAACTTTACATAAAAAATCAGGAATGTACTGTATGGTGACTAACATAATATAATAAAAAAACATTAAAAAAAGAATAGTGTTTATAGAACTCCTTATTTCACAGTTTTGTTTTCTTTTCTACACTCAATTGAAATATGCTTTTCTTTGGGTAAATGTTATTCTCCACTTATAAAACTATCTTAGAATTGATACACTGTTATTGATTTAATAGTACAGGAATCTCTTGGTTGAATTAATAAGAAGGAAAAAAACCCTGTAAGGATATATGAGGAGCTTCAGAGAAAGTGGTTAATGGGAGTCAGTCAGCTGGAAAGCATAGCTGAGAGAGAGACATTTTGCTGTATGTTTTCCTGTGCATTTTTAAGAACTATATAAAAACATTACATATTCAACAATTAAAAAGAGATCAAGAAATAGAATAGTTTAAAATACCTCTGTCCAAGGACACCTGGGTGGCTCAGATGGTTAAGCATCTGCCTTCAGCTCAGGTCATGATCTCCAGGTCCTGGATTGAGCCCCATGTTGGGCTCCCAGCTCAGCAGGGATCCTTCTTCTCCCTCTCACTCTGCCTTTCCCCCTACTTGTGCTTTCTCTGTCTCTCTCTGTCTCTCCCTCATGAATAAATAAAATCTTTAAAGAAATAAGATAAAATACCTTTGTCCAAGCACTTAAAATGCTGTAACAATAAAAGAACTAGATTAGGAATACTGAGGAACTTGAGAGTCTTGTTAGTTGAGAGAGGTTAAAATTGGAGGTAAATCAGACATACATGGACGCAGGTTTCAGAAAAGTTCTCCATATTTTCAGTTTAAAAAACATTGTCTTTCCGTCTAGAATAGAGCCAATTATTTTCAAGTTCAAAGAGATTTTTTTTTTTTTTCTTCAGAGTATCCCTTTTGTGGAACTCTTCCCTGTCAGTTCCCAGGATACCATATCAGACTTCCTCAACATTTCCTCACACCTGCAGGATCCTTCCCTGCTCCTGGCTTCCATGTCCTCACTCACTGTCCTACACCTCACTTTTAGTCCAGGCACTCTGAGCATGATTTCATTCTGTCACCAGCTGATCAAACAGTCTGGTGTTTCTTTGCTTCCTTCTACAAGAAACCAAACTCTAATTTATCTAGGCCAAGGTTTGTCAACCTCGACTCTATTGACATGTTGAAGTGGATAATTCTTGGTTGTGGCAGGCTATCTTGTGCATTGTTGGCTGGTTAGCAGCAAACCTGTCTTCTGTACCCACTACCCCCTCTACTCTCTGCCCTTTACCCCTGTAGTACTGTCCAATTCTAACAGCTAAAAACATCTCCAAACATTGCCAAATGTCCCTTGGGAGGCAAAATCGCCCCTGCTTGAGAATAACTGATCTATAACCCTATTCTTTTTATTAAGCTCAGTCTCTCACTGGCTGGTCTTTTTGCTTTTCTTCCTTCCTTCCTTCCTTTCTTTCCTCCCTCCCTCCCTCCCTCCCTCCCTCCCTCCCTCCCTCCCTTCCTTCCTTCCATCCATCCTTCCTTCCTATTTGAGAGAGAGATAAAACAAGCGCATGGGTGAGCAGGTGGGGGGAGGGAGAGGGAGAAAGAGAATCTTAAGCAGGTTTCACATGCAGCCCGAGGCAGGGCTCAGTCTCATGACCCTGAGATCATGACCTCAGCCGAAATCAGAGTTGGATGCTTAACCGACTGAGTCACCTAGGTGCCCCCTCTTTGCTTTTCTATCAATATGCCATGTTCATTCCAAACTTGGTTTAAATGGTTCCTTTCTTTGTCCTGCCAAGTTCTTTTCTCTTTCTTCCACATAGGTATAAATGCTATTCATCTTTTATTTTCTTCTGATTAAATGGTGGTACTGATTTCCTAAAAATATTTATGGCCCTTACTTACGGATTCAGTTCTTTCAGCAGCAGCAGTGTATTAATGCATTTTAAACTGGTTCATTTTGCTTCACCAACTTCAATCAATCTGTTTCTTTTGTTAATAATTCAGGCCAGTGACTCAGTTTCTACCATTATGCTTACTTTTGAAAATACTCAATGATTTTTTTTCTTTGCTAGTGATTCTTACATACATCAGTGAAATCTTGTTGGTTATCTGAATCACTTCTGAGCACTCAAAATGATTATTCATCAAAATATTTCTGACTGCTTTTATGTATTGTCCTACCTGCATTATAATTTTTTTTGAAATTTGAATTAAGAGCTGGATATAACTGTCTAGACTTTTCTCTAAAGTTATTTCATATAGTTACACTAGGAATCTGTGTTAAAGATTACAATCTGATAAATGGATTAAAAATCCTATGTACCAGATACTTTCTCCTGGGATGTAACAGTTTCCCTCTATCTTTAATGTACTTACCTTTCTTACAGCTTTTTTCTCCCCATTTTCAAATAAGTCCTAAGCAAACAATCAAATAAAAATAATATATTTCTCTTTTCCCACCCTTTATCCCCTCACTTCACCTGCACCATCAACCTTTATTACAAGGCTGTGTACTCTGTGTTACAAAATGCCTAGTATAGCATCCCCCATGTGCCACAAAGGAAACACTTCATATAGAAACTAATTTTATTGTGTTAGCAGAGACCTCCTAATTGATAAATCTAGTGGTTTAAGATAAATTTTTCTCAAGTAAAGTAATGTAATGAGGTATATGAATCAACTACCTTTTTTTTCTTTTCTAAATATATTAAATGTTTGGCTTCCACATGGCCAAGTTTGACAGAATAGCCCATCTTTGCAATTATTTCAGGAACTCATCCCGCTCTTTTCAATAGGACAGAATCTTGGAGCTTAAACAACTCAAGAAACTTAGAGAAGAGTCTTAGTTCTTCCACTGTGATTGACAGTGGTCACCAGTTATGCCATTTCTCATATTAAATATCTAATATTTCACAGATAATTCTTCAACTTCTCACATTCAGTTGATTACAATCTGTCTCAGAACTGTTACTGAACTTTCTAGCCCCACCGTTGTTTTCTTAATTTAGGCCCTTACCATCTCTTAAGATATCAGAGTCCTTCCAATAGTGTATTTGTACCTATTCTCTCTGAGCTGTATTCTCTCTTATATAGAATTACACTTAAAAATATAAAATTTTGGATCTTTATTATTAACAAAGTAAATTGGACTGTTTCCCCACTTTTTCTTTTTCTTTGTTTTTGTTTTTTTTTAACCTCATACTTCAGGCTTCAAATACCTTCTTAGGACTTTTCTTTGATCTCATATGTATAAATATGGTTCAGCAATATGGTGCACTCCTGTTTTCAAGTGCACTAGGGACCATGGCTAATGAAACATCTGATTTTAGGTCCAGAGACTCCAGGAGGTGTGAGAACAGGCTGCTAAAACTTCTTGACAGTGAAGGAGTCTGTGAGGGCATTGACAGGAATGTCTGTTGATTTTAATTTAGATTCCAAAGCCTTTTGCCAGAGCAGGCCCCATTCAAAGTGCACTGACTCATAGGTAGCGGCATTAGTGGGATTAAGTAAAAATTGTAAATGAGGAACATGTTGCCTCCAGAGCCAAAACGGACTAAAAGATGGTGCTCTTGTATGTCCTTAATGAGTGTGAGAACCATACCTCTTGGAGGAGGTGTCATCAATGAAATGTCATACCTGCATTCCTGGAGAAAGTTGGATGTAGTTCAGATCTTGTTTCTCAAGATTGTGTATGATGACGTGGCTGCTGAGGTACTCAGTGGTAGCCTAATAATGGTACGTTGTATCCCTTCAGAGATGAAGGTGAACAGTGACTAAGAAGCTGCTGAAAAGCACTGAACAGAACTTATCAGCCAGATCTTTAATAGTAACATATTTACCAGTTGTTGCTTGGACAGGGTTAGTGATTTGGGGGTGTTTTTTTTTGTTTGTTTGTTTGTTTTTTTGTTTGTTTTGTTTTTTTTTAAGTAGGCTCCACGCTGAGCTTTGAACTCACGACCCTGAGATTAAGACTTGAGCTAAAAGTCAGGTGCTTCACTGACTGAGCCATCCTGGTGTCCTGGGGTTAGTAAGTTTAATAGTATTGGGTATTGGGTTTGGGGCCTTAATGGTTGGGACCACAACATCAAGGTCTTAGTAATCCACTGTGAGGCACCACTTATATTTTTCAGATTTAAGAACAGGTAGAATTGAGCTGTCCACGCAAAAGGAGTGGGATTAATGACATATTCATTAATTAGTTCCTACGTAAAAGGTCCTGATCCCAGGAAAGTGAAATTCAAGAGGCCTGTCCTCCTACTGCCCTAGTCCCGGGGATTTAGCCAGTTAGTACTGCTTGTGTTGACTATTCCCACAGAGAGATGTGGCAGCCACCACTGGCAGACAGAGATGTAGGCACCAAGGCCAAAGTGAAGCTCAAGTTCCTGTTACAGCTGCTCTTGGGTTGCTTTGGAACCCATTAGTAAACCAAGAGCAGACCCCCAAGAAGCTATTCACAAGTCAGCAGTTACGGTCGTGCCAGCCTCCTCACTGTGCCAGTTGTTTTGTAAGACTTAAAGATTCTTCTGATGGTGAGACACAACACACTGAACCTTGAATAGGTGAAATGCAGAACTCAAAAGAGAAGGCTGCTGGGCTTGTCCCACAGGGGAATACAAATGGGTAACAGCAAACGGCAGCAGTAGAGGGATGCTCACCTATCACAAGTGAGGTGGGGTTAGCTAAGTTTTGCAGCATCCCTGTGGATTGGCTCATTTGAATAATTTCAGGGGCTGAAGGGCATGGGGGCTGTGTCTGGTACTTGGCCCTGGGGCAATTAGGGCGGGTAGTTAGTGGCCCAGAGTGTGAACTCCAGTAAGGGAGGTGGTTGGTATAGACTTTAATAAGCTGTTCAGGAAGGGGACGTGATTGGCCTCTAGCCAGGGCCTCAAAACTGGGTGAAGACAGCACTGGGAAAACAAGACAAAATCAAACCAACACTGTATTTATTATACCTGTAAAAAAAAGTGGGTTACTGGGCCCCTCTTCAGACCTCTTGAATTGACTTTTTTGGGAAGGAGATTGGGAATCTGTGGAGCTAATTTACAATAGTTTCTCATTGCTCAAGTTGGGCTCTGGAGTTTGGCTGTTGCAGTTATAAGCTTCATCTTTCAGCTCTAATCCCTGCACTCATTACTCATTTAGGTCCCACCTTTCTCACTGTAAAATTGAATACAACAATAGCACCTACTTCCTGGTCAAATTGAGCAGTATATGGAATAATATATATGAAATGTTTAGAGTGTTTGCTACATATCATAAGGTAATGAGTCCAGGAATCAAACCAACACTATATTTATTATACCTGTGAAAAAGGTGGGTTACTGGGCCTCTCTTGAGACCTCTTGAATTGATTTTTTGGGGCAGGAGTTTGGGAATCTGTGATTAAATCAAGTATATTTCTCAGTAATTTTTAGTTTTAGGAGTTACTTATCAGAGTCGCCATGAGAAAATCCTCTTCCTCTACTCTGGTTCATTTGATTTGTAATAAATTATCCTTAAATTTTGGAGCACTCATAGCTTCCAGAAGTCTTTAAAACTCTGTTGACAGTACATGTTTTGCAGGGAAAAAAAAAAAAAAAAGGTTGTTTTAAAAGCCTTTAATCTTCATTCCATCAGGAGAGAATTGATTACTACTTGCTTACAACTTTAGAAGCTGGAAAGACCCTCTTGGCATATTCCAGATCTTTTTTCTCCTTTCACCTTTTAGCCACAATGAAAGCAAAATTGTCCAGTAATGTGATGTTAGCGGTCTGCAAGAAAATTTGAAATGGCCTTTTTCCATTTATAAGAAAATTATATTCCTTTCTCAAAGATAAAACCTCTATGACCATTGAAGAGGAACTGCTATTTCTCAAAATGAATCTTAAAATGATAAGATATACATTTTTTGTTCTGTTAGCCATGGGCTTAGCAGAACTCCACCTATCTTAGTAACTTTAAATTTTTAGTTTATTAGAATATAATTGTTAATGAAAACAATTACAGTTTTAAAAAAAAATTTTTAAAGATTTTATTTAATTATTTGACAGAGAGACAGCCAGTGAGAGAGGGAACACAAGCAGGGGGAGTGGGAGAGGAAGAAGCAGGCTCCCAGCAGAGCAGGGAGCCCAATGTGGAGCTTGATCCCAGAACTCTGGGATCATGACCTGAGCCGAAGGCAGACACTTAACGACTGAGCCACCCAGGCGCCCCACAATTACAGTTTTACTGCACTTATTTTACAAGCACTCTCACTGAATAAAATAAATAGAAAGCAACATTTCTTCCTAATAGGTAAAAGATTTTTATTATTTTTTAAAGATTTATTTATTTGAGAGAGAGAAAGCGTGAGTGTGAGGCTGGTGGGTGGGGCAGAAGGAGAGGGAGAAAGAACTCAAGCAGACTCCGTGCTGAGTGTGGAGCCCAGTGTGGGACTCGATCCCACCACCCTGAGATCATGACTTGAGCTGAAACCAAAAGTCTGGTGCTCAAATGACTGTACCATCAAGGTGCCTCCAAATTAAAGATTTTTAAATAAGTTCTTTATATCTGTTATAAAAACAGAGGTGTCTATCCCGTTATTTTACTCATTGAAATTATAAAAATGGGTCATATTTGACATGTTAAATATTCGCTAACATCAAATAGCTGATTAATGTCAAGAGAACCTTTTATTAACAACTTTTAGTGAACAGCATTTACTTTCTTGTCGGTCATAGTCTATATAAATAAAACTTTCACAGACCCTGTACTTTTAAAGAAGACAAGTACCTTTTTCATTTCTTAATGTAAAGATCCCTGTACTTTATTCCACCAAAATGCTGCTGTTGTTTTGTTGTTTTTTAAACTATTATATCCTTAATGTATTCAGCACAGTGCCTGGAGCATGGCTGGCGTTCAGAGATCATGCTTGCTGTACGTTTTATGTTTTTCATCCCAGGTGTTGATCATCATTTATCACTATCTAATCTCTTTAGGTGTCTACTTCGTGTATGTCAATAATCATCATCAGAATACCAACAACACAACTAGCATTTATTTTGTGCTCACTGTGTCCTAAGTCAACAACCTAGTTGCGTTGCATATCTGTTATTTCATTTATTCCCCAGAACACTCCTAGGATAAAAGTAATAGCATCATCGTTTTACCAGAGAGAAGGTTGAGCAATTAGATTAAATAACTTGTCCAGGGCCACAAAACTCTTAAGTGGAACAGAAATGTAAACCCTAGCCCCTTTAATGCTAAAGTCCCTGCCCTCAACTGTCAGCCAAATGGCTTTCATCTGTGGGGAAAGTGTCCTCTTCTCCAGGAGCCCACCTCCAAGAGTTAACATTTGCTACTTCTTTGCTTTTGATTTTGAAAGCCTGTCTCTCCTTTCTGACCTGTGATTTGAGTGAGCATAGTTTACTGATACTGTCAGGTAGAAATATAAAGTGTAATTTCACATGTGTAATTTCAAATGTTTTAGTAGCCACATTAAAAAAAAAGAACCTGGGGGAATGGGGTGCCTGGGTGGCTAAGTCTGTTAAGCGTCTCACTCTTGATTTCAGCTCAAGTCATGATATCAGGGTCATGAGATTGAACCCCATGTCTGACTCCTCACTTGGCATCGAGGCTGCTTTAAGATTCTCTCTCTCCCTCTGTCCCCTCCCCCATGCACATGTGCGTTCTCTCTTCCTCTCTCTCTCTCAAGTAAATAAATACATCTTTAAAAAAAAAATCACAACTGCATTTAATAATCCATTCATTTTCGTAGAGAACCTTTCAATGAGTATTTTACTGTAAAATCTGTTACTGAAGATAGGAAATAATCTATCCAAATAAATGCTGATTGCTAAGACCAAACATCAGGGTGGCATCTTGGAGCACGGGGGCTATGAAAGCTCACCATGTTTTTAAGCTTCTTCAGGTTAGCTGCATTGGAATCCACTGCAGGAGGCATCATTGTCATTGGGGGTTATACCCAGGGCATCACTGCCTTTTCAGCATGTGTTTCAGAAATGACTTGAGCTTCAGAAATGACTTTATGTATGATTGGCACAGTCTATATCGGGGTAAATGTATTAGGAGGGAGTTTGTTTTTAGAGATTTTAGGTGAATAGTAGTAGTTTGATAATTTATATGCCAGTAATATTGCAAAAACATCTTGTGTATTTTTAAAAGTAACAAAAGTTCAGATGTTTTCACCATCTTTAGCTTATCCTTTTGTTATGGGGCACTTATTAACCCCATCCAAATGCCAGTACCAACATACTTCACTTAAGCTTTTAAGAAATGCTGGATGAGATTTTCTATATTTAAACTATCAAAGACTGCTTTAATATCACAAAGTATCCTAAGTGGAACTAATTGTTATGATATATTATGGTTGTAACTATAACTGACTTACATTGAATGTAATTACTACATCATGTTTATTTCCTCTGCCAACTTGGATGTTTTTCATAATCCTAACCTCCTTCCTTAATCTGTAAAAGTCAGTAATCAATTATTTGTCCCTCTGTGGCTTAAGTAAAAGAAAAACATGTAAGCAGAGCTAAAGAATTTTTAAAATATTTATGTGAAAATACATTTTCCCTTCTTTAATGTAGAGAATATGAAAGGGAATTCTCTAAAAGAAGAAACGTACCTGATTTATGATGATTATCTTTTATACTTTATGGCACTCACTCTCTGACCCTGGAGTTCCTCAACTTTTCCTCACTTCTACTTGTCCCATGAGTTTATCTGTAAAATTAAACAAAACAACACATATAAAATGCTCACACATTTCTAATAACACAAGGTTGTCTCATACAGGTTTCTCTTTCTTCATAATCATCATGGTAATTATAATAAATTTTCCCTGTTTACTTAAGATCAAGTTCAGTGGTATGCTATAGCGGACTTGTGAGAGCCAATTGTTAAATTTTCATGAATTTTGTTGTTAAAGCCATTATTGAAAATTAAACTTTTTAAACTTACTATTAAATTACATAAAATATAAATGTAATAGATACTAAAAAGATCTCTCTTCCTAATTACTTTCTATATTTTATCGATCTATGCTCTTGAGGCTTAATGTGCAAGGTCTAATGCAGCTGTCTGGTAAAAACACAGTATAATGGTGTGCTACTGCATGTCCCCCTCCTAGCTGTGCATTCAGTGACATCACGTTCAAAGCTTGAAACTGGCCACAGTGTAGTATTTATAGCACAGAAATTAGCATATGCCACAAATTCAGGCTTTCCCCCCACCCTGAAGAATCATTTGTTAAAAATTTTACCTGGGACAGGAAATACACAAAATATTCCTGGGGAGTTTTGTAGTTTTGTAGTGCCAGAGAGTAAGGAAGTACTAAAAAGAAGAAGAAGGAAAAAAACCCCACAATGATGGAGGTATGTAAAAGCGATACAAGTAGCAAGTGAAAGAACTGCCTAAGGCCAAAGCTGGAAGAATTGAGTGAGAAAATAAATAAGGTAGAAGTGTATTATAACACAAAGTATAAAATACATATCCATGAGACCATACTGATACAAACAAATAATTGAATAAATAAATCACTGGGGGAGAATAGACAAATGTCACCTGCAGAAGAATTCAAATAATTTATGTAGACACTCCACCCTCAAAGAGTGAAACAGAATTCCCCATTCCTTAACTATTGACTGTACATGGTGACTTCCAATGAGTGCAGTATAAAAAGGGGAAGAAAAAGTGGAGTAAAAGTAGAGTAACCTTACAAATACTATCTTAGGTGGTCAAGGTCAGTGTCATCAGGTAAATGATATTGACAATATGTATCCTTGATATGACATGATGAAAATGACCTTTTACTTCTGTGGTCTTCCATCCAAATCCAATAACCCCAGTCTAATCATGAGGAAACTTAAGTCACGCTGAAGGACATTCCACAAAATATCCAACCGGTACTGCTCGTAACTGGGAAGGTCATCAAAACCAGGAAAGTCAGAGAAATTGTCACACCATGAGGAGCCTAGGAGGACACAGTGACTAAGTGTAAAGTAATATCCTGATTGTGATTGTGGAGCAGGAAAAGAATATTAGATAAAAACTAAGAAAATCCAGGTAAAGAATGAATTGTATTTAATAATAATGTATCGATAATGATTCATTAATTGAATAAATGCACCTTACTAATGGAAGATAATAGAGGAAACCGAATATATGGTATATGGGAACTCTGTACCACCCACACCTTCTGTAAACCTAAAATCATTCTAAAATAAAATTTTTATTTAGAAGAAGAAACATTTATTAACACACAACCAATCTACCTACCAATAGGTAAGTATTACTGATTCTGCCATTAACTAGGTTCTGCACTAGTTAGCACATAGTGAAGTTCTACCCAGTGCTAACAGGTCAGTAACTCTGGATGGACATCAGGCCAGTTTGTTGATATGCCACTGGACACTGGCATATCCCTCAAGTGTCTCATGCTGGGAGGACAAAAGGAAACTTGATGAACTTGGCAGTAATTTATAATTTCTGTTGAATACATTACACATGTATATCACATAGTTTGAATTCTTATCACATCACTGTTAGCCTTAAATATATAAGCCCAGGATGGCAAATAAAGTACATCAATTTAAATATACTAGTTAAAATCCCCTGCCTTTGACCTACTTTTTGCTCAGTATGTCAGGAATAGAGTTCTGATTCAAGGATACAGACTCTAAACCTTCAGGGTTAGGCTAGTAAATGAGTGCATTGACTGGAGGGAAAGACATAGGGCACAGTGGAGACTTTCATCAAAGTAGAGAGCACATGCTCAACCTCAAAGCATTCAAGTCATATATTTGTTGAAATGATTTTGTAGGCCATTCAAAATTTGTCTCTGTGTTGGGAAGAACATCTCCTCATCTAAATTATCAATAAAATCCCAAAGGAATTGTTTTGGCTATCTTGAGTGAAATTGTTACATTTTGTGTTCATAGTCTTTATAGAAATGTAAATCTTGAGAAATGTTGTTACATACTAGTGAATTTCTCTAATTTAGAAATAAAGTTCAGCATATTGATAAGTAATGTACATTTTACACTAACTGGCAAAAAGGAAATACGCTGCTTTCTAGTATCTTTGTCAATGTCTATTTCTAAATATATTTTATATATTCTATATATTTTTAAACATTACTAAAATTTAGGATATTTTCAGCTTCATGTTACTGGAAAATAAATAGTTTTTCTGTTTTTTTTTTTTTTTTAAGCTCAGCACTCTCGAGATTATACCTTTAAATTCTGCACTGATAGGAGTTTCTTTGCCAGAAAGTCTTAAAAATAATGAATTCCACTATTTCTTTAATGCCCAAGCACACACCTCTTATTTTTCTCCCTTATGAGTCCTGTTGAAATTAGGCAAGGGCAATGGGTGAGCTAAATATAAACCATTATTAAGAAAGACTAAAATTAAGACTTCCAACCATGGCTTAATACAAAAATATTCACAGGATAAGAAAACACATTGGGTTGATTCCTTTGGGCTAAAACAATATTCATTGTTTTAGGAGTGGCAGAATATATACAGAAATAATCATGTAAATCTCATGTAAAAGTAAATCCCTGTTAGTGCTTATATTGGACAAGATTGTTTGTGTTTTGGGGCACTAATGCTAAAGTATAATTTCTTCCTCACTTCTAGATGAGATGTTTTAAATTTCTTAGCAATCTGAGACAGGCTTATAGTGCACTAAAAAATCACCATTGATCTCCTTATTACTAAATCCAATAGCTAGGATGCAGTTCTTATCTGACTGCTCACAGCAGTATTTGATGATATTGGGGGTTTTTTGTTGTTGTTTTTTACTTTTTTCCTTCTTAAAATATCTGAATCCTAAGCTCTCACTTGTAACTTGTCTCTTACCTCTCTGGCTCCTGTCACCATTAAGTTTTATGGCTCTCTTCTTTCTTGCCCCTCTCTCAGTCCTGTTGTCCTTAAAGGTCTCTTCTGCTCTCCGCCTCTACTTGGCTGGATGGCTACATCGGTCTTCTAAGACTCTCCAATAAAAATGTATTTGAAACTGATTTGAGTTTCCTGTGACCAATGAATCTAAGAGTTAAAATAATTATTCTGAATTGAACTAGCACTATTAGTGCTAGTAAGTTACTATTAGTAAGTATTCCCTCAAAACAATATACATTGGACATTTTGATAGTAAGTGTCCAACTTAAAAAATCAATAATTTATTGGAAACACATCCCTTAAATATATGGATGACATGGCTTTTGTTTATATAGATATAAAAGCTGAGATGCTTCATTCTCACAGATAACTGAATGGAATAGAAAAAAATTTGTTAGTTCAAAGTCACTCATTATTTGAACTTCTGAGATACATGACTATAACCACATTGTGTTCTGTCGTTAAAAATTACTTTAAAGATTTGTAGTTGACGGTTTGATTAGACCTCCTTCAATTTTGTTGGATGCAAAAATCAAAATCACCTGACCTGAAAAATAGCTGTTATTTTGTCATTTCAGTCATTTAAGTTTTCGGTTTCTTGGAGGTTATCCAAAAATTTTTTTTACTAAGACTTACTCAGTGATCATTTTATTTGTTATGCCTTCATCGGGAGGCACATTGTTTATGCTTTGTCACTGGAAAGAACAACTTGTGCATTGTAGGACTTTTTTTTTTTTTTTTCCCGTTCATGAACAAAGGGCTGTACATTCAGGCCTAATTTTAATACTCTGGATTATCTAGGAGGACCTTATGCAGTCATGGCATCCGGGTGAACAAAATGAACACTTAAGGATTACTATACCTTTAGCTAGATTTTTAATACTATTTCATGTTTGAAAAACATATTTATAAACCTGCTTTAACAGAATTAAAACATTCTGTCAGCAGGCAAAAGGGAGGAATTAGTCATAATGAAATAAAACAAATTTTCTAAAGTTAAGGACATTATGTCTTAAATTGAAATTTTGGAACATTTTTGTCCTGCAAGTATATGTACAAAGATTATTCCGTTTTTCAAAATGAGAGTCTAATTTGTTGAATTAGGAGCCAAAAAAGAGAAGGCATTGATCCACTGGTATGTAAGGGCTTCAGAACCCTATTAATGACTTCATATATGTGTTGTTTAAAGTAAAATCCGAAACGTTCAGATTAAGCTAATCTATATTTAATATGCATTTAATTTGAATGAAGAAAAGTGTTTGACAAGCAACAATGAGCAGGAAACTTTCATTTGAATGAAAAATGAGAATGGATTTACAGCTTCCAATACATCTCTTGGCAAACTTTAATGGAACTATATCTTAAATGAGTCTGAATAAATGTTCATGTATATTTCAAGCATTAACTAGCCTCTTATAAGTTGTCTTTTATTTGAAAATGTAACATTGATCTATTGGAACTAAAAGTAGGATTATTAAGTTTTTCATGCTTAATATAATGCAAAAAATCTAAGATACTGAGGTGTGGGAGATCTCCCTAAGCATTTTCTTAATGAGAATGAAGGCAAAGACCTGCTTCTCAGAGATTGGGTATTTATTTCTTGCTCTATTTCTTAGAAAATTTCATTGTAAGATAGATGGGCAAGGCACAGAACCTTGCCATGGGTTTGTCACCAGGAAAAAATAATGTCCTGCTGGCTTCCATATTTCTTACAAATTCTTTCCCTCGAGAGTGATACATTTTTAGAAAGTCTAATATGAGAAGCAGCAAGGTTTTAATATGATAATTGTCATTATTCCCTCTGCACAATACATTGAAATATAAAACATCCCAACACAGACCCTAATGCCCCAATTCTCCATGCACCATGAGGTCTTAAAAAAGGGTGCTTTCTTAAGCCCACAAGTTTTATGAAAACAAATTTAGAGAATTGAGGATTTAAATATAAATCCATTAATATTTACCATGTGTTCATATGCTTTCAAAGTCTGTTCTGCCAGCAATACACAAATCAGGTTTGCAGACCACTGTTCGAGCTGAAATACATTACTTGTGGTTTATGAACATGGCCATCTCTTTCCCATGGCTGTATAAAAGCACAAGCTGTTCTCTCTGCTTTAAAAACCATTCCCTTCACCCTCTTAGCCAACATTTCTTCTCTTTGTGGAAAGTCTTTTACCCTGGAGCAAGAGGACTGGGAGTGTTAGTCAATTTCATTTTCCTCAGTGTTCTCAATATTCTTTGCACATAAATTTGTATGTGGTTACCGTACCGTACTATAATCATTTGTGTATGTCTCTCAGTTAGCTTCTGGACCCAATTCCTGTGTGTGCATGCGTGTGTGTGTGTGTGGCAGGGGCAGCAGGGTGGGGTGGGCAGGCTTCCGCCATCTACTGCCTAGCTATTCTCTGGACATCAGCTGAGTGTCCTAAAATTCAACCCAACTATCTACCCAGATACAGCATTAGAATCCACAGATTGAAGGCTCCATGCCACAAGACTACCCCCACACCTCACTTCAGATCCCTCTTGCAAGTCCAGGTTGTTGCCTCTGCTTCTGATCAACCCAGTCAGAGGTTCCCACATCCCCCTCCTTGGGTTCAATTAGTAGGATGAAACAGCTCACAGGACTTAGAGAAGCGTTTTACTTACTAGATTATCAGTTTATTACAAAAGGACAGGATTCAGGAACAGCCAGATGGAAGAGATGCATAGGACAAGGTATGTGGGAAGGGGCATGGAGCTTGTATGCCCTCTCCTGGTATCTCCACGTGTTCACCAACCCGGAAGCTTCTGAACCCAGTTCTTTTGGATTTTTATGGAACCTGTATTACACAGGCAAGATTGATTAAATCATTTGCCACTGATGCTTGATCTGACCTCCAGCCCTTCTCCCTTGCTCAGAGGTGGTGGGGAGAGGGGTAGGACTGAAAGTTCTAATCCTCCAATCACACAGCACCACTAGCAACCAGCCTCCATCCTTAGGTTCAGTCCACTTGTCTCCTTAACGTAACAAGAGACACCTTTATTGCTCTCATCACTTACGAAATTCCAAGAGTTTTAGGAACTCTGAGCCAGGAACCATCAGCGATGACCAAATATATATTTCTTACTATAAATCACAATACCACAGTCACTTTCCTCCATTAGATAAAGAAATTTTCTATTAGGGAGACTGAATAAAACATTCCTGTCCCTGGTGCACAGTGCCCATCTTAATATTGATGTTCAGTAGATTAATAGTGACTGCATGAATAGTTATGACCACTACAGCATAGCCCCTATAATTTGTTAAATTGATCATCAATAAAATGATCTCTTGCAAAGTATTCTAACGTGTGGTTACCTAATTTTTGCCCAAAGGTATTCAGGTATAATTATGTTGCTACTTTTTGTGACAGTTCTTTCACTTGATGGCTGTCTTTATTTAGGACCTAAGCATGCCTTCAGTATAACTTCAACAATGTGTCTGAGTTCCATCTGGAGAAATAAAGTGTACAAACTGGTGCTTTTTCATGGCACTTGTATTTTCTTATGTCCTTTTAAAAAATAATTATGTTAAACCTTACTTTATTTCAAATATGCCAAATATGACATGGTTATTGAACACTAAATTTCGGACAACTGCTTCTATTTCTTTTTTTAAATATCCCTTTTGAAGTATGATATAGGGATTGAAAACATTACTTTAGATAGGAAATGATCAGCCTGAAGCATATTGGTTATATAGCATCTATAATGTTGAGTTAATAATTCTTTTATAAGGCCAAATGACAAATATTGAACTACTGTTACTTATTGCTTAAAATGCTGTCACATCTTAACTATATCATCTGTGCCTGTTCTGATGCCCTTTAGGTTAAACGGTTGGTGCCTTTTTAAAACCAAACCCTCCTTTGATCCACAAGGCCTAATAACTTGTTGATCAATTATCTCTTCCTATAGTTTTGCTCACTCTAGAATGCTATGTAATTGGAATTATACAGGATTTAGCCCTTTGAGTCTGGCTTCCTTCTTAGCATAATACATTTGAAATTCATCCTGTATTAGTAGTTTATATCTTCCTATTTTTGAATGGCATTCCATTGTTAGTTTATGAATTTAACAGCCAACGGAAATTTGAATTATTTCCAAATTTTGGTGATTATGAATAAAGCTGTTATAAGCATCCATAATAGATGTTTCTGTGAACATAAATTTTACTGTGTTTGGATAAATTCCTAGGAGTAGGATTGATGGCTTGTGTGAGTGGATATTCAGTTTTATAAGAAAGGTCGAGATGTTTTCCATTTTGCATTCCCATTAGTAATGTTTGAGAATTCTTGTTGTCCATTTGGAAAATTCTAGTTGTACAACAGCCTCACAAGCACTTGGTATTGTCAGGTTTTAATTTTACTAATTTTACTATAGTCATTCCAATTTGTGGGTAGTGACATCTTACTGTTTTGTTTTGTTTTGTTTTTTAAGATTTTATTTTTAAGTAATCTCTAAACCCAATGTGGGGCTCAAACCCACAACTCTAAGATCAAGAGCCACATGCTGTACTGACTGAGCCAGCAAGGCACCTGAAAATTTAGGTCTATGGTACATAGATAGATGTTCATATGTTTTTGCATATGAATGTCCAATGTCTAGCACCATATGTTAAAAACTATTTTTATCCATTGAATTGCCTTGGTCAAAAGTTGGCCTTTGTCAAAAATCAATTGACCACATGCATGTGGGATTTATTTTGGGCTCATTATCCTGTTAAATTTATCTGTATGTTCATCCTTTTGCCAACATGACAGTGTCTTGATTATTATACCTTTAGGGTAAGTTTTGACAGGTGTTGGTATTATTCCTCCACCTTTGCTCTTTATCAAAATTGTTTTGGCTATTCTAGATAGTTTGTTGTTTCATATATATTTTAGTATCCACTTCCCAACTTCTGCAAAAAAATTTTTTGCTAGGATTTTTTTGTTGTGATTGCATTACACATTTTGGGGAGAAATTATAGTATTGAGTGTTCACAGTATATATCACATATTTATTTCTCCTTTCTTAACATCAGTGTTTTGCAATGAACAGCATATGCGTTTTACTAAGAACTTACTAGATTAATATCAAAGTATTTCACATTTTTCTGTACTTTTATAAAAAGCATTTTCCCCATTTCCAGTTGTTTGTTGCTAGTACATAAAAATACAGTTGATTTTGTATATTGACTTTACATTTTACTACCTTGCTAAAACTAATTAATTCTGATAACTTTTTTGTAGACTTACTGGAATTATCTACATAAGCAATCATATCATCTGTCAATAGAGACAGTTTTATTTCTGCCTTTTATTTCTTTTTTCCATGCCTCCTTGCATTGACTAGACCCTC
The DNA here is from genome assembly GCF_024610735.1 of Ursus americanus. Lineage (NCBI taxonomy): Eukaryota > Metazoa > Chordata > Mammalia > Carnivora > Ursidae > Ursus > Ursus americanus. Next base: position 61,662,570 of record NC_142131.1, on the reverse strand, counting down.
AGTAAAATCCAGAGTGAGTTATATTGATGATAAAGAAGATATCTTTAACTTGGAGCCCTGGATTTTCTGTTCAAAGACTCAGTTTTGTATATCCTTTGATGCCAGACTGTTTTTTAGACAGGTTTCTGTTGTTATGTGTGCCCATCAAACTTTTTTGTTCCTTCTACCCACCTCCTCTGATATTTGCTGTTCACAAAGGCTGGACAGAAACCTTGGATAATGCAGCAAAAAGTTCTTAAAAACAAAATATGACAATTTCCATTTAAGATTGATAAACACCAAAGGTACCAGTCCCATTCATTCATCTTATTTCAGTGCAGGATGGTTAAACCACTTACTTTAACCTTTTGTACAAAGAAGAAACAATTGGAATATTACCCAAAACTGTTTATATTTGAAATAACATTGAAATGTATTCTGTGGGGAAAATAGTCTGTCAGCGCTCTGGCAAGGGCAAGGCCTCCATGAATGGGAACTGTCAATACCCTGCCTTCAGCGACATTACTGAGTGTGACATTTGAAATAAATTAAGCAAAAGAAAAATAATGATAGGGTGTTTGAAGAGACTTTGTACTGTGTGTCTTAAAAGGCTTTCAAGAACTCTGAACAGTGTATAGCCTTTTTTATAATGTATATTATCAGATACACTTAAAACTATTATAAATATAATTAGTGAATTAGTTATTACTCCAAGCTTGTAAAGGATTGCACAATAGACCTTTTTATATAGCTATTTTTTTTCTTTTGTTCTGATATCCATATAAAATCTGAGGATCCAAATGCTTTCAAGAATTATCAAACATCCACACATTTATTTCCTTCAAAAGTAAAACAAAATAGAAAAATGATGATGTATAAAATGGCAAAATTGAAAAATGGAACTACTTGAGTAGTTCCTCGTGTGTAAAACCATAGTTATTTAAATCATATATTTATTATTGGGGTAATTTTAACTTTACAGAAAATTTGTGAAGATCATACAGAGAGGTCCTGCCTATGCTTCGCCTTGTTTTATCTAGCTAGTTTCTCCTTGTATTATCACCTCCTGTAACCATGGGACATTTGTCCAGATTAAGAAATTAGTATCAGTATGTTACTATTAACTAAAGACATAATTTGGATTTCAACAGTTTTTCCACCAACATCTTTTCTCTGTCCCAGGATTCAATCCAAGGTACCACATCACACTTAGTTGTCATGTCTCCTCAGTCTCCTCTGATTAGTGACAGTTTCTCAGAATGTCCTTGTTTTTCATGACCTTAACAGTTTTGGAGTCAAGCAAGTTTCCGAGTTTTTATGAGTTTGACAGCTTAAGGAGTCAAGTTCATAGAACGTGCCTCAATTTGGAATTGCCTGGTGTCTGTTGCATGATTAGACTGGGCTTTACGAGTTTTGGGGAAGAGATGAAGTGTTCTTTTCACATTATGATAAGGGATACAAGACATCACTGATGATGTTATACTTGGTTGAGGTAGTGTCTATTAGTTTTCTCCACTGTGAAGTTACTGTTTTCCCTTTTCATATTTTGTTTTTAGGAGCAAATGACTAATTAAAACCTATGAAACACATTTTAAATATGAGTATCTTGAATAGTCAAAGAATTTCACTAATATTGGGCAGAAAGTTCAGTGTATTCCTACTATCTTCATATGAAAAGGAGAACAAAGATATCTTCCAGGATTCCTGAAATTTAAGATGTTGAGAGCAAGGTTGAACTAGAATTTCAATTGTGTGACTTCTCTTTGTCATTGTTAATTTCTCAGGTGTTTGCTACACTTCTAATGAGTTGAGTTTACCAATAATTCAGGAACTCTTGAGTTCTAGGACTCAGCATCCCTGTCTAACAAAGTGTTTGTCACACCGTAAACTAAATGGGTAATTTTATCATTCATTTATTCACTTGAAGCAGTACAAGCCTGTGATACAAATAGTCTAGTAAATAAATCTATCCTGATGAGTAAATGGAAAAAAAAAATCAAATAGAAGAACATTCTCCACTGTAAAAGAATACATATGTTTTTATTAGGACATATGTTTCAAGAATAAAAAGTGTATTTAAAAATTTGAACGGCCTTTGCAAGATGCTTTCATGACTAAGTTTGCTTCCTCAATACTCTTTGAGAATTTGGTAAAAAAAAAAAAATACTATTTTCTGAGAATATGGTAAAGAAAATTACTAAAACTTAATAAAAGTTATCCCATGATTTTCCAGTCATAAATCATCATGATTTATTATAGAGGAAGGACTAATAATAATTCATTAGTTTAATTATTTAATATATCCCATTTTCACAATCTTATTAAGAAAACTTGCTTATCATTTAAGTTAAATCTGTGATTAAAATAATTGGCTAAGAGGATTGGGTAAGATACATTAATGATCTATGAGATTCTTGACTCAGGATTCTAGTAGCAATACTGTAACCTAACTGGTCTCAATAATAACACGTGTGACTAATGATACATCTCATTTGTTTCAGTAGTTCTACCAGTAATGGTTATTCATAGCATTGAACTGCAACTATTCAAATATATATCAGTGCCATTCTTTAATCAAGTAATAAAATGAATATCAAAGAAAAAGCATCCAGAAGCTTTGTAATCATTGGTCTCTTTGAAAATTAAGATATTAAAATTCCAAAAATATTGCTGTCATACAATCCAGTGCTTGATTTAATGGACTATAATGTGTGCTGGAAGGGAAAAGTCATGGTCTATCAACACACTCTACTGTATTCATATCACATTTAAAATATGGTATGGCTGTAGGTCATTATGAGAGGGAAAGATTGTCAAAGTTCTGTTCAGTCTACACTTTCCTTTTCTCAAAACACTCCCACCTTCAAATAATAGGTGAATTCCTGCTGTCAAGTTAATTGACCAGTCAAGTCAGTAAATATCAATCCATGGTCTAGGCTAAGATAATTATATGGACACAAAGACTAGATCATTTGTTGGTCAGTTCAACAAGAAGTGGTGTAAAACTAAGTCTGAGTCAACCATGCTGGCCTGAGAGGACTTTTGACTGGAGCACAAAGATCAGAGAAATCAGCTCTTCAGAGATTGGAGTTTGGATCCAGCCCACTGAGAGAAGCAGAGGTGAAAGAAATCCCAAGAGTGAGAAGAAGACACACAGAAAGCATAAATGCCTCTATTCCTGGTGGCTTTTATTCCTTATTAAAATCTGCTGAGAAACATGTTGGCCCTTCCCTTGGAATCCCTAATATATCCATGTAACTTTCTAAAAATTCTTCCCTTTTTATGTTTTCTATTCTTTGCTACTAAACTAATTATGTTTTGTTCTGTTCTTTGCTACTAAAAAATTACTGCCTAAACAGAGAAAAATAGATTAATTCATTTATCAAACAGAAGAGCAGATAGAGTGTGGTAACTGTACTCTAATGGCTAAAAGGCTTCACATGTCGCTCCAGATGTGAAGAAATAATAAATAAATTTGAATCTGGAGATGGAAGTTCAGTTAGAGAAATAAATTCAGGCTACCAGTCTTATCCTAACCTGAGTCTTGAGGTAACTAGGGTAAAGAAGTTTGAATGGCCCTTCAGCAGAAAATAGTAAAGTTCAATTAAGCCAAGGAAGGGCATGAAACATTTAATGAACTGAATAAAAATGGCAGAAAAGGAAATCTGGGGAAGGTAGGAAGCAGAGCTAGAAGACAATGTGCTCTGTCCTTCATAAAGTAAGAGATGCTGGGTTTTCCCCACTATCGTGTATTTTCAGTATTGAACTACATGAGTATTATCTAGTTGACTCCCTTTTGTTAGTTAATGCTGAATTGAATTCTCTATAAGAATTTCTTTCTTTAAAAAAATGTATTGTACATCTCTATCAAAATGTTGTCCAGTACGTTTTTAGCATTTCACAAATGCAAATAGAGTTAGAATGGTTGTAGAATTTTGTACCCTAGGTGGTATTTGTAACTGTGTGAAAAAGCATGACTATTTTAGGTATAACAAAATTTGCCTCTGACCTTTTGAATATTTTACCACATCCTTGTCCTTTTCAAAATGACTACCCATTTTTAATTCCAAGTTTGAGGCATATTCTCATATATTCAACCCGTTCTTGTTAGGGCAAACTTAAAACATGGTGTATTCTGAACTGCAAGGCACTGTAGTAACCAAGGCTATACTACCATGGCATTTTCCTCAAATTTAGGCCATCTCCCAAAACAGTTTTAGGAAAACAAGCAGTTCAATGTGGATGTTATTTCCTTTTCTAGATTTTTCCTCTAAAACAAAGCTATTTTGTTAGGAGGAATAAGTTCAAGCGTATGGAAAAATATCTGCTAATTATTTTAAATTAGACACAGTTACATTCAGTTTTGTTAATAGAACAGATTGATTTTTAAAGTTGTGTTATAAATTACAGCTGTGGTGAATTTTTGTCTTAGATAGCCTGGCAGCCTAATGCAGTGATTAGGAGGACATACCAGGATACACTGCTCTAGGTTAGGATTTCAGCTTCATTTCTTACTGGTGTTAGAGGCATCTCTATCTCAACTTTTCTTCTCTGTTAAAGTGTGGTAATATTACCAACTTTGTGGATCTCTTGTGAGGTTTAAGTGAATTACTTGCAGTAGAACATTTGAAACAGTACTGGGAACCTCATAAGAGCCATAACAGTATTACTGTATATACATAAGTGTGGGTGTTAGCTATTACATAGAGAGTGTTTTAAATAAGGGGCCCCTGGGTGGCTCAATCAGTTAAGCATCTATCTTGGGCTCTTGAGGCTCAGATCATGATTCCTAAGTCCTGGGATCAACCCCTTCCCCCACCTCAGGCTCTGTGCTCAGTGGGGAGACTGCTTCTCCCTCTCCCTCTGCCCCTCCCCCTACTCATGCACACTTTCTCTCAAATAAATAGAATTAAAAAAAAAAAAAACTTTAGGAATTTAAAGTGTATAACGCTGTATAAGTCAGAGGAAGTATAAATATAGGAAAGGAAAGAAACCAGTGTTGGTGTCCTTATCTTGTGTAAAGCATGTATGTTACATTGTTTAATCTTCAGAGCAGTCTTCTGTGGTATGATGATCTCATTTAAGAAATTAGAAAACTGTGGGTAAATGTTTGAGTATTTTTCTCAAGGTCTTATTGCGATAAGGGTCAAAGATAGAATTCAAATTATGATCTAAAAAATACCAAAATATATACTCTTTGCACTTCACCACATTAACAAACCTTGGTTGTATAAAATGGAACACTTTAAAATGGAATTTATTGAATGTTAGTTAGGTAAAATATCTCAGGATTTATTGTTCAACTTCTGTTCCAGTCCTTTATTTTGTACAGTACTGGAGGTACTCACAAGGAGGAAATATTTCTATTCTCCAGTAAACCTACAGACAGAGCCACATTGTTCATTTTCCCTCGGACCTATTCCGTAGTCCCCCTCACAACTTTATCCAAGGTTTTGCTTCCTGTACTTTGGAGTTACCTGCTGCCAACCATAGTCTGGAAGCAGACGATTCTCCTTCTCGCATATCCTCAGAAGGTCAGTAGTCACAATGCCTACATCAACTCACTTCATCTGATCATGTAAGCATTTTATCATCTCACATCATCACAAGAAGAAGGGGGAGTACAGTACAATAAGATATTTTGAGAGAGAGAGACCACATTCACATAACTTTTATTATAGTATATTGTTATAGTTGTTGTATTTTATTAATAGTTATTGTTAATCTCTTATTGTGCCTAAATTATAAATTACATTTTATCATAGGTATGTGTGTGTAGGAAAAAACATAGTATATATAGGGTTTAGTAACATCAGTAGTTTCAGGCATCGCCTGGGGGTCTTGGAATGAATCCCCCTCCAAGCATAAGGGGGGACTACTGTAGTCCGTCCAGGTCATGGATAGAAATATTGGAAAATCCTTGCATTCCTGCTTCAATGTCACCTATGGTGTAAAATAGAAATATTAATACAGAATACTAGTACTTATTAGAAATATGAGTATTCATTTCATTTCACCATGACACAGTGTCTTCCTCCACCCTGTGAATCTGGGTGTGGTCATGTGGCTGATTGTGATCAACATTAGCAAACATGATTCTGGCAAAGGAATGAAAAATGCCTCTAATTGGAGCTTCACTTCTGTGGCTGCTGGGAACATTTCTTCTACCATGTATATAAGACTGGACTCATCTTCTGCAGGATGAGATACCATAGGAGGGAGACCATCTCAGCCACCCGAGCTGGGGTCTCACAGACTAAGCAGCAGACATGTGAGTAAGGCCATTCTAGACCAAGCCAGTCCAGACTGGAGGAAATGTCAACTTAACCCCTGAATTATGAGAAATATAATAAATATTTGTTAGTTTAGACACGAAATTTTGGAGTGGTTTGTCATACAGCAGAGTCTTTCTGATACATTTGACATGTGCTGGACACTTTGCTTGTCACTTTGAGGGGGTTCAGAGATGAGTAGGTCTTTGTCACTACCTTGTCACTGCTCTTAAGGAGGCTGTAGTTGAAAGAGGAAGTCAAGATAAAAATACACCATAAAATGTCATAAAAACAAATGATTGAATAGCACTGTATCCTAATATTGTAAAAAATATCAGTAAAACAGCTAAAATTCACCTTGGAGTTAGGGAGCTATGGAAACGTATACTTTCCATCAATCTTGAAGACAATGTAAGGAAAGGAGAATGTTTTCAGACAATTTTGGAGCTAAATTTTAGAGGCATAAGTAACATTACTCTCATTCTCAAACTCTGTAGATGAGAAAATGGAGTCAGGGTAGTCATGGCCGTGACAGACCCTCACCCACCCAACAGTTCAGATTTCTGTATTTGGGTGCCATTAGATTAATGTTTTTGGATTAAAGAAGATATCTCTTTTTTCTTACTCCCCAGTCCTTCCTGGGAAATCCCCCCACTCTACCTCCGCCCCCCCCCCCCAAAAGAATTGGCCCATGCTCTCCACCGTGGTATTCGAAAAGACTATTTGGTGATGGCGGGGATTGGGTGAGGAACGGCAACTCACCACCGCGGAGTGCTGCTGATAGATGTGCTGGGTCCTCAACAGAGACTCACGCCCTGAGGCTGCCCTTCAAGGCAAACGCTCAAGGAACAGGTAGAAGTGGTCACATGCGACAAATTTAGACCCTTCCCAGATGCTGGAAGGAAATGGTCACGAGGATATGCAATGGAAGAGCACTTCTGCGTTGCCAAGGCCTTGGACCTTGGCAGACGTTAGACTGCAGCCCTAGCATTCCACGTCCGAAGCAGGGGCAGCTGCCCTGGGCCTTGAGTGATTGCGGAAAGTTCCAGGTTTTGCCCCAGCGCAAGCGCACTTTACTCTCCCATTCTGGCTTGGGTGGGTCCCTCTCAACACAGCGTTCGACCCGAGCGCAGTCTCCGCACCTGGCCTGATTACTGGGGCAGGTGGCCGTACACTATGAGTGGAGGAGTATAGAGGAATCCACAAGCATTGCGGAGTTTGTGATAGCTGGTGTGAGCCAAACTCCTTACAGAGAGTCTGGGAGGAGGGATCCTGGGCACCTGGCGCCCAGGTGTTTTTCATTCCCGGACCTCCTCCGTGCCAGGCTCCTCAAATCTTCTGAGATCCCGCGAGATGGGGCTTCAGCTGCACGCTTCAGGCCTGATTCCGCCATTTTCTGAGCCCCTGCTGACGCTCCTCGTAACCAGTACCGTCCTCTCCGTGCAAAAGCCAAGAACGATGATTTCCTACTAATTCATTCCTTCTTTCACTTTGTTTATTCGTTCATCCTATTCAAATTCCTTATCGTAGGTTATGAATTTTTAGTTGACCCGGTTCCTGTTCTCAACAATTTCATCTCTCTCCTGTTGCTATGTGTCAGACCGGGCTGCTTGTAAGCGCTGTTTTTGCTGTGTGTGGACTATACTCCGAGACTTCTCTGCTTGGCCAGCTTCCAGAAGCTGTTTTACCCTGGAGCTGATGATGCAGAAGATTCAGGGTCACACACACGCACAGGTTTCCTTCACGGAGTTGTGTGTGCCTAAGCTTGGATTTATATTTTTGTCTTTTTCCTGAAGAAGTCTGCAGGAATTGGTGAGGACGGTATCTGCCGCTACTTTTCCTGCTGAACACTTGGTGTTCCCCTGGTCGAGGTAAGAAGCACCCTGGCCAGCATCCCCCCCCCCCCCCCCCCCCCCCCCCCCCCCCCCCCGGCAGCGTCGGGATGAACAGGGCAGTTAAAGGCAGGCGTAGGTGAAGGGGAGAGTCACTGGTTCCGCTGTGGGGATTTGGCCACTTTTTCTGTGCTGTAAATGTACAACTCTTCATTTGGTTGTTTTGTCATATTTTCATTTTGAAATTAAATCATTGTGACAGCAGTAAGTTTTAGAAAACTAAAGCACATATTTAATGAAAAAAAAAAAGGAATACATTTTTGTTATTCAAGATTGTCGATATTCTCTGTTTTACTTAAATTGTTTGTGAACATTTACCATCCACCAAGGGCACCAAAACGATAGCGTTGGTATCTGTATTGATAATATAAAAACCAGAGAACACCTGTTTGCTTAAGAAGCTTCCCTGTTTTAAAACTTCTTAAGCGTTTTAGCACTGTGACCAAAGACAATGATTTAGCACATGTAGAGGCAGAGGTCAGTTTGCATATCACTTGCGTAGCATTACTTTTCTTTTTGATTAAGTAACTCTTTTTCATCAATACTACTTTTGCTACTTATGACTTCATATTTTCTTGTGTATGTATGTAGAGTGAACTGATGGCTATTAATTCATTGACAAAAAGGCAGTTGCTCAGTGATGTCACTTTCTTGTCAATATCATGAGCTCCTTGAAATAGCAACCAGTTAATTTTAACTATGATTCCATTTTTCCTTCTAATTCCTAGAAGAAAGAAAGCTTTCACAAGTTAATTCTGTCAAAAGTGACATTGGAAGAGGTATCAGTTGATTCAACAGTTAAAATGAAGTTAAAATGGTTTATTTTGTGCTGCTAATATAAATACAGATTTTGGTAGTTGAGGGTATCATAGTAAAAAAAATGTTCTTAAAATATTTATGGTGCAGAAATGAACTCATAATTAGTTGAGGTGCATAATGCATCAAACAAGCTGAAGTGTTTTACCAATCTACATAGAAACAAAAAAATTAAAATCTATAAGTGACATTGTATGTAGTAATGACTTCAAGTTCTTTCCTAATGAAGCCATGTTGCATAAGAACAAATGCTTTATCATGACTGTCTTTCTTTGCTACCCATCAGCAGAGAGATTTTATTAGTCCTGAGCATTTGGAGAACATTTTAATATAAATGTTTTATAATAGTATAGACCATTGCTGGAAAATAAATTCTGTGTTTTTTTTTAATCAGTTAAAAATCTTTAGTAAAAGTATTCAACAGATGGAGTACCAAAAAAACTTAAGTTTTATCAAATTGAATTTTTTGAAAACAAAGTTTCCAGAGAGGCATTGAAATTTGTCCCTGAAAAAACAAGGGATGAACTAAAGAAATGGAATGATGAGAAATTCAAATGATGTATGGGATGAATTTTGAAATTCTGTAACTGTGCTTTGGAACATCTACACTTGCGGGAAGAATCTTTGAAGTTCTATTTGTAGCTTTAATTGATACTCTGCATTGGAATGGGTTGAAATTTAGAAGGTCTATGATAAAAAAAAAAAATAGAAGGCCTCTGATTCTTTAGCATCTAAATTTAGTGAAACGTTAAAAAATAAATTGGAGGGGGTTATGTTTCTTCCTTCCTTCCTCTTTCTCTCTCTCTTTTTCCCCCTCCCTCTCTTACTTTCTCTTTTTCTTCTTCTTTTCTTTTTTCTTTTTTTTCTTTTTCCCACCCCAAGATATATTTTGTGTTGACCAGCCTAACTCTATTTCAGGTTGCAAAGAGTAGATAACGCAGAGTTAAATAAAATTCCTGCCTCTAATTTTTACTGACCTAAGCCTTTTTTTTTTTTTTTTTTTTTTTTAGGATTTTATTTATTTGGAGGGGGGGAGGGCCGTTGGGAGGGTGGGAAGGGGAGGGGCAGAGGGAGAGGGACAGAGAGACTCTAAAGCAGACTCTGCACTGAGAATGTAGCCAATGCAGGGCTGGATCCCATGACCCTGAGATCATGACCTGAGGTGAAATCAAGAGTCAGATGCTTAACCGACTGAGCCATTCGGGTGTCCCTGACCTAAGGCTTAACTTCATGAAATGAATTTGTCTGGAAGTAAAAATATTTGAAAAATTATATGAAATTATTTTAGTGCCTCCTTTCAGTCTCAAAACTCCTGATGTGGATGATAAATTATATGGTCACTCCATATATAAGTTACTAGAAGATTGTCTTGGTGACCCCCTAAGGTGATGTGCGTGTGTCTTGGAGGCATTGACCTAAAAGTGAATAAAAACTCTTTCTTCCAGTAGCTCACAGGCCAATGGAACAAAGAATATTCATAACTTAGTGTTACTGGTTCCATGTTGTAGACATACACAAAGCAGGTAATAGGCTAGAATGGCTGGAGTGGGTATTGCAAATATATTGACAACTTAATTATACAGTGGAATTTAGAGCTTTTAGAAAGTTGACCATCCTGCAATATATTTCTGAAAGAACGTGTTCTGTGGTGTCAGAGAAAATTTGCCCTGGATGTTGGTGGGGGGGGGGGGCATAGGTCAGTGTGATTAGATCATCTGTGTTTGCTAATTGGCATTTATGAAGTTAGGCTTCTACCCTCCCATTGAGACTGGCAGGTGGGGGGCTCAGCCTATATCTTGATGATTTTGTTTCAAAGCAATAGCCCTCAGGACCTGGAGAAAGACTTCCTGGGTTGTAAAAGTGGCAAGAGTCTGGGAAAAGATTTACGTTTCAGAGAGACAGACTAAGAACTTAAAATTCCAAGTTTTCAAAAGCACATGGTCTAGGAAAAGGAAATCAAGGTCTTAGTGAGGAAGAAACTTGTCTAAAGTTTAGTCAAATAGGAGAATGTTAAGGCTATCTTAGAGAGTGGATCTGAGTATCACTGTACAGTGTTTCTGACTCTCAAAGGAACACAAGGAAAACTCACTTTTCTGGATTCATTCTTTAAGTGCTTTTCCTAGCTGGGGCAGTTTATTCTTGTCTGCAGGATAGATCCTGATGAGGTTTTTTTGGCCATTTAAAGCCTGGTCACAGGACTTTAAGTATGAATAAATAAATACTTCTCATGCTTTTATAGTCATCTTGGGAATAGGCTCTTCTCCTTGGACAGATGGTTTCCCGGGTTCTTCTGCTAGGGAAGATCTTACCGTTTCACACATTAAAGTCAATGAAAGTGTACTTTTCTGCAAGTAGGATGACAATGAGAGGATCTAACATCTGGTTTGCAAGAGATGGTGGCATACAGTAGCTCCAAACTAAATTTAATCTACCCACTAAATCTTGGCTATGTTCCAGAGGAAGCGTGACTAAAACTATTGCCTTAGTTTGTTCCCAGAGTTTGGATGTCCAATAAAGATGCCAACAATGTTTTAGTATTTATCTTTGATGTTTTGAAAGCAAACCATATTTACTAATGATATTTTAACACCTTTACCAGTTGCCTTCGTTATGTTAAAAATGTAACCTTTTAACAATTATCTTTCTTTAGAAGATATTTTGTGCTAATTTATTGAATAAGGAATAAAATACATAAGAATAAAATGTGATGATGTATTTCAGTCATACTCCTTGCTTTTCTTGCTGTGTTATTTTGCTCAAGTTCCGGAACTTTTGTGAGTTTCGCTTTCTCCCTGATAAAATTGGAATTTTGGCATCTCCCCTCCAGGGTTGTTAGGATGATTGGGGATTAGGTATGTTAAGTTTTTGAAACATAGTAAGTGCCCAATAATCAGTTATTATTGGTATGGAAACTTCAGGTACAGTGTGGTTATCAGAAGGGGATTTCTAAGCTCAGATGTAGTTGATGAATTTTTGTATTCTTTTCCTCTTTCTTAATAGAAAAAGTTTTGAAGATGCTAATACCAAGCGATTACACTAATACTCATTTGTGAGTGGTGGCATCAGGTACCTGGCCCCTGTACTCCAGACCCTTTTCAAGAGCATCCAAAAAGATGGTGTCTCTCTCGATTCTGCATGAAGTAGTACTAATGTGGGTGGGAGAGGGGCAGAGGGAGAGGGAAAGAGAAAAAATCTTAAGCAGGCTCCATGCTCAGTGAGGATCCCTACCCAGGGGCTTAATCTCACCACCCTGGGATCATGAACTGAGCTGAAATCAGGAGTCAGAGGCTTAACTGACTGAGCCACCCAGGTGCCCCTGTAGTTTATATTCTTAATATCCATGGAGCAAGATGTGAGCTAAACTGTTCTGCTTTCTTTTAGCAGACTTGGGGCTAGGAAAAAAAAAATTATAAGATAGTGTAAAATAAAAAAATAGGCTGGTGTCATGAAAACCCATTTTAATCCAACTCTATCACCTTCACATGTGCACACGTGTATGTGCATACACACATGCAGTGTAGTGTGGACACCCTTCTATATATATTCCAGTTGGACCACCCCAGTAAATATGACATAATCCAGGTCACCCATATTATTACCTAGTGCACAGTTATGTTGTAACCCCAAATCACTGGCTTCACTGCTCTGGAGTGGCTAAAACAACCCGCAGAGAACTAGACGAATGAATTTCTAAATTTAGCCTCAGTGATTGTTCACACCACTGACTATCATTCTAAGGAATGCTGTGGGTTAGTGCACTGGATTGCCAAAGTAAGTGGCAAATTTCTTCCTTACACAAGACTGAGGTAGTTAGGGGATTCATAAAAACTCAGTGGCAATAAAATTCTTATTTGTTTTGTTCCACGTGAATAGAGGAAAGGAGAATTTCTCTTTTGTGATCAAGAAGAAGGTAGGAATTATACTAGATTCATCTCTCAAGAAGACAAATGGCCCAAGTTGACCCAATGGCAGAGGTAGTCAAACCTATTGGGCAACCCTAAGCAACAGGCTTTTTTTTAGTGGATGGGAAAATCAGATAACTTTCTGTATAGGTTATCATCTTATGGGGTCTTCTGTAATGAACACCTTAAGAAGAATTTATTGGTAGTCAGCACAAAACAAGAATATGCAGAAGCAGCCAACTAAGTAGGTCAGGAGGGAGTCTGAGGACATAGATTATTCATATGGAATGGGGAAGTGCTACCAAACAGGGCACCTGGGAAGATGCCATAACAAGATTTCGCCCAGAGCTGTGTTATTTAAAAAAATTTTAGGTGCTTCTTTGGGCAAAAGTTCCCTCATTTCCTGTTTCCTGCAGTCAGCCAGGCTGGGCCACTCATGAATCTGATGTCATTTGAACAGTCATTTCATCCAAAGGGCAACCAGGAGTGCTATGAAAAAATAAATAAAACCATGTATTAATCATCTCTAATTGAGTGTCCAGTCTAATTAACAAGCTCTGCAAGTTGAAGAACTTCACAATGCTACCAGGAAGATTTGCATGTGGCTGATGCCTTTTGTGTCCCTGTCTGTTCTCTACATCATGGGTTCAGCATGTAGCTGCTACCAGTCAAGTCTTGGGAGAGAACATAGGGCACAGCTGATTCCGTGGCCCCAGGTTCATGAGGTTGATCAGTAACTGCTCCAGATATGAGCAAGATGAAGTTGGTATTTGGAACAACCAACCAAGAAATCAGGGCAGTAATTTTAAATAGTAAACATTGTGTGGACCTTTGACATAGTTCCAGTGAAAGTATACTATCTTTTACTTTGTTTTAAGGGGAAAACTTTCTTACCATGTGTTTTTGGAAATTTCTGATTATTGTGTTTAGCTCTCCAAATTGTCTATAAAGTCAAATCAGTTTCTGCCCCAGTTATTATCAGTAGTGTATGAAAAAGTTGATATATAGGGGGTTTTAATAGCTAATTGCTTTGTATAACTATTTTATTTTATTTTATTTTATTTTATTTTATTTTATTTTATTTTTTTAAAGATTTTATTTATTTATTTAACAGAGATAGCCAGCGAGAGAGGGAACACAAGCAGGGGGAGTGGGAGAGGAAGAAGCAGGCTCACAGCAGAGGAGCCTGATGTGGGGCTCGATCCCATAACGCCGGGATCACGCCCTGAGCCGAAGGCAGGCGCTTAACCGCTGTGCCACCCAGGCGCCCCTGTATAACTATTTTAAAAGTGAATAAGATTTTAATAGAAAGCTTTTGCTCTTGATAATATTTGATGTACCATTAAATTGAAGATAATGGACATTCTTGTTTTTAAAAGGGGCTGTAAGTCTATTGATGATTTGAACTTCATTCTTTTTGAAATGTGTACTTACTGATTAATTCAATTTTGAATCAAAATAATTTATCACTTTCATAAATTAAGTGACTTTCTCTTTCCTCTCAAACAATGAAGTTATTAATCTAATGGTGCTGCAATATAATGATCTCTCTTGAAAGAACACTCCAGGCAGTTTAATTCTGATATGCTGCCAGAGCCCAGGAAATTTGATTAATTTACCGTATTCATATAAGTGACCTGTAAAATTATGACAAAAAAGCACTCTAATTTGCCAAAGTGATTGGTTTTCATTATTCTGTCCAAAAGATTTCAGTAATCTAGATAATATTATAAAATGAAGATCTTTGTAGTCTCTTACCATGACTCAGTTACTTGTGATTTTGCCTGTGATTATTATAACTGTTATTATTGACAATGATAGAGTGCATTTTGACAATTGCTATATGCCAGGCACAATATTTAGAAACTGATACTGAGTAGTAGTGAAATACGTTGGCTTTGGTTTCACACAATTTTTCATTACAACTTTAAGAAATACATTTTTATTATAGTACAGTCACCAGAGTGTAGCTTATTCATGTCTGTCTCAGGGAAAACCTTGTATAACTTGGAACTCAGTTTCTCTGTCTGAAAAATGAAGATGACAACACCTACCATATAGGAATGTTACTATGATAGAGAGTTTAGGCACAGCACTAAGCAGAATTTTCAGAAAATGAGATTAGTGATAAACAGAGCAAATCTACTTTTTTAAAAAATTAAGTTCAAAAGCCATTGTGAAAAAGAAAAAAAAAATGGCAATTTGGCTTGAATTGCTCAAATAATAACACTAATATTCCATTTCATTTTTTTTTTACATATATATATGCCATTTGGCAAGTTGGCAATTTTAAACTGTTAAATTACCTGATGGAATTTATTTGTGTCTGATGCTGTGCTGAAAACTCATGCAACTTAGTAATTATAAGTTGGTTAATCATTCATCTGCTGTTTGGAGTAATTATATATTTGGGGCAATAACTTAAATGGCTACCCTACGTATAGTCATCATTAAAATATTTGAAATAATTAGCTTCTACATGCTAAGATTGAATATTGTAAGCAAACAGTTAAATGTTAACAATATTACTATACCTTTTCAGTGTGATTTTACTAACATAATTCCATTGAAATTCAAAATAAATGAGTTGTGGACAGGTAATAATTCTTTTTTTAGAGAAAGACCCTGATGTTCAGAAAAATAACACCTTGTCTACGTTACATGAGAACTAAGCGGCAAAGTTGACTAATTGGCTCCACATCCAAAACTCTTTATCTTTCCCTTTAGCCTTTTGTTTGCTTCATCCTTGGAAGTTAACTATGGCAAGAGAGTGAAATTTTATGAGAAAGAAAAAACCAAGAGTGGACAAAATTTTGCATGAAAGTATTATCAGTAAAACTATGAACCATAATACTATCATGATGTATACAGAAAGGATAAATGTCTTTTGATTCTGTTCATATCGTTTTTGATTAGAACACAGTTCCTTTCCTGTTCCCTTTCCATCCCATTATTTATTCAGTAATTGTTGAGATCTGAAGATCAGGGGCCCTTAGTACAAAATCCTAACCATGAGAAATTCTATTATGGCATATTACACAAATTACATTATTATGTTTTCACTTTTTATTCCCACTTGACTTTATAATTTTAGACTTCCATGATGACTTAAGACTTCTGTAAATTGAAATACCTACCATCTATAAGCAAAACTAGGACTGCCATTAAGTAAATAGGAGTTTACCAATCAGTTACAATTTTTCTTATTACATTCTCTTTTCTTTTCATGCTCTGGTTAGAATATGTTGGTCTTGGTGTTTAATAGTGTATAAATAGAATTGGTGTGAGAAGATAATTTTCTCATATTTTAAAATAAGTTTTAATGAGCATTGAAATATTTTTACCTGTCACAGTAGACCAATTAGAGGCAGTCATTTGTCTCATGTATTTTCTTTGAACTAAGCATAAAAGTAGTAACAAAATATAGACACAAATTTTTAATCATTGGGATTTAGGAATGTACTAGAATTTTGGCCTTTATAAAACTTAATTAGCATAATTAAAAGAAATGATATAAAATCTGAGACTCTACAGAAGTACAGAATGTAAGGAATCCAGCAGAGCTGTGTACTCTGACTGTCTTAACTATGACTAGATGCCTTACTATTGGTACCCATTAGAGACAGTGGAAATAAATGACATTGTATTATGGTGACCTTTTTCCTTACTTTAGGAAAGACTCTCTGTTAAAATAATTATGTAAAAGTAATTATGTAAAAACTGAAGAGAATTAAAGCTTTAAAATGTGATGGAATACTTTAGGAAATTAAGAGAAAGGAACAAACTACATTCCGGGTTTAATGGGATAAATTATTCTTGGGATTGTTTCTCTTGTTGCTATCCTGGAAAACTAAATTTGAGTGTTGTGGAGTATTCTGTCAGCTTACACATTCATGAAACTGTTTTTCTTCTGCTATCATATTTGGGGGTAGTAACATTAATTGTATTTTGGTTGAAGAGTATATTGAAAAGATGGAATACAGCTCTTGGTGTAAACTACACAATGCCAAATAATTCAGTAAATTAAAAAGTTCTGATCTGTTAAATAGGGAAAAAAAGCAAGATGATTATTCTTTATTGTTAATCATTTGTCAGTTGATTGTGTTTGGTTCATTTAAATCCAGGCTAAAGAAGAAGCAAATGAGAAAAAAGCTGCGGGAGCTGTAAAATAATTTCCGACTCCTCAGGAGAGGTAAGTAAATGCAATGATATTAAATAACATCTGGAAAGGTAAAGAAATGGACGCTTTTGCAGAGACTAGGTGGTGCTAAAGAAAACTTTACGTTTTATAAAAATGAAGTGTACTCCAAGATTTGTGATTTACAAGATGGCGGAAAGTAAAAAGAAGAGAAATATATATTATTGATGGCATCAGCTATAAAAGAAAACGTTGGTCACCATTTTGGTATACTTCTGTGCATAGACTGTAGTCTACCTACTTTCTGATCAAACTATGTGTAAACTTTTGTGCTAAGTTTTCTTAGTTTATCATAATAATGTTAGATTTTCATGTTACTTTAATAAACCTCTTTAATTCCTGCACAGTATTTCTTTTAGGATATCCACAAGGGTTATGTGGTCATTCCCTAATGTTTAGATTTTTTTCTTGTTACACAAAAATAAATAATGATATGTAGATATATAGGATGAATAAATTGGAGTTAATACCACAACATTTCCTGAAATACTTGTTCTTGACACTTTTAGAAGATGTGCACTATAATAACTAGTGAATGCAGGTACCTATTTTGATCTGCCATTTAATATTGTGGCTTTTATTCTTGCTTATTTGTACAAAAAAGCTAAAAGCATCAGTGATTAATTTCATGGTCACTGGGGTATTTTTATCCTTAAATATGTCTTATTAAATTTTGTCGTTCATAAATAGCATATTCTCTGTTTTCTCCATCAGTGTTTGAAGGAACACTCTTATCTACTTCACCCTTTACCCTTCTCAGTCACCTGTGTTCTAAGACTTTTCCCTAGGAAGCCTGAGTTTATCTAATTTGACTAACCTTGACTTCCAATCTCTTTTCTAATTGCCAGATTATAACAATACTTGTTATTTTTTGAGTTTCCATTTCTGTCCCAGGACCTATAAAGTCCGTCCAGATAAATTCTTCTTAATAAACATGAACAGGGACTTCTACAAATTCAAATATATATAGTTAAATCTTCCTATTTTCTTTCACCAAAACAAAAAAGAAGAAAAGGAAATCATCTGTTTTGATCTTTGTCTTACTTTAGCTTTGTGTTGTTTCATTCAACTCTTTCCAGAAAATATCCATGTACAATTACTAGTAGAAATAATGCTCCTACTTAAACTTCTTTTTAAAATTTTAATTTCTCCATAGCCATCTCTGGAAACTTTAGCTCCGCACCCCTCCCACACACACCATATACATCATTAGGAGATAAGAAGAAAGAGAAGTCCCTTTGCCTGTGAAGAATCTTTAAAAAGCCTTGTGTTCTTATAAGAACAATTTTTATGATGCCTTTGAAATAAACATTCTGGGGCAGTACAAGGATCTTCAGCAAATTTCAGCAAATAAAGCAGGGGTCAAAGTCTAATTGCATCTAAATTCAAATTGTCCTAGTGGCATCAGTGGCGTTTTTTTTGGCCTCTTCTGAAGGCAGTGGGTGTTGCTCAGATTGTTAGTTTTAATCTGTTCAGATGTGTTTTCATTAGGAATTGGTACAGAGGTGGCAAAGGGAAACAATCTCTGGAGGCAGAACAAATGGAGAGAAGTGTTTTTTTGAGTGCCTTCCAGTGGCAGCCGGTTTGATATCCCTTAGGAAATGTTTCTTGACAATAATTAAAAGAAAAATACCAACATTTGATTTTCCAGGTATTTGACAAAATGGAAACTCTTCTGTTTGCCAGGAAAATAGAACCAGTGGACCCTTTAATCTCAGTATTTAATGGACTTTAAAGAAAAGACCACAAAGGAGAGAGTACATGAATTGTGCCCCAAATAGTCTATAACAAATAGTCTAACAGACATTCTGAATTTGTCAAGTCCCTCATTATTTTTTTTTTTTTTTTAAATTTGGGGACTTTTCGGTTTATTATTTTTTTTATCTTTCCTGCCTTTCACTAACTCATTGAGTTTTCTTTATTCTTTTCTCTTTATTCTTGTTGTTTGGAAATTATGCATTTAAAAATCTTGTGGTGGTTATTAGAGGTGAACACATTTCAAATATATTAATTTTGATACCAAGCTAGCCTGAAATTGTGAGATTTCCAAACAGTTCAGTAAAATAAATTTAGCACATGGAACTGAAATTACTGTCACCAATTCTTGGAGTCCATTCTTTTTCCAAGTTAATGTTAATGAGAAAGTGTCAGGAAGAAAAGTGACCACAACAATTGGCAGATTTCATTATTTTCTAGCTTCTTAAGTTTATTTTAAACACGAAAGGCAAAAATAATAGGCCAAAAACAAGCATCACCCAACCAATAAAGCACATTTAAAAAAATCTCAGTGACTTTAGTCCTGAGATTCATCTTTCCCCCTTTTTCTTTCATTTTCTTCACGGTTACACTTGATAATAACAGATAAACAAGATATACTAACTGAACGTGACTCAAGATAAAGCTTTTTCCGTAAATCACAAATCACATATCATTCTGGAAAGCTCCTTTATTTGTTCTATATAATTAACATCTGGCTGGGAACTTCTACTTTTTTAAGTGTGATAAATATTTGGGATCAATAGACAACTGTTTAGTTTGAAATTTTGCATCACAAATTAGCATTTAACAGACACTCATTTATTGAGTCAATCCATAATTAATGAGTTCATTTCATGTTAGAATTATGGTCTGAGTCTTAATAAACCCAAGTTCTGTTCCCAGCATACTTGATAAGCCTTTAAGCTTTGCAGGTGAGTTATTCAGTGCTTGTCACCAGGGTGATCTCACAGTTCTGCTTTTTCTCCTGTCACTGTGATATGAAATCTATTCATGGCTCTCCTTTGTTTTTAATACCATATTGGATGATAATTCTTTGTGGTAAAAAAAAAAAAAGAGCATTTCAAGATGTCATTATTAATTCCACATGATGAATATTTACTGGAGTTGCTATTTAGATGTCTCAGAGGATATTCAAATTAATTCAATGTAACATGGGGAGACTAGCAAACAACATCATTAGCCTTGGAAAAAACACTGTTTAAAATAACTGAAATCAAACACAAGCCAAAAAAGGGACAGAAAGGGTAACACTTTCTCACAAACTTGTTTTGGAAATTTCTGCAAAAAAATTCTGACCATTAGTCAGCAAGGCAATGTTTTTCAGATTGTTTTGGATACTTATATATTCACCCTGTAAAATCATACTTTTATTTGTTTTTTAAAGTTGGTACATGATGACAGCCTTGTTCTTCTAGCAGGAACAGTATTTTCCTGTTCTCTGTGCTCTTTCACTTCGTGTTACAGTCATTTATAATTATCAGGGAAGTATAAGGTAAATGAATGTGACTTTAAAAATTGTAAGCTGTAGAATCATACTTGGACATTTTGAAAATATGGATTAATTGGAAGGGGCTCCAAACTGATAGAAATAATGAGTCATTGCCAAAAATGTGAATAAAATTGTGCCCCTGCTGCTTAAAACTTAGTGCAAATGTTGAAATGTTAGGTTTATTTTCAGTTTTCAGTAAACATTTCCTGAATATGTAGAAAGATCCTGGTACTATGCATATATTGGGACTAGAGAAATGAATGTTATGGCTTCCATCTTGAAGAGTTCAATGTAAATGTAGGGAAATATTCATCTAAGTTTTAATCCAAGTTGGAAATTTGGTACCATACTCTTATAGTCCTTTCCATTTGCATAAATTCGATTTTACTTCCTGTAGAGCATCACAGATTAAACTGATTTCACCAAATGTTCTTGAGACAGCTAAATACTCTGATGGTCTTTTCCTGAACCTATCATCCATGGCCAGTTTTCTTTTAAATGTACAGTGGGAATTCCTTAAAATTGTGTTTAATGATTATCTGATTAAGATAGCACTTTGAAAATGTGGCAGTACCATTTCTCATTATACAATAAACTATACAAGGTAGGCATCTACCTCATTGGGCATTGGGATAGAACAAAACAAGTTAAAGCCTAAGGTAATACCAAAATGAAAATAAAGACAATAGAAAAGAAAGGCAGAAGTGTTGTGTTCTCCCCAATATAAGTCATCCATTACTTTAACTCTCTTAGAGGCCCCATTTTGACTGCTTACTCCCTATTTATCAAAAAAAAAAAAAAAAAGTCACAGTTACACAAAGTGAAAATTCATCCCTCTCATTCATCAAGAAGCCTGCTATGGAAACTAGTGTTGCAGTCCGTATGATGCGACAAGCACTGATCTAGGCATGAGATACTCAGACATGAACAAACCAAAGAAGATCTTTGGCATCAAAGAGTTAAAATTTAGAGGATACAAACAATAGACAAGCAAAGGAATTTACAGATTAAGATAAATGCTACATAAGATTAAAATGCAAGTGAGATGCTAGAGAGTTACAGGAGCATCACTTTTACGTGGGGTTAACAAAAGTCTCTGTGATGATGTGAGCTTTAAGTTGGAACCTGAAGGAGAAAAACATAGGAGAAGTTAAAAGGCAGAGCATTTCAAGCAAAGGAATAGGAAGAAAAGGGGCCTCTTATATGGGAGAGGTAGGGGAAGTAGTCTTTGAGGAATTCAAGTGAGGTCAGTGTGACTGAAGCATAATGAGAAAGGGGATGAATTATATCAGGTGAGATAGGGTTTCATATCAAAAAATGCCCTGTGCAACAATGTAGAGTCTGGATTATATTTCTTTTTCTTTTTTTTTTTTTTTAAGATTTATTTGAGGCTGAGAGTGTGAGCTTGGAAGGGGGAAGGCAGAGGGAGAGTAGAGAGAGAGAATCCCAAGCAGACTCCCTGCTGAGTGCAAAGCCCAACGGGGCTTAATCCTAGGACCCTGAGATCATGACCTGAGCCAAAACCAAGAGTCAGATGCTTAGCTGATTGAGCCACCCAGGTGCCCAATGGATTATATTTCTTATCAGAGGTGTTCCATTAGAGGTTTTATCCAGAAGGTGGCATCATCTAGTTTTTACAAGATCAGTTTATCAGCTGTGTGGAAAATGAATTAAATATGGGCAGAGTAAAAGAAGGGAAACCAATGGTTTGTGACAGTAGTCTAGACAAGAGTGGTGGTACCTTGGACCAAGGTAATGGAATGATTCTCACCTTTCCTTTTTGAGCGTTTATTTTAGATATCATTTACACTTCTTCTTGTTTGTTTTTGTTAAGGTAGAAGCTGAAGCCATAGTTTTAATATCTTTTTATATATCAATAAATGTTTGTCTTATAAATTTCCCTCTAAATGCTGCTTTAGTTGTATTATATAAATTTTGATGTGTTCTCTTTGTATTTTCATTGAAGATAGGTTCTCTCTTCACTTTTGTAATCTTTAACACATGGATTATTGAGAATTAAGTTTTCTTAGTTTCTGAATATTTGAGGATATCCTTCTGTTATTGATACTTAATTATTTTGGTCAGTGAACATACTTAGTATGACCTAAATTATTTAAAATTTATTGAAATTTGGTTATAGTTTAACTGGTAAATGTTCCATGTGTAGTTGAATACAAAATGTATTCACTTGTTGGGGGAATATTTTATTGATAATCAACCAGTTCAAGTTAGTTGATAATGCCATTCACCCTTCCTGATTTTGTCTCTTCCATTAATTATTGAAAGTGGGCTGTTAAAATCTCTCACCTATAGGGGTGGCTCAGTCAGTTATGTGTCTGCCTTAGGCTCAGGCCCTGATCTCAGGGTCTTGGGATTGAGCCCTGTGTCAGGCTTTCTGCTCTGCGGGCAGTCTGCTTCTCCCTCTCCCTCTGTGCTTCTGTCTTGCTATCTCAAATAAATAAATGAAAATCTAAAAAATATACCTCTGACCTGTAAATGTGGATTTGTCTATTTCTCCTTAAAATTCTGTTAGTTCCTGCTTCATGAATTTTAAAACTTTGTTATCAGATACATAAATGCTTAAAATTAGGTCCTCTTGATAAATTAACCTGTTTATCATTATGAAATGACCTTCTTTTTCCCCAGCTAATATTTTCCTCTAAATGTACTTTGTCTAATATTAACATAGCCTCTCTAGTCTGTGATTACTGTTAGCTTAACATTAGATAACTTTTACCATTGTTTTTCTCTTAACTTCTTTATAGTACTGTATTTAAGGAATATTTCTTGGGCAGCATGTAGTTGAGTGTCACTTTTTTATCCAATTTGACGGTCCTTTTTGCCCCCATCAGTTTGTATTGTTAAGAGTCTGTTTCTTGGTTTGTTTCTCACTCTTTTTTCCCCCCCTCTGCTCAGTTATTTTGTTTCTTAAATTTCACATGTGAGTGAAATCATATAGTATTTGTCCTTCTCTAACTGGCTTATTTCACTTAACGTTATACTCTCTAGATCCATCCATGTTGTTGCAGATGGCAAGATTTCATTCTTTTTTATCGCTGAATAATATTACATTGTATATATAAACCACATCTTTATTCATTCATCTATCCGTGGGCTGCTTCCATTGTTTGGCTATTGTAAATACACTGCAGTAATCATAGAGGTGCATATCCCTTCAAATTAGTTTTTGTATTCTTTGGGTAGATACCCAGTCATGCAATTACTGGATCATAGGGTGTTCTGTTTTTAATTTTTTGAGGAACCTCCGTACTGTTTTCCAGAGTGGCTGCACCAGTTTGCATTCCCACCTAACAGTGCAAGAAGGTACCTTTTTCTCCATATCCTTGCAAACACTTGCCTCTTGTCTTTTTTATTTTAGCCATTTTGACAGATGTGAGATGAGATCTCACTGTGATTTTAATTTTTATTTCTCTGATGATGAATGATGTTGAACATCTTTTTGTGTGTTTGCTGTGGATGTCTTCTTTAGAGAAGTATCTGTTCATGTTTTCTGCCCATTTCTAATCAGATTATTAGCTTTTTGGATGTTGAGTTTTATAAATTATTTATAGATTTTGCATATGTCATTTGTAAATAGCTTCTTCCATTCTGTAGGTTGTCTTTTAGTTTTGTTGGTTGTTCTCTTTGCTGTACAGAAGCTTTTCATTTTGATATAGTCCCAATAGTTTATTTTTGCATTTGTGTCCTTTGCCTCAGGAGATATATCTAGAAAGATGTTGCTGCAGTACTGTCAGAGGAATTACTGCCTGTGCTCTCTTTTAGGATTTTTCTGGTTTCATATCTCACATTTAGGTCTTTAATTTATTTTGAGTTTATTTTCATGTATGGCGTAAGAAGGTGGTCCAATTTCATTCTTTTGCTTGTGGCTGTCCAGTTTTCCCAGCATCATTTGTAGGAGAGACGATCTTTTTCCTGTTGACTCTTCTTGACTCCTATGTCGTAGCTTAATTGACCATATAATTGTGGGTTCATTTCTGGGGTTTTCTGTTCTGTTCCATTGGTCTCTGTGTCTGCTCTTGTGCCAGTACCATACTGTTTTGATTATTACAGCTTTGTAATATAACTTCAAGTCTGGAACTGTGATATCTTCAGTTTTGTTTTTTCTTCAAGATTGTTTTGGATATTCAGGGTCTTTTGTAGTTCCATACAAATTTTAGGATTGTTTTTTTCTAGTTCAATGAAAAATGCTGTTGGTATTTTGTTAGGGATTATATTGAATGTGTAGGTTGCTTTGTTTAGTATAGACATTTCAACAATATTTTTTCTTTAAATCCATGAGCCTGGAATGTCTTTCCATTTCTTTTGTGTTGTCTTCAGTTTCTTTCATCAGTGTTTTATAGTCTACAGAGAATATCTGTATTGTTATCTTGTTCCCAGTCTTAGGGGAAAAGCTCTCAATTTTTTACCATGATTATGATGTTAGCTGTGAGTTTTTCGTAAATGGCTTTTACTATGTTGAGGTTTGTTCCCTCTAAACCTGCTTTGTTAAGGGCTTTTATCATGAATGGATGTTGTACTTTGTCAGATATCTTTTCTCCATTTATTGAAATGATCATATCGTTTTTATTTTTTCTCTTATTTTTAATAATAATTTTTTATTATGTTATGTTAGTCACCATGCAGTACATCCTTAGTTTTTGATGTAATGTTCCATGATTCATTATTTGCATATAACACCCAGTGCTCCATGCAATATGTGCCCTCCTTACTACCCATCACTGGCTTATCCCAGTACCCCACCCCCCTCCCCTCTGAAGCCCTCAGTTTGTTTCCCAGAGTCCATAGTCTCTCATGGTTCATTCCCCCTTCTGTTTACCCGCCTTCATTCTTCCCTTCCTTCTCCTACCGATCTCCCTGCTATTTCTTATGTTCCATAAATGAGTGAAACCATATGACAATTGTCTTTCTCTGCTTGACTTATTTCACTTAGCATAATCTCCTCCAGTCCCGTCCATGTTGCAGCAAATGTTGGGTAATCGTTTTTTCTGATGGCTGAGTAATAATTCATTGTATATATGGACCACATCTTCTTAATCCAGTCATCTGTTGAAGGGCATCTCGGCTCCTTCCACAATTTAGCTATTGTGGATAATGCTGCTATGAACATTGGGGTGCATATGGACATTCTCTTCACTACTTCTGTATCTTTGGGGTAAATACCCAGTAGTGCAATTGCTGGGTCATAGGGTAGCTCAATTTTTAACTTTTTAAGGGACCGCCACACTGTTTTCCAGAGTGGCTGTACCAACTTGCATTCCCACCAACAGTGTAAGAGGGATCCCCTTTCTCCACATCCTCTCCAACATTTGTTGTTTCTTGTCTTGTCAATTTTTATCATTCTAACTGGCGTACAGTGGTTTCTCAATGTGGTTTTGATTTGAATTTCCCTGATGGCTAATGATTTTGAACATTTTTTCATGTGTCTGTTAGCCATTTGTATATCTTCATTGGAAAAGTGTCTGTTCATATCTTCTGCCCATTTTTTGATTAGATTATTTGTTTCTCGTGTATTGAGTTTGAGAAGTTCTTTGTAGATCTTGGATATCAGTCTTTTATCTGTAGTGTCATTTGCAAATATCTTCTCCCATTCTGTGGGCCGCCTCTTAGTATTTTTGACTGTTTTCTTGGCAGTGCAGAAGCTTTTTATCTTGATAAAGTCCCGCAAGTTCATTTTCTCTTTTGTTTCTCTTGCCTTTGGAGATGTGTCATGAAAAAGGTTGCTTTGGCTGATGTTGTAGAGGTTGCTGCCTAAGTTCTCCTCTAGGATTTTTGATGGATTCCTGTCTCACACCGAGGTCTTTCATGCATTTGGAGTTTATCTTTGTGTATGGTGTGAGCGAGTGGTCCAGTTTCATTCTTTTGCACGTAGCTGTCCAATTTTCCCAGCACCATTTATTGAAGAGACTGTCTTTTTTCCACCGGATGTTTTTTCCTGCTTTGTCAAAGATTAGTTGCCCACAGAGCCGAGGGTCCATTTCTGGGTTTTCTATTCTGTTCCTTTGGTCTATGTGTCTGTTTTTGTGCCAGTACCATGCTCTCTTTGTGATCACAGCTTTGTAGTACAGCTCGAAATCTGGCAACGTGATGCCCCCAGATTTTTGCTTTTCAACACTTCCTTGGCGATTTGGGGCCTTTTCTGGTTCCACACAAATTTAAGGGCTGTTTGTTCCAGTTCTTTGAAAAATGTCATTGGTATTTTGATTGGGATAGCATTTAAAGTGTAGATTGCTCTGGGTAGCATAGACATTTTAACTATGTTAATTCTTCCGATCCATGAGCATGGAATATCTTTCCATCTTTTTGTGTCTTCCTCAATATCTTTCAAGAGTGATTTGTAGTTTCTAGAATGTAGATCCTTTACGTCTCTGGTTAAGTTAATTCCAAGGTACCGTATGGTTTTTGGTGCTGTTGTTAATGGGATGGATTCCCTAATTTCTCTTTCTTCAGTCTCATTATTCGTGTATAGAAATGCAACTGATTTCTGAGCATTGAATTTGTATCCCGCCACATTACTTAATTGCTCTATAACTTCTAATAGTTTGGGAGTGGATTCTTTTGGGTTTTCCACATAGAGTATCATGTCATCTGCAAAGAGAGACATTTTGACTTCTTCCTTGCCGATTTGGATACCTTTCATCCCTTTTTGTTGTCTGATTGTTGTTGCAAGGACTTCTAGTACTATGTTGAATAATAATGGCAAGAGTGGGCATCCTTGTCGTGTTCCTGATCTTAAGGGAAAGGCTTTCAGCTTTTCCCTGTTGAGAATGATATTCACGGTAGGCTTTTCATAGATGGTTTTTATGAAATTGAGGAATGTACCCTCTATCCCTACAGTCTGAAGGGTTTTAATCATGAAAGGATGCTGTATTTTGTCAAAGGCTTTTTCTGAATTAATTGAGAGGATCATATGGTTCTTGACTCTTTTCTTGGTGATACGATGTATCACGCTGATTGATTTGCAAATGTTGAACCACCCTTGCATCCCAGGGATGAGTCCCACTTGGTCATGATGGATAATCCTTTTAATGTACTGTTGGATCCTATGAGCTAGGGCATTCATATTCATCAGGTATATCGTCTGTAATTCTCCCCTTTGATGGGGTCTTTGCCTGGTTTGGGGATCAAGGTAATACTGGCCTCATAGAATGAGTTTGGTAGTTTTCCTTCTGTTTCTATTTTTTGAAACAGATTCAGGAGAATAGGTATTATTTCTTCTTTCAATGTTTGGTAGAATTCCCTGGGGAAACCATCAGGCCCTGGAGTCTTGTTTTTTGGGAGATTTTTGATCACTGCTTCAATCTCTTCATAATTCATCGGTCTGTTTAAAAAATCAATTTCTTCCTGTCAGTCTTGGTAGTTTATAGGTTTCCAGGAAGGCATCCATTTCTTCCAGGTTGTTTAATTTATTGGCATAAAGCTGTTGATAAAAGTTTCTAAGGATCCTTCCTGTTTCATTGGTGTTGGTTGTGACCTCTCCCTTTTCATTCTTAATTTTATTAATTTGGGTCCTTTCTCTGTTCTTTTGAATAAGTCTGGCCAGTGGCTTATCGATCTTATTTATTCTTTCAGAGATCCAGCTTCTAGTTCTGTTGATCTGCTCTACTGTGCTCCTGGTTTCTAATTCGTTGATCTCTGCTCTAATCTTGATCAACTGCTTTCTCATGCATGGGTTAGGCTTGTCCCTCTGTTGCTGTTCCAGCTTCTTGAGATGAGAATATAAAAACTGCATTTTAGATTTTTCTATTCTTTTGAGTGAGGCTTGGATGGCTATGTATTTTCCCCTTAGGACTGCCGTTGCAGTGTCCCATAGGTTTTGGAGTGTTGTGTTTTCATTCTCGTTCATCTCCATAAATTATTTAAATTGATTTTTGATTTCCTGGTTTATCGAATCATTCTTGAGCAGGATGGTTCTTAGTTTCCAAGTTTTTGAGTTTCTTCCAAATTTTTCCTTGTGATTGAGTTCCAGTTTCAAAGCATTGTGGTCTGAGAATATGCAGGGAATAATTTCAGTCTTTTGGTATCGGATGAGACCTGTTTTGTGACCCAGTATATGGTCTATTCTGGAGAAAGTTCCATGTGCATTTGAAAAGAATGAGTATTCTGTTGTTGCGGGGTGTAGTGTTCTTTATATATTTATGAGGTCCATCTGGTCTAGTATGTCATTCAAAGCTCTTGTTTCTTTATTGATTTTCTGCTTAGGTGATCTGTCTATTGCTGATAGTGGAGTGTTGAGGCCCCCTACTATTAACGTATTTTATCTATATGTCTCTTTATTCTGGTTAAGAGTTGGCTTATGTATCTTGCTGCTCCCCTGTTGGGGGCATATATATTTATAATTGTCATATCCACTTGTGGATACATCCTTTAAGAATAATATAGTGTCCTTCTGTATCTCTAACTGCAGTCTTTAGTTTAAAATCTAATTTGTCTGATATGAGAATTGCTACCCCAGCTTTCTTTTGAGGTCCATTGGCATGAAAAATAGTTTTCCATCTCTTCACTTTCAGTCTGGATGTATCTTTAGATTCAAGTTGAGTCTCTTGTAGACAGCAAATGGGTGGGTCAAGTCTTTTTATCCAGTCTGCAACCCTGTCTTATTTTATGGGAGCATTTAGGCCATTCACATTGAGAGTGATTATGGACAGATATGATTTTAATGATGTCATGTTTCCTGTGAAGTCTTCATTTCTATAGATTGTAAATTTCTGTTCTGTATCATTCTTGGGGCCTTTTTACTTTATAGAATCCCCTTAATATGGCCTTTCGGGCTGGTTTTGTGGTTACGAAGTCGGTCAGTTTCTGCCAATCCTGGAAGGTCCTTACCTCTCCATCAATTCTGAATGACAGCCTTGCTGGATAAAGGATCCTTGGCTGCATGTTTTCTCTGATAGAGCTTTAAAAATATCCTGCCAACCTTTCCTCTCTTTCCAGGTCTGTGTAGACAGGTCTGACGTTATTCTGATATTTTTGCCTCTGTACGTGAGAAATTTCTTCGCCCTGGCCGCTTTCAATACTCTACCCTTGGATCTAATATTTGCAAATTGCACTATGACATGTCGCGGCGTACGTTTGCCATGGTTGACCTTGGGAGGGGTCCTCTCTACCTCTTGGACACGAATGTTTGTTTCCTCGCTAGATTAGAGAAGTTTTCCGCTACAATTTATTCAAATATCTCTTCTAGACCTCTCTCTTTCTCCACCACCTCGGGGATGCCAATGATTCTGACATTGGAACGTTTCATTGAGTTAGTAATCTCCCGTAATCTACATTCTTGAGATTGGATTTTTTTGAGCCAAGGTTCTGTTTTACCTTTCTCTTCTACCATCCCATACTCCAATTCACTAATTTGTTCTTCTGCCTCATTTACCCTGGCCATCAGAGCATATAATTTTGACTGCATTTGATTCATAGCATTTTTAATTTCTGCCAGATTCGCTCTCATTTCTGCCCTTAGAGATTCTATGTTCTTTTTTTTTTTTTTTTTTTTTTTTTTTAAAGATTTTATTTATTTATTCGACAGAGATAGAGACAGCCAGTGAGAGAGGGAACACAAGCAGGGGGAGTGGGAGAGGAAGAAGCAGGCTCATAGTGGAAGAGCCTGATATGGGGCTCGATCCCATAACGCCGGGATCACGCCCTGAGCCGAAGGCAGGCGCTTAACCGCTGTGCCACCCAGGCGCCCCAGAGAGATTCTATGTTCTTATTAACATTTTCGTTAATACTTTTTTCAAGTCTACACATCATCTTGACCATTGTTACTCTGAACTCCATTTCTGATAATTTGGTTTATCCATATCCATCAGTTCTGTGACAGAGGCCACAGACTCATTATCTTTTCTTTGCTGGGTTGCTCGTCATTCTGATGAGGAGAGGTTGTGGGGTTGCCCAGAGCCCAAATTATTGACCAGGACCCAGGCCGTGTGCACTTGTTTTATAGGGACCTTAGGGATGTGGGCTTCTTGATTTTTCAGCCTGCCTTTGGGGGAGGGGCCTGCCGCACTGATATTCAGGCAACCCTGTTTGGGTAGAGTCTCCCTGTCCCCTGCCAGGAGGGATGGGGATGGGCACAATGTGAGCTCGTATTTCCAGGGTTTTGTTCTCTGGCGGCTTTCCCTGGCAGTTTTCTGTGACTCTCTTCTGAGAGTCAGAGCAGCGGTGGCCGTATCCTAGCCTCTGTCTCGGAACAGAGAGATCGCAGTCCGCTCTCCACTGAGCTCTTTTGGCCTCTTTAGCTTTGCTTCTGTCGCTGCGGCCAAAAACCCTGCAGCGTCCCGGGTTGTGTGCACCACAGCCGGTGTCCCAGCCCTCAGTTACAGGGCCCGCACGTCACTGTCCTTTGTGCTTCTAACACCGCCAGCTGTCCCCAGTTCCCGCACACGCCCCCAAGCTCTATGTTTCAGTGTGGTTCGTGCGCACTCTGGAGTGCTGGTTTTCAGTGTTCCCGAGCTCTCTCTTGGTTTCAGTCCAGTTCGAGTGTGCGCTCGGGAGCTCCGGTTGTCAGTCTAGATGCGTGCCCGCTCCCGAGCTCCCGGATTTAGTCCGGTTCCATTGAGCGCTCTAGAGCTCTGGTTTTCAGTCTGGTCAGGTGCGTTCCCGGGCTCACGGTCTCAGTCTGTTTTCTCATGGGTGCTGGTCTGTGAGTGCAGCCCGCTCCCCAGTGCAGGAGGCTACTGCTTCCTGGTGCCCGAGCTCGGCGGCTCCCTCCCCCTTCCGTTTATCTTCCGATATCTGTGCACGGATTCACAGCTCCCCGCTTAGTACCTCAGTACTCAGCGCTGGAGATGTTCGTTTGTAGAGATCCAGATGTATCTTCCTGCGTCTCAGGCTGATTCCGTGGGTTTTCAGGATGGTCTGGTACATATCCAGCTCGACTCAGGGGACCAGCTGAAAAGGGTCCCCTACTCTTCTGCCATCTTTTTCCTGAATCTGTTTTTTCTCTTATTGATGTGTTGTATCATGTCAGTTGATTTGTGAAGATTAAACCACCTTTGCATCCCTGGAATAAATACCACTTGATTATGGTGAATGATTTTTTTTTTTTAATGTCTTGTTGGTTTGCTAATATTTTGTTGTTTTCATCAGAGATACTGGCCTGTAGTTCTCTTTTTTTTTGAGGTGTTTTTATATGGTTTTGGTGTCAGGGTAATGCTGGTCTCATAGAATGAATTTGGAAGTTTTCCTTTCTCTTCTGTTTTTTGGAATAGTTTGAGAAGAACAGATATTAACTCTTCTTTAGATGTTTGGTACAATTCATCTGTGAAAGTATGTAGTCCTTGACAGATTTAACAAGGTGTGCACCAGTCTGCTTACAAAGTGACCTGCCCCTGCTGCTGCTTGGACCAGGGCCATTTGTGCTCATCCACGAAGCATATGCGGGTGGGTTGCACAGTTTCAACAGGGTGTTGGTGGGGCTTCCATAGGACTCCCTGCTAGCACCAACCAGACCAAGGCCCCGCAAAATATGTGGGTGGGGAGACATTGTGTTGGCAAGATTTGCACCAGTCTTCTGTGGGAGGAGACTGGCATCACCAGGACTAAGGGAAATGTGACTGTAAATGGCAGATCCTTGGAAGTGCATGAGGGGCACGACTTGGTTAAGTAGTGAATATGGGTGCCCAGCTGCTTCCTGCAGGTGGCTATGTATTTGTGCTGAGGGTCTAAGTGGGGAAATGGTGCCTGCCAGCTCCTTTGCTCCTGTAGGAATCTCCCAGTGAATCCTGCCCCTCCAGGCACTCTCTGAGATGAGTAAATAACCTTCCCTCCTATGTGTCCCAGGCATTTTTCAAATTGCTGTTTCTATACTGTATTTCTGCAGGCTGTTTGTTGTGCTTTCTCTTTATGGGTAGGGACTTAGCTTCCTTTCTCCCTTGGGGCTCTCCCAGAAGCAAGCCAGCTGATTTTTAAAATTCTAGGCTTAAAGTCCCACTGGTTATAAGAACTCAGTGAAATTTGGTTCCTCTCGCTTTCATAGCCACATGTTATGGGATTCATCTTCCGTATGTAGGGAAGTAATAGTCTGTTCCTCTCACTTATTGTACTGGTGGCTCCCTCCCTCCTGTGGACACTGTGGTCCATTTAGCTCCCCACTACAACTCTACCTTTCCTACCCTCTTCATTGTGTCTTCTCTACCTTTAGTTGTAGAGTTTGTGTCAATTTTCATGTAGTTCTCTGTGTTATTTATACTGATGTGCGTGTTATCAAAGTGTATCCATGGGACCAGGTGAACTTAGGGTCCTCTAACTTTGCCATCTTTTCAACCTCCAATCCCCTGACAGTCCTTGCTTTTTAATGGGAATGATTAATTATTTAAATTTAATGTGCTTATTAATATGATTATGTTTAAATCTACTATCTTGCTATTTTCTGTTTCTAATCTGTTCATATTTTTCTGTTCTTCTCTCCCTTCTTTGAATTAATTGAGTAATTTTTATTATTCTGTTTCTCTTCTTTGTTACTTTACCAGCTATGACTTTTTTTTGGTATTCTCCTTCTAGTTGTTTTGGGGTTATATAGTATACATCGATTTATCACACTTCACCAAAAAGTAGATGTTATGACATCTCACATATAATGCATGGATCTTACAACTGAATATATCCATTTCTCCTTGCTTGGCTTTTGTACTTTCATTGTCATATGTTTTCCTTCTCCATGTGTCTAAATCCACAGTGCATTGTTATTCCTTTTGCTTTAAACTCTCAGTAATCTTTTAAATATACGAAATAATAAGAATGTATTTTATTTATACCCATAGAATTATTTCCATTGTTCTCTTTTACTTTGTGTAGATTCATATTTTCATCTGGTTATCATTTTCCTTCTGCCCTAAGGACATCTTTAAACATTTCCTTTACTGCAAGTCTTCTGGTGATAATTCTTTTGGATTTTGTATGATGAAAATAACCTCAGTTTTTCTTACCTTTTAAAAATATTTGACGGAAATATTAATCTAGACTAACAAGTTTTCCCCCACCCCACCTTAGTATTTTTAAATGTTATTCTACTGTCTTCTGTATTGCCTTCTTTCCAGTGAGCAGTGTGCTGTGATCTATATTTCTTTTCATGTACACATACTGTATAATTTTCCCTCTGGTTGGTTTTAAGATTATTTCTATACCTCTAGTTTTAAGCAATTTGAGTAGAATGTGCTTTGATGTAGTTTTGTTTCTTTTGATTCTGGTGATATGAGCTTTATGGGTCTCTGTGGTTGGTAGTTTGTTTTTTTTTTAAAGATTTTATTTATTTATTTGACAGAGATAGAGACAGCCAGCGAGAGAGGGAACACAAGCAAGGGGAGTGGGAGAGGAAGAAGCATGCTCATAGCGGAAGAGCCTGATGTGGGGCTTGATCCCATAACGCTGGGATCACGCCCTGAGCCAAAGGCAGACGCTTAACCGCTGTGCCACCCAGGTGCCCCATGTGATTGGTAGTTTTAATTGAATTTGAAAATTTTCAAGCATTATTTGTTCAGGTACATGTTTTTTCTCCTCTTTCTTACTTCTTCTTCATGAATTTGAGGCATATGTATATTAGGCAATTCAAGGTTGTCCGACAGCTCCTTCACACACTGTTCATTTATTTTTAGTCATTTGTTCTCTGTATTTTATTTTGTACGGTTTCTTTTGGTTTTCAGTTTCACTAATGTTTTTTTTTTTGTTCTTTTTTGCTTATTGCTCATTTATTTGTGATTGTCAAGACTTGAAAGCAACAAATAATGTCTTTGCACAAGTGCATGAGTAAATAAACTCTAGTACATCCATAAGTAGAATATAGATTGAGCGTTGAAATAACCTGACTTATCAAGCCACAGAAAGACCTGGGGGAAACTTTCATATGTATTTCTTTTTTTTTAATTTTTATTTTAATTTTTTAAATTTTTTATTATGTTCAGTTAACCACTGTATAATACATCATTAGTTTTTGATGTAGTGTTCAGTGACTCATTAGTTACGTATAACACCCAGTGCTCATCATAACACATGCCCTCCTTAATACCCATCACCCTGTTACCCCACCCCACCCTGTCCCCTCTGAAACCCTCAGTCTGTTTCCTGGGTTCCATAGTCTCTCATGATTCGTCGCTCATCTTTTTGACAGTATTGTCCAATTTGCCATTAATCACATACATATATATTTTTATCTTTGACATTATTATTTTCATCTCTAAAGTACAATTTAGGTCTTTTTTTAAAATACATATTCCTCTTATCTTTTCTTAACAAGTCACTATTTCCCATAGTTGGTTTTTTGTTTTGTTTTGTTTTGTTTTAAAGAGACAGAGTAGGGGGCGCCTGGGTGGCACAGCGGTTAAGACTCTGCTTTCGGCTCAGGGAGTGATCCCGGCATTATGGGATCGAGCCCCACATCAGGCTCCTCCGCTGTGAGCCTGCTTCTTCCTCTCCCACTCCCCCTGCTTATGTTCCCTCTCTCGCTGGCTGTCTCTATCTCTGTCGAATAAATAAATAAAATCTTTAAAAAAAATAAAAAAAAAATAAAGAGACAGAGTAGTTACAAAACTGTTTGAAAGTTCTTGTCTACTGGTTTTATCATCTATGTTGATGCTCTGTCAGTTTATTTCAGTTGATTTTTCTCCTTATTCACCGTATTTTCCTTCTTCCTTGCCTATCTTTGCCAATAATTTCTTATTGAATGCTAGACATTATGAATTTTATCTTGTTTGGCACCGCATATTTTGTGTTGCATTTTTGTATTTGTTGCATTTTTGTATTTGAGATTTATCACTTTGGCTGGAGCAAGACCAACGTTTATTCCCTCTACTTTTTTCCCAGTGGTCCTTTCTCTGTCTTCATATAGTTTCATCACATACGTGTGCTAATCAGTCCTTAGCTGAAGACTTCAGGGGGAACCTCTCCCAGTTTCTGGAGTTTATATTGGTGCAGCCCTCTTGTCTCTGGAGTTCTATCCTATATGCTACAGCTGTGTAGGACTCCCTATTCACAGCTCTGTCACCTCACCTCAGGGGACCAAGATCCTACTGACTTCCCACTCCTTGTACGTGACGTGGATTTTTTTCTCCAGGAAGTGACTCAGATCATTGATTTCTTGCCTTGTAGGAATTATTGTCTTTCCTTTCCCGATATATTATATATTTTAAACTATTTTTTTGTATATTGTGTTTGATTTTTAACTTGTTTCTTATTATTTGTTAAATCTGGCTGGAAGTAGAAGCCCAGTTTTTCTTTTGATTTAATCTGTTGAGTGTTCTGCAACCATGGCGTGATTTTTTTTCCCCCATCAGTTTTGAAATTTCTCCAGCATTTCTTTTCCACTCTTGCTATCCCCTTTCTTCTGCCACTCCAGTTACACATATACATATGTTGTATTTTTCTCTGTGTCCCCTTGGTCTTTCACTCTTTCATGTATGTTTCTTTACTTTTTACTTTTTTTAAAAAAAATTCTCTCCATACTTATTTCTCGAAATTTTCTTTTGACTTATTTTCCAGTAAATGAATAATTATTTTTCTAATATGCTGTGAAACCCCTATTTAGAGTTACTACTGTTGAGATTGTGTTTTTCACTTCTAGAATTTAGACTTTCTTTTCCATTTTTCTCCTGTCTTATTTTTTCTTTTTATCTTGAACATTGTAAATACATTTATTTTAATTATGTGTCTTGTACACTTACAATCTGTATTCCCTGAGCATTTATTTTGTCTGTTGTTTCTCTTACATATTTATGCTGTTTTATTCCTTATATGCCTCTTTAGTTTTGAGTGATAATCATCCATGGGATATGAAAACAAAATGTAGAAATAATTTTAAGCCTTCAGATGATGTTCTTCCTTCAGAAAAATTTATTTGCTTCTGTCAGGTGGCTAAAGCAAGTCAAATCATGGAGCTCTAGTATGCCTCCACATTTATGCTCATTCCCATGTTACTGATCCCAGCACAGAGAATAGAAATATGTCAGGTGCCTCTTTCTGGTATGTTTGAGTCTAATTTTTTTCCAGTAGCACGAAGTTGTCAGAATCATAGGTCAGCTCTTTAGCTCCTCTTCTTAATTTAGCAAACAGCATTTGGGGAAATGCAGTTTCAAATGCTGTACTGAACCTCACTGCCTTCTTTTAGGTCTTGGCCTCAAAATTTTTATTACCTTGTTGGGTCTCCAGTACCTTCAAGCAGAAATTTTAAATATTTTGTCCACTTAGTAATTGTTCTCACTGGGACTGTTGTTTTAAATTGCCTTGCTTGTGATTATTGAAAGAGGAAGTTCCATTCTCATTTTGACCTTATTATATAAGTATGTATAGCCCTTTGATAAAAATAAAATTAATTTATAATAAATGCTTTTTTGAAATAAGTAAATTTTATTTATCCAGAAGTAAACCAGTCTAAATTCTAGTTCAAGGTAGAGACATGAAGAAAATATTATTAGAGAAATGAACAAAATTGGAAACGATAATCAGCAGTAGATATCCATAATTTTGAGTGGGGCTAAACTTTTTATAACAATTTTTATATTAGTAAACTTCGTTTTGACCTAACAGTAAAAATAGGTGCACGTCGCAGTTGTTGTTCACAGATACTCTGTTGCTATGCTTTTAGTAGAGGTAATAGTTTGAGCCTGAGCTGAATCTAACATAGTGGAAAATTATTTATGTGTATGTAGGTTGGTCAGTTTAAACTCTAATAAGGAGAATTAGGAGAAATTAAAGCTTGGGAGAATGGTCAGAATTAGGAAGATAGAATGTAGAAAGATTACTTAAAATTTTATAATGGAAAAAAATTAAGTGTTTTAGTAATGGAGATTCAGTAGGAAATATGTGTATGAGCTCACTATTTTAGTAAGAAGTATGTTTTTTAGCAGTGTCACCAAAGAGAACCAACAGGGTGTAAAATACCAGCAGTGGATATGGAAGAAAAGTTATAATATTCATACCTAGTGCCTATATTTTAGACTCTGTTTCACTCTGCATTAGAAGTATTATTTGAATAGTAGTTGATTTCATGTTTTTGGCCAGGGAAACATTAAAAATAAAAAGTGTTTGAAGTATCTTATTGCCAGAAAGCAAAGGTGCTTTTGAAATATCGAGGGTAGTGTCGAAGAAGCCAGCTTTATGGCATTTCCTTTAATTAAATTCATACAAAGTGAGACTCAAAAAGAGTAATAATTATCACTAATTGGAGCAAATTGAGTCTCTGAGAATCTACCTCTCCTTAATGATACTCAAAAGGGAAAAGTTAATATGTATATGAAAACATAGTTGTAATACAAAATGATTAACTAAATATTCTTAAGAGATGAATTAAATGTACTGGACAATCTGTCATCTGCTGGATGGTAAAACCTCTTAGGGAAACAAATAATAATATGCTTATTTTTTGTCTTCCTGGCCCTATAGGCAGTCAAAAGCACTACTCATTTTCTTAATGTCTTTGACTCCTTTTCTGGAATCATCACATGTTTGCAGGAGAAAAGCAGATCCATGTGCTGGGATCAACTTATGGGGTGGGGCGTGGGGGGGTTCTATCTTTTATTGGATAATGGCCTCATAATTCTGTTCTTCAGGGACTGAAATCTATCTTCAAAGAAAAATCTCAGTCCTTAGAAAAGAGTTAGGTGATCTTTGATTGCCATGCTTCTTGCCACCCATTAAAAACATGAAATCATTTTAATTTGCTAGGTAGACCAAGCAAAACTTGAAGAATTTGCCCTTTGGAAAGAAAACACAATAAACAAAATAAAACCCATGTGAAAGAGATGGGGCCAGAAGTTCTGTTTATATAATAAAGGATACATAATTTTTTAATTGTGGATAAAAATCCTGCATTATGTAGTTTGGAAGCATGGTAGTGGTAACAATGAATGTCACTTAAGTTAATGTGACCTCACTTGAATATAAATGGTCTTACATTGGGGCCATTTGTATTTTATACTGAACATTGCAGTATATTCTGAGGACATAGAACTACAGTACCATTGTTCTAGGGGAAATTCTTGCTGTGTTTAAAAATAAAGAATTTTTAATACTGAATTTTTAAAACTCTTGAGTATTGTAAGTATTTCTTCTTTGGTAAATAAATAATACGAAGATAGTTTTTAAAGTGTTGTAAACAGTATATAGTAAAATTCATTTTACTGCCGTGACCAAACACAAATAAAAACAATTTCCTGCAAGTGGGTATAGTGGGAATGCAAATTCCTATTAGTTATGATGAAAATGCATCTATCCCATAATGAAAGAGCGTATTTTGAAAATTTACTAGTTAGCCTCTACTACTTTTTGGCAGTATTCTAAATGCTTAGTGTAAAGCAGTAAACAAGACAGAGAATGTCTGTCCTCCCATTGAGAGCTACCACTCCAGGGAGAAAGAAATATCCAAATAGGAAACAAAAAAGACAATCTATTGTTAGTGATTGTACTTCTATATTCTTAGCAATTGTTATATATGAAAAGTCTCAAGGACATTACCCCTTTATAATGTGACTGTATAATTTATTGTCTAAACAAGGGCACTTAAGAGAGTAAAAAGTGGTGCTAAATTAATTGAAATAATTTAATTTTCAACTATTTGTTGACTGAGAAATTAGTTTTCTTTGTATGATTTATAAAATAGTTCTCAAAAATGACTTTTAATTATAGTTTTCTTAAAATGAAAATAACATGCATCTGTGTACACTAAAGCAAAATTTTAAAAACAGATTTTCTAACATTAAAATAGCATAACTTGAATATTTAATTTTGGTACATATTCACATACTATAATCAGTTTTTAAACTTTATTAGTCTTTAATAGTGTATTACTGGTATTTTTCTGAATGACATTTTTTTCACTAGGTCTTATTTTATTTTGCCAGATAATTCCAATACGTTAAAAAGTAATTTTATGGGGCACCTGGGTGACCCAGTGAGCTAAGCATCTGACTCTTGGTTTTGGCTCAGGTCATGACCTCAGGGTCGTGAGATCAACCCTGCGTGGGGCTCTGCACTCAGCACAGAGTCGACTTGGGATTCTCTCTCCCTCTTCTTCTGTACCTCCCACTCATGCTATCTATCTCTTTAAAATAAATAAATCTTTTAAAAAATGAAAAAAATAGAAAGTAATTTTATTATTGGGATACCTGGATGGCTCAGTTGGTAGAGCATGCAGTTCTTGATCTTGGGGTTGTAAGTTCAGTCCCCATGTTGGGTATAAAGATTACTTAAAAAATAAAATTTTAAGTAATTTTATTCATAGTAATTTTGAAACGTTGGATACTTTTAATGAACTCCTCTCTGAAGACCATACTTTATTTAATTGAAAAAATATTCTTTTTTCCTGAGAGTCACCTGAAACATCCAAGCAATGTTTTCCTAAATGGAAAATATTCTCAATGTTTATTTTTCCCATATTGAAGTATAAATATTTTAATCCATGTATTTTTCTAGATTCTGCCTTTTTGGTCTCCTTTGAAAGAACCTTCTTTGACAAGATGTCTCTTCCTTTTTCTTTTTCTTTTTTTTTTAAGATTTTATTTACTTAAAGAGCAAGCAAGAGAGAGAACACGAGTAGGGGGAGGGGTTGAGGGAGAGCGAGAAGCAGACTCCCCACCAAGCAGGAGCCCGACGCAGGGCTTGGTCCCAAGACTCTGGGATCATGACCTGAGCCAAAGGCTGACACTTAACAGACTGAGCCACCCAGTGCCCAAGACCTTTCTTTTTTAAGCCCAAACTCATAATTTCTATTTAAAATCCTTTCGAATATTTCACCAAATTTAAATACAAATCATAGGCCTTCTCATTTTAATTCCACTTGGTATAGAATGTAAATTTTTCCAATTAAAAATAGTTCTGTCAAAAGATTCTTCCAACAAGTCATGATATCATACAGTTCAACTTCAGAATTCCAGAAATAAATCTTGAAAACTGCTTGATATTTTATCATTCAATTTGTTCAGTTCCTTGCTTGTTCTTGTAGGAATAATTTTCACTGTCTGATATCTGATTTGCAAATTTTGTCTTCATAGTGTTGATAGAAATCAAAATAGTGGTTGAGGATTGATGAAAGAAGTGAAAAGAACATTTTCTGGAGTGATGGAATTATTCTCTATCTCACTGGGGTAATGGTTATACACATGAATGCTTTTATTGAAACTCATCAAAATACACTCTTAAGATCTGTGCATTTTATTTTACTGCATGCAGATTTTACTGTGATAAAAAAATCAAAACCCAACCAAAGCAGAAACCTAACTGCTCATGTGAGGAAGGTTAAAAAACAAACCAAAGTAAGCTATAAAGCCCAATATCATTTATATAAATTAAAAATACATATACATAAGACAATAATACATGTTTTATAAAACACATACCAAACCAAAAAAAAAAAAAAAAAACAAAACCATATCATTTAACAGTATAAAATGGTTGCTTGATTGGGAGGTTGAGGGAGGGAAGCAGCATATAGGGGGAAAATGAGATTACAAAATTAAAATACAAGTTTTCTTGCATTTTCCTTTCAGGTATAAACTTCTATACGAAAGTCCAGAATTTAAAGAAAATATGATATTAAAATTGTATGAGCGATCTTTTTAAAGGAAATTTTACAAACATACTTATTTGTCACTTGGTTATTCTAGTCTAATTGAGAGTAAAATTTCATGAAATTTGGACAATGAAAATTCTTTCATTGTAGTCAAAAGTAACAATATAGTAATAGAATAACTGAAAATTCTGAAATACACATGGCTGACTTTTTTAGTAAGAAAAATAGGTCTGTGGCAAAGCATTTGAATCTCGTTTCTCTGTTTTTTCACACATATAAAATAAGAAGTTCGTGCCTGTCATTTGTAGAAGTGCACTTTTCACAGTGTCCTGAGGGTAGATATCTAACTTCTTTATGGAAAGTTAAGGAATGCAGTTTTACAAATAGGATGAATATTTTTTTTTAAAGATTTTATTTATTTATTTGACAGAGAGAGACAGCCAGCGAGAGAGGGAACACAGGCAGAGGGAGTGGGAGAGGAAGAAGCAGGCTTCCCAGCGGAGGAGCCCGATGTGGGGCTCGATCCCAGAACACAGGGATCACGCCCTGAGCCAAAGGCAGATGCTTAACGACTGAGCCACCCAGGCGCCCCGAGGATGAATATTTTTAAATACAGGTTATTGATTTGAAGAATATTTGCACAAGCATTGTAGTCCATATGTGAAGACAAAATTACGGTTCTTTAGGGCAGAGATGCCCAAGATTGCTCTCACCTTCGGATGGTATTCAAGTGTCTTCTGAACAAAACATGGGTTTGTTGGTTCCTAATTAAGTAAAATAGTGGATTTTAAACTATAGAGTCAATATAAGGTTATAAAACATAATACTACAAAATGCCAGCATAGTAGCATGTATTATTCAGTTAATAATGAGCATGCACTTGGAGCTCCTGGCTGGCTCAGTCATTTGAGCATCCGACTCTTGGTTTCAATTCGGGTCATGATCTCAGGATCCTGGGGTTGGACCCTGCGTCATTGTTGGACCCCCTGCTCGGGGGAGCCTGCTTCTCTCCCTTTCCCTCTTTGCCCCTTCCTCCCACTCACACGGTCTCTGTCTCTCTCTCTCCCTAAAATAAATAAATAAATTAGAAAATAATAATGAACATGCACTTGTAGACTTTTAGCTGAAATATATGAGAAAAACTGTACTCTGTGTCTTTGTGGCATAGTGTCTACAGGCTTCATAATATGGGTTTAGTAGTATGAAGTATTTTTATTTGTTTTCATTATTATTTTGTAGTATGTCCTCAAAGCAGCAAGTATTATTATAGTATAATTCTAGGTAAGCAAAAGTGCTTCTGTAGAATTATTAAAGATAGTTTTGAAGACTAACCTGTAGGTTAGTGAGACCTTTACTTAAAACCTCTGTATGTTACGTGAGAATGGGTGTTGGTACCATGCAGGTGATTCAGAGGGTCATTAATTAAACTTCTTGTGATCAGTAATACTTTTTAAAAATCACATACAGATTTCCTTCTATCTAAAAGTATTTAAGTGAACAGATATGTATGATTTCATGTGTTTACTTTTATTTTAACCTATCACGTAGGTACTATCTCTAAATTCTGTTGAGACATTGGCTACTTCAAATATTTTTGTTTCGTTTAATACGGAAAGTAATTTTAAAGAATGTGTATATTTGACCCAAGTATACAAAACATCATATAATGGAATCTGGCCTTTTCATTTGTAGGAATAGGTATTTATCCTTTATAATAGGTATATCCTTTAGAATAGGGAAATTTCATACATGTCCTTTAGTGCAATATTAGAGTAATTTAGTAAAAAGAAAATTAGAGTAATGTTACTGAGTACCCTGTGTTTTTAACCCTTTGCTGTATAAAGTGCGGTTTTGTAGGTTAGAAGGGAAAAAGGGAGGGACTTTGTAATAATCTTACTGCCTAACTCTCTGAACTACTATATTCATTCTTTCTGATTTAGATAATTTGATATACTACATTCCCACCTGAGTCACAAATAAAGGGATGATAAAAACTTATTCTTAGAGGTGTTCTGCTTTAATAGTATTTCACGGTGAAAACTTGGACACCATGGTAAAAACAGAATTTTCCCTTGTTTATTTAAAAATGCAAAAATCATAGGTAGCTTCTATAAAATTTGTGGTTCAACTACTTGTGTTCTTGTATAATATAAATGTCTTTGTCAAAAGTTGGGTTAGTCCCTTTGAGTAATGAGAATTCCTATTAGTTTTGTTTTCTCCTTACGCATTACATTAAACTAAATGTCTTGATGACTCTTAAAATCTGTCAAATTATTATAATAATTAGAAATGTCTATATGACAATTTTATTCAAACGTTCAAGGCACTGTTGAAGCACATTTCACCATTAAACGCCAATTCAGGCAGAGGCCTTTGAAGTAAATTGTTTACATTGATTTGTAATCCCATAAGCCTTTATAGTGAGCTATCCTCTTTGAGTTTACAACCTTGCTTAATTCAGCAGAAAATTGCCTTCTGCCTATTTCAGAGACCCACTTAGAGGACTAAAGCTCAATTAAAAGAATTCTGCCTGTGGTGATGATGAAGGAGAGCCTGAGAACCCCTTTGATGGCCAGACATACAGAACTGACTACACACAGAACAGCCTTTGCTTATGGAGAACTGAGCACCATACCTCTAACTAAA
Organism: Ursus americanus; assembly: GCF_024610735.1. NCBI lineage: Eukaryota > Metazoa > Chordata > Mammalia > Carnivora > Ursidae > Ursus > Ursus americanus. Next base: position 61,619,088 of record NC_142131.1, on the reverse strand, counting down.
GATGATATAGGTGAAAAAGTACCCACCATGGTCCCTGGCACAAGTTAGGCACCCAAATTATTGTTCCTGTGAAACAGCAAAGAAGTTGTTACCTCCTCAAAACCTCTCATCTCTAGTGAAGAGGTATAGAACCAAGATTCTTCCTGTGCTTAAGCAACTCTTAAGCAGCACTTTCTGTACTTTCAGAAGATTGATTACATCAGAGTACCTGTGACACATGAAATTAAAGGGAAATGAGCAATATCTTAAGAATACCCCAAAGATAAGAAACACAGCTCTTAGGAAACTACATGTGCTAGTGGAGAAATTTTTAAAGAGAATTAAAATCCTTCCTTAAAATTTACCCAGAGAAGGTTAGTGTTTCATAATTAAGGAAATATACAAGACCCTTCTTTTTTATTCCTTGTGTACTCACCATTCTGAAAGGTCATAGTGAGAGTCAACTGTGTACTGAAAAAAAAGGCAGCATAGGGAGAGGTGATCATATTCAGTAGCAGATAATGACTGAGGCTGAATTCTAGCTTTGCCATTTACTAACCTCTTAAATAGAAATGCTAGTAATAGTTGCATCATAGGGTTGTTGTGAGATTAAGTTAATATATGTAAAGTACTGAGAGCAGAATCTAGCAAATAATGAACACTATATAAATGTTGAGTATTACTAATATTTTATTTTTACTTTGTAAGTATGAATTTTCTGTAATTAAGGAATGGAAGAGCAAAGGAAAGAATCCTTGATGTGCTAAGCAGGTACATATTTGAGTTTAGCCACTGGAACGTCTATCAAATGTGAGAGGTTTACCTGATGGAATTTAGGCTTGAAGGAAATAACCAGTTAGCATGAGATCATGTCGGTCCTTGATTCAGTCGCTTTCAGAGCTTCTCTTTTTTTTCCCATCAAGAACATTTACTCTTTTATCTGTCAAAGATCATTTCCACCTTCTTGGAAGTACACGCAATTTCCTTTGAAAATTGCCTCTCCCTGACAGGGATGTCAGTCATATTCCATCAAACCTAACAAGGCTAATGTGATCAGGACCTGGCAGACAACCATGTGTTGTCTGAATACTACAAAAGAAGGGCTAGTTTATAGAAGTTAATATATAAATACTGGGTGACAGAGGCATACTTTGGGCAATCAGTAGGCTGGGATCGTGTAAGCCTGAGAGTGTCTGCAAATAGGTCACCACCCTCATCTTTTGTCTTCAGCATGGGGGAAGCTCACCTGCAGTAGAGGAACAAGGCCAACACATAGAGTGAAACAGGGGGATTCACCTTGAGAACGAGGTAGAGAAATGCACAGACTACTATGAGCAATTATATATCAACAATTGGGACAGCCGAGATAAACTCGTAGAAACATATAACCTACCAAGACTGAATCAATGACAAAGTATCAGAAAGAGAAATTAAGAAAACAGTCTCCTTTACAATTCATCTAAAAGAATGAAATAACTGGGAATAAATTTAACCAAGGTGGTAAAAGACTTGCACACTGAAAAATATTGATGAAAGAAATTGAAGAAGACACAAATAAATGAAAACATATCCCATGCTGATAAATAGGAAGATTTAATATTGTTAAAAATGTCCATACTACCAAAGTGAACTATACAGTCAGTGCTATTCCTATCAAAATGCAAAAGGCCTTTTTCACAGAAATAGAATAAACAATTCTAAAATTTGTATGGAGCCACAAAAGACCATAAATAGCCAAGACATTCTTGAGAAAGAAGAACAAAACTGGAAGCATCACACTTCAAGATTTCAAACTATACTACAAAGCTATAATGAAACAGTATGGTATTGGCATATAAACAGACACATAGATCAATGGAATAGAATAGAGAAAAATCCATACATATATAGTCAATTTACAACAAAGGAGCCAAGAATATACAATGGGGAAAGGATAGTCTCTTCAGTATATGGTGTTGGGCAAACTGGACAGCCACCTGCAGAAAGATGAAACTGGGGCCCTGTCTTACACCATACATGAAATCAACTCAAATGGACTAAATTCTTAAACATTAGACCTGAAACTGTAAAACTAGAAGAAATCATAGGAGGTAAGGTCTTTGACGTCAGTCTTAGAAATGAGTTTTTGAATTTGACACCAAAATCAAAGGCAACAATAATAGCAAAAAAGAAGCAGTTGGGACTATTATCAAACTAAAAAGTTTTTGCACGTTAAAAGAAACAACAAAATGAAAAAGCAATTTATAGAATGGTAGAAAAAATTTGCTAATCATTTGTTTGGTAAGAGGTGAATACCCAAAATATATAAAGAGCTCATATAGCTCAGTAGCAAAAAAACAAAAAATCTGATTTAAAAATGGGCAGACTAACTGAATTTTTCCAAAGAAGAGATGCACGTGGCTAACAAGCATATGAATAGGTGCTCAGCATCATTTGTCGTCAAGGAAATGGAAGTCGAAACTGCAATGAGATGTCACTCATACCTGTTAGTTAATATGGCCATCCTCAAAAAGACAACAAGTGTTGGCAAGGATGTGGAGAAAAAAGAACTCTTGTGGAAAAGAGTATGGATGTTCCTCAAAAAACAGAACTACTGTACGGTATAGCAATTCCATTTCTGGGTATGTGTCAAAAAGAAGTGAAAACAGTAAGTCTACAGTCACATGTTCATTGGAGCATTATTCACAAGTACCTGATGCTGTGCAGTCCTCTGTGTTGTGCAACACAATAATTTCCTGCATTAAAATATGCATTTCCTAGGATGAAACTTGGAGGAAGAAAGTACAGATTAACCTTCCTTCAGCATTCCAGTATATAATTTTATATTGCTATTAGGTAGCATTCAACACTACCTTTTAAGTTGGTAATTAGGAACAAGAATAAAACCCACATGACAATTGCTAGGGAATAGAAAATACTCCGACACTCCCTCAGTTCAAAACTCTAATAAAAATTTTGGACTTGACTTTTAGGTAATGGAATCCATAATGGCAAAATTAATAGCCAGCCAATGGGAGTTTTATGAGAGTTGAATTGTCAGAGAAATCTGAGCTTGGCATCCAGGGGCATCTGATTGCCCAATACCTCTCTTGATTTTTAGGCCATGAAACTGGCACCAAAAAGCAACTGGACTGCTGACCTGGCATAGTCACCAGCATTGGAAGTTTTCCCAGTGTACCTTTCAAGTGTGAGGAAGAGAGATGCTGCAGTGAGCAGACCCAGGGATGGCCAGATAGGCAGAACAAGAAACTTGCACTAAGTGCAGAGTGGGAAAACTTTGCTTCTCCTGCCCATCTGGATATGACCTAAAGTTCTGGACCAATAATCACTACTAACCAGTACTTTTTACTCTATTTCTACACAGGAAATATTCTGTCTTTCCTCTCATTGTGTTTTAGATAAACTCATCATACTTTATAGGATCCTGGTAAACGATTTCTGAATCTGATCAGTCAGCAGTGCTAAATTTGAAATTGGATAGAGGAACTAGATGTTATTTGACAATAACTAGATGTTATTGGATGGAGAAACTAGATGTTATCCTTTGGTGAAGGAATAATTCCACTTTCATGTATACATTGAAGAGTTAGTTGGGGCATTTTTGAAATAAGCATGCCTATAAGGTGCAAAGATGAACTACAGAGAGAAAAGTGAAAAGCCATAGTCTTAGATAATTCAGCATTTTCACAGACAGGATACCCCCCCCCCCAACAGGAAGTCAAAAGTATATCTCTTTTTTTTCTTGTATCATAAATCAGTGAAATTTAAATTTAAATTCCAGTAGGTATTACAGTGATTCAGTTCATTCTGAAACTTAAAATAGTAAATGTGCAAGAATTACCAAAACACATTTTCTCCACTAAAAAAGTAATAGCTTTATTGAAATGTAATTGACCTATAATAAACATATTTCACTGCATATTTTCATAAATTTTGACCTACATATCTACCTGTGAAATCACCGCAATCAAGATCGTGAATGTATTCATCACCCCCACAAGTTTCTTTGTGTTCTTTATGATCCCTCCTTCCTTACCTCCTTGTCCTTTGCTAGGTATAGGTTTCTAGTTGTGTTGTTTTTTTTTTCCCCAGCCTTTTAACAATGTTACTCCACCATGAGCAGGTTCACATTGTTTCTAATAAGAAATCTTTTGTCATCCTTATCTTTATTCCTTTATTCCTTTTTTCTCTGGTTACTTTTAAGACTTTTTCTGTATCACTGGCTTTGAGCAGTTTGATCATGACATGCTTCTGTGTAGTTATAAAAATATGTGTCTTTTGCCTTTTGCTTTTGTGGAATTGGTAACACTATCATCTGTAGTTTCCTCAGACTTGTAAAATTTTAGCCATTATTTTCATGTTTTTTTCTGTACACTCTCTTTCTTCTTTCCTTCTGGAACTTTAATTACACATACATGTTAGGAGTTTGAAGTTGTCATATAGCTCAGCAGTTCTTTCTTCATTATACTTTTAGCCCTTTGCTCTTTGTTTCAAGTTCTACAATCTCTACTGCTATGTCTTCAAGTTGATCAGTTATTTCTGTTTCAGTATCTAATCAGCTGTCAATCCCATGCAGAGGATTTTTCATTTCTAACATTGTAATTTGATGCTCTGGAATTTTGATTTGGATTCTTTTTTTTTATCTTTTTCATATTTTCTATGTCTCTACTCAGCGTACTCTACAATTCCTTGAACTTTGAACCATGGGAAATACAGTTGTAATAACCAGTTTAATATCATTGCCTCTTGATATTAATACCTTTGTTCTGGTTTGCCTTTGATTGACTATTTTTTCTCTTAATTTGGGGCTGTATTCCTTTTTCCATGCCTTTTTAAAATAGAATGCTAGATGTTGTAAATTTTAACTTCTTAGTTGCTGGACATTTTTGTGTCACTATAAGTATGATTGAACTTTGTTCTGGGAGTCATTGAAGTTACTTGGCAACAGTTGGCACTTTTGCGATTTCTTAGGTAAGTAACAGCAGCATTTAGCTCAGGGTTATTTCTAGCTAGCTGGGTTTCCTTGGATTCTCAGCTCTATGATTTCGTGAGGAAGTCTCCTAGGCTTCGCCTGGGCTTACCCCTCTTTGCTCCGTTTTCTGGTACATTCAAGAGTAAGCAGCGGCAAATATAGGGATAATTTTCTTTGTTTATTGGCTGTGAGTGATCACTGTCCTTTTTTGCTTAACATTAAATGTCTTGAAAGCTATTGTTTTATGTATTTCATCCAGTCTTGTAGTTGTTTCTGCTAGAAGGGTAAATTTGGTCCCTCCCATTCCATCTCAGTCAAAAGTAGAAATCAACCAAGACAATTTAGAGCTAAAATATGAGAGAATTTGCTCTAGTAGGAAATAATTAAAACACTGTTTATTTGGTACAGAATTTTAAAAATGGATCAATTAGAAATACCTGCATATAGGGAAATTAGTACCCAGTAATCACAACTTTTTTGAATTAGTAGATAACCTATAGACTTCTTAAACATTGGAAAAATTGACAAGTATTTGGTAAAACCTAGAGTTGTACACCTTTGTCACTTAAATCTCAAAAAAATGCATTCTAGTTGTATTAAGGTTCCAAAACATAAAATTTTTGAAGTTTTCAAGAAAATAAATGAGAATAATTTTGTCACTCTGGCTTATGGAAGTTCTCTGTGAACTAAATTATAAGCCATAAAGCTAGACTGATAAATTTGATTGTATAAAAATTAAGTCTCTGTCACCAAAAAAATCCACCCTAAACAGTGTTATAAGGAAAGTGACAGATGAGAAAGAGTACACATATAACAGACATCGGATTCATATTAAAATATGTAAATGGTTTACCAAATAATGAAAAGAACAGACTAATGGAAAACAGTAAATAAGCACTATTTACACAACAGAAAATGCATATAGTCAAGAAACATGAAACATGGTCGAGTATTTCTTTTGATTGGCAGAAGAGTTTAATATCAAATGTGGTAGAGTTAACAGGAAATAGATAATCTTTAAAAATTTAAGAATTGTGTGCCTTATGACCAGTAGTTTTATTTCCTGTTATATATCCAGTTTTAACACCACACGTAAGAATAAGGGGGAAAAAAAAAGGTTTTCATTGTATTGTTGTTTATTTTTATAAAAAAATTTAGAAACAACCTGTATTTCCGTTGTGGAAAATATTTAAACTACAAATAAATCACAGTGTGTACGCATTATGTCATACTATATATCAATTTTGAAATGATACAAAAAACTTTCCAAGGGAATTACTGTGGTCAAAAGGGGAAAGAGGGAAGAAAGCAATTTTTACAGTAATACATGTAGTATGATGTTTTTGCCAAAAATACAAACACACACATATATACATCCACCCTCTATGTTTTTTAAAATTCTTGAGTGAATGTGTATGTGTATTTAAAACATAAAAATCGCCTGGAAATATACTCATTAATCTGATAACGGGGATTATCTTGGTAGTTACAGTGGGTTTTACCTTAATCTATAATATTTTGTTTTTTTAACATTGAGAATGCATTCTACATTTCTTGTGTAATTGTATTAATAATACCAAACAGACACTAAACATGGCTTGTGTATTTGGCAAAAAGTAAGTATGTGGGAGTTTGTGTCTGCATGCAAGGAGGCCAAGTAGTGGAACATGGTGGTTTCCCGCCACTTTGTAGCATAGCGTCCCTTAACTCCTTTCACAGTTAATAGTGCCATTGAGTTCCTTTTTGTTGTTTTGTTTTGCTTAAGCTAGTTGATACGGGATTTATCACTTAAAACTGAACAGGTCCGTATTTTCTTACTAGGACATTTTCTGCTCTGTTGCCCATTATGTTTTAAAAAATAAACAAAAATAGCCTATTATTATATAAACTCCGGCTCCTCTTCAAGGAAAGAGTCACTAGCCAAGTATGAAGCTTGACTTTAGTATTGCGGGAGTGGAACAGTATACCGGGAAAGGAATGATGCTTTGGAAATTTGCTTTGAGAAATGTCTGCATGATGAAATGGCATAAGATTTTCATTTGTCTGTTCTGTCAGTGTGACTATACATTTCAATCATGTGGGATTAAGATGATAGACTAATAACTTAAAAAGTAAGAAATGTATGAATAAATAAGGTACACAAGTTTCCAACAGTAGGGGTTTTGATAATGGTTTGATGTTTTCTGTTTCCCTTCTGTCCAATGACCAAGCTGTCAGAATCTGTCCCTGGGGATCTGTGACCTGGGGAAGCTCCCTTGGTTCACCACTCTGCTCTCTCGCATGCTGCTGTGGATTTTTGTATTGTCAACTGGCTGGATACTGTGGCCTACCTAAGTTGACACATGAAATTAACCATCATGCTTAGTAGTACATTTTTTTGAGCATTAACAAATTGCTTTTAATAATATACTGGTGGATCTAACGATACACTCCTATTGAAAACTTTTTTAAAAAGGTGTTGAAAAATAAGGGAACATGTATGTATGTACATTGAAATGAAAACTTCTTTATATTGCTTATCTTTAATGAAAAATGACATCAGCAAAGTAATTATGTTGCTACATATTTGCAATTTTAACCTTTCTCAGCCCATCTTTAATATCAGGTCAGTGGAGTTCTTGTGAAGAATGCATTTTTTATGGCATTTTATGCTTTTTTTTTCTCATAACATTTCCTCTATTCTTATTTTTTTTTGAAGATTTTTTAATTTATTCAAATGAGAGAGAGAGAGAGTATGAGCATGAGTAGGGAAGAAGGGCTGAGGGAGAGGGAGAAGCAGACTCCCCACTGAGCAGGGAGCCCAGTGCAGGCCTGGGTCCCAGGACCTGGGGACCATGACCTGAGCAGAAGGTGTACACTTAACTGACTGAGCCAGCTACGCACCCCCTCTAGTCCTATTCATATTGCATTCTTTTTTTTTTTTTAATGATTTTTTCTTATATTATGTTAATCACCATACAGTACATCCCCAGTTTCTGATATAAAGTTCGATGATTCATTAGTTGTGTATAACACCCAGTGCACCATGCAATACGTGCCCTCCTTACTACCCATCACCAGCCTATCCCATTCCCCCACCCCCTCCCCTCTGAGGCCCTCAGTTTGTTTCTCATAGTCCATAGTCTCTCATGTTTCATTCCCCCTTCTGATTACCCCCCCCCTTTCTTTATCCCTTTCTTCCCCTACTGATCATCCTATTTCTTATGTTCCAAGGATGAGAGAAATCATATGATATTTGTCTTTCTCTGCTTGACTTATTTCACTTAGCATTATCTCCTCCAGTGCCGTCCATGTTGCAGCAAATGTTGAGAATTCCTTCTTTCTGATAGCTGAGTAATATTCCATTGTATATATGGACCACAACTTCTTAATCCAGTCATCTGTTGGAGGGCATCTCGGTTCCTTCCACGATTTAGCTATTGTGGACAATGCTGCTATGAACATTGGGGTGCATATGGCCCTTCTCTTCACTACGTCTGTATCTTTGGGGTAAACACCCAGTAGTGCAATGGCTGGCTCATAGGGTAGCTCAATTTTTAACTTTTTAAGGGACCTCCATCTGCTTTCCAGCCACTCTGGCTGGAAAACTTGCATTCCCACCAACAATGTAAGAGGGACCCCCTTTCTCCACATCCTCTCCAACAATTGTTGTTTCTTGCCTTGTCTATTTTTGCCATTCTAACTGGCGTAAGGTGGTATCTCAGTGTGCTTTTGATTTGAATTTCCCTGATGGCTAATGATTTAGAACATTTTTTCATGTGTCTGTTAGCCATTTGTATGTCTTCATTGGAAAAGTGTCTGTTCATATCTTCTGCCCATTTTTTGATTTGTTTATTTGTTTCTCGTGTATTGAGTTTGAGAAGTTCTTTGTAGATCTTGGATACCAGTCCTTTATCTATAGTGTCATTTGCAAATATATTCTCCCATTCCGTGGGCTGCCTCTTAGTTTTTTTGACTGTTTCCTTGGCTGTGCAGAAGCTTTTTATCTTGATGAAGTCCCACAAGTTCATTTTATCTTTTGTTTCTCTTGCCTTTGGAGATGTGTCATGAAAAAGGTTGCTTTTGCCGATGTCGTAGAGGTTGCTGCCTATGTTCTCTAGGATTTTGATGGATTCCTGTCTCACATCGAGGTCTTTCATCCATTTGGAGTTTATTTTTGTGTATGGTGTGAGAGATTGGTCAAGTTTCATTCTTTTCATGTAGCTGTCCAATTTTCCCAGCACCATTTATTGAAGAGACTGTCTTTTTTCCACTGTATGTTTTTTCTTGCTTTATCAAAGATTAGTTGCCCAAAGAGCCGAGGGTCCATTTCTGGGTTCTCTATTCTGTTCCATTGGTCTGTGTGTCTGTTTTTGTGCCAGTACCATGCTGTCTTTGTGATCACCGCTTTGTAGTACAGCCCAAAATCCGGCATTGTGATGCCCCCAGCTTTGTTTTTCCTTTTCAACAGTTCCTTGGCGATTCGGGGCCTTTTCTGGTTCCATACAAATTTAAGGACTATTTGTTCCAGTTCTTTGAAAAATGTCAACGGTATTTTGATCGGGATAGCATTGAAAGTGTAGATTGCTCTGGGTAGCATGGACATTTTAACTATGTTAATTCTTCTGATCCATGAGCATGGAATATTTTTCCATCTTTTTATGTCTTCCTCAATGTCTTTCAAGAGTGATTTATAGTTTCTAGAATATAGGTCCTATACGTCTCTGGTTAGGTTAATTCCGAGATAACGTATGGTTTTTGGTGCTATTGTAAATGGGATGGAATCCCTAATTTCTCTTTCTTCAGTCTCATTATTCCTGTATAGAAATGCAACTGATTTCTGAGCATTGAATTTGTATCCCGCCACATTACTGAATTGCTCTATAACTTCTAATAATTTGGGAGTGGCTTCTTTTGGCTTTTCCATATAGAGTATCATGTCATCTGCAAAGAGAGACATTTTGACTTCCTCCTTGCCGATCTGGATACCTTTTATCCCTTTTTGTTGTCTGATTGCTGTTGCAAGGACTTCTAGTACTATGTTGAATAATAGTGGCGAGAGTGGGCATCCTTGTCGTGTTCCTGATCTTAAGGGAAAGGCTTCTAGCTTTTCCCCATTGAGAATAATATTTGCTGTAGGCTTTTCATAGATGGCTTTTATGAGATTGAGAAATGTACCCTCTATTCCTACACTCTGAAGGGCTTTAATCAGAAAAGGATGCTGTATTTTGTCACATGCTTTTTCTGCATCAATTGAGAGGATCATATGGTTCCTGAGACTTTTCTTGTTGATATGATGTATCACGCTGATCGATTCGCGAGTGTTGAACCACGCTTGCATTCCAGGTATGAATCCCACTTCGTCATGATGGATAATCCTTTTAATGTACTGTTGGATTCTGTTAGCCAGGATCTTGTTGAGGATTTTGGCATCCATATTCATTAGGGAAATCGGCCTGTAATTCTTCTTTTTGATGGGGTCTTTGCCTGGTTTAGGGATCAAGGTAATATTGGCCTCATAGAATGAGTTTGGTAGCTTTCCTTCTGTTTCTATTTTTTGAAATAGCTTTAGGAGAATAGGTATTATTTCTTCTTTGAATGTTTGGTAGAATTCCCCAGGAAAACCATCCGGGCCTGGAGTTCTGTTTTTTGGAAGGTTGTTTATCACTGACTCAATTTCTTCATAATTAATTGGCCTGTTTAAAAAATCAATTTCTTCCTGTTTCAGTCTTGGTAGTTTATAGGTTTCCAGGAAGGCCTCCATCTCTTCCAGATTGCTTAATTTATTGGCATATAGCTGTTGATAAAAGTTTCTAATAATCCTTCCAATTTCCTTGGTGTTGGTCGTGACGTCTCCTTTTTCATTCATAATTTTATTGATTTGGGTCCTTTCTCTTTTCTTTTGGATAAGTCTTGCCAGTGGTCTGTCAATTTTATTGATTCTCTCAAAGAACCAGCTTCTAGTCCTGTTGATCTGCTCTACTGTACTTCTGGTTTCTAATTCATTGATTTCTGCTCTAATCTTGGTCAAATGCTTCCTTGTGAGTGGATTAGGCCTGTCCCTCTGTTGCTGTTCCAGCTTCTTGAGGTGAGAATATAAAAACTGCATTTTAGATTTTTCTATTCTTTTGAGTGAGGCTTGGATGGCTATGTATTTCCCCCTTAGGACTGCCTTTGCAGCATCCCATAGGTTTTGGACCATTGTGTTTTCATTCTCGTTGGTCTCCATAAATTGTTTAAATTGATTTTTGGTTTCCTGGTTTATCGAGTCATTCCTGAACAGGATGGTTCTTAGTCTCCAAGTGTTTGAGTTTCTTCCAAATTTTTCCTTGTGGTTGAGTTCCAATTTCAGAGCGTTGTGGTCTGAGAATATGTAGGGGATAATTTCAGTCTTTTGGTATCAGTTGAGACCCGTTTTTTGTCCCAGAACATAGTCTATTCTTGAGAATGTTCCATGGGCATTAGAATAGAAGGAGTATTCTTTGGTTCTGGGGTGTAGTGTTCTGTATATATCTATGAGGTCCAACTTGTGGAGTATGGCATTCAAAGCCTTGATTCTTTGCTTAGTTTTTGCCAGGGTGTTCTGTCTATTTCTGATAGTGGAGTGTTGAGGTCCACTACTGTTAACGTATTTTTATCTATATGTTTCTTTATTCTGGTTAAGAGTTGGCTTATGTATCTTGCTGCTCCCCTGTTGGAGGCATATATATTTATAATTGTCATATCCACTTGTTGGATACATCCTTTAAGAATAATATAGTGCCTTTCTGCGTCTCTAACTATAGTCTTTAGTTTAAAATCCAATCTATCTGATATGAGAATTGCTACCCCAGCTTTCTTTTGAGGTCCATTTGTGTGAAAGATGGTACTCCATCCCTTTACTGTCAGTCTGAATGTATCTTTGGGTTCAAAATGAGTCTCTTGTAGACAGCAAATGGATGGGTCATTTCTTTTTATCCAATCTGCAACCCTGTTGCGTTTATGGGAGCATTCAAGCCATTTGCATTGAGAGTGATTATTGAGAGATATGTTTTTAATGATGCCATGTTGCCAGTAAAGTCTTTGTTTGTATCGGTTGTGACTTTCTGTTCTGTATCACTCTTGGGGCCTTTTTACCTTTATAGAACCCCCCTTAATATCTCCTGTAGGGCTGGTTTCGTGGTTATGAAATTGGTTAATGACTGGCCATTTTGGAAGGTTTTTATTTCTCCATCAATTCTGAATGACAGCCTTGCTGGATAAAGGATCCTTGGCTGCATGTTTTTCTCTGAAAGAGCTTTAAAAATGCCCCCCCCCCCCAACCCTTTCTCTCATTCCAGGTCTGTGTAGACAGGTCTGACATAATTCTGATACCTTTGCTTTGGTACGTGAGAGATTTCTTTGCCCTGGCCGCTTTCAATACTGAATCCTTGGATCTAATATTTGCGAAATGTGCTATGACGTGACGTGGCGTAGGTTTGTCATGGTTGAGCTTGGGAGGGGTCCTCTCTGCCTCTTGGACATGAATGTTTGTTTCCCTCGCTAGATTAGGGAAGTTTTCAGCTACAATTTGTTCAAATATCTCTTCCAGACCTCTGTTTTTCTCCACCCCCTCGGGGATGCCGATGATGACTTTGGATCATTTGAGTCCGTAATCTCCCATAACCTACATTCGTGGGTGTGGATTTTTTAAGTCCATCATGTATTTTCGTTTTTTCTTCTACTAACCCATTCTCCAATTTGTTAATACGTTCCTCTGCCTCAGTGACCCTGGTTGTCAGAGCCTCTAGTTTTGACTGCATTTGGCTCATAGAATTTTTAATTTCTCCCAGATTCGCTCTCATTTCCACCCTTAGAGATTCTATATTCTCATTAACATTTCCGTTAATAATTTTTTCAAGTCTACACATCATCTTGACCATTGTTACTCTGAATTCCATTTCTGATAATTTGGTTACATCCATATCCATTAGTTCTGTGGCAGAGGCCACAGACTCATTGTCTTTTCTTTGCTGGGGGGGATTTCTCCTTCTCGTCATTCTGATGAGGAGAGGTTGCGGGGTTGTCCAGACCCCAAATTATTGACCAGGACCCAGGCCGTGAGCCCTTGTTTTATAGGGATCTTAGGGATGTGGGCTTCTTGATTTTTCAGCCTGCCTTCTGCGGGAGGGGCCTGCCGCGCCGATAGGCAACCCTGTTTGGGTAGAGTCTCCGTGTCCCCTGCGAGGGGGGATGGGGATGGGCACGCTGTGAGCCGGTATTTCCAGGCTTTTGTTCTCTGGTGGCTTTCCCTGGCGGCTTGCTGTGCCTCTTCTGAGAGTCAGAGCAGCAGTGGCCCAATCTCAGCCTCTGTCTCAGAACAGAGGGATCGCGGACCGTTCTCCACTGATGTTCTGGCCACTTTAACTCTGTTACTGTTGGTGCTGCTCAACCCTGCAGTGTCCCTGGATGTGCGCCCCACACCCGGCGTCCCAGCCCTCACTTCCAGGGCCGGCGCGTCTCTGTCCTTTGTGTTTCTAACACTGCCAGCCGCCAGCCACCCCCACGCGCTCCTGGAGCTCCCGGTCTCAGTCTTGTTCCAGTGAGCACACCAGAGTTCCGGAGTTCCATTAGAAGTCTGGTAGCACGCTCTTGGCTTACGTTCTCAGTCTGCTGTCTCGCGGGTGCGGGTCGTGAGTCCGCCCGCTCCCCCGGGCAGGTGGCTACCGCTTCCCGGCGCCCGAACGCGGCAGCTCCCTCCCCCTTCCGTTTATCTTCCGATATCTGCGTGCGGTTTCACGGCTCCCCGCTGTGTACCTCAATCCTCAGCGCTGGAGATGTTCATTTGTAGAGATCCAGATGTATCTTCCTGCATCTCAGGCTGATTCCGTGGATGTTCAGGCTGGTCTGGTACCTATCCAGCTCGACTCAGGGGACCAGCTGAAAAAGGGGTCTCCTACTCCTCCGCCATCTTAACTCCACCCATATTGCATTCTTGTGGCTAATAAATCCCTGATATGTTCAGAACAAATTCTACCAAATGAAAAATACCATCATTTATGATTTTTTTGTAATGAAATATGTAAATATTTTAAAAGAAGTATTATTGCACGTATAGTCTTTTCATTTCCATTTTTAGACAAATACTTTTAGAAAACATCAAATAGTTTGCTACCATTTGTAATTTTAATATTTGGTGTAAATGCTTCAAGAATATAGAGTTTCTCAGTATTACAACATTTCAGCAGAGAACATAAATATATCCAATTAAAAATAGGGACTTTATTCTTTTTACATATATTTTCAGGGTTCAGTTAAATTTCAGATTTAAGTTTCATTCCCTGTTTGAGCTCTCAGTGTTTCATTTGTTTGGTTCTTAAGTGGCTTTTTAAAATAAGCATCTTTCTTTTATAACATACATACCACAGAGTGAACAAATCACAAGTTGTAGAGCTTGGTGAAACTTCGCTAAGTGATTAGTGCCAATGTAACTACCACCAGGCTCAGGAAATAGATCATTATCAGGTTTCCAGAAGTTCCCATTGTATTGCCTCCCTATCAGTAACTATTAGGAGTCCATATTGTTTTTTTTAGCTAAGAAAAATCATCTTCCCCCACTCTCCATTTTATTAGGGGGCGCAGTGTCCACGTAGTTCACTCTGTGTGTGTGAGAGAGAGTGTGAGAGAGAGAGAGAGAGTATGCCGCACGTGAGTGAAAGGAAGACTGTTGGTGCGTAACACTTCATCTACTTCCGTTATGATTTGGAGATGATAAATTAGGTGAACCCATCTTGACATGTTCATTGGTAAGGATGGCCACTGTAAGAATTGGATATTTAATGTATGTATTAATCCTTCACAAAAAGCCCAACACAACCATTTGGAAACGTCAGTGCCAACTGCTCAGAATGAAGTAGTGAAGTGGGTTCCTCTGCATGCATAGCTGCAGGGGGACAGGTGCCTGGAAATCTGAAGAGAATGAGAGGAGAGACAAGAAGTGAAGGTGCAGAGGTGTGGGGGCGCCAGTAAATGACATCTTTTTTCCATCTTGAATTTAGAACCGTGGGGAAGAGACTGGTAGAGATTATATATTGGCTTTGATACTGAGAAAGCTTATCATATAATATGACTTTAGTTTACAGACAGAAGGACTTGCTAAGATTCACCCAAGGGAGACTTTGGGTCTGCTAAGCAGATATACTGACCTGGGATAACTGCCTTAAATGGATGGAGAAGAAAAAAGAAAAATTAGTCCCCAGTGCTCACAGATGTTTAATAGATTAGTTTTGCTAATTAAAAAACATGGATCAATACCTGTCAGACCCTTGGTAAGCCAGGACATATGTTCCACTCCTTCTGTATGGAGTGGAATAAAGAAGGGATGAGGAAAGAAGAATGGATATTACAGGATCATTGTTACTCTGCCTGAAAAAATGAAACCAGGGGAATGGAGATTGCTCTCTAATATTACATATTAGTCATCATATATAACCTCTTTATAGACTGCCCTTATGTCTCAATGCTGCCTTGTGTCATAATTGATAATTTTAGCTTCATGTTTAAAAACCTGTAGGTGAGCGCATGTGCCTGTACAGAGAGTGGTATAATCTTCCTCAGCATATATAAAATGAATTACTTAGACAAATAATCAGCACTTTGGTGGTCTCTATATCACAAAAGCATTAATCACCTCTACCTTTCAAATAAATAGAATTTGATTAATAATTTGACCCCAGAATCCCAGAAATTGTCTATTTCTTTTATTGATAATGCTAAGTAAGTCGAGGGCATTGTGCAGAAACAAAAAAGACAGGAAAAAGTGGTTCTAATATGTATACTCTGTAATCTTGACCTTTATTGCAGGCTAAAATTTAAAAATATGTTATTAAAAGGTTGATATGTGAGCAGTTGGGGGAAAAAAGCAGTGATCATTAAAGCCAGCATAGCCTTATTAAAATAAGCTATGTCAGAATAACTACTACAATTTTTTTTGACAAGGTTATGAGATGGGTAGTTTATGGAAATACTAAGGACAATAAAAATAGAAATAATGACTGTAAAGATAATAGCGACAATAGCAATAATGTTCGCTTTCATCTGTGGAGCTCTTACTACATGAATTAATAGCTTTAAAGCCATTGGAACACTCTGTGATACATGCTTACAGCTCAAAAAGTGTAAGCTGTTTTTATGGCTGTTATTGTTGCTATTTTTTTTAAAGAAAATTTAGTTAGATTAAAATATACTGGGTGCTATGGGCTGAATGTTTGAGTGCTCTCAAAATCCATATGTTGTTATCTTAATGCGCAAGTATTAAGCACTATTATTATAGTACTAGGGGGTGAGCCTTTGGGAAATGATTGGGTCATGAGGACAGATCCCCAGTGAGTGAGATTGATGCTCTTATGAAAGAGTCCTGAATGAGGTACTTTGCCTCTTTCATAGTGTGAGGTCAGTGAGAAAAGTTTGCAGTCTACAGCTTGGAAGGGGGCTTTCAACAGACACACAATCTTTCAGTGCCCTGATCTTGGACTTCCCAGCCTCCAGAACTGTGGGCAGTACATTTCTGTTCTTTATAAGCTACTGAGTTTATGGTATTTTTGTTAGAGCACCCTGAATAGACTGAGACACTGGGTATTTATCAGACACTTTGGGAAATTTTTAATATTGTATAAATTAATTAAATGGGACAGATTTTATTATAAGGTGAATTTACAGCTGGCTGGTATGAAAAGATTTAACATAAAGAAATGTCTTCAGTGGAATAAGAAAGGTCTATGATCTATCTAGACCCTTTTTCTTGAGCGTTTTCATTGATGACTTTATGAAGACACATTCATTAAGTGGTGAATTAAACAGAAGGGTAGCAAATCAGGGCTCCAAGGATTTTGTCTTTCAGGAACAACATGCAGGATGCATATATCTTTTTAAATTAGTGTTTTTATTTTCTTCAGATAAATATCCAGAAATGGAATTGCTAAATGATAATGCCATTTCTATTTTCAATTTTTTGAGCAACTTACATACTGGTTTTCACAGTGGTTGCACAGTCTATATTCCTACCAACAATGCATGGTTCCCTTTTCTCCACATCCTCACCAACACTTGCTATTTCTTATCTTTTTGATAGCTCATTGTGGTTTTGATTTGCATTTCTCTGATTAATAATGTTGAACATTTTTTTCAGTTACCTATTAGCCATCTGTATGTCTTTTTTGGAAAAATGTCTCTTCAGTTACTATGCCATTTTTTGATCAGATGGTTGTCTTTTTGTTATTGAGTTGTACGAGTTCTCTTTATTTTTGGGAATTAACCCCTTACTGGATGTATGATTTGCAAATACCTTCCATTCATTAGGTTGCCTTTCCTTTTGTTGATGGTTTCCTTCAGTGTGCAGAACTTTTGTAGTTTAATATAATCCCACTTGTTTATTTTTGTTTCTGTTGCCCTTGCCTTTGGAATCAGATGAAAAAATAGTTGCCAAGACCTGTGTCAGGAAGCTTACTGCCTATGTTTTCTTCTAGGAGTTTTATGGTTTCAGGTCTTATGTTCAAGTCTTTATTCCATTTTGAATTCCATTAATTGTTTTAAAGGATTTGTTTCTTTTAGAGAGAGAGAGAACAGGAACATAAGTGGGGTGAGGGGCGGGGGCAGAGGGAAAGACTCTCAAGCAGACACCCTCCAACTCCTATGCTGAGCCTGACGCGGGCCTCCATCTCCCAACCCTGAGATCATGACCTGAGCTGAAATCAAGAGTCAGAGTTGTTTAACCCACTGAGCCACCCAGGCACCTCTGAGTTAAATTTTTACATATGGTGTAAGATACTGGTCCATTTTCATTCTTTTGCATCTGGCTGTCCAGTTTTCCCAGCACTATTTATTGAAGAGACTGTCATTTCCCCATTGTAGATTCTTGGCTCCTCTGTCGGAAATTAATTAACCATACATGCGTGGATTTATTTCTGGGCTCTCTCTTCTGTTCCATTGACCTTTGTGTTTTTATGCCAATACCATACTATTTGATTATTTCCACTTCGTACTATCGTTTGAAATCAAGGAGCATATTGCCTCTAGCTTTGTTCTTTCCTAAGATTACTTTGGCTATTCAGCATCTTTTGTGGTTCTGTACAAATTTTAGGATTTTTCGACTTCTGTGAAAAATGCTTTTGGAATTTTCACAGGAATCACATTGAATCTGCAGATTGCTTTGGGTAATATAAATATTTAAATAATATTAATTCTTCCAGTCCATGAGCATGGAGTATGTTTTTATTAATTCGTGTCTTTTTAATTTCTTTACTCAGTGTCTTACAGTTTCAGTGTTTAAGTCTTTCACCTCCTTGGTTAAATTTCTTCCCACATATTTTACTGTTTTTGTTGCAACTGTAAATGGGATTGTTTTCTTAATTTCTTTTTCTGATGGCTTGTTTTGGTGTGTAAAAACACAAACACGTATGGATATTGTACCCTGCAAATTTGCTGTATTTTTTATTAGTTAAAACGGGTTTTTTGATGGAGTCTTTAGGGTTTATTGTATGTAAAATCATGTAGTCCATGAATAGTGACACCTTTACTTCTTCCTTTCCAATTTAGGTGCCTTTTATTTCTTTTTTCTGTTTAATTGCTCTGGCTGGTACTTCCAGTACCATGAATAAAAGTGGCTAGAGTGGGCATCCATATCTTACAGGAAAAGCTTCCAACTTTTTACTTTTGGTTATTATGTTAGCTGCGGACTTGCATATATGGTCTTTATTATTTTGAGGTACGTTTTGTCCCACTTTGGTTAGTATCATAAATGTATGTTGAATTTTGTCGAGTGCTTTTTCTACATTTATTGAGATGATCATATGGTTTTTATACTTTGTTTTTTAATGTGGTGTATCACAGTGGTTGATTTGTGGTTATTAAACTGTCCTTGCATCCATGGAATAAATCTCACTTGATCAGGGTAAATGATCCTTTTAATGTATTGTTGAATTTGGTTTGCCAAGGTTTTGTTGAGGCTTTTTGCATTGGTGTTCATCAGAGATATTGGCCTCTAATTTTCTTTTTCTGTGGTGTCCTTGTCTAGTTTTTGGTAATGCTGGCTTTGTAAAATGAGTTTGAAAGTATTCTTTCCTCTTCAGTATTTTGGAAGACTTTGAGGAGGGTAGATATTTAATCTGTATTTTCATTGTTTGGTTAAAATTCACTAGTGAAGTCATCTGGTCCTGGACATTTATTATTGGGAGTTTCTGGTTACTGATTCAGTCTCCTTAGTAATAATTGTTCTGTTCAGCTTTTCTGTTTCTTCATGATTCAGTATTGGGAGATGGTATGTCTCTAGAAATTTATTGATTCCTTCTGGGTTGTTCTCTTTGTTGGTATATAATTGTTCATAGTAGTTTCTTATGATATCCTTTGTATTTCTTTGGTAATCAGTAGTAACTTCTCTTTCATTTCTGATTTTACTTATTTGAGCCGCCTCTCTTTCTTAGTAAGTCTAAGTAAAGATTTGTCAACTTTATCTTTTCACATAATCCGCTCTCGGTTTCATTCCTCTTTTCTGTAGTCTTTTAGACTCTATTTCATTTATTTCTGCTCTGATCTTTATTTCCTTCTTTCTGTATGCTTTGGAGCTTGTTTTCTTCTTCTTTTTCTAGTCTTTGGGTGTCAAGTTAGATTGTTTATTTGAGATTTTTCTTCTTTCTTGAGGTAGGCCTGTATCACTATATGCTTTCCTCTTAGAACTGCTCTTGCTGCATTCCATAGATTTCAGATTGTCATATTTTCATTTGTTTCAAGGTATTTTTTTATTTCTCCTTTGATTTCTTCATTGAACTTCATGTTCAGTAGCTTGTTGTGTAATTTCCATATATTTGTGATTTTTCTAGTTTTCTTCTTATAAATGATTTCTATTTTTATACTAGTATAGTCAGAAAAAGTGCTTGATAAGATTTCAGTCTTCTTGAATTTATTGAACTTGTTTTGTGGCCTAACGTATGATCTGTCCTAGAGAATGTTTCATGTGCTCTTGAGAAGAAGGTATATATTCTGCTGCTTTGGGATGGACTGTTCTGTATGTATCTGTTAAGTCCATCTGTTCTAATATGTCATTTAAGACCAATATTTCTGTCTTGATGATCTAACCATTGGTATAAATGGAGTATTAAAGTCCCCTACTGTTGTTACACTGCTATCAATTAGTCCTTTTAGTTATTTGCTTTATATATTTAGGTGGTCCTATATTGGGTGCATAAATATTTACAAATGTTGTGTTTTCTTGTTGGATTAACCCCTTTATCATTATGTAATACCTGTCTTGGTCTTTTATTACAGTCTTTGTATTAAAGTCTCTTGTCTGTTTTGTTTCATATAAGTATATGTAAATATAGATACCCCAGCTGTTTTTGGCTTTTTGTTTTGTTTTGTTTTATCCTGTTTGCATGAAACATCTTTTTCCATTATTTTACTTTCGTTCTGTGTATGTCCTTACATCTGAAGTGAGTTTCTTATAGGCATCATATAGATGGGTCTTGTTTTTATCCACTCATTCTATGTCTTTTGATTGGAGAATTCAGTGCATTTATATTTTAAGTAGTTACTTATAGGTATGTACTTACTGCAGTTTTGTTGTTTTCTAGTTGTTTTGTATTTCCTCTCTGTTCCTCTTTTCTCTTGCTTTCTTCCCTTGTGGTTTGATGGCTGTCTATAGTGTTATGCTTATATTCCTTTCTTACTAGCTTTTATGTATCTAATACATTTTTGCTTTCTGGTTACCATGAGGCCTAAGTATAATAGCCACTATATATTACAGTCTCGTTTAAGTTGATAGCTAGTTAAGTTTGAACACATTCAAACTCCATAGGCCTACACTGCCATAGTCCTACACTGCTGTCTTAACCACCAGCTCCTATATTGTCTTGCTGTTATGTGGAATATTCTGTAGATGGCCGTTAGGCCTAGTTGCTTATGGTTGCTCAAGTCTTCTGTTTCTTTGCTGATCTTCTGTCTAGTTGGTCTATCTAGTGGTCTGTATTCATTCTCTCATATAAACTATCAGCCTGCACGTTAGCCTGTGTCTGAAATTTCCTCCCAGTTGCCTTTCACTCGGGCCTCTGTTGTTCTTTAGAGTGTACTTAGGCTTGACTTCCTCCAGTGAAATCAGTTCCTTTGGGAAGAGATTAGGAGCTATCTGTTTCTCCAAAATGTCTAAACAAGGGCTCTGGAGCTGAGGGTAGGTACAGTGGCATTCTTCCCTTTTAGTGGTGCTTTTCCCACTAGGATCTGAGTGCTCCTAGAGTGGGGATGAGGGAAGCCAGAGGTCCTCAGGTATCATGGAGCTACTGCCTAATGAACCAGGACAAAGTGATTAAAGCCCATCTTCCTAGTCCATGTGTCTTATGTGAAGTGTCCATTTCATGAGTGGGATTGGACAGCAGCCTCTCAATGACATTCACCCAGGATTTATCTTTAGCAACAGGAAGCTGGGGGTGGGATAAGAAATGCTGATGTCCTACTTCTCCCCAAGGGAAAAAAAAAACACTTTCTTCCTGGGGGCAGTTGGGGAGGGGGAACATGTAGTGGTGGGAAAGAGCCCTACGTTCTTGCCTGCATCAGCCTGGAGTGGAGTCCCTTTCTGAAATGGGAGTGGGGAGTGAGAGAATGGTCTTTTTTCAAAGACCACAGACTCTTGCCCTTCTTGTTTTGATCCAAAAATTTTTTTAGGTTTTCTTTAATCAGTGTTTCTTCATTTGCTGTTTGTCCTTAAGACTGTTTCCAGAGATTGGGTTTAAAAAATTGTTTTTAATATAATTTTTGCCAGTTTCAATGGAGGGTGGGCCAGTAGAGCTCATCAGCTGTCATATAGACAGTCTCTGATACGCAGTTTCAAACTGTTTAGCTCTAGTGTTCAATGTGTATGATGACTGTTATCAGTCATTCAGCATGTATCCTGTGGGGGTTCATATTTTTTGAAATTTGTGCCTGATCAGTTCAGTGGAATTGACACATGTGTGCTTTCTTTCAGTGTTGGTATGTAGGTTAGTAAGAGGTACACAAATTGTAGCCAAAATAAGCCTTTCCTCCCACATTCTAAAACTGTTGCTGGGATTGACTTGTCTTTCTAAATTTTTATAGTTCATTTCCTTGAGAGAATAATGCTAGTATAAGCAAGTTTCTGTGTCAGTCCCTGACCATAAACCTCAGGGATAAGTAAAGAGTTATGTTCAGATTACTGATAATCTACCACCTCTACCAAAAACATGGCCAGATTGCAAGCTCTTCTTGCAGAGAGTCAATAGTGACGTCTTTACAAAAGAAGCAGCAGCACAGTGTCATTGTCATTACTCTCACTGTGTGTTCTACCAAGAGGAATCTACCAAGAGGAGCCATCCTCACTGGATACATGGGGTTGATGCCCTGGCTTCACACGGCGTAGTAAAGAGAATACTAGAAACCTGGGTTTTCACGCCGTACTTGTAATTAATTAATTCTTGGACGTTGAGAAAGTCGTCTGAACTGCTAGATTTCATTTTGCTCATCTGTGATGTGAGGGCATTCAGTTGATTCTGTTCTGGCTCTGGTATTCTGTGACTGCATGTGAGGTTAAGTGCGTTGGTGGGACACAGGAAACTAAAACCAACTGTCCCCTAACCACAGATTTTGAAAGACATGATATTCAAAAGAATTTATTTAAACATACAAGGGAGTATGGTAAATGTTACATAAGCACTATAAGAAATAATTCTCCCATCATCAAATACTTATATCCTGAATATAAATTACTTAAAACTTCTCGTCTCTGTTTAGCTTTCATTACCCTCAAAGAGCTAAGCTGTGGGGGAGAGAAGTCACTTTCCCAGTTACAAAATACAAGGTCTGAGGAAATTCCTAGAACAGGGACAGATTTTTAATGAACCATAACATTTCAGAATACACAAGTAAATTAAGACATATAATTGTGGAGCCTTTAGAAGCAGAATTTTAATTCAAGGATCTGATAAATACAGTGAAAAAATCTAGTTGCGTTATAAATCAGTATAGGCTTAGCCAATAACAAGTTTTAAATGAAGCAGCAGAAGAATTGATTTCTAGCTGCAACTACCTTGGGTTTCTTTTTTATTGGGTAAATGATGCAGGTACAATGGAATCAATCAAGTAATTGCTGATGTCCTCTAATAGCTCCTTCCTGTTCCTTTGAGTTATCAGAAGTAGAAATAGTTGCTCTCAAGGGTAATGGCATATATGGGACCATTTGTCTATTTTGAAAGCTTTATGAATCATTTTCACATGATTTCCCTTGATACCTGTAATATCAGCTATTATGGTCCTCTTCTGTTTTTCCTTTTTAACTTCTACCTCTGTGCTCCATGGTCTTACTCATTTTGGATACAACTAAGTGTACCATAGTAAGTAAACTTTCCATAATTAACTAGGTTAAGGAAATATTTGTGACTTGATGCTTTAGTTATGCCTTTCCTGTAATTTATTCTCTGAATAATGGGAAAGAAAGACTTGAATGTGCTACAGAATTTTTAGATGCTAAAATTCAGTGTAGTTGCCTCATGCAGTTGAGTGCATTTGCAGCTAGGATCTGATTACAGTATTTTTTAATTGCAGTTACACTTTGATTTCCATAACAAAAACATTTTTATTAAACTCTTATGTGTATTATAACATCCTATGGGTCTAGTAGCAATGAAATGAGGACTAAAACGAGCTTGAAACAATGAATAAAATCTATATTTCAAAATAAATACCTGTCCACATCTGTATTTTATAAGTATTTGCCATATGTCCTGGAGGAAAAATACCTAACTCATTTGGAAATGAAAAACTGAGTCAAGTTATTTATTATCTAGTAGATTTTCAAATACCTTTTAAAAAAAAATTAAATTTAAGTTAGTTAACCTATAGTGTATTATTAGTCTCAGTGGTAGAGTTTAGTGATTCATCAGTTGCATGTAATACCCAGTACCCATCACATCAAGTGACCACCTTATTGCTCATCACCCATCAGTTACCCCACCCCACCCCCGCTTCCCCTCCAGGAACCCTCAATTTGTTCCTGTAGTGAAGAGTCTTATAGTTTGCCTCTGTCTGTATTTTATCTTATTTTAGTTTTTCTTCCCTTACCCTCTGTTCATCAGTTTTATTTCTTAAATTCCACACAGGAGTGAAATCATATGGTGTTTGTCTTTCTCTGACTGACTTATTTCACGTAGCATAATACACTCTGGTTCCATCCATAAAAAGTCATTGGGTTGAATTCAGTTAAACTGGTATGTTCTGAATATGAAGGTACAGTTTTTATGTCTTTAGAAATTCTGAGTGTATAGACTCATGTGACTGCACAGTTCCAAAGGTCTGTAGGATCAAATGTCAAAAATGGAATTTTATATATTTTATAATAAAGCTCTAATTTGTGTTATTGCAGGTAACTTAGTCTAGTTGTTTTCAAGAAATTGAGTTCAATTCAGGAATTTCTTGGCCAAATTTAAATTCTGTTTTAAGTTTTACATTTCTTTTGTTAAATTTATTCTTAGGTCTTGTCTTCTTTCTCATGGTGTTGTAAATTGATTTTTAAAAAAAATAATTTTATTATTAAAAAAATAAAAAATAGGAGTGCCTGGGTGGCTCAGTTGATTAAGTGTCTGCTTTTGGCTCAGGTTGTGATCCCAGGGTGCTGGGATCGAGTCCCACGTCGGGCTCCCTACTCAGAGGGGAGTCTGCTTCTCTCTCTCCCTTTGCCCCACCCCCCTCATGCATGCATGCTCTCTTTCTCTCTCTCAAATAAATAAATAATCATTAAAAAATAAAAATAATAAAATAATTTTATTATTCTGGAAGTCATTCTTGGAGGTATTGCTTACAGCCAGCTCCTTCAGTTCTTTGGATGATATTATAACTCCTAATATTAAAACCCTTCTTGCTTAAATACCTTGAATGATATCTGTTCTCTGCAGTTAGCTCTGAATGATGGAAAATGACCTTGTTGGGTTATAATTCATGAGTGATGTTATATTAACTTACAATATATAAGATGTTCACCTTTAGAAATTTGTATTGTATCACATATGTCAGTGGGAAAATATCCATCAGTTTCATACATAAGATATAAGATGTATTGCCTCGGAGATGTGAAGTAAGACACTTCAGGATGCAGAAAATTTCACACCGTATCAAACCAATGGTAAAATTCATTGAAGTGTTCTAAAATGGACCTAAATTGGAAGAATTTTATCATGTAACATCTGTTCCTATATGTCCTATCAGTACAAGGAATATTTATAGTCCTTGATGTTTAGGAATAGACTGGCTTCTGTGAATTTAAGACACTTGATCTTATAAAAAAGATTAGGAAAGCTGAACTTACTTGAAGATGGAGCAGCTGTTTGACTACATAGGATGGCTTGAAGTCTCAAGTTTTCTCGGCTTTGAAAAAGAGAAGGAATATAGAATTAAAGGTTAGAAATCCCAAGAAATTTTAATTCATCAAAAAAAATTTCCATATCAGAAAAATTTTAGCTAATAAGTTGGAGCATATTGTTTTCAGCAGTCTTTATAAAAGATCTAACTTCTCATTAAATGGTAGAGATAACTGTTAATTTTATCATTTACCCTGTCTTAATAATTTAAAAAAATGTGGATAAGATTGGTAAGGTTATCATTTGGGTTGCATACTAAAGTTAATGCTAAAATACTTTTAGGGGTGCCTCGGTGGCTCAGTTGGTTTGTTCTCTGCTCAGGTCTTAATCTTACAGTCATGAATTTGAGCCCCACATTGGGCTCCATGCTGGCATGAATCCTATTTAAAAAAGCAAAAAAACAAAAACCTCTCTAAAGCAATAAATAAAAACTCAGATATTTAGTTTTAGAATGTCACATGTTTTCAAAGGAAAAGAATATGAAATTTTTTAACAAAAATTTTTAAAATACTAACTAAAATGACATGGATATTAGCTTGATTATACCACGTATCACTTACCAAAGATGTGATTAACCTGCTTATTCTAATATGAATTTAAAAAGTAAAAAACAGTTTACCCTCTTTATTAAGTATAAGAGATATGTCTTCTTTGTCACCCACAAAGCAAGTAGAAATTTAAACTGTAGTTCAGTTTTCATTTTAGAACTGCTCTATTATAGATGATTTTATTTTTACCAGTTGCTGTGTAAAATGCGTCGATACTCTTCATATTTTTTCTGTCCCATTTATTGACATAACAAAACATTTCTTACTTGAAGAAATGTAGAGAAAGTCTTTGTATATATGAATTGGCCAGAGAACAGTAGGGGAATTTTTAATAAATTCATTTTGCTTACCTGGAAAGATGACAACTTTTCTTAAATCAAGCTGTAAAAATTCTACTATATTTGTTTCTCACATACTGCTTGGCCCCACATCCATTAAATGCAGAGAAAAGCGCGATTTATTTCCAACTTGATTTTTCTGATCTATATCCTTCCTTCTTAACTCTTTTGCCCTTTCCTAACCTTATCTTATTCTTTATGTTATTTTTTTTAATTTCATGCCTTTGACATTAATTTTAAATAATTTTGTTTTAAGATTTATGCTTACCTCCTATCATCTTCCCCCTCTTTATTGAATCCAAAATATTTAATGGATATCTGTTACTTGTCATGTACTGTCCTTGTTGCAGGGATATAATGGAAAAATTGAGAAATTTAATGTTTTTTACAGACTTCAAAAGGAAATATACAGTAGTAACATGAATGTAATGTGATCATAGGATTTAAAGTAAAGAGTAGGGATTTTCCTTAACCACTTTATTTTCTTTTTTAAAGATTAATTTATTTGAGAGAGAGAGAGTGAGCAAGCAAGTAATGGGAGGGGCGGAGGGAGAAGGAAAGAATCTTAAGCAGATTCCATGCTGAGCAAGGAGCCTAACACTGAGCTGGATCCCAGGACCTTGAGATTATGACCTGAGATGAAATCAAGATTTGGATGCTTAACTGAGTGAGTCACACAGGTGCTCTGACACTTAACCACTTTCAAAAGTTTAATGTCCACCTTTCAGACTTTTCTGTGGATTTATACAAATACATAATTTATATAGAGAGAAAAATAAACTTCTGCCTGACAGAATCATGCTGTATAAATGCTTCTTAATTTTCTTTTTACTTTTAACAGTGTGTTTTCATTTCAGAACATACAGATTAATTTAACTACTGTGCAAATTTCTATGGAGGTTAACTTAAACCGTTCCTCTACTGGTTAACATTTAAGTTTTTGCTAATTTTCTACTAATAGAATCAATACTATGATGAATACATATATACATATCTACATTATACATATATATAGATATTTTTAGAGATATTTTAGATATAGATAGATGTTGATATTCTCGTGAAATAGATTCCAAAATTAGATCTCTGTTCAAACAATATATGAATCCCATGTTTGTTTCAATATATAATTCCAAAAAAGATTGCACCAGTATATACTATCATCAATAATTTTGTTAAATTCCTGTGCTTTTCACATACTGTCCCCAAAGTAGTTGTTTTAATTTTAATGAATGTGAGGGATGAAATATGTTGTTGTTTTAATATGTATATTCCTGATTTCTGGTGAGGAAGAGCATTTTTTTGCATGAATTTGGGCTTTTACTTCTTTTGTGAATTGTTAGTTTAGCCTTTGCCCATTTTTAATCAATTCATTTATCTTTTGCTTACTGAAGTAAGACATTACTTATATATGGTTAATATAAAACCTTTGTGTGTTCTTTATGGGGCATCTATTTAATATCTAATAAATATTTTTTTTTATGTTCCTACTATATTAGTTTGGTAGGGCTACTGCATATTAGTTATACTTATTAGCATATGAGTTATACTTCCTTTTTTACTTTTTTAAAAAGTGGTTGCCCTGGAGTTTATAAATAACACAACTAATCTAAGTCCACTTTCAAGTAAACACCGTAGCACTTCATGGGTAGTGTGAGTTTCTTATATTAACAAAATAATCCCTCCCTCACATCCCTTGTATTGTTGCTCTCATTCATTTCACTTATATATAATTATACAAAGCATATTTGTGTGTGTTTGTATATATAAACACACATATACATAAGCATATATAATCAAATATATTATTGCTGTTATTATTTTGAACAAATGATCTGTTAGGTAAATTAGGAATAAGAAAAAGAAAAATTTTAATTTTACCTTCGTTTATGTGTTCTTTGATGCTCTTCCTTTCTTTATGTTGATCTGAGTTTCTGACCTATATTATTTTCCTTCTCTCTGAAGAATTTCTTTTGATATTTCTTATAAGCCAGGTTTACAGGCAACACATTCTCTTGAATTGTTTGTTTGTTTGAGAAAGAGTTTATTTCTTCTTCACATTTGAGGGATAATTTTGCAGGTTATAAAATTCTAGATTGGTGGTTTCTTTCTCTTAACACTTTAAATATTTCACTCTACTTTCTCCTTGCTTGAATGATTTCTAAGGACAAGTGACATGTAATTCTTATCTTGGTTATCCTTTGGATAAAGTGTTTTTTTCCTCCGACTTCTTTTAGGATTTTTGTATCTTTGATTTTCTGTTGTTTGAAAGTGATGTGTCTGGGTGTAATTTTTGGGGGATTTATCCTGCTTGTTGTTCACCAGGCTGCCTGGATCTGTGTTTATTGTCTGACATTAATTTGGGAAAATTCTCAGTCATGTCCAAATATTTTTTTTTTCTTTTTCTTTTCCTTCTGGTCATCTCATTATACATATATTACATACTCCTTGGATATTCTGTCTTTTTCAGTCTTTGTCAGTGTTAGAGGTTTCTTTTGAGATATCCTCAAGCTGAGGGATTTTTTCCCTCACTTGAGTTCACTTTGCTAATAAACCCATTAAAGGTATTCTTCATTTCTGTGAGAGTATTTGTTTATGTCTAGCATTTCTTTTGGTTCTTTCTTAGGATTTGCATCTTTATTTACATTGCTGTTATTGCATATTGTATACTTTATCCGTTAGAGTCCTTTGCATATTAACTGTTGTTTACATTTCTGATATGATAATTCCAACATTCCTTCCATGCTTGTTTTGATATCTGTCTCTTCAAATTATGTGTTTGTTTGTTGTTGTTGTTGTTTTGCCTTATGCTATGCCTTGTAATTTTCTCTTGATTACTGGACATGATGTACTGGGTAAAAGAAACTGCTATAATTCGACTCTGAGAAATGTGGTGTGAGGTGTCAGGGAAGGAGAAATGAGCTGTGGTCCTGTGATTTGTCTCA
Source organism: Ursus americanus (assembly GCF_024610735.1). NCBI lineage: Eukaryota > Metazoa > Chordata > Mammalia > Carnivora > Ursidae > Ursus > Ursus americanus. The sequence goes on along the minus strand of NC_142131.1, from coordinate 61,589,961 downwards.
GTCTTTTAGTGAGCCTGTGCCTCTGGACTGGGAATTTCACAGATGTTTCTCAGTTTTCTTCTTCCTCCTTTGGTGGGAGAAAATTACTAACGTAAGCTGGAGTTCAGTATTACCCTTTTCCCAGGCCATTTAGCTCTGATAATAGCTTAGCAGGTTAGGTTCTGGTTACCTAGCTTCTCCTGACACTAAGTCTTGTTAGGAACAAAGTGCTCTTAAGTATTTCAAAATGGTTCCTTTGCCCCTCCCCCTGCCAGAAACATGAGGGGATTTTTCTTTGATATTTACTTTGAGACTGTGGCCATACTCCTGGAGGTAGAACTTATAAAATTGTGCCCTCTTTCCCCTTGTACTGTGTTCCTTGGGGTTTTTAACTCTCAGACTTGTTCTCTGAGCCTTCAGCAATTTGTCAATTATAATTCTGCTTTTCCTCCCAGAAATTGGTTCCCACAGAGGTTTCAGCTCATGAGTTTCCGTTCTAGAAAGTTGGGATTCTCTGTATTTATTTGGTGGTCTCTCCAGTTTTGAGAGCAGCAGTTTGCCTTGTGACCTCACATCTCTTATGGCCCTAAGAAGAATTGTTGATTTTTCAGTATATTCAGCTTTTAAATTGTTAGAATAGCGTGGCGACCTCCAAGCTCCTTGTAAAAGCCTGCTATAAAAAGGTATAAAGCATTAAAAATGGTTGATTGATAAAGTGAGCTCCCAAAAAGATAGGTTTATTAACTATAATCTAAGGTTCTAGAAAGGATAATGAAAATAGAAGGAAAGAAGAGGTGGACTGTTGTGTCAGGCAGGAACAGCCTCCTCAGATGGAAGAAAAGGGGTTTCTAAAGTTTTTTAAGTTGGCTGAAGAAGCCTGAAGTTTGGATTTTTCTGAGTCACCCCAGTATGTCTCCTATTTTAATTCGCAGGATGGCACTGTTTTCTAAAGCCAGTGTCCTAATTGTCCCATAAAAGCCCAGATGATACCTCAAATTAAAATGATATAGTTTAGCCATTTGCAAAATTAAATTATTACTGATTTTTTAGATATTTCAGCACTGTGAAAGCAAAAGATTAGAAAGTTTCTTAGTAAATTTGTAGAAAGTCCCTGGTTCTTGATCCATGATTTGAGCCAGTAATTTAGAACATTGAACTTGTCATCTGTTTCTTTAATCTTTCCAGTATTGAAAGAGTCCTTTATATTGTTAATAGGCATAATTACAAGTTTTCAGAAGTCTTGCCTTCAGTCTATACTGTCTTCTAGGAAATTACAACTCACTTTTTTACCTCTGTCACTGATGTGTTGCCAAGATTGGATGCCCAAATACTAGTGAGATTTTCACTTATATCATATAACCAATTGTTAATTCTCATATCCTTCAAATTCTGATTCCTGCCACCACTGGTCGTACAAATTGCTATTATTAGTGAATTTTCTAAATTTCAAATGGCACAACTATTATGGGTAATTCAAACAGAAAATAAATTGGTTTACAGATTCTTTGTCAGGGCAGGACAGTCAGGTCCTGCAAGTAATATAAGGAGCAACACTGACACATTATAGCATGGAAGCAATCCAGTGAAGCCCCATTGCTACTACCCACCACATTTGTCAGAGTACATCTGTATATTTTGGGCATTTGATGTTTAAACTTCTGCCTATTCTCTGTTGGTTCATAATTTGGACCCCATACACAGTGGTGGGGGGGGCAGGAAGAAACAAAGGACAGGGCTGACCACTCTAGATTGGCAGGTGGCAGTTTTAATAAGCAAGGGAATTTACATATGAGGTTTGTCTGGGGTGGCCACAAGACAAGTAGATCTACACACCCACCAGCCAAATTTTAGAAGTTTATATATAGAGGCCTTAACTGGGTTCCATCATGAACTCCACCAGACGGTCTCAGTAGCATTTTACTGTCTCAAGTCTGTGTCCTTAGAATAGCACCCACTTGGGCTACTGTAGGGAGAATATATATCCAAGCACAGAGGAGAGGGTGAGAAGCCTCTGATTGCCCAGGTCCTGCTCACAGGTCAACCTGTGGTCTGTCCTCTCTATTACCTCCTCCAGTATTCTCTCACTGAATGCTGGACATCTCTGCCAACCCCGTGATAGATGGTGGTGCTTGCTTCTTCACATTATCTGCTTTTGAATCGAGGTTTTACAAGGGTGCATCTGAATGGCATATCCTGGATCACAAACATGACTGAAAGAAGGCTGAAAAATCAGTTTGGGATTTCTGGCTTGGGGTTACAGATTCAGGGACAAAAGCTCTCCAAGCATGGAAAGGATATGCAAAATGTTTAAGGCAGCCAAAAAGCATAATATTTGTCTCTGGTACATACCATTTTCTTACACAAAATTACTCAAAGTTACATGTTTTGGACACGACTTTCTTTTGCCACTGTCTGCTTTCTGTAGTCCTGCAATTTGTAGTGGCCTTTCTTTTTTTCCCTGATGAAAAGAAGAGGGTAAGAATTTTATCTCTAAGATTTTGCACCATCTTCATCATATTATTTGTTGCGGTAAGTCCACTTTCTTCCTAAGGATATTCTTGAAATCTTAAGACTTCTTTATCCATTTTGGACTAGTTATTTTATAGACTTACTGTCTAGCTGTCTTTCCTCAGTTTTCTTCTATTTGTTCTTGTGGTTTAGTTTCTCTCTTTCTTTGAGTCCATGTATTTTCTGTCTTGGATTCTTTCACTTTTATAGACTGTCCTCTTAATTAATTTTCTCAGAGTGTATGGGAGGAAAATTTTAAGTTTTTCTGTGCCTAAAATTATTTCATTTTTCTCTTTAACTTGATTAAAAGTTTGGCTGTGCATAAAAATACCATTTCTCCCACAGCAAATATGGGGTTGATTCTATATTCTTCAACTAGGGTTAGTGCTTGGTTAGCAATTCTGGGTTCAACTAGGGAAGCCGACCCAATATGATGCATTTTAATATTTACACATACTTGTTATAGCTAATTGGCTTACACAATCACAAGGACTAGTTAAATAGTCTTTGTAAAGCTATGTTGGTCTCCAGATCTAAAACTGGAAGTTGAAGTCCATTGACAACTAGTAAAAGAAAATTGTGAACAGGAGTTGGAACCCCATGAGAATGTGCTGAAACTCCACAAAGATGAACTGAAACTCTTGTCCATTCTTGTTGCCTCTGACCTTGGTGAGAAGAGTATCCTGCAGAAGTCTTAATTGTAGAGCTAACCACATACGTGTCTTAGAAATCAGCAAAACCAAAGGTGAATCTAGAGAATGTAGAGGGTTGCAGGTGCTTCATGCCTTTGAGATGAGTTAAGCAATCAGCAGCAGCATGGGTGAGCAATAAAATGGTTCCTTCCTTTCCTAGTTCTTCCAAGTCTTACAAGAATTTCCTTGTCCTAATAGGAAACATACAAAAAAGGCAATTCTGGGTAATACAGTTTTCAACTTAGCCAAATGACACATTACATAGCCATTGTACTTCCCCCAAAATAGTAAATGGTTTACCCTGAAATTTTGTTGACCACAACTAGAAAAAAATCTTAAATAAATGGCCATCCATATCATCTTCCCACATGTCTAACAGAATGGGTTAAGCTAAAAATGCACCTAACCATAATAGTGATAGGATTTTCGGTAGGGATTTGTATAATACTGGCTTTTAAAATATTTGCCAATGGAAATTCTTTTTGTTTAATCCTAGTTTTATGCCAGTAACTTTTGAATCCTACAGGGCCCATTTGTTCAAAACCATGAGCAAAACCATAATGTTAGTATATATAAAGTTTTTTTTTCCTTTTTATTTGCTGCGACAGAAGAATCATCTTTTGATTGGTCAAAAAGTGACATCACATTATTAGATAATTTAAAATCACTTTAAATTATAATCTGTTTAGTTAAGATACCCATCCTGATTTCTCCTGCTCTAATGGTATCATAAGCACCAAGACATTATAGAAGCATTAATAATCAGACTCACAGCTGGGTCTTGTCAACACAATCAAAGACTAATGAAAGTGAATTAAAACTGAAAGCAATGGTTGGAACAGTTCTGGAATCATTCTGCTACTACTCACATAGCCAAGGCCATTACATGGTACTCCAAATGTATAATCCAAAATGGAAGGAAAATGAGATTCAGCTGGTCTCCAAGACACACAGGAGACCTGATGAAAGCATTGTAAATAAGCCAGTGGACTCCATCTATCACAAATTGTAGGCTGGTTTTTAATAAAGGACCTGGCAGAGAAAGTGCCAAAATGCTGTTCTTTAATAATGAGATGGAGCTGATAGTTGGTTCAATTTACACATCAATTTGTCCAGAAGATTTTTTTTTTTGAAAGGCAGAAATGTTTGAATGCTAATCACTTCATATTTGAAAGGTGTCTAAATCTCCAGCCAGAGTGTATTGTGGAGAGATTAAAACGTTCTTAATTTGGTAGAGGCTAAATTTACAGCAGTGAGTTTGAAAAGCTAAAAAGTAATCTCCCATGGATAAAGCTGTCATAGAAATAGATATGTCCTAGACATAAACATGATCATTTTAAGGCCTTGACTTGTCACATCTTGCATTTGTTTTCATGACACAAAAAATATTTTTCTTTCTTTCTTTCTTTCTTTCTTTCTTTCTTTCTTTCTTTCTTTCTTTCTTTTTTTTTTTTTTTCTTAATTCTGGGAGTTGTTCCTCTCTCCCCATCAAAAAGATTTTAGATAAATTTAATTATACATAGAAAAAAAATAACTTGTATGCTTTTACCAAAGTGATTTAATGGCTCAGTCTTCCTTGAGAGAACTATTTTAGTTGGTATTATGAAGCTAAATTTCTTGGAAAACCAAATATCCTAAAATTGTAACTAAGGATATTCAGGGGAAAATGTGAGAACAAACCAGGTGCTGATTCTTATTATAGATATCTGGTTGAGAGTGGGAATTAGTATATTTACCCTCATCAGACTAATTAAAAATTATGTATTTTGTTTACTTCAGCATTTTTATGGATAACTTTCTTATAGTCCCTCAGGTGGATGCTAGGTTTCTAGAGATGGTTCCACATTTCACAAAATTTAACTCAGATTTCACTAAACATGTTTATACTATTAAAAACATTATTAAAAACACAAATGTTTTATGTAGCCTAGTTTAACTTTTTGAAGATGATCAGTATGCTGATTTCATGTGACGTTTCTTCATATTTATGTGATTTTCAAGGAGAAAATCCTTTCTTGACAATTCTGTTTAATTTTAAGATTTCAAGATAAACTTCAAAAATATTTTACCATAGGAGCACCTGGGTGGCGCAGTCAACTGAGTGTTCATCTCCTGGTTTTGGTTAGATTTTGATCTCAGGTTCATGAGATTGAGTCCCACATCAGCTCCTTTCTCAGCATGGAGCCTGCTTGAGATTCTCTCTCCCTCCTCCGCTCTTTCTCTCCAAAATAAACCTTAAAAAAAAAAAAAAAAAGCTTTTTACTGTAACCCCTCAGTTTTCCACGTAAATGAAGTGTTGATACACATATTAGATTTAACCATTGCCCATCACTCCAAATTTTAAATGCATATGTTCATCAGAAAATATGCTTGTCATTTCATTTACTTTTTAAAAAGCAAATGTTATGTAGTTGATCCTACAAGGTTAAATAATATTAATAAAATTCTGCTCTTTTCTCTTGATTTTTGGGATTTCACTTAACATGTCTTATGAAAAAGGATTTATGCTGCTGAAAACTTTGAAAATTCGTATCTGAAACTGTGTTAATTTTGAGTACACCACTTATTCCTCTTTAAGTTCAAGGACATGACCAAAAAAACCTCTCCTCCTGATTTCCTATGTATTCATGGCAATGATTACATCCTCCATAATAGAGTATAGCCTTGTAGCCCTTTACCCCCTTTGTAGCTTATGTAATAAGTAGGCCAACCAACCAGTGCTAGCCGATCAGTTTAGAATAAGTGAGAACTTCAGTAAGGAGGGGAGGCCATATTTACTTGAAAGCTCTTTTCCATACTTGCCCACCTGGTGCCTACATAAAAGTGTGAGGTTGGAAAGTGCCCCCTTCACTATTCAGGTATGCAAATGGTTATCAGCTGCCACTTGAGTCCGATACAAAACACCGTCTGCTTTTTTGGATCCTGCTTTCATATAAAAGAAAAGCATGAGGATCTTGGCAGGGGATTCAAACCCTCCCAGTCATAAGACCCAGATAGAGATCCACTGCTTCTAGGGAAGGGTAGAGACAAATGCTTTCCGTCCCAGGTGAGAAGCAGGGGAAATCACTTGGTTCCAGGCTTTGGCATCAACACAAAACAGAGATCTGCTCAGTTTGTAGAAGGAGCAGGAAATTCTCTTCTGCCCAAGACCCAGCATGGATAAAGGTAGAATTTGGCTACCAAATAGAATAGTAGAAATGCTGAAAAGGCCCATATACAGGGCCCAGCACAGGCCTGCGTAGTATTGAAGCTGAACAAATAGAACTACTGAAAGCTGAGGATGGAATAGAAACAGTGAGAAAAACAGTTGGGCATCTCAGGCCGTATACTGAGCACAAGCCAATGCAGCCTATGGCTGGAGGAATTTGAAACCTATGATGCACAGACAACTGTGGGACAATATCGAAGAGTCTAACGTAGATGTGATTAGAATCCAAAAACAACAAGACCGAAAGGACTGGACAGAAGGAATGTTTGAGGGGCGCCTGGGTGGCTTGGTCATTAAGCGTCTGCCTTCGGCTCAGCGCGTGATTCCGGAGTCCCGGGATCGAGCCCCACATCGGGCTCCTCCACTGGGAAGCCTGCTTCTTCCTCTCCCATTCCTCCTGCTTGTGTTCCCTCTCTTGCTGGCTGTCTCTCTCTCTCTCTGTCAAATAAATAAATGGGATCTTTAAAAAAAAAAAAAGAAGGAATGTTTGAAGAGGTAATGGCCAAGAATTTCCAAAATTAGTGAAAGAATATATTGAAGAAGCTTAGAAAATGTGAGAATAATAAACAAAATTAAAAAAAAAAAATTAAAAAAAACACTACCTATATACATTATAGTTAGATTTCTGGACACCAGAAATAATGCTTTAAAGACATACAGAGAAAAATAATTATTAGAAACAGAGAAACAAAAAGAGGAATTATAACATACTATTTATCAGAAAATAGGTAAGTTAGAGAAAATAGAACAGTATCTTTTTATTCTGAAATTAAGAGAAAAACTCATCCAAATTTCTATACTCAGCACATATATCCTTCAATAAAAGGCAAAGATTTTCTTAGAAAAGCAAAAGGTGAGAGAATGCATTGTGAGTTCACCTGCCATCTGAGAAATATTAAAGGAAGTTCTTCAGGCATAGAGAATATTACAAAAATTTGGATCTACATAAAGAATATGAAAGAACTAGAAAAAGGTAAAATTAATGTTAATTATAAAAGACATTTTTTCTTTTAATCACTCTACAAAGTAATCAACAATCTAAAGTTTAAAGAACACAATGTATTTGAGATTTCTATAGCATCAGTGGGTGTGTTTTTTATTTAGTGGCAAGGTTAGTAAAAGGTGAAATGTTAGTTGTTCCATCCCATGTAATTCCCCTCAGATTTCAAATCCTGGGACAGGCCTTGGATTTTAGGTTGCTTTATCAACCATTCTTTATTTGTCATATGGATTATTAGAGTCCTTAACTAGTCTTTCTACTATTTCTTCCCCTAAAAATAAAATCACTAGGATATCTTCAATATATAGTATGTTAAGTTATTCCTGACAATTATCCATTCCAAGTTGCTCCATGCTTGATTATGACAGCATAATGATGAATTGAAATATCCCTGTGGTAAAAGCATACATATATGTTGAACGTAGTTCTGTAAAAATGCATATTGTGCCTCATGTGACTTTGAGACAGAAATGAAGATAATTGCCAAACATCATAATAATTTTCTAGCATCTCAACCAACTTGCCGTGTTGTACATTTTTTTACCATGTGAGTGCACCTAAAGTGCTAGAGAACCACCGCTTTTCAGTCTGATGGTGTGCTCTCTTATCTTCACAAAATATGTCTTGCATTCTGCCACCCCAGGACTATTAGAGAGCTTTTGGAATCAGTGCTTCACTTTCAGTCATTTCTCTGATAGAGCTATTATCTCTGTTGCTATCCTGGAAATCCATAGTGCTTACAAGGAAATCAGGATAAGATTATTAGTACATTTTCAAGGAGATCAGGAGCCCCTTCTTCACTTGCCAGTGTGGAGTAATTTACATTATTTCTGCTTTATTCTTTCTTTCTTCCTCAGTCTTTCCCTCCCACTCTCTTCCGCTCCCCTTCTCTTCTCTTTTCTCTCTCTTATTGTTCTAGTCCAGTGGGTAACTTTGAACCATCATTCTGAAGATCACTGCCAGATGCACAGAAATCTCACCAATTTTCTATATGCAAATGATGTGTATGCCTGAAGCTATGGTTTTGTCCTGGTTTCTCTTCTTTTCCTCTGTAGGTTGAAGGTTTAAAACAAATGATGCATTTTTCATGTATAAGGATTTGGTTATTTTTTTCTACTTCTCTCCACCAAACATGCTACATCTTTCATAAATGCTGTTATAATTTTCTTTGGCAAGTTTAAGCTGTTTTGTACACTTAGTCACACACTTTCAAATACATTTTTGTCAGAGAAATGTGGTTTTGTTTCAGAGAGATCCTCAGTCCCAGTGACCAGGGGTTGAGATCAGGACCCATTTGCCTACTCCTAGCTCTTTCTGGAACATTTTTCAGCAGTTTTATCCCCTGTTTATTATTTGTCATACATTCTGCCTAGAGCATTAGAAACTTTTTAAAAAAATGTATTTAAACCTCAGGACACCTTAGAAGGTATCAATATTGTGATCTCCATTTTACAATTGAAATTGAAGCTTGGATAGGTTAAGTAAGTTGTCCAAGATCATACAGTTAGTAAATGATTTTCTGAGGGAAATGGCATTTTTGTCACCAAGAAGCATTTTAACTCACCTCCAGTAATAACCTTCAATTTTCAGGTCATGTGTTTTTCAAACTCTTCTAGCCCGTGATCTTCTTGACTGGAACGTAACCTGAGAGAATATGGAGCTGTAGCCATTTTCCACAGTAAATAAAGTCATTGCATGGAAGAGAGAAAACCATGCCAAGAGTTGGAGAGAAATTCAGTCCTGATAATACTGTTTGATCCTTGAATTTGGATCTCCCTGAATCCAGATTTCCCTGAATTTTTTTGTTTTTTTTCCCCCAGTTTTATTGAGGTATAATTGACAAATAAAAATTGTGTATACTTCATATAATGTTTTGATAGATGTATACATTGTGAAATGATTTTCACAGTAAAGCAAATATCCATCACCTCACAGAGTTACCTTTGTGTGTGTGTGTGGGGGGGGTGAGAACATTTAAGATCTACTCTCATGGGGCACCTGGGTGGCTCAGTCACTTAAGCGTCTGACTCTTGATTTCTGCTCAGCTTATGATCTCAGGGTTCTGGGATGGAGCCCTGAGTTGGGCTCTGTACTCAGCAGGGGGTCTGCTTGAGGATTCTCTCCTTCTCCCTCTGCCCCTCCCCCTGCTCATGTACTTGCACATTCTCTCTCTTTATCTAAAATAAATAAATCTTAAAAAAAAAAAGATATACTCTCTTAGCAAATTTCAAGTGTACAATCCACTATTAGCAGTTAAGGTCACCATGGTGTACATTACATCTCTGAACTTATTCATCTTTCACAACTGAAACTTTAAAAATATGTTTTGTGTTGGTGTGAATATTTTTCAGTCCTAAAAAGGAGGCAATCCTGCCATTTGTGACAACATGCATAAACCTGGTGGACATTATGCAAAGTAAAATATGGTAGAACAAGAAAGACAAATACTGTATGATCTCATTTTTGTGTGGCATCTTAAAAAGTCAAACTCATAGAAGCAGAAAGTAGGCAGGTGGTTGCCAGAGGCTGGGGAGTGGGGATAATAGGGAGATGTTGGTCAAAGGGTATAAAGTTTTAGTTAGGCCAGAAATGTTCAATTTTATATGCAAATAAATTCCCTTTAATTGCTTAAGCTAGTTGAAACTGTGTTTTATGATATGGTAGTGGAGACATGACTTGAACCCAGCTCTGCATGACTGTGAAGTTTATGATACAATCCATATGCTACTGTGCCTCTCAATGGGTGTCATACTGAGGGCAGAGAAAGTTCAAAGGAATCTTTACCAATATCTAGTGGCTTAACAAGTAAAAGATATTCGATTATTTTCTCCTCTATTAGTAATGAAAAAATTGTGTTGTACAAAATAAAATGCATCCAGTGTGATAGTTTATTGGGGAGGTACAAAGTTTTAGGTATCTTTTCTCAAAGTGCTAACCTATGTTCTGAATGAATTTGTTATTACAAATGCCATTATATATTTTCTGTAGACTTGAGGCATATTGTATTTAAAAGTGTCCAAGAAAGAGAGGTCTCATTGTTATTCTTTTCTTTTTCCAAAAGTACTTTTCTGATATGTGACCATTTTTTCCTGGTTCAAATTATGTCAATATTTGTTAAAGGGAGTTAGACATATGACCCATTTATTTTATTTCTTTCTGGTACCAAATCAATATATTCTAGTAAGGGGACAGATGCCTGTTTTTTCCTCCTCCTTCCACTAAAAGAAAATCACTTCACCTGATTCAGACTCTGGACCTGGCCAAACACATATAAGCCATCAGAATAAGTTGAAACTAAAAGAAAAAGGGCTGTTCTCAAATACACAGCCCTTAACAGGGCTGATGAAAGATTCTTTTTTCACTTGACACGTGGAGAATATGCTACTCCTATGCTGGATAAAAACAGTGTGTGTGTTGGTTGTTGACTGATACTCATACTCACTGGCTCTGAAATGAATCAAGTCCCTGTAACTTTTTTTAAGTGCCCATTTAAAGACATTCATTCATCAGCTTGGCACAGAAATACTCAATAGCAAACTTTGTGTTTCATGCACTATAACTACCTTAGCCACCTGTTAGACAGTTCCTGTATATAACTTCTCTGAAGCTAGTGCCAGCCACTTAGTGAGCAATGAATAAATACAGAAATAATTTAGTGGGAAAAAATGACCCTAACATGTAGCTGCCCTAGAGGGCTCTCACAAAATGCCCCGAGACACAGAACTGCTTGACAAAACAGACTTAGCCTTTCATTTGTATTCTTCATTTTTCAGACCACCAAATTTTAGCATCTCATTGATGCTTTGATTGCTGGTTCTACCTATGGGGAGCTGAGGGAATGTTAAAGAGTATTTTTCACAGTTAAAGACTCTATTTCACCCTGGTGTCCTTTAAACATGAAAACACTTCTCCATTTAGACCATTTTGAGATACGGGAGTTGAGAGGGAGTAGAGGGGAGCTACAAAAACTTTGCAGGGTGGAATAGAGTGAAGAGGCCAAGACTTACTTATACAAAAGGCCAAGCGACACTTAAATAAGGCTTTTGCCACAATTTTAACTTTGTACCCTTAATTAGGGAACAGGAGAATAGCATTTATTTATCAGCCTGCTTATTTAGAATCTCCTATGAGCAGTCCTCGTAAGTGAAGGGTAATAAGGTGGAGGTTTAGAGAGCTAGACTGGAAAAGAAGAAAAATTCAAAACAACATTAAAATGTGGTCTCTCTCATTAAGAAGTAACAATTAAGTGGGAAAATGGAACATGAATAAATTTTTAAAAAATCAGTATAGCAGCCAACAGTCAGAGGAGCCAGAAGCTTGGTAGAACTCATCATTATTTCTCTCCATTACCCAAATCCCATCACACACGATTTTGCCCACCAGTACTTTCCAGCTGTGCCAGGATTGGTATCTCTTAAACTCCCAATATGCTTCCTGACTCAATCCCTATCTTTTTCAGACTCTGAGTTCTCCTCCTCCAGGAAGGCTTTCCTGAAATGCCACCCTCCGCTGGGCTCTATCACAGCATATATAACTTGACTGTAAGTACTTTGAAGATTATATCTTTACCTTTTTTTTAATCTTCCGGACCTGAAATACAGTGAACATTCAAGAAATATTTGATGAATAAAATAATATTGTCAACCCCCATTATTTTGTAGATGGGTTGATTAAGACCTTGGGTGGTAAGACTTTTGCCCAAGGTTGAGCCTGTAGAATGAAGACTTTAGGTCTGATTTTTTTGTCATTGTTGTTGTTCATGGGCCTGTTTGCTCCAGTCTTTCTGATGTCTTTGCATCATAGACCTTTACCCGACATGCACTGTTGCATACTCCAAACCAAATATATATCATAACAGACCATCTAGCTTCCCATATTTGTCAAATGACTTTTTCTGTGAAAACTGAGGGTAAAGATTTTTTCCTCCAAGAAGCAGAAGGACTAAATATTATGATATATAACTTTAGACTTAAAAAGACTTTAATAGTTACCTTGTGTAACCCTCAATGGATGAATAAAAATCTCTCGGGCATTTAAGACAAAATGGCCATTTACCATCTGTTTGAAAACTCTTAGCGAAGGCGACCGTACTTCTGAGGCATGCTGAATGGCTAACATCTTAGAATTCTTCCTTATAATGTGCTAAAACGTGCCTGAATTTCAAAGGTCTGTCCTTCTTCCACATGGCAAACTACAAATGTTACTTACATATCATGTTTGAGGGGTTGTCCAAGATTGGACCTTCTGTAGGAGTGTATGGTTTCAAATTTCCTCATGGCTTTCAGGAGGATAGGTCAGATGGGTCCGAACATCAAACAAATCAGTGTTACTTAGGTGCTGATGGCAGTACATGAGTGTATAAAAATCTGTGGGTAGAAAGAAAAGAGGTAGAAGGAGTATGGCCGGAGGAAGGGTGAGGTAACTAATGACCTGTCTTGGGTGAAGCTGGTGTGACTCTGAGCATTACATGAATATGCTAAGAATATGCAGTTTATTTGAGGTAAATGTGAAACTTCTTACTAAAAAGAAACCTTTAAATAGAATGTTAACCTGTGGTGCATCCAGGAAGGTTATCTTTGTTGATTCAAAACAAATAAAAATACAAGCCATGACCATTCCACACATACAAAGCCCTAAGTAATTTCAAATAAAATAACTGCTTAGCTGAATGCTTAAGCAATTTTGGATTGCTGTAGTGAATCAAGGAATACTTATAATGTAAGCTCATTAGGTTCACAGAGAAATATGCTGAATTAATTCACGTGTTCTCCAGCTCATTTAAACCACACTTTCTTTTCTTACTTTGGATTACTAGATGCTTTGGCTAATACCATTCGGTAAGCTGCATCTTATAAATTTGCCTGTTTATGAACTGTCTTGCTATTAAAAATTCTATAACAAAAATCACTTGAATCAAGTGAAATCATTAAAAATGTCTGGCTCTTAAAAGTGTATCTTTCTTTCATCCATCATAATATCTCCCTATGCACAAAATAAGCTAGAATATTTATGATGGTTTATATATGATGGCTTACATATGGTTTTTACATTTATGATGGTTCCCAAATATGGTAAAATGCATTCCAGTGTTAATAGAGATCCAGTTGATATGAAGATTCAATCTTGATTTTATAGTCTGGCATTTTTATGGAAGATTTAGGGGAATCCTTAATCTCTTATCCAGTGAAACAATGTGTCTCTTCTTATAGGAAAAAAGGGAAAAAAATTTTTTAATACAAACTTTGCTCTCAGGAAGAGTTCCCTTTTTTTTTGTCTGTAAAAATATGTACAAGTTTGTTGTAGATTGTGGTATGTATGTCCTGGTTTTAAGTCTTCAGTTCAGAAACCTCATGATTGTTCTATCTAAACCTATTTGGGAAAATATCTATTTCTCTGTTTAAGAAATTATTAATTTACGGTACACACAGTGTGGCATTGTATGAATTTTACTTGCCTCAACTTGGCTCTCCTAGACTCTGAACACAATATAAAAATAGACTGGCACATCATGTTTAATTATTCAGGCACATAGATTCACCCTCTCTCCAATTTTGTCTGCCCCCAAAATATCAAAGCAGCAACAGCTTGGGGCCTAAGTCTGCAAGGACTATTGAATTTGCCACAACCAGGCAGAGATAGTGAAAAGCATCATGAATAATGGCTGAATATGGTTTAAACATTCTTTTAAATAGGGTATAAAAAGAAATAAAATCCTTTAACTGTTTCCTACCTATTAGTGTTTTGAAATTTTTTACTCAAAGCATGCTAGTAGAAAAATCACACTGAGGTTTGTCCCAAAATGAGTTGCGTTAGAACAGTAAGATTAAAACCAAGATGCGTGTCTTTCCATAATGTAATTATTATTCTAAATATTTTTTCACTTCTTAAGAATATAGTTGTTCACTAAGGTTCTACAGAAGAGAAAAAAATAAACATATAAATGTTAAGATTTATCTCATTTCATACCTAATCTAGCATGGTTTGTTTTCACATTACTACTTTACATGGTCTCTTCGCTGACATTTTCCCGAGAGATTGAATTGTAGAGATAACACGGATTGGAATGAATTTCCATTTTGTACTTGAGGGCAAATTCTTGGGTCTTATAATAGTGGCCAAATATAGACAATCTACACCAAAATAAAGCGAACAGGTACAACATTGGGGCTACTTGGGTTTAAAAAAGCATTTTCTGTTTCCGTTACCTGAAAACTTCAGCCCAAGGGAGAATTTAATTAAGATCTGAATTCTCTTTTATTTGATCTGGCTGTGTCATTGTCATTTTAAACACCCCCTTTATTGTCAGCATTTAGGCACAGGTTTTGTTTACATGTATGTGACAAAATCTAGCACATTGTTTAAATATTAAACTGGCTGGTTTAACATATCACACCATATTTGATTTGATCTATTGTGTTGTTTAATTTAACCCAAACTAAACTATGAAAAACAAGCATATCTAAAGTAGCTTTACTTTTGTCAGAAAACCTGACTATTTTTTCATGAAATTGCAAAAACTTGCAATATTCTTTCACACCTCAATTCTCTCATTTCAAAAATGAGCAGAGGATATTTATAGACATATTTTTGATAGATACCCCACTGACAGATGGAAGTCACCTTTAAATTATGAGGCGAAATGTGAAATTATAGGTGAAATTTGACATCTTAAGAGGTTCATCTTCCTCAAATGCAATTATAAGAATCAACCTAGTTTGAAAATAGCAAATGCCTTTCACTATCTTCAGGATGGATATTTTGGAGAGTCTCAGTATGATCTTGATGGGTACATCAGAGATTACGGAGGATTGTGGTATAGTGATATATTGAATTATATATTAAATTCACCGTTTTTTCCAGCTTTACTGAGGCCAAATTGACAGATAAAAGTTATATATATTTAAGGTATACAAAGTGATGACTTGTTATATGTATACATTGTGAAATGATTACCACTATCAAATTAATTAAAACATCCATCATCTCAGTTACCTTTTGTGTCTTGTGTGTGGTGAGAACACTTAAGATCTACTCACTTGGGGCACCTGGGTGGCTCAGTCAGTTAAGCGTCTGCCTTCAGCTTAGGTCATGATCCTGGGGTCCTGGGATCGAGCCCTGCATCGGGCTTCCTACTCAGAGGGGAGCATGCTTCTCCCTCTCCCGCTCCTTCTGGTTGTGCTCTCTCTCTGTCCCTGTCAAATAAATAATAAATAAAATCTTTAAAAAAAAATCTCTCTTAGCTAATTTTAAGTATACAGTACAGTATTATTAACTATAGTCACTAAGCTATACATTAGATCCTTAGAACTTACTTATAACTGGAATTGTGTACCCTTTGACCAGTATCTCTTCATTTCCCCCTAGAAGCCCCTAGCAACCACAATTATATTCTCTGGTTCCAAAAGTTCAACTTTTTAAAATGCCACGTATAAGTGAAAGTATGTAGTATTTGTTTTTCTGTGCCCGGCTTCCTTCGTTTAGCATACCATCTTCTACATTTATTTCTGTTGTCGCAAGTGGCAAGATTTCCTTCTTCTTTATGACCTAATAATATTCCTGTGTGTTTGTGTTTCTGTGTGTGTGCATGCCAGATTTTCTTCATCCATTCATCCCTTGATGGATACTTACATTATTTTCATATCTTGGCTATTGTGAATAATACTGCAGTGAAGATGGGTGCACAGATACCTTTTCAAGGTACTGATTTCATCTTCTTTGGATTGTATAACCAGAAGTGGGATCTCTGGAACATATGGTAGTTCCGTTTTTTAAGTTTTTGAGGAATCTCCATACTGTTTTCCATTTTGGCTATATCAATTTACCTTTTCTAATTTGAACTTAAAGTTGTGTTGCTTGATTGTTTGTTTATGAACTTAAATCCCATCTTGTCTTAATATAATTTTAAGAAGAAAATATCACTGTGATTTATATTAAAATATTTTAGGGTGCTTCAGAAGGCTATAAATCAATAAATGTATTAAAAAATCCATGTATTTGTTAACAGATATTGAGTATCTGTTATGCGCCAGTAACCATGCTAGGTGTTGGAAATATAGTAGCAAATCAAGCAGACGCAGTTCTTGCTGTCACAGAACAAAAGACACAGACATAAAAGCTACCAAATGAAAAAATCTTTATAAATTGTGGTAAATGCTCTTAAATGAAATGGAATGGAGAAATATGAGTGTGTGGGGTGGGTGGAATAGATATACTTTGTGGGAAAGCCTCTTTGAGGAATGGATGTTTAAACTAAGAATCGAATAATTAGAAGGCACTAGCCATGTGAATGACAAACAGAAGAGCTCAATAAAGCAAAATGTGGCAGGATCATGCTGATCAGTTGTGTGTAATGTGATAAGTTCTTTTGGAGCAATAAACCCCGGGCGAAAGCAAAGAAGGACCAGAAGGTGTATACATCCCTTGAATTGAATCCCAAGTGCAATGGGAAACCTTTGAATTTCAAGTAGGGAAGGTATAGTGGTAATATGTAGAGAAGGATTGGAGAGTCACAGGTACAAGCAAGGGGGCAACTTGAAAGGTGGCTGCAAGAGTTCACATGAGAGATGATAGGATTGACAAATGTAGTGGTTGTAGACATAGGAAGGTAGAGGTATTCCTAATAGAATTTAGAGGAAGATCAGTTAGAAAAAGTCATTGAAAGTTGATGACAGAATAGATGTGGCAAGCAGGGGCTGGGAACAAACTGGAAGAAAATAACAACTTCTTGGGGCGCACAGAGGTTGGGCGTCTGCCTTCGGCTCAGGGCGTGATCCCGGCGATCTGGGATCGGGCCCCACATCAGGCCCTTCTGCTATGAGCCTGCTTCTTCCTCTCCCACTCCCCCTGCTTGTGTTCCCTCTCTCGCTGGCTGTCTCTATCTCTGTCAAATAAATAAAATCTTAAATAATAATAATAATAATAATAACTTCTTTATTTCTGCCTTCAACTGAATATAGGGTGGAACATTTAATCATAAGTGGGAAAGTGGTATTTGAGTAAAAATGAAGGGTTCTGTTCTACATGTTAAGTATGGCGTGTTTGAAATATTCAGTTATAGTTGTTAGGAGTTCATGTGGAAATGAGAATGTAGAACCCAAAGAAGTGATTTGGGTTGCAAATATATATATTTAGAGATTATCAATATATAGATTTTACAAGAGAATTCTCCTTTCTACTGATAATATCATGTAGTTGGGACTAAGTACCACTCCACTAAAGCTCATGCAAATAGTATTTGTTTCCTCGTATTAATTCTTTTTAAAACTACCCTTACCTGTCTTTTTATATTATTGGACAATACACTGTACACCTAGCTTCTTACATCAACAACCTAGAAGTCATCAGCAACCCTCCTCATATTCCTCATCTCCACACATATAAAAGCCATATTCAGAGGTCTCAGGCCACCAGTCAGATACTCCCTTTCATGCCTCTGGATAGGGTATCACAGAATCCTTACTTTTCTTTGCTACTTTGGGTTGAATATTGAGTATAGTAATGAATAAGTTGTTTTTTCAGAATTATCTGTTTTTTTAAATGTCCAATCAAAATTATTGTCTCTTGTGTCCCTTTCTGAGCTGATAGTTGGTTAATGTTTGGTTCAAATTAATTAAAATATCATCTTAAACCAGCTGTCTTGCTCTGATCTGCACAGCTCAAGTATTTACCTCTTAAAGATGACCATGATCCATTTCTAGTTGTGCGTCTTCACCCCCTTTTTTTTTTTTTTAACTATTTAATACCTACCCACCCTTCAAGGCCCAGGCAAGCATTTGGCCTCCATGAGCCAACTTAAAACCTTTACCTTGCTCTGAAGTCCTTCTTCCTAAATTTTCCAAGGCCCTTACTGAGTATTTATTTTATTCTTGCTCCTTTCTTTATTTCCAAATGTGTTTGATCTTATTTCCTAGAAAATCCTCATGATTTGAACTGTGACATATAAGGTTATTTCTCTTGAAACCTGCATGGGTGTATGGCTGAGTTAAAAAAAAAAAAAAAGATGGTCAACAAATGGTAACTGAATAGAACTTTAAGAGGTGTTTACTGGAAATATTTTTCAAGTTTTTATTTAAATTGCAGTCAGTTAACATATAGTATAATATTAGTTTCAGTAGTAGAATTTTTTGATTTGCTTACTGGGGATATGAAATGAAGTGATGTTTGGGCAGAAATTTCAAGTCATCATAATTGTAGAAATAAATATTGAGGGATTGATAAGATTCTTGACACATTCTCAGTAAAACCATGTTTGTGGTTACTTAGCATTTCACAAGGACAGTTTTACACAGAATCATACAGAATAACACAAGACATGGTTTTCCACACAGTATTAAGACACATAGAAATGGAGTTTTTCCTCTTACTGTGGATGATAAAATTATGTTACCAAGTGTAAAGTCTCCGTGAAATAGCCTAAAAGGCAAACTTCCATTACAACGTTGCTTTTGTTTCCATTAGCCATCATCATCTTGGTTTCTGAGTACTTAGTTCAACAATTAATCAGAACTTTCTGGAGTTACTGATTTTAACTTAATTCTAGCCATTTTTTCTTTTCACTTGTACTCACCTGTCAGTTTAACAGATAGACTATTATATCAAAACCCTCCACATATTCCATAATACATGTTTAGAATAGCAATTCCACAGTGACAAGGATATCACACAATAAATTCATATGGGACCTCCACTAAGCAGCTAGAATAAAGTCTCAGATTTTGTTTAAATTGATGTTATGTGATCATTCGATAGCTCAGAAGAAATCACTAATGTCCATCATTTTGGTAATTTAGAACATGCACTGGGGAAAGCACTAGGGATACAAAAATTTAATAAAATAATTGATCAGTACTCAAGAGCTCAAATAGATAAACATAATGTCATATGATAAGTGCGTTGGTAGAAACATGTATAAATTGTTTGAGAAATCAGTGGTATGCCTAGGAAGCTAGCCTGGAAGGGTAACTCAGAATTTACCAGGAGAATGAGGAAAGCAACACATGGAGAGAACAAACCGCTTGAGCAAAGGTGCAGAGGTGGCCACAGGGGAGAAGCTGCTCTCTAGCCCACCTTCCTTTTCCCTCCTCCAGCTGTACACCTTATCCCCATTTTCTCATACAGCTTCTATTCTTTGGTCATTCCTTAACCTAGGAATGATCACACTGTAGATGTGGTCTAAATTCAAGAAGGTGGACCTGGGGAAAAGGGCTGGTTACAGGCATTGGATATGCGCTTGGCACCATTTGGGAAGGGAATTCCCAGGGTTCAGGACCCAGAGACGTGGTTTATTAGAGGGGGAAGTATACAGTATCACAGTGAATTTGTCCCTTAGCCTCCCACCTCTTAGTCCTTCGGGCATAGTGAAAGGAAAACCATAGTAGGGCCATCTGAAGTATGTTATCCAAGGCAGGGGCTCATCTTTCCCAAGTTTAAGGATTATAGTGGCTGTAGCCATCTATTTTTTCTGTTTATGAGTAGCCCTGGTATAAATTCAGACCTTGACTCCTAAAGATACCTTTCCAGGTCCTAACATTGATATTACAGTATTTTCCAGGATGGTCAATAATAGTTGCCTCAGTGTGTCAGTGAGAAATGAGCAGAATTATTTAAAATAAGTGATGAAAATATAGCTTTGCCTATAGTTTGGCTTTGTTTTTAAGATTATGTTTGGTTTTCTCTTGCAACTTAGTACAACTAAGTGTAACAAGATGTTTTTCTTAATTTTTAGCAAGAATGAAATACTTTTAAAGTTCTGATAGTTAATATTGTCTGTGACCTTCTCTGGGGGAAAACGGTTCAATTAACTGCTGTATTAAAAAGTCATTTGCTGTGAGAAGAGAGCACTCATCTTGATTCTATCTCATTTTCATAATCCTTTGAAACATCTTGCACATAATGGAAAACAAATAAATATGCCAGACAATTTATCGAGTCAAATAGCAGTTCATCCCCTTTTCTCTCATATATTTATCTTGCTATTTCTGCTTGAATGTTTTATCCTCTGGGTGAATGCAGTGTTTTTTAATTATTTTGAAGGAAGCTTAACAGAGATAGGAATAATCCAATTAAAAATAGTACTGTTCCTGCAGCTTTGTTACCTATTGTAGAAATTTAATTCTTGTTATAACTTTGGTTGATAAACATATTAATAAGAGATTTACTGAGAAGAAATAAAACTTAAGAAAGAGATATTCCCTAGACACAGTAGACTATTCTACAAATGATAATTTCTTACATTTTTTTTTTTGTGTGAAAATTCTAACGTGTCTCCAGTGATTAAATTCCACGGTCCTCTAGTAAAATAACTTATCTTTACTTTGATATGAATAATCAGAGAAGCTAAGCCTACATTCTGTCTATGCTTTTTCACCCTGTCAGTTAACATTTACTTTTCAGACAATGGCATCTGAGATGATTAGTTTTAAATATCTGAGCATTGTTTAACAACTGATAATTAATATTAATTGACCCTATCCTGTAAATAATTATTTACAAACCTCATTCCTATGTGAAATAGAATTTTTTATATAAGCTTAGTGATTTTTGCCTTTGTAGTGCAACCTATAAATAGGTTGAAAAAAATTGTTGATACATTTTCAATATAAACAGCAAAAATAGGAAATACAGACACACAGGAACGCACGCACATGCAGAAGACAGGCTGCCCACACCGGAAAGTTACCTATATTTGATTTGATTCTAAACAGTATTTTCATTGCTTTCCTTTGATTTCAACTATTAATGTAAAAGGCCCAGAGTTCCTGGCAATGATGTTGTATGTGTAGTGGGTACTCTTTAAAGTTTCTGAACCATCTATGAGCTGTATTCTGGCAAAAACGTACTCAGAAGCAGCTAGTTTATATTTCTTTGGGTTCATTCTTTGGGTTCATCCTTGGTTGAGATTTGCCCATGATTATTAAAGTTCATCTGGGAGAATGGACACTCTTCTCAGTTCACAATGTGATGGATTTGGGAAGTGAATAAATCTGAAAGAACTTACAAACAGCATCTGTTTTATTTCGTGGACGTGTAGCAGGAGGTAAAGTGACAATGAGTCCTACACTTCTGTACCAAATTTGGCTAGATCGTGAAAGCTATAAAGCAGAAGAATGGTTTAACTTTTCTCAGAGACAGCAAAGAGGAGCAGAAAGTATAAAGGCTGAGGATCAACACCATTGAAAGGACAGGCTGAGAAGGGGAGACCTCTTAAGAGAAAGCCAAGAAACTGAGGGAGGAGGTGAATAGTGTGAAATGCCATGGGATGGTCAAGGAACAGGGGCTGAAAGTTTTTCTGTGTTTATGAATTTGGAAATTTGGGCGACTTTATAGAGAGATTTCATTAGAATGATAAATAGCAAATATAGAACTTCTCTAAGAATCTCAAATAAGATGAGAAAGAATTGTTTTGTGAAAGAGTGCAAGGTCAAGAGATAGTTAAGTTTGAAAGAGCTCTTTGAGAGAATTGCTTGCATCCTGTCTTTCTTTAACATGCACTCTACTGTATGGTGACTAACGTAATATAATAGAAAATATTATAATAAAAAATAATCAAAAAAACCATGCACTCTAATATAGGACTTTAAATTTTTTAATGGAAAATTTTAATTTTTACGTAAATTTTACTCTAGATAATTTTAAAAAGTAAGTTTGTAAACAGACCACTCTTTTTTCACCTTCAGTTTCAGTAAGTTATTAAGGAAAAGTTTTTACATAGGTACCTTATCCAAATTAATATAATTCCTAATGAATTATAATTTTAAATAAGATATAGCTTTGATTTAAAGTAATTTGTTATTTGTTTGTTTGCTTACAATGATGTCCGTACAGTAAAGATCCTAAATAATAATAAAAATGCGTTTCTGGCTAACCATACTTTTCATGTGCAGTGTACTTAGAATTGCAGACATTTGTGATATCCATAAATTCATTAGTGTACCAATTTTTCTTAACAAAGATACGTGTGAGAATTTTTCCTATGCCTTCAACTCCAAAAGCTTCCTACGTTTTGATTCTGATGATGTGTTGTAATCCATTACTTATTCACTTATTCTGTTACTTTTGCCTTAATTTATAAAAGTGATAAAAACATAATTCTGAGGCATGGGCTAGACCTTCACTATAGTCTCATATGGTCATCACTGATGCATATGGTTTGGAAGGGGGTTGGGGACGGAGAGGTGTAAATAATACAATCCATGCATTCATTCAGTCTGCATATGTCTCAGCACAGTAAATCTTATGGGTAATAAAAGTCATGACAAGGTGTGACTAAAGGCTAACTAACGTCTAGAGCAAAGAACCTCAAGTGTATCAGAACTCTCCTTTCAATCAAGTGAGGAAGAAGGTTAAAGAATCACGGCCTATAAATTTGCATTGGAAAATGTGGGTACGAAAGTGGTTAAAAAAAAGATTTTGAAAGAAATTACATTTTTTTTTCTCCCCTGTACATTCTCAGGCTGTTGTGGCCTGGGATATAAAGCAGACAAAGTCTTGGGTTTGTAATGAGTGAACAGTGGATTGAGGCTATGTGGACAAAATAAAATGCAAAATTTTTGAATTTGGGTAGTATTCCACCATAAGTTATAATATGAAAAATAAGTGTGTATTCGAAGTTAAACATGACAGATTTCCTCAGGTATCTTGCTTTTAGGTGAAAGGTGAGTCCTGTCTCCCATTTGTTCTGAGTCACATAGTGCACTCATCAAGGGGCGTTGATTCTTCCTTTTTTTTTTTTTTAAGTTTTTATTTAAATTCCATTTAATTAACATACAATGTAATATTAATTTCAGGTGTACAGTATAGTGTTTTAGCTCTTCCGTACACCTGGTACTTATCATACAAGTGCATTCTGTAATCCTCATCATCTATTTTACGCATTCCCCCACCCACCTCCCCTCTGGTAACCATCAATTTGTTCTCTGTAGTTTCTTAACTGTTTCTTGGTTTCCCTCCTTCTCTCCACCCCCCCACCCTTGTTCATTTGTTTTGTTTCTTAAATTCCACATGAGTGAAATCATATGGTATTTGCCTTTCTCTGACGATTTTGCTTAGCATAATACTCTCTAGCTCAATCCACATCCTTGCAAGTGTCAAGATTCGATTTTTTTATGGCCCAGTAATATTCCATTTTATGTATATACCACATCTTCTTTCTACACTCATCAGTTACTGAACACTTGAGCTGTGTACATAGTTTGGCTATTGTAGATAATGCTGCTGTAAACATCGGGGTGCATGCATCCCCTTGAATTAGTATTTTTGTATTCTTTGGGTAAATACCTAGTAGTGTAATTGCTGGATCATAGGGTAGTTCTATTATTAACTTTTTGAGGAACCCCCATACTGTTTTTTAGAGTGGCAGCACCAGTTTGCATTCCCACCAGCAGTGCAAGAGGGTTCCGCTTTCTCCACATCCTTGCCAACACCTATTGTTTCTTGTGTTGTGGATTTTAGCCATTCTGACAGGTGTGAGGTGTTCCCTTATAATAGTTTTGATTTGTATTTCCCTGATGATCATTGCTGTTCAGCATCTTTTCATGTATCTGTTGGCCATCTGGAGGTCTTTGGAAAAATGTGTACTTGTTTCTTCTGCCCACTTTTTAATTGGATTATTTGGTTTTGGGGTGTTGAGTTTTGTAAGTTCTTCATGTATTTTGGGTACTAACCCTTTATCAGATATGTCATTTGCAAATATCTTCTCCCATTCCATAGGATGCCTTTTAGCTTTGTTGATTGTTTCCATCACTGTGAACAAGCTTTTTATTTTGATGTAGTCCCAGTGGTTTGTGTTTGCTTTTCTTTCCATTGCTTCAGGCGGCATCTAGAAAGAAGTGCTGTGCCCATGTCAAAGAGGTTACTGCCTATGTTCTCCTCTAGGATTTTTATGGTTTCAAGTCTCACGTTTAGGTCTTTCATCCGTTTTGAATTTACTTTTGTGTATGGTGAAAGAAAGTGGTCAACTTTTGTTCTTTTGCATGTTGCTTTCTAGTTTGCCCAACACCTTTTTTTTGGAGAGATTGTCTTTTTCCCATTGAATGTTGAAGATCAGTTGACCATAGAGTTGTGGGTTCAGTTCTAGATTTTTCTGTTTCGTTTTATTGATCTGTGTATATATTTTCGTGCCACTACCATACTGTCTTGAGGACTGCAGCTTTGTAATATAGCTTGAAGTCTGGAATTGTGATGCCTTCAGCTTTGCTTTTCTTTTTCTGGGTTGCTTTGGTTAATCAGAGTGTTTTGTAGTTACATACAAACTTCAGGATTGTTTATTCTAGCTCTGTGAAAAATGCTATTGGTATTTTGGTTGGGATTGCATTGAATGTGTAGATTGCTTTGGGTAGTGTAGACATTTTAACAATATTTTCTTAAAATCCATGAGCAAGGAGTATCTTTCCATTTGTTGTTTTATCCTCTTAAGTTTCTTTCCTCAGTATTTTGTAGTTATCAGAGTACAGGTCTTCTACCTCTTTAGTTAGATTTATTCCTAGGTATCTTATGATTTTTGATGCAGTTGTAAATGGCAGTGAGAATTTTTGCATCCATATTCATCAGGGATATTGGCCTGTAGTTCTCTTTTTTAGAGGAGTCTTTATCTGGTTCTGGTATCAGGTAATGCTTGTGTCATAGAATGAATTTGGAAGTTTTCCTTCCTTTTCAATTTTTTGGAACAGTTTGAGAAGAACAGATATTAACTCTTCTTTAAATGTTTGGTAGAATTCCCCTGTGAAGCCATCTGCCCCTGGACTTGTTTGTTGGGAGAATTTTGATTACTGATTCAATTTCTTGTTACTGGTCTGTTGAAGTTTTCTATTTCTTCCTGTTTCAGTTTTGGTAGGTTATATGTTTCTAGGAATTTATCCATTTCTTCCAGGTTATCCAGTTTGTTGGCATATCATTTTTTATAATACTCTCTTATAATTGTTTGTATTTTTGTGGTGTTGGTTGTTATTTCTCCTCTCTCATTTATGAATGTATTTATTTGGGTTATTTTTATTTTCTTTTTTGATAAGTCTGTCTGGGGGGGTTATCAGTTTTATTAATTCTTTGAACAAACCAGCTCCTGGTTTCATTGATCTGTTCTCTTTGTTGTTGTTGTTGTTGTTGTTGTTGTTTCTATATCATTTTTATCTGCTCTAATCTTTTATTATTTTCCTTCTTTTTCTGGCTTTATGCCCATTTGTTGTTCTTATTGTAGTTTCCTTAGGTGTATACTTTGGTTTTTTATTTGAGATTTTTCTTGCTTCTTGAGATAGGCCTGTATTGCTATATACTTCCCTCTTAGGACTGCTTTTGTTGCATCTGAAAGGTTTTCAATTGTCATGTGTTAATTTTCATTTGTTTCCATGTATTTTTATTTCTTCTTCAATTTCCTGGTTGATCCATTCATTCTTTAGTAGCATGTTGTTTAACTTCTGTGTATTTGTGGTCTTTCCAAATTTTTTCTTATGGTTGACTTCTGGTTTCAAAGCATTGTAGTCAGAAAAGGTGCATGTTGGGGCACCTGGATGGCTCAGTCAGTTAAGTGTCTGCCTTTTGCTCATATCATGATCTCAGGGTCCTGGGATTGAGCCTGGTGTCCTGCTCCCTGCTCAGCAGGGAGTCTGCTTGTCCCTCTCCCCTGACTCCTCCCCCTGTTTGCACTTGTGCTCTCTCTCGCAAATAAATAAATAAAATCTTAAAAAAAAAAAAAGAAAGAAAGAAAAGAAAAGCAAGAAAAGGTGTGTGG
The DNA here is from genome assembly GCF_024610735.1 of Ursus americanus. Classification (NCBI taxonomy): domain Eukaryota; kingdom Metazoa; phylum Chordata; class Mammalia; order Carnivora; family Ursidae; genus Ursus; species Ursus americanus. The sequence goes on along the minus strand of NC_142131.1, from coordinate 61,563,853 downwards.
TATGATTTCAGTCTTTTTGTATTTCTTGAGGCCTGTTTTGTGACCAAATATGTGATCTGTTCTGGAGAATGTCCCATGTGTACTTGAAAAAGATGTGTATTCTGCTCTTTTTGAATGGAATGTTTTGAATATATCTGTTAAGTCCATCTGTGTGTGTCTTACAGAGCTATTGTTTTCTTGTTTATTTTCTGTTTAGATGGTGTGTCCATTGATATAAGTGGGGTGTTAAAATCCCCTACTATTTTTGTATTATTATCAATTAGTTCGTTCATGTTTTGTATTGTTTTATGTATTTGGATGCTTTCATATTGGGTTCATAAGTGTTTATAATTGTTATATCTTCTTGTTGGATTGTCCCTTTTTTGATTATATAATACCTTTCTTTGTCTCTTTTTACAATCTTTGTTTAAAGTCTAGCTTGTCCACTATAGGTATTGCTACTCTGGCTTTCTTTTGACATTCATTTGCATGATCAGTTTTTCTCCACCCCCTCACTTTTCAATCTGCAGGTGTCTTAAGGTATAAAATGAGTATCTTGTGGGCTGCATAGAGATGTGTCTTAGGTTTTTTTTATCCATTCTGACACCCTTTGTCTTTTGATTAGAGACGCTGTCCATTTACATTCAAAGTAATTATTGATAAACATGTACTTAGTGCCATCTTATTACTTGTTTTGTTGTTTCTGGAGATTTCTCTGATCCTTTCTTGTGTTTGTCACTCTCCTCTGCACTCAAAGAGCCCCCTTTAGTATTTCTTTCAGGGCTGGTTTTAGTGGTCATGAACTCCTTTAGTTTTTGTTTTGTCTGGGAGACTGTCTCTCCTTCTACTCTGAATAATAGCCTTACTGGATAGAGTATTCTTGGCTATAGATTTTTCCCACTCAGCACTTTGAATGTATCATGCCATTCCCATCTAGCTTGCCAAGTTTTGCTCTGAAATCTCTAGTTAGCTTTATGGGTTTTCCCTTGCAAGTTAAAGACTTGTTTTGTCTTGCTGTTTTTACAATTTTTTCTTTATCACTGTATTTTGCAAATTTAATTACAATATGTCTTGGTGTTGGCAAAGAGCATTTATTCTTATGTGATCAAAAGAACCATGGAATTTCCCACTGGTGTTTTACATTAAATTTCTGTATGTTTTAGATCATAATATTGCTCATGTTATCTCTGATCATTTTATATGTGCTATAAATAATACTACCCAGTCTTTGTTACCTGTTACTATTTTTTTAATTATTTCATCTAATCTAAATGTTTTTGCAAGTGAAAAAGAGAAGCTCTATAATATGGGAATGGAATGAGGGAACCACTACCTTAGGAGTGCCTTCCTCAAAATAGGTAAGTATTCATACAGTTCCTAGGTCCGGGCATACCTCATAGATATGATGGGTTCAGTTCCAAACCACTGCAATAAAGGAAATATTATAATAAAGTGAGTCAAGTGAATTCTTTAGTTTCCCAGTGCATACTAAAGTTGTTGTTTACACTGTATAATACTCTGTTATATATACAACAGCATGATGTCTAAAAAAAACCCTGTTTTTTTATCAGCTGTGTTCCAGAGACCTGATAATATGTTGGATGCATTTTAGACTTATTATATGAGCTCAAAAATTCCTATTGAAAATGTTGGCCTTTTAATAATATGATCCAATGAGCTTTATTCATCATGTTACTTCCAACATATCACAAAGATATTTCAAAACACTGCCATGTTTATTGTTTTTCGGGAAGTAACTTCCATATAAGTGAAAGTGTTTTCTTTAAACTATCTAATATTTGAGGAAGAATGAGCCATAAGATTTTCTTGGTAGTCAAGTTTTATCTATCAGCATTGTAATCAAAAACAGTTGTGCTATTTGAAGTAAGAGTAAGTGGTGAAAATATAGTCATTGTTTTTGCTGTCATTGGATTTTGTTGTTATTTCCAAAACCTTTCTGTGATGACTCCTCCAGGAATTTTGAAACTGTTTCATCTGAAAATGCAAATTTCCTGGATGCAGTAATGGCCATTTACTACTGGAATCTGAATTGTCACCTTCATTTTCCATTGAAACATATATGAAAATGTATCCATGTATGCAGCATTAATACAATCCTAAAAATTAAGTTTAGATTGAATTATCTACAGGATATCAAAGGACTCTTCATTAGTCTGTCTCATAAAAGTACTGTAAAATTTAACCACAAGAAAATATAGGAGAATGTTTCTACTACCTTTTAGAGAGGTATGGCCTGTAACTGTAAGAATCAGAAACTAACAGCAACGTCCTTTCAAATGTGAAACCTTGATAAAACTACCAGAAAACCTAGTGACAAAACCTAGTGAACAGAAACTCGCAATTGCTGTATACGTGTTTATAACATTTAACATAAAGATAACAAATAGTAATAATGGTATTATCCTAAGTTTTTTAATCAAAATGTAGAGAGGAATGAATGAATGAAGGCAAGTAAAATTATTCTTGATACTTCATTTTATTTAAACAAAATATAAATGGATAAGCTGTTCTTTATATAAGTGATTGGTAAAATCTTTATATTAAAAAGAACACACCAACCACTTAGGAATTAAGGGAAAAGAATATTTCTACGCACATGCACACAAACTTAGCTTTGATTTAAAAATAAGATCTTTGTAGATGTTTCCTTGGGAGGAAAATACATTTAAAAAAATCAAATATAGGAAAAGGCAGAAAATGAGAGCTTTGTAAAGATACCTCTTTCAGGATAATAATTTTAATTTGTTGTTTTAATTTAAAAAGTTTTAATGGAAAAATTAAGCAGGATTCCTTGAAAGGAATACTGAAATACTTTTTATCAGAACTGTTTTGCTCTAAAAATGTGATATACAATGTGAAAAAAAAAAACAACTCTTTAGGATTTAGGGATTTTTTTTGTGTCACCCTGCCTTTTTTTTCCCCCAAATAACTTGAAAACATTTAGCCAAAAGAAAATGCTGTAATTATTAAAGAAAACAACATAATTATTAAGGGGAGTATAAGTTATTGCAGTCAAGTGCCAGGTTTTACTATGTAAAGTGTCAAGAAACACATCTAATATTCCTTTATATAAAAGAGTTTAAGTGTCTTTCTGATTGAGCTTTTATTCTCATATGTTTTTAATTATGAAGATTGCAAATTGTATAGTTAGCTACAGGGAATAATATCCAAAAACACTTACTATTTATGTTTATCAAGAGAAATGAAATAATGCTCACCCAAATTACTTCAATGATATATTCTGAGAAATGAAAAGGACCATGAATATAACTGAAAATGAAGCACATTAATAAAGTCAGCTTCAAAATTATCACGGTATATTATAAAAAGCAACATCCTGCATGTTGGGAGACTTTCAGGAGTCTCTCTTGCTAGTTAAGCACAGGACAAATCCTTTTACCTTTCATCTTTCCCTGGTCTGATATTCCATAGATACATGATACTATCTAGCACCAATATAATGTTATTGAGTAATAGTTAAGATTTTCAGTGGAAGCTACTGTCAGCAAAATATATGAACTTATGCAGGTATGCTATCATGTAGTAATAAGAGCAGCTTAAGAAAATGCTATGGTTACTAATTCACATGAAACTAAGAGTTAAAGTATGTAATTTTTAAGGTCTGGTGAAAAATCTATGAAAATACCAATTGTATTTGAGGTTTACTGTTACTTTTTGAAAAGAATAAATAAGGACCAAGTAGAATAAAAAGTTATTACATAAAATAAAGGCAAAAAGGGAAAGAGATCTTGAAATTGGTAATAAAGAAAATATACTTCTGGTATATATCACAGATTGGCAAATTATGTCCCACGGGCCAAATCCAACCCACCTCATGTTTTTGAAATACAGTTTTATGGGAACTCAGATACACTCATTTGTTTATGTATTGTCATTGACTGCTTTCCCTTTACAACTACAGACTTGAGTAGTTGCTACAGAGACTGGCCCACATCTAAAAGTTTTAGTATCTGACCCTTTACCAGAAAAGTTTGTTGACATCTGGCATAGAGGAATTCCAAGACAAAAATGTTAATTAATACCATGCTAAAAATACAACCCACATCTAAATGCCTCTTAGTTTAATTAGTGTCTTTGGGCTTCTTTATAAATACATATATAAACTATCTCTTCTAAAATGAACATTGATAGAGCATTAAAGATAACAAATTTCAATTCCTAATAGTAAAATTATTCCTTGTAGATATATAATTCACCATTATTTCCGCATTTAGAACAATTTTAATACCTCATTTGATTTAAACTATTTAAAGAAAGAAGGTTACATTATGAGTTGCATAAAATTGGTACACTTCTGAAATAAGTTTCATAATCATGAATTACAGGGAAAGCATACTCTTTGAATTGCAAAGTCATCTTCACTGTCTTTCTTTTCCCATAGAGAAGACTTCCATTCAGGCAGAGTTTCAATATTTTTAAGGCCTCGCCTGGCACATGGTGGGTGCCCTATAAATATGTTAAATAAATGACTTTCTTCTGACAAAACTTTTGTAACCTTTGTCTGTTATCACCTCTGAAAGGAAGATTTCGGTAGTTGTTCATTTTTCTGCAGACAACATTTGGCAGGGAATTAAAAGGAGTCCATGTAAATTATATTAATCATAAGCACACAATTTCCAGAGATTGCATTTCACTTGGAGATAATGAAACAGCCGTGGCTGGTTAGCATTTGATCTACTTCAAACTTCTATTTCTTTCCATTTAAATAAATTTGTGAGTCTCTTTCTTAGACTGAGTTTTTCCAGAAACAGTGTCTTTCTCTTTCCATGACTTTAAATGAATATTGATTTTTTCTTTTGGTTTTAAAAGTTATCCTTTGAGTTTTTAAGATGTATCACTGATTATTATGAGAATTAAATAGCGCAAGTAAAATAACCCACTTTAATTAATCCAGTTGAGCAGTTAATGATCACTTTTTTACATGAAATCCTGTTCCCTTCTTTAGTTGGTCCAGAGGCATTTTTGTCAGGAAGAAGTACAATAGGTATAGTACAGACTTTCTTCATAAAGAGCTGTTCATAAGGTAGAGGCTCTGTAACTGATCCTTTCAGAAGTTGACAGAAGAAAGGAAGAACACAGACAATCACCTGACCCCTTAAAAATAATTTATAATGCAGGAGGTCCAAAATCAGGTTGTTTTATCTTCCACCCAAATGTTTTTACATTTGAAATTCAAGAGCCAAAATTAACCAGCCGTTGAGGGGTATGTCATACTATTGCCATTTTAAAAACAATAGTTTTACTTTATTTACTTACACTTCCTATTATTGATATATTCAAATATTTATACTTTTTCCTGAGAATCCGTTTTTCTTGCCTTTCCATTTATTTAACCACTAAACTTGGTTTAAGTCCTTCAAGTTAGAGCTTTAAAGGGATTTTATTTCAAAATCTAGTTGAGATCAGATTATCACGGGTGCAACTATGAGTCTTTGATAAGATCTTGAGAAATTTGAAGTGGCCCCTGTAGCTTCTCCTCCTCTAGACAAAAGGGCTTCAAAGAAGTAAAAGGACATTGTCTGTCTCAGAGCTCCTTGACTTTTCAGTAGAAATGAGCCTGGATCAAGGGTACATGCCAAGAGAAGTTTTTGTCTGATGGAGTGGCTTATAATCTAATATGCGGGAAGCCCACACATTTTTAAAGGATTTGTGCTATCTTGGACTGACAAGGTTAGGAACTGTTTGAAATGAAAAGAGGGCTCTTGGCCCCCATCTTTCTGTGGGGAGAAAGCAGTCTAGAGACCTACCCAGATGCAAATCTGAGCCATTTCTTCTAGAAGAAGAATGACTCAGAGGATAGAGCCAAGATTACAGAAGGCAGAGTCAAAAAGCCTGAGAACTATTCTCAGGAAGCCAGACAGGTTTTAATCAATAACATTCCTAACCCCCCAGAGCATGATAGATGCAGCAAAGGCATTTGCTTTCAATATGTGATTTAATATGCTATTACAATACAAAATAAAAAATTAAAAAAAAAACACTGCTATTAGAAGCAGACCCAAACAAAAAATTTTCATGAAAATCTAACACAAACATTTTCTTAAATAGGGTAACAATAGGAGCAAACCCCTGTAAGACAAGTAAAGTATGTTCACTACCACTACATCTGTCCTGTTTTTTTTGGAGGCCCGAGGTAGTATAAAAAGAACTGAAAAAAGCTCTTAGGGGTGTAGGATAGGAAAGCAAAAAATTATTTTGGAGATGCTTTTTATCATTCACATAGAAAATGCAAAAGAATCCATAAATTTAGTGAAAGGACAGAATAGAGTTAACATTTATATATACCAGAGGGAAACACCTAGAAAACAAAAATAAAAAGGTATTGTTTGCAATAGTGTAAATACCATAGAAAAATATAAGAATTGGCCTATCATAAGATGTATAAAATCTCTATAGCTAAATTATAAAACTTTAAAAACTATTAAAAATAACAAAAACTGCAGAAATACACTATATTTATAGGTAGGAAAACTTAATATTGTAACCTGCAGATTTAATACAATTCTAGTAGAAATTTTTGTTGGTCATTTTTAATGGAAATTGTTCAGATTATTATTAATTTATATGAAAGAATAAAGAGCTAATAAATAACCAGGGTTCATTTGAATAAGTCCAGGAGGAAGAGTTTGCCCTACTAGGTATTTTGGAGCCATAATATTGGATATAGTATAACACTAGAGCATGGGTAGGGGTGCCTGGGTGGCTCAGTCGTTAAGTGTCTGCCTTCGGCTCAGGGCGTGATCCCGGGGTCCTGGGATTGAGCCCCGCATCCCCGCATCGGGCTCCTCTGCTGGGAGCCTGCTTCTTTCTCTCCCACTCCCCATGCTTGTGTTCCCTCTCTCGCTGGCTGTCTCTCTCTCTATGAAATAAATAAATAAAATCTTAAAAAAACAAAACAAAACACTAGAGCGTGGGTAGATAATACGAGCTTGTAAAAAGTAATGATCATCGTGGAATTCAGAATGATACATGTTTAGACTGAGGTAGGTAGGAAAATAAGATACAGAGTAATAGTATTTTTAAAAAGAGAAATTCTTTAAATTGTCTGCTGTTTCAGGGGCGCTTGGGTGGCTCAGTCGTTAAGCGTCTGCCTTCGGCTCAGGTTATGATCCCAGCCCCAAGTTGGGGCTCCCTGCTCAGCGGAGAGCCTGCTTCTCCCTTTCCCTCTGCCCCTGCTGGTGTTCCCTCTCTAGCTGTCTCTTTTTCTGTCAAATAAATAAATCAAATCTTTAAAAAAAATAATAAATTGTCTGCCATTTCATCCACTGAGAGTGAACAAGACATTAGAGATATAAAAATGGTGATCTCTCATGGATATCAGTTCCTGAAAACCTCACATGATGTGAGGATCCAGCCTAACTGGATGTGATTGTAGTGTATAAATATAAGTAGTTTCTTTATGATGTGGCATCTTAACTCAAAACAAGTGCTTCTTAGATTCAGCTGGGGAACTAGCCCCTGAAGAAAACAGTATACTTACTGAGCGGTGGAATCTCATCTAATATGACACTTACCTAAGATATATTGAGAATAGTTTTACTACCCATAGTTTTCATCTTATTAAATTATGAGCATATACACTCACATTGTAGCATAACTATTTTGTATGGATTAACAATTTTTACCTTAGACATTTTATTTCTGTACCAAACAACATTTAATTAGCTGGGGCAATTATAATATTATTCATAATAAGGGTTTCTGTAATTGTTTTTATTTTATTTTAGTTTTTTATTGAATTATAGTAGACATATAGTATTATATTAGTTTTAGGTGTACAATATAGTGATTCGACAATCCCTTACATTGTAGAATGCTCACCAAGATAAGTGTAGTTAACATCTATCACCATACAAGGTTATTACAATATCATTGACTATTTTCCCTATGCTATACTTTTTATCCCCATGACTTATTTATTTTATTGTATTTGACTCCTACACAAATTTGAGCTTCCTAATAATATCTTCTTTGGCAAGCACTGTACCTCCAGCATATACTAAGAACACAGTTTGCTGAGGAATGAAGGAATGAATGAATGCATGCATGAATGAGGAGGCAAATTTACATGATGATTAAGAGTATAAGCTTTAGAGTTAAAAAGATCTGGTCCCTTTTTCTTTCTTTCTTTCTTTCTTTCTTTCTTTCTTTCTTTCTTTCTTTCTTTCTTTTTTTTTTTTTTTTACTAGTTAATGTGAATTGTAGGATTTAGTCTTTTTGAACTGTTTAGTCAAAAAAGTAGATAATGATAGCAACCACCCCTTGGAGCTGTTGTGATGATTAAAAGCATACATGTATGTAAAGTACATAGTGTGCCTAACACATATTACACACTCAATAAATTTAAGTCATTATTGCCATCATATTTATTATTATTACTATTATTAAGAATGCTTTTTAAACTAGAACTTAGCATTACGCAATGGTACGCAATTAGAATTTACTGGAATATTTAACATTTGGGAATGTATTATAATATCTAAACTAAGAAATGTATTACATTTATGAAGTCATAAAGACTAAGATGTTTATAGTAGATACTTTATTAGGCACTAAAAGTTTTTCATCTTAGTGGTCTTTATGTTCTAGAAAAGATCACTTAAACATCTTTGATTTTTCTTTACTAAGCAGGAAATGTTGAATGTAGAACAAACGTTTGGTATAGTTCTTCCTTTCTGAACAAGAAGGATAAGCCAACTTTTCTAATGAGTTGCAAAGTGCTAGACCTTTCCAAAATCCTCTCTTTATTGCAAAATTATTCCAAGTGGTTTTTAAAAGCTTCTGATTAACCTTTGAGGAAGAAAACAGATCTACAGCACCGTGAAACACAGTGCCAGAAATTTCTTTTCCTTCAGTTTGGTAATAAGCCAGATCCATTCTGTATCGTTATATGTTGGGGAAATTTTGTAGGTGGCCTGGAACCTCCATTCTTAGATTACCAGAAAAATGACAAGCATGGCAGTCAAGGAGGCTGGCCATAAGCTTCTGTAGACTTTGATTCAGTGCTTTCCTCCAGAGAACCTGACGGGTAGGATTTGTGTTAGACATTGAAGGTCCTAAAACTATCTATCAAACAGAATTCTGATTTTTAGTATCTTGGAGTTAATTTCAAATTCCAAAAGAAACCTACAAACTCGAGCAGTGTAGTTTGGCCGAGAAACGGAGTGGTAGGAGATGGTCAGAGGGATGATGAGGGGCAGCATCAGGTAAGGGCCTTGCAAGTTATGATAAAGATTAGATTTTTAAAAATCCACATATATTTTGGAAACTGAGGTAAAGTATATACATATATACATTGAAATACACAAATTTTTAAATGTTTGATAAGCTTAATAAATGTGGTAATGTAATCACCATCTCAGTGAAGATACAGAACATTTCCATTACATCAAAGTTCCCTTGTCCTCTTGTCCTGACAGTGCCCAATGCCATAGAACCAATTGCTTTGGTTTCTATCATCATTGATGAGTTTTTCCTGTTTTTGAACTTCATACAAATGTAATCATACAATGTTAACAGTGTGTGCTATTTTATGTCTGGCTTGCTTCTCTCAGCGTAATGTTTTGGAGATATGTTCCTACTGTTGCATGCGTGAGTAGCTTGCTCAGGTACAAGTCTTTGTATAGACACATACTTTCATTTTTCTTTGGGTGAATACTTAAGTGTAGAATGGCTGAATCATATAGTAGGTGTACATTCGATTTTTTAGAAACTGTCAAGCTGTTTTTCACAGTGCATTTACCATTTCACATTTCCACTGGCAGTAAGAGTTCCAGTTCCAACACATTCTTGCTATCACCTGTATGAGCTGTCTTTTTAATTTTAGCCTTTCAAATGTAATGGTATCCCTTGTGGTTTTAATTAGTATTTTCCTTATAATAATCATGTTGAACATCTTTTTAGGTACTTATTTATCAAATGTTTATCTTCTTTGGTCAAATGTCTGATAAAATCTTTTGCCCATTCTTTTCATTGTGGTCCTTGTTATCTTAATAATGAATTTTGAGAGTTCTTTATGCATTCTAGATACAAGTACTTTATCAGATACATGATTTGTAAATATATTCCCAGTTTGTGCATATGTTTTGTGTGCATGCCTGTGCTTGTTCATTTAATAGGATGTTTTGTAGAGCAAATTTTTAAATTTTATGAAAGCTAATTAATCATGTATTTCTTTTAAGGACCTTATGTTTAGTTTTATATCTAAGAAATCTTTGATGCCAAGTCACAAATATTTCTCTTTGTATTGTCTCCTAGAAATTTTTAGGTAGTGGTTTTGCGTTTAGGTGTAGCATATATTTTTAGTCAATTCTTGTAAGTTGCAAGGTATAGACTAATGTTCATGTTTCTGCCTATGGATATCTAAATGTTCCAGCGCTGTTGAAAAGACTATACTATCTCCACTAAATTGTATTTTCACCTTTGTCAGAAGTCAGTTGTCCAAACATATGTAGATCAGTTTCTGGTGTCTCTATTCTGTTCAGTTAATCTCTTTATGACAAAGCAGCACTGTCTTGATAACTGCAGTGTTAAAATAAATACTGAAATGAGATAATGTCATCTTTTTGGAAGTTTCAAAGACTCTTCTATGAAGTCCTCTTTGATGTTGTATTTTCTTTGTATTTCCACATAAATTATAAAATCAGCTTGTTAAGTTCTACAAAAAATGTTATGGAAAACACAGTTGATTTGGATCTATCAATTCGGGGAAATTGACAGAATATGAATCATCTGATTTATGAATACAGCATATCTCTATTTATTTAGTTTTCTTTTTTTCCCTAAGCAATATTTTAGAGCTTCAGTGTCATATGTATCTCTTTTAATATGTTTCCCTGAATAGACAGTATTATATATGAATAAAGGCAGTTTTAATTTTTTCTTTACAATCTAGATATATGTTATTTCATTTTCTTGCCCTTACTGCACTGGGTAGTATCTCTAATACAGTGTTAAGTAGAATTTACCAGGCAAACCATCTGGCCCTGGGCTTTACTTTGTTGGGAAGTTTTGATTACTCATTCAGTATTTTACTCATTATTGGTGTATTCAGATTCTCTATTTTTTTGTGAATCAGGCGTGGTAGCTTATATCTTTCGAGGAATTTATCTGTTTCTTCTAAGCTATCCAGTTTGTTGACATTTAATTGTTCATAGTTGTCTCATGATGTTTGTATTATCTTTGTTATCAGTTGTAATGTTTCCTCTTTAATTCTTGACTTTATTTACTTGAATCTTTTTTTTAATAGTTCAGCTAAAGGTTGTCAATTTTGTTTATCTTTTTCAAAAAAAAAATCAGCTCTTAGTTTTGTTGATCTTTTCTGTTGTTTTTCTGGTGTTTATCTCACTTATTACTGCTCTGGCCTTGGTTATTTCCTTCCTTCTCATAACATTGGGATTAGTTTGCTCTTGTTTTTCTAGTTCCTTGAAGTAGAAGTTCAGGTATTGTATTTGAGATCTTGCTTTTTTCTTTTTTTATTTTCTGTCTTTTTTCTTTCTTTTTTTTTTTTTTGATCTTGCTTTTTTCTTAATGTAGGTGTTTATCATTATAAACTTTTTTTCTTAGAACTGTTTTTGTTGCATCCCATAAATTTTGGTTTGTTGTGTTTCCATTTACGTTTATTTCAATGTATCTTTTGCTGACTTCAAAAATTTTTTTTGACTCATTGGTTGTTCAGGAGTATGTTGCTTAGTTTCCACCTATTTGTGAATTTTTCCACTTTTCGTCCTTTTATCGATTCCTAGTTTCATACCATTTTGATCAGAATAGATACTTGGTATAATTTGTCTTACTATATTTGCTAAGGCTTGTTTTATGACAAACATTATCTGTCCTTGAGAATATGCCATGTATGTCTGAGAAGAATGTGTATTCTGGTGGTGTTGGAATGGTCTGTTATGTCCATTGTTTCCTTACTGCTTTTCTGTCTGGACGATCTACCCATTGTTAAAAGTAGAGTATTGAAATCCTCTACTGTTAGTGTGCCTTTGTCCTTTACTCCCTTCAGATCTGTTAGTATCTGCTTTATATATTTAGGTGCTTCATTGTTGGGTACATAAATATTTATAATTATTACATCCTTTTGATGAATTGACTGACTTCTTTATCATTGTATGTGCTTTGTTTCTTGTTACAGTTTTTTTTTTTTTGTTTGTTTGTTTTTTTTTTTTTACTTGAAGTCTATATTGTCTGATATAAGTGTAGCCACCCCTGCTTTCTTTTGGTTTCCATTTTCATGAAATGTCTTTTTCCATCCCTTCTCTTTGAGTCTGTGTGTGCCCTAAAGCTGAAGTAAGTCTCTTGTAGGCAACATACAGTTGGTCTTCTTCTCTAATCCATTCAGCCATTCCCTGTCTTTTGATTGGAGAATGTTTACCATTTACATTTAAAGTAATTACTGGTAGGTAAGGATTTACTAATGCCATTTGTTAATTGTTTTCTGGATTTTTTTAAAAAAGATTTTATTTATCTGACAGGGAGAATGCACACAGGCAGGAGGAGCAGCAGGCAGAGGGAGAGGGAGGAACAGACTCCCCACTGAGCAAGGAGCCCCATGCGGGGCTCAATCCCAGGGCTCAAACACAAGGGATGACCTGAGCCGGAGGCAAATGATTAATGGACTGAGCCACCCAGGCACCCATGTTTTCTGGATGTTTTTTAATTCCTTTATTCCTTTCTTTCTGTCTTCCTTTGTGAATTGATGATTTTCCGCAGTGGTATATTTTGATTCCCTCCTTTGTATTTTGTGTATCTACTGTAGGTTTTTGTTTTGTGGTTACCATCAGGTTTACATAAAATATCTTATAACAGTCTCTTACCTTTGATCATATACAAAATCTCAACCCTTTTATTTCTCCTATTTTGTTTTTGCTATCACAGTTTAGATCTTTTATATTTTGTATTCTTTAACAAAGTATTGTACCTACAGTTGTTTGTAATACTTTTCTCCTTTAACCTTTATAATAGTTAGTGATTAATATACTGCCACATTATAGTATAATATTAGAATATTCTGAATTTGCCTATATTTTCACATGTTTTCAAGTTACTAAATCCTCTCTTCCACATTTTGTGGAAAATAAAATGTGCTTCCCTAATCTTGTGAAGTGTGAATGTGAATTTCAGGAGGATTATAAGAATATCTTTTCTAGCACTAATTTCTTCTTCCTTTTGATTTATTATTCACTCATATCTCTTATCATTTAGCTATGTTCTTTTGTTACTCCACAGATCATAGAGCATAGTCTTTCTAGGCTTTCACACAACAGCAAGCACACTAGCCATTTGTGTGTAGTAGGTTTTAATAAAGATGTGGTACAATGGAAAGGGAGCTGTGTTGCTGCACTTAAAAACAGTCTTTTAGTTAAGGCTACCACTAAGAACATCTTACTAAAAGGTTTCTGTAGTCATGTAGAACTGTTTCTATTTTACAGTCATGTTGGTAATTCTCTTTTTGTTTTTTCTTTACTTTGAAAACTTAATCTCTTTTGGGGTGCCTGGGTGGCTCAGTTGGTTAAGCGTCCGACTCTTGGTTTTGGCTAGGTCATGATCTCAGGGTGGTGGGATTGAGCCCTGAGATGGGCTCCATGCTCAGCGTGGAGTTTGCTTGAGAGATTCTCTCCCTCCCCTTCTACTCCTCTCCATACCCCTACCCCACTTGTGCTCTCTCTCTCTCTCTAAAATCAATCAATCAATCTTTAAAATCTTTAAAAAACCCCCAACAGTTATTGATGGTACACTTGATAATGTGGTGCATTCCTGTTCCTTTCTTCATCTGTTATAATGATAGATGAAAATATTTGTCATTATTTGCTTATGTCTCCCTAGCTTTCATCTAGTGAGCACCTTTAAGAAACCATGTTTCTGTGGTCCAACTCTGCACCAAGTGCTGAAATACATGGGTTCATGCCTAGTTAGTGCTGCCATTTAAATGGAATTTTCTCATTTGTGACCTGTGACTAGGAATCACTAAAACAAAGTTTCTTTTGTGGTTCAGATGTTCAAATTAATATGACTTATTACAAACAGATTATAAACCAGAAATACTATATAGATATCAAGTATTATTATGTTTCTCATTCATTCTTATTCATTCTTTCATTCAGAAATATTTCATGACTATCTGAAATGTTGCAGCAGTCTTGGTGATTCCAGATATTGAGGACATAAAGGAAAAGTCCCTATCCTCAGGGACCTTATATTTCTTACAAATTTAAGAGGGGTATTTTTTGGTAAAATATAAGATTTTTATTTTTTTCTTCTGTGAAGAGATAAAGAATTTTGGACTTATTTCTGTGGGATTCTATCTAGTTAGTAAATCTTACAGACATCAGCTAAAAGTTGATCGAACAGTCGAGACAACTTCTTATTTAACATGAAAACAGTAAGAACAGCCATAGGAGGCAATATAAACAGTACATTGTTTGACTGCACCAGTGTGAGGAAAGAAAGAAATGGTGTGTGTGTGTGTTGGGTGGGGGGAGTTAATTGTGGAGCCTTTTCTCTTTGAGATTTACCTTTTAATATATTCATTTTAAAGACATTTCATTTATTAATGATCATAGAAATGGAGATTTCAAAGCAAGGCATTAAGATAGAACTGAGAGCAATGAATTGCCTAATAATGAATTGGAACCAGACCTATGAGCCAAAAAAGATTGATACACAGTTTTCATGACTTAATATCATTCCTCCCAAATATCAGTGCTACATATATATTAGATTGGGATTTCAAAATTACAGCATGTGCTAACTTCCCAAATGATCCTAAAATGTCTTCATTCCAGTTTATAATAAAAAAGGACAGTTTATGAATTAGAAGCCAGAGAATATGATTTTCTTGACTTTTTGGCAGTAAAGCTGTTATCTCTCACATAAATCAGATGACAGCTTCTTCATTAGCAGCCAGGAAATCAATATTTAAAACCCTTTAATTATCAGGTGCGTGGACATGTTACCACCCTTTTGTGATATCATGGCTTGTTACCATGGAAATAAGGTACACATAGATTAGTCTCTACTGCAAGAACCATTAGTTACTGGGCAAATGATCACATTTGGATCACATTCCATAAGATGGAAAAGTAAATTCCTCATGCTTTTGCTGAAAAAAAATACTGAATGTAAAGGAGAAAATGAAAAGAAAGAAGAAAACTCTATTGCCTGTGAAATTAGGAGACAGCCACACTTCCAAATCAGAATCTATGAAATACTTTTGCTGAAAGTAATGAAAGATAAATAAAGCTGAGGAAGAGCAAACACATACCCCTGCAGATAAAAGTCAGTGTGCAGAATTGTCCAAGAGGTGAGGGCATAATTTGAGCTAATGATTCCTTACTTGTAATAATAATATCTAACTGTGCATACATTTTTGTCTTTATTAATAAGTTCACTAAAATAAGAAATACAATAAATAAATGTGCATACAAGCCACAGTACGTGTTTCCCCTATAAACAAAGTAGGCAGATCAGGTTTTAAACACATATACACGCGCACACACACAGACATTAGAACTGTGAGAATTGGAGTTTTAGCATGATAAGATAGTGAATAAATGAAACATTGCAATTAGCTCTGCGGTGGTAGACACTGAGATAGGTCAGCTGAGAAGCAAATATTCACTCTCCAGAAAGACTGTGGATGTGAGGCTTCCCTGTAAGCAAGGCAGCCTTCTGTTAGTTAATGGAAGACCATATCCCCAAGGTGGAATGTTAGTGAAAATAATTATTCTTAAACCAAAACTTTATGTCTCATGGAATTGAGCTCCAGTTGCTCACAAGCATAACCCACCCATTAATATACTCACTCCCTGGAATAAAGCGTTATGGATCCAGTCCTTATGAAACAGCAAGAAATCCCTGCATCCTAATTCTGGGCTCACCATTCTTGGATTGAGTCAGTAAGGCTTTGTCTACTGCTTTACCCAGTGCATCTGATGTTATGTTCCAAAATTCAGTTTTTAACTACTTCTAAAATTTCTGTAGTTTCCTGATACTAGGACCCCTTCCATTAGAAAAGGTGTAGCTTACCTGTGGAAAAAATCCATGGACACTGTTATTTTGACAATCTAATATGGAAATAAATCTGTTTTGTTTTCTAATTAATCCTTTCATTTCATTTATCTATAATGATCATCATTTCCTCAAGATCCATATTCCCAAATCAATCTCACTATCTCTGGTTCTCTACATTGAACACCGTTCTCATAGTCTCCTCCTGGGACTTTTTGTTTTCTGTGGCTGCCGTGACAAATTTCCACAAACTTGATGGCTTAAAATAACAGAATTTATTCTTTCACAGTTCTGGAGGTCAGAAGTCTGAAATCATTTTCATTGGGCGAAAATCAAGTTGTCAGGAGGGCCACACTCCCTCCATGGGCTCTAGGGAAAATCCATTTCTTGCCTCTCCCAATTTATGGTTATCACTAGCATTCCTTGGCTAATAGCTGTGTCACTCCAGTCTCTACCTCTGTCTTAATATACCCTTCTCTAAGGGTAAAGCTCCCTCTGCCTCCAAGGATCCACGTGATGGCATTTAGGGCCCACACAGATAATGCAGAGTTATCTGCTCATCTGGAGGTCCTTGATTTAATCACATCTGCAAAGACCTTTTTCTTTCTTTCTTTCTTTTTTTTTTTCCCCAAATAATGTAACATTCCGAGGATTAGGACTTGATACCTCTGGTGCCACCATTCAACTCACTGTAGACCCCATAGATCTAAATGTTTGTTCATTGTTCAAATATCAGGCATATAGGTGGTCTTTATCTCTGTTTCAGATCTGATATGTGTGATTAATTAACCTACTCCTCTAAATTTGGTCCAGTAGGGTCTTCTATTTATTCATTAAAGAACTTATGTATTATATAAAAACCTATCCTTCCCACCATTAACTCCCTGGGAAGGTAGACTCAGAGCTTTACACTTCCTTCAGCCAACATTTATTTATTTATTTATTTATTTATTTATTTATTTATTTATTTAAAGATTTTTATTTATTTATTTCTCAGAGAGAGACAGAGCACAAGCAGGCGGAGCAGCAGGCAGAGGGAGAAGCAGGCTCCTCACAGAGCAGGGAGCCTGATGGAGGACTCGATCCCAGGACCCTGGGATCATGACCTGAGCTGAAGACAGGCACTTAACTGACTGAGCCACGCAGGTGTCCACATCAGCCAGCATTTAAACCAGACTTCCACTGCACTTAGTGTGGACTTTGTAACCTGTACTTTAAACCTTTACTTGGATTCCTGACTCCACAAATGTCTTGGTCATGTTTCCTACCTAAAATAACTACTACTATAAAACACACTGTATAAAGCCTCATGTGTTCTCATTGATCTTCTTGGCCTTTCTTTTTCAGCTCTGTCAAAATTGTATGTTGATGGTTCATATAGTTGTATTTTAACTGCCTAAAAGGAATTTTACAATAGGTCATATCTTCGATTTCCTGTTTAAATCTTTAAGAGATTGACAGTTAAAGAGTTCTTGGACCCATTTTCCTTCTGTGGAAATTATAGGTTGTGGATCCAATATCTTTTGGTATATATTATTTTTAATAGGGTTGACCTCTTAGATTTGACCTCTAAGACATAAGCCTTTCAATCATCCCCCTTCGTATTTTTGTCACCTGATAATCTCCTACTTTGCTGTTATCTTTCTGAAGTTAAACTGTATCCTGAGACTAGTTCTTTATTCACATAAAATAATAATCATATTGCTAAATATCCTAATGAAACTCTTGTGCTTAGATTGATATAAATAGTATTAAGAGGCATCTGTTAAGAATGAACATTTTCAGGGGCACCTAGGTGGCTCACCTGGTTAAGCATCTGACTCTTAGTTTTGGCTCAGATCGTGATCTCATGTGGTGAGACCAACCCCTGCCACTATTAGTGCTCCATACTCAGTCGGGAGTCTAGTTGAAGGTTCCTTCGCTCTGCTCCTTTCCCAACTTGCACTCTCTCTCTCTCTCTCAAATAAATAAGTAAATCTTGAAAAGAAAAGAAAAAATGAAAATGTTCAGATCTATTTAATTAGACTTACTGAGTTCGAACTTAAATGTAGTGAGATCTCCAGGTGATTTATACTTCACGTTAAAGTTTGAACTACTTCTAAATCAATTCTAATGTAATATCTAAACATATAATTTATAAGCTTAGTAATTGTATTTTTATTTAAATTTATAATAATTTCATTTAGGGTTTTCCTCTAAGCCAATTGGTAGTGACTAATTACGCCAATCTTTTAAGTAATTTCTTTTACCCCGAGGAAGGAAGAAAAGAATGGGGTAAAGAGATTAGTTATTTCCTTCCTACACTCCAGGAATTAGGAGGAAAATGATTTTGAAGGGCACCAACTTATTGGATGAATAAACGAATATAAAATCTCTAGCAGGGATGTCTGAGCGGCTCAGTCAGTTAAGTGTCTGCCTTCGGCGCAGTTCATGATCCCAGGGTCCTGGGATCCAGCCCCGCATCGGGCTCCTTGCTCAGAGGGAGTTTGGGGAGAATTGCCATCTCTGTTCTGTGTGCTCCAAATCATTAAATGTAAAATGGTACACCTCCTCATTTATTTAGGAGTTTTTCAGTGCTTTGCAAGAAAGATTGTAGTTTTATCTATATGGTTCTTGTACATGTTTTATACATATGTTACAAAGAACTTTCACAGTCATTTTTATATTATAAATAGTAATCTTTTCATTATTAGTGTTTATTGATGAAGTTTGACATTCACATGATTTTACCATATTGATTTTGTGTTTTAAGCTATTCTGATTACTGAATTTATTTCTCCCAGTTTGTGTTTTCTACTTGTCCTGCTCTATGTTTCTTCTGTACTCTCTTGTCTTCCTTTGTGTTGATTGCCTTTTTTAATTCCATTTTCCTTAACTAACCTCATATTTTACATTCTTACTCTTTAATAGCTACGCTAAGAATTTTAAAGGCTATACTTAGGGTTTTAACATCTAAAATTAATAATAACTTTATCTCCCAACTGAGGACTTCAGGGATCTTAGAACACTTATTCCAGTACCCTTTGCCTGTTTACATGCTGTATCATTGTCATTTATTTTATCTCCCACTTTGTTTTTCTTTTAAGGTGTTTTATGTTATATATAGACATCAGTGTATATATTTATCTACATAGGAATGGACTGAACGTTTGTGTTTCTCCAAAATTCATATGTTGACATACTAACCCCCAATGTAGTAGTATTAGGAAGTGGGGCATATAGGGAGTAATTGGATCATTAGAGCGGAATGGGTATGATGGAATTAGTGCCCCTTTTAAGTAGAGACACACAAGGCTTGTTTCCTTTCTCTACACCCTCTGTCATTTGAGGATAACGATGAGAAGATAACGATCTGTAAACTAGGAAGCAGACCCTCACCAGACACCAGATCTGGTGACCTTGATCTCAAACTTCCCAGCCTCCAGAGCTGAGAAATAAAGGCTTGCTGTTTAAGCCACCCATGCTATGGTTGTTTGTTATAGTAGCCTGAGCTGACTGAGACACATTAACCATTTTCTCAACTCTCCTTTCTTCTTGTGGAACAGACCTTCCCTCTAAGAATCCCTTTTCTGTTGCTGGAAGTGTGTGTTTAAATTGTCTTTCAATGAGGATTCCCCAATGGAACACAATTTTTTTTTGTTGTAAATATCTTTTTTTCCCCCACTGGGAATATTGAGTTTTATTTTTGTTGAATATAGATTTTGAAGTTGACAGGTATTTCTCTCAGCACATTGAAGATGGCATTCCACTGATATTTAGCTTCCATTTCTTACTTAGAAGTAATTTCTCCTTGGGATGCCCCAGTGGCTCAGTTAGTTAAGTGTCTGACTTGCGATTTCAGCTCAAATCATTATCTCATGGGTCATGGGATCAAGCCCTGCATCAGGCTCCATGCTCAGTGGGGAGTCTGCTTAGGATTCTCTCTATCTCTCTCTCTGTCTCCCCCCCCCATGCCCCTCCCCCCACTCACATGTGCACTCTTTCCCTCAAATAAATATGTTTAAAAACAACTTAGAAAAATGAAAGTAATCTTTAGCTATATTTTATATCTTATTTTTATGTAGATTTATTTTTATCTTTCTACCTTTATATAACTGGTCTTCTTAGTTCTATAGATTCAGAAGAATCCTCAACCATTATTTCTTCAATATCAGCTCTGCTCTGTTTTCTTCTGTTCTCTCAGTTCCCTCTGTAACTGTTTGCAGTTCAGTTCATAATCACTGACAAACATTCTCTGCTTGACCAAACTCTAGTCAGGCTCCTCTGAACTCTTTTTCAACTAGGTCACATCTGAGGGCATGTCCTCGAGAGACCAGTTTTAGTAAGAATCCTGCTAGATCTGTTTAGCCAGAATTCCCGCCTACACTATCTGATAACCCTTAATATCTGACCAAATTCCTCATCTCTCACTACCTCCCAGGTGATGTCTGATGATCCTGCTTGCCTTCAGCTAGAATCCTATTAGATCGGTTTTGCCAAAATTCACTCTTATCCCCAATTTTTTCTCTTAATAATCTTCTACATACCATATACTCTGCTTCTTGGCTATAAATTCCCACTTTCCATATTGTATTTAGAGTTGAGCACAATCTCTCTCCCCTACTGGAAAACCCCATTGCAGTAGTCCCCCCTACCTATTGTGGTAGTCCTGAATAAAGTCTGCCTTCCCATTTTAGTAAGTGTCACTCTAAGTTTTCTTTAACACCATCTATGTAGGGCACATTTTGGTAGGAATATATGTGATAAACAGCTTATGGTTATAAATTCGGAAAATATTTATTTTTTTCCTTTTCTATGCTCAGTGTCAGAGTTTGAAACAGGCAATTTTCCTTAAGGGGAAATTGAAGTTTACTACTGGGCTATTGGTGTGGCCCTTACGATCTCATTTTGTGGTGGTAATCTGTTAAGACATCTCAGTTTGAGTGGGCCCTGGGGCTTGGTTTCCTAACCACTGAATTCTGAAGTGCTTCAAAATTAAAGCTTAAATTAACTCATTTTGGTAAATGTCCTTAAGGATAAAAAAAAAAAACCTCAGCTTTTATGTCATTTACCTTTATCAGCATCTGATTATTGCTTACTTTTTTTTTTTTTTTAAAGATTTTATTTATTTATCTGACACAGAGACAGCCAGTGAGAGAGGGAACACAAGCAGGGGGAGTGGGAGAGGGAGAAGCAGGCTCCAAGCAGAGGAGCCTGATGTGGGGCTCGATCCCAGAACGCCGGGATCACGCCCTGAGCCGAAGGCAGACGCTTAACGACTGAGCCACCCAGGCGCCCCTATTGCTTACTTTTTTTGACAGTTCTTGGATGCATTTAAGGTGATTTATAAAATAAATATATATTGTTTTGCATTTTTAGTTACATACATTGGTTATGTGTATCCAGGGAAAATGCCATACTGTTAGACAAGCATAAGAATATCTTACCTTGGTGAAAGAAAATTGTTTTATTTTTTAAGTCTTTGAGAGAGAGTGAGTATATCTGTAGGTTTTACCTGAAACACCAAATATGTGACTCTGCGTAGGTAATCTTTCATGTAAATATAATTACATATGGCTTCACTATTCACAAATGTAGGTAGACCTTTACATTTGCATCTTATATTTTGTTCTTTTTAGTATTTTGTGTATTTTATTGCTTTAAATCAACTCCATCCAAATAAAAGGGAAATAAAAGGCAGCAATGAGTGGCAGTTGTCAGCCCAAATTCTAGAGTCTTGGCTTTTCTGCTTAATAGTTATGAGATCGTGGGAAGTTATTTAATTTCTATATGCCTCACTTTATTTGTAAGAAGAGAATAATGATATTTAAGACATACGGTTATTCTGAGGATTAAATGGGTTAATATGGTTAATGTGTTCACTACCACAATAAGAATGCCTTGCAAATAGTAAGTCGTTTGTAAGTATCTAATATCATTATTATAAAGAAAAACATTTAAGCCCCAGAACATAATTTTTCAGTCCTTAGGACTTGAAAGGAAAATATAAAATAGTAACTTAAACTTTAGACTTTTTTAGTCATGGCTTTTGTTCCCAGTAATAAGCATAATCAAAAGTTAGCTTTTAGAAACTATCTTGTATTTGTTTTTAGATTCTTCCCTGGTTACTAACATAAAGAAGCAATGTGTTTTGGTATTCATGATGCTATTGGTGCTTATTTCATTATGGGTCTTCCAAATGTGGAAGACATAATGGGTTTCAGAACATCCCTGACAATTACTCAAAAAGCCTCAAATATGCCATAACACTTAAAGAAATAAGAATAACTCTGCTTTTAAGGCAGCCTGCCCTGTTGTTGTTGGATGGCTGTAATTTTTATAAAGTTCTGCTTCCTCCTGTATTAAAAACAACTCCCCTCTAACTTGATGCTTCGTATTTTGTTCTGCCATCTAAATGATGTATCTACTCCATCTTCTTGTCAAAATGGAAACTACTACTTACTCTACAAATAAATGAATTGAGTATTTTAAAAGCTTGTTGGGGAAAATAAGTATCTGAAATGTTAGCTCTCCTTCCTTCATTTTCTTTCTTTCTTTTTTTTTTTTAATAAATCTTTAAACTTATTATTCCCTGTCTTTTCTCCTCTCTTTTCCTTATTCCCATCACAGCCTTCAGAAAAATATATGTTACATGCCGTCAAGCCGTTCCTTGTTTACAGTTTTCCACAAACCTGACCTTTATGAAATGGTTTCACAGCTATTCACCATTCTGGCCTTTTCTTTCATCACTTCGGTTTTCCAATCACCATCTTTAAAATGTAGCTCAGAGTACTGAAGAAAGTGCTCATCTCATTTCCTCCATTGCCCTAGCTACCATGGTGTTGATAACTTAGTTTTATATACCAAATCCAAGTTGGCTCACAATGAGCTTGAGGTCCTTCAAAATTCTTCATGGGCTTTCTACGTGAATTGCTTTAATTAATGATTCCAATATTCAAATTGCAGTTGTATGCTTGAACATTTAGCCTAAAACCAGCGTTTTGTATTTATGCCTCTTTAATTATATTTTATTACTTTTGTCCATACTTTCAACCTGTTAAGATGTTTCCTTCTTGATTTGATAATTCTTCCATTATGTGCCAATGGAAATTTGAAAAATCTGCCTTACATTGTTTTGTCCAAGTTATTGAGAACATTATTCACATATTCTTTTAGCACCCCCCTCAGATACCAACCTATTGATAAACATATCTGTTCATTTATTAAAGCCATTATGTCACCCCAAACTCTATTACGATGTGAAAACATTTTCTGTGCTTTCAATAAAGATGTGTTAAAAGACTTTATTAAATGCCAGGCAAAGTTTTAAATTTATTACATACGTGCTATTCATCTGGTCTGCCAACCTGGAAACTATCCTCGAAAAACAAACTATTTTAATTTTCCATGACATCCTAAGTCAATTCATTCTTATTCCTAGAAAATGTGTCTTTATTTAAATGTTCATGAGCCATCTGTACAAAAATCTTTTCTAGAATTTTGCCAAAGTATATTTTAAATGTATTTAACTGTAGCATATAAAATTCCTTTTTCCATGTCTGAAAATCTGGAACAACATGTGCTAGTGTTTAGATATCTGGCAGATCTCCTGTAGTCAGTGGATTCCCAAACTTACTGAAAAGGCGTTATGTTCTCTTCACATCTGATGAATTTATTTTCTCAATACCCAGTAACTTAATTCCTCTGAATACAGGTGCTTTGAATTCATTTAGAAAGATGGACTACTTCACTGTCTTATTTGGTATCTCCTGTTTTAAACACTTTACAATGTTTGTAATATTTGTTCCACTCCTTCCAATTTGAAGATAATTCTGGTAGATGGAGAAGATAGAAGCAAACACAGCTTGTGTAATATTACTTCTTTTTTCTCATCTATCATTACTTTATGAAAAATGGAGTTGACTCCTTATTTTATTTTATTCATCTATTTTAGAATTGTTTTTAGTCTTCTTAATTTTCTTTATTTTTAAGCTTTAATATTACATTATGGCTATTGTTCTAATGAATTGCAGCCTTTAATATTGTTGATGCTCTTTGATCATGGGCCGTCTATTTCCTAGTTCTTTAAATCTTGGTTTACCCGCAGTTTTCTTATCTGGGCACGTTTTTTGTTTTTTTGTTTTTTGTTTTTTGTTTTTTTTTTAATTGGCTGCTTGTCCTCATCTAAATTTTATGAAACTTTGTTTGAACACTTTACCGTCTTTGGTCACAGTATACTAGAGCTTCTTGTTGTGAGACAAAACATAGCTTTTGTCATATTAAAAAAATTAATCTGATTTCTTGAAGCCTGGTGTACATGTATCTATCTTAATGTGTTAATTACTCAATTCTTATAATATTAGAATAATCAAAATTCTGTTTTCACTTTTTCTCAAACTTTCTATTACTTCTGTATTATTAGCCATTTCTTTTTTAACTCCAGAAATGAATCAAGATTAACAATAACCTTTGTTCCTTATTCTAACTTCTGTGACCACTTTTGGCAGATGACTACCATTAGTTGTTTAGATAGTTGGTATTTTTTTAATCACTTATTTGTTTGGCTGCTATAATCACCTATATTCTCTTATGTATCTAGAATATCTGTAGCATATTTATTCCCCCTGAAATACTGTTGCTTTCTTCCTCGATGTCAGTTTGCCTGTAGGCTGTCAGCCTCCACCCCTACTCCCATCCCATAAGTCTTGAATTTTTGTACAGATAAATGTAATTATTTTTAACCTCTAAAAGCCAATTTATTTCTGGTTCTCATATTAAGGCCATAAATAATGCTACAGAAGTTTCATATGTACTCATGAAAACAAATCAATTTTGTTATTTTAAAGTCAAGCTTTTTCCATCATCTACACTGTATACAATAAAACATACATATGTGAAATCATGTATCTGTGACATACGTGTGTATGTGTGTGTATGTGTACGTGTGTATACGTGTATGACATATGTACTGTCCTGACTGCCTGACCTCCACCTGGCAATTACTGAAATATTTTCCACAACTTTTTTCTTCGTTTTTACAATACAACTTTGACCTACCTAGTATATGGTTGTCTAGTGTAATTTAGGATTATAGCCTTCTCTTGGTTTCAAAGTTCACTTTACTGCTTTGATAAATTTGTTCTTTTGCCTACCAAAAATGTTCATACTAATTTCCTAAAGAGCACCTTGCTTCTTGATGATAGACCACCATTTAAACATTCTAGCCATCATCTATGAAATAATCTTTTGTACAGTGTCAAATATTTTAAATTTCAAATTAAACATTTAAAAAATTTTTAATTCAGCAAACGTGATAGGTTTTGGGGATGAAATGATCACAAGACTAACAGCGTTCTTGTCCTCGTGGAGCTCACACTCTTGTGAGGGAGACAGCTAGCAAATGACTATATACATAAAGCAGTTATAGAGTGTGACCAGAGCTTTAACGGAAATAAGCAAGGTGATGTGAAAGGAAGTGACTGAAAAGGGGGAAACTATGTTAGATATGTGCTTGCCAGAATAGATGTGAGGTTGAAGAAAAGATAAAAACAAAATTAATGTTTTTGTTCTACTCTGTTTCCATTCAGTGCTTTTAAGAGATAGAGTTATATTTGTCCCCCTGCAAGTCAGCTGAAGTCACTGGATTTGAAAAAAAATTTAGGAGGGATTTTGAGTACATTAATATTCAAGGATGAGATGTGCTGTCAGCTTGATTCTGAACATGCCGATTTGTGTGTTCAATTTGGCTCTGGGCATAGATGTCTGTGGGAGATGGCCCTGCTGTTTTGGGGAGGCATGGCGTTCTGCCTTGCCTTGAACTTGACTCTTTTCTACTCTTATGCTGTATTGAAGTGATGGGGACTGGGCTAATTGCAAACAAATTTCTTTTTTTTTTTTTCTTTTATTTTTCCTTTTTTTTTCCTCTTTCATTTTTCCTTTTTTTTTTTCCTTCCCCCTGCCCGCAACCCAAGTAGGCTCCATGCCCGGTGTAGAGCCCAATCGTGGCTTTTGAACTCACAATCCGAAGATCAAGACCTGAGCTGATATCAAAAGTTGAACACTTAACTGACTGAAATACCCAGGTACCCTGCAAATAAATAATTTTTTCTTGTTAAAAAAAACACAAAACCTTGACAAAAACCACCATTGTTAAATCTCTGTCTTCTTCCATATCTGCTTTAGACCATCACTAACAATGGAAACCCTTCTTTTCTCCATGGGGCAGTTAAAAGGGTCCAAACATTTTTACATGGGATTGTTTGTTCATCTTAAGGTTATACTGGATATTTGTTGTTGCTGTTTCCTCTGAATATCCAATTTTATTGTTCTGTTCAGTGGCCAAAAATATAGCTCAAATAGTGCTTTTTTTCTCTTCCTTTTTCTTCATTGTGTTATTTCGTTCATCAGCCTCTTGACACTGGTTTTGCTTTTCTTCTATATTCTTAGATTTCTTTCTTTTTGTATAATCTCTTCCATCTTGCCTAGTAAAACTCTTTATCTCTGTTAAAAATTAAAGGATGGATAGGTGTTCCTCAACATCAGTAATTATATTCACGGTATAGTAATTCTCATCTCAGTCTAGTTTGGAAGGCTTACAAAGGAACTTTTGCTCCTGTGCTTCTATGTATTCCAGTCCTCCAGACGACAACCCAGTGACCGACCCAGCACTAAAATGGATCATTCAGCTCCAAGTCAAGTGCTCTTTTCAACATACAACAGGATGAGTTAAGTTTCCAGTTTAGCAGAGTGTGTACTGACACTTGGTGTTTGAGATCCCCAAACCTTCTCTGAGTTCTTATGTATTAGCTTGGAGAGATATTGATTAAATAAAATGAGTGATTTCCATACTTTATCAATTTTGTGCAACATGGGAAAAAGGCAAAAAAGGAAACAATACGTAATAATTAAAAGAATAAAGTTGAGCATTTGATGAAAGTTTTTGAAATTATGGTCAATAAATTATGTCAGTGTGGGAGTTTGAGCAGTTAAAATGATTATAACTTATTAATAAAATGATTAAAACTTATTAATTAATGAAAATGATTAAAAGCCTTAGTTATCTTGTTTTTCTTAAGATATCAACTTCTTTATATTTTTTTAATTTTTACACAGCATATTTGTCAAATATTTCTGGAAGCAGGTGTGTCATGTGGAACTGTGCATATCAAACCCAAAGCCACAGTGATTTTTCTTAATTTATCAATATTACAGAGAATTCTTTCAAAACTGAACTCTCCCTTATGATATTTTAGTAATGAAAATATGAAGTTCTCTACATCCTGAGATGACCACTTTTCCTCTTTAATAAACACTGGGTAAATTTACATTTTTATGGTTCTGGAGATTAGGAATAAAATCTTGATGGCTATGGTATATTTTTGTTATAATGTATATTATTTTCTGAGTTAATGTTTCTACCTTATTTTTAGGGAATTTTAATCATAAATATAATCTTCAGTGAAATAATAAAAGCGTTATCTACTCTTGACAGATTAATAATATAAAGTTTAATGTTTCCCACTATGAACATAGGAAAAAGTAAATTTAATTGACACGTTAAAATTATATGTTGAAAATTAATTAGCTGATTACTTTTGCCTAGAGCTGTCCCACCTTTTTAGAAAATCAGGCATTATGACAGGCAAAAGTATGCGTGGACCAAATTGATGTATCATTTATTTTATATGCTATCATCTCTTCAAATTCCTCTGTTTTTAGAATAGCAAAACAGCACACTGGAGTGACTAGTGTTCAAACTAGCTGCATGTCAGGATACTCACTGGAAAAGACAGGATGACTAAAAAGTCTTCTGTCATTTTGGAAGGCAGAATATTCAGGCAGTGTTTTATAGGTCACTGTTTGCAAGTATGTAAAAACAGCTTTTGTGAACTCTCTTTATTTTGCTTGTTCTGCTTTATTCAGCTAAATTCTACCAGAAAGAATATAGGACATGGTTCCTATGAGTCTAAAAGTATAAAAGCATTAGGATCACTGGGCCAGTAGGCACACTGAAATTTGAAGTTTCTTCTTGAGTACGGACAGTTTTCTCAATATTGAATCAAATGCCATTAAACGACCACATGTTCATATTAAGCTCTATGATGTTTTATTGTTGTATAACTAATTAATGATACATATCGATTAAGAAAATTAGAAAATATACTGTAAGCAAAATGAAAAAACTAAAACATACTACTACTACCAACCGGAGATATCATTTGGATGTATATTCTTTTTCTGTGTTTTGAAATATAATTTTGAGTTTTAATCTTAACCTGTTTTTTTTTCTTTATTCTCATTCTCTCTCCTCTTTCTCCTTCACTAAAATGAAGTGCTCCCATGTACAGAGGTATCTTTTTAAAAAGAATTTAAGTGCAGATAAAAAAAAAAAAGATGTCTAGTGGCCAATGATAGAATCTAAGACTTTTTTTTTTTTAAGTACATAATTATGAGAACACTTGAAAATACACTTAAGTGTTACTCTTCAGAGGGATGCCTGGGTGGCTCAGTCGGTGAAGTGTCTGCCTTTGGCGCAGGTCATGATCCCAGGGTCCCTGGATTGAGGCCCATGTTGGGCTCCCTGCTCAGGAGGGGAGTCTGTTTCTCCCCCGCCCCCTGCTCATGCTGTCTCTCGCTCACTCTCTCTCTTTCAAATAAATAAATAAAATCTTAAAAAAAATTTACTCTTCAGAAAATTCCTAGAAATAGGAGCCAATGAAAAGTCCAAGCTTGCAACTTATTCTCTAGTTATATTTGATTCAGTAATTTTAGGAACCCTTTCTAAAATTAATTGATTTAACTCTTTAACACTTCAAGTCCGTCAAAATGATGATGCAATGATGGTAACAGATCGTTCTCAGTTCTTCTAGGCATGGTATATAAATTTATGGTATGTTTATTATACAAAATAAATTTATTCCTTTATATTATAATAGTCAGTAGGGCCTTTCATTGCTCAGAACACAAAATAATTTTTGACCCGGAAGGAAAAATAGCCAATAAGCATAATGTGTACTCTGCTGACCAAATTGCTTCATGAATATTCAGTTGATTTCCTCAAGTGTCAAAAAGCTTGATGAGTTATTAGAATTATGAAAAAGTGAACACATCTGTGCAATTATGAACTCGATTTTAAAATAGAACATTATCTCCACCCCACATCCCTTCCCAGTCACTAATAACCCTTCCCTATACCTTAGTCATATTCTGGTAATCTGAAATCCAACACCAAAGATTAGTCCTAAACTTAATAAAATAATACATTATGTACTTTTAAAATCTTCTTTTGCTTATATTGTATGTGTGAGTTTTTTCTACATTGCTCCCAAATGGAAGTAGTGTATTCATTTTCATCACTGGATCATATTCCATCATGTGAATATATCACAAATTATTCATTCAAGTATGAGTAATGCTGCTGTGAACATTCTGGTTTATGTCTTTTTACCCACACATGTACCCATTTCTTTTGGCTGTTTGCTCGTGAGTCAAATTGTTGGCTTATAGGTTACATTATATGCTCAACTTTAGATTCTGCCAAATAGAATTAATGGCTTAATTAACTGTACAGTTTACACTTCCAACAGCAGTGTAGGAAAGTCTCATTTGCTTGGCATGTTTACTAATTTTGTCAGTATTTTTAAATCATAGCCATCGTGGTAGGAAAAATCGGTATTTCATTTGGATTTTAACTATCATTCCGGATGACTAACAGGGTTAAGCACCCTTTCATATGTTTATTGGCCATTTTGTCATGTTCTTTTGCAAAGTGCTTCTTCAAGTGTTTTCTTATTCTTCTGTTGGGTTGTCTTCCTTTAAAAAAAAAAATTCTTTATTTGAGAGGGAGCACAAGTGGGGGAGGGCAGCAGAGGGAGAGGGAGAAGCAGGCTCCCTGCTGAGCAGGGAGTCCCTTGTGGGGCTTCATCCCAGGACCCTGGGATCCTGACCTGAGCCAAAGGCAGATGCTTAACCAATTGAACTGCCCAGGTGCTCTGGGTTGTTGTGTCCCCACCGCCCCCATACTGATCTGTAAGAGTTATTTACATGGTTGGATGAAAGATTATTGTGGGTTGTGTGTTTTGCAAATATCTTCTCTCATCATGCAGCTTGACTTTTCACTTTCTTTACGGTGGCTTTTGATGAACAGGTGTCCCTAATTTTAATGTAGTTGAGTTTATCATGATTGTTGTCTGTTTTGTGCTTTCTGTGACCTATTTTAGAAATTTTTAGTTATGTAAAATATCAGTAAGATATTTGTATGTGTTATTTTCTAGATGAATCATTGTTCTATCTTTCATAATTATATTTATAATTCTTTTGCAGTTGACCTTTATTTATAACATGAGAAATAGGTAATATTTAGTTTTTCATTCGATTTGAATATGCATTTGACCCGGGCTTTTCTGGCTCCACTGCTCTGCTCTGCATTGCCACCTTTACCATAACTCAAATATTTATAAATATGTTAATCATCAGAATCTGTTCTGTTCCATTAGACGATTTAACCATCCTTATAATAAATAGTGTGGCTTTTCTATAAGAGTTGCTGTTTGGTAGCATACATCTCTAATTTTGTTCTCCTTGAAGACTGCTTTTGCTATGCTTAGCTCTTGGTATTTTCATATATGTTTTAGAACCTGAATGTTTTTTAATGCAGTGGCATTAAATCTATATATCAGTTGGGAGATATTTTACAGTCTTGACTCTTTTATTCCATGAACAAAATAGTCTATCATATAAAGACCCAAAATACCACTTTTGCTAATTTTCTAGGTAATCATCATCTTTTTCACTGAATACTAAAAGTTATCAGAGACATTTATCCTGATAGTCAGGATTGAAAATATGGGATACTAAAACTAAGCATCTTCATCCTTTTTTATTCAATATATTTATGTTCTTAAGCAAACTTATAAGAGCAAACCTCAAATTACAAAATCTCTCATTTCGTCAAAGGCAAGATTTTTATACTTGTAATAACACAGGTATTTTCCCTGTATAAATTTCAGATGTTAAAGGTATTTGTATAGTTTAAAATATTTAGCTGTAAAAAGCAAAAATTACTATTAGGTAATCTGTTGTCTGATTATACAAAGCTTTTGCTCAAGAATTATGTACTTTATTTTTCCACCACCATGAACAATATTATTAGCACAGTGCCTTACCAACTTTGTTCTTCATTGAAGGGATAAACACAGACAAAGCCAATCATACAAAGCAGCTTTGTGGCAAGTGTAACATTTTCCTGAACATACTGTTATTCTCTGATCTTGAAGTGTTGTTTTCATTCATATATTTAACAAATATTTATTGAGCACTTACACCAATCCAAGCAGTATGTCATATGATGAGGAAACATGGTTGCTGCCTTATAGTTTGAGAAGATAAAATTCAGGTACAAGAATTTAATATACATGAAAAAAAACAACAACAAATAAGTTATTAGATTAAGTCACTTCTCATTGGTCTCTCCATTCTACTCTTCATACTACTTTACACAGTGCCTCTCATTTCAGTTTTCAAAGTATTGTCCACCATCATCTCTGGAATAACTGTGTTGAGTGAATCCACTTGTAAGCATCCTCTTTGCTGGGTTCCGTTTCCACTATCCCATGCTTATTGGTCATGCCTACCTAGAGGCTCCATAGTGACGTTAATCTCGATAAATGCCAGAATGAACTTATTACTTATTTACAATTAGCTCTGCTCACATCCTGTAATCTCAGGGTTGATGCTTAAGAACATGTTCTAGATTACCCTACAAACCAGAAATTTGGGATTGAACCTGCAGTCTTCTCATTCTCTCATTTTGATACTGCTACTCACTTTAAGTCTTGATTGTTGCTTCTCTTTGTTACTGAATGATTTTATATGCATAGACAAAAGCTGGCGTAAGAACTAATGTTAATCCTGACACTATTTTTTAGCTTCTGGTTCCCATTCCTTCCAGAATCCAGCCTGCATTTTTATTCATGGACACTGGATACTTTCTAGATCCCTGTCATCAATCCTTCCTTTTTAAGGTGGATAACTGCCTATTATTTAAAAACAAATGATGTTACCTACTCCATGTTTCAAATATAGTAATCTGTAGTCATTCTCTATGACCACTGTTTTTATACAAATGCTTATAGCACCTATGAAAGAGTTGCGTTTCTTTTTCCATGTTTCTCTATCCCTAGTAAAATTTTGCTAAGGTTCTTGAAGACAGGATTTAAATCTGTGTCTCCTTGCCCTTGCCCACAGGGCTCAGTTAAATATTTGTTTAATTAATGAATGAGTGGATGAATGTATAAATGAGTCATTCATTTGAGTTATTTTTTTCTGGAAGACTTCTTGACCTTACCAGTAAGTTTTCATCTATAGTACTTTGAACAGATAATAGGCATTATCTGTTTTCATCATCACATATCTTGAAACATATTTTATTATATTTTCTTTTAAATCTGTTTTTCCACTAATTCTTCTGAGACCAATATGAGTACAAACTGTTTCCATCTTTAAAGTGATCAAACGGGAAATATACAGTATTTATCAAATAATTCTTAGATGATTAGATAAGAGTCACAGAAGTGAAAACTACATAACGACGTAGTCATACTTAATCATTTTATAAATATTGACAGTGAATTTTAGAAAGTTTGTGTGTCTGTTAAGAAAATACAGCTAGTTAATAGAATTGAGCCAAGATCGATAATCAGAATGAAGGCAAAACATAGGCTTTCTTTATAATATTACTTTTGATATTATTAGCTATGCTTGACAGTCTAACTTGTACTTCATATATGTTATGTGTGTTATAACTTGTGGCTTGTTAGGAAGGAGACATGAAGTTAAGGTGCTGTCATTCTGGGGAACGAGGGAGATGGTGAATAGTGCCAACAGTGAGTTGTCTAAACTAACACAAAAGAAGAGGACAAGAAGGAAATTGAAGTTTATGGAGGAAGGAAATCAGAAAACCAGTGTAGAAGATCAAATTAAAACCAAGGAAGGGGGTGCCTGGGTGGCGCAGTCGTTAAGCGTCTGCCTTCGGCTCAGGGCGTGATCTCGGCGTTCCGGGAAACAGTCCCACATCGGGCTCCTCTGCTGGGAGCCTGCTTCTTCCTCTCCCACTCCCCTGCTGTGTTCCCTCTCTTGCTGGCTGTCTCTCTGTCACATAAATAAATAAAATCTTTTAAAAAAAAAAAAACAAGGAAAAATTTCTTTATGAAATGGAATTTAAAAACTCCAAGTAAGTAGTCCATGAAGATTTGGAAATGGCCAGGTATCACTGATCATTGATACTAGTTGTAGAGAGGGATTCAAAGGGTTCTGAGGGTGCTGTTTATAAAAATTGAAATGAGTTTCCAATAAAGTCTTCACAGCTCATAAATTAGCATAATCCTACAGGCTGAAAACAAGAAAACTTTAGGTCAGGCAGGAAAGAAATCAAATTGCATGCTTGAAGAGTTTTCAATAATAATTAGACATATACTTCACAAAGTGTAATACTTCTTTGGGCTACTGATGCTTGCTGCCACATTATCTGTCATTTTCATAGAGCTGATTTTTTTTTTTTATTGGCAGAATTTTCAGTTGTGTTTTTTTACATGGTAGAGGATAGATGAGCAAAGTTTAGTCTTTTAAATGTGCTGGAAATGAATAACTCCTTAAAAGATTAAGCTACCTAGTGTGTCATGTGAACCATAGGGATATTTTGAAATATATATTTGAAAAATCATAGAAATGAGTTTGAAATAAACATGGTGACAGGCTTTTGGTACTGAAATTTCCCTTGGGAAGTGTTACTTTTTCCTTTGTGCTCAATATTCTCCGTGTATCCACTATTCATACCTGTGTAGCTGTGTGATCCCTGGGCAGTTTTTGTTTTTTGCGGTTTGATCCTTTTTCTGGTTACAATATCATCAGCAAATGCTCTTACTTACTCCTTTAAAATGATCTTATATACCCCAGATATGATACAAGAGAGAATATTCTCTTAGTACTTACCCCATTGCCCTTCTCCAGCAATATCTACTATAATTTCAGCTTTCCATTACCATTATTGATTTCATATACTAATTTTCATGTCACCTATATTTTGGTTAAATCCTGCCTCAGACTGTAAATGATTGAAACTAAACCAGCTTCTTTTAACTCTGTTTCTTCAATAGTAAAATGAAAGTGTATTCAGTTGAAAAATGGCCTACCTAAATATCAGGTTCTGATCTTATAGAACCTATGACTGTTATCTCCTGTGGCAAAGACATTGCAGGTATGATTAAGTTAAAGATCTTGAAGGTGGGATGTGTTAGTGTGCTAGGCCTGCTATAACAAAGGAGCACAGGTTGGGTACCTTAAACAACAGAAATTTATTTTCCTCACATTTCTGGAGGCTAATATCCAAGATCAAGCTGTGAACAGAATTGGTTTCTTTTGAGGTCCATCTCCTTGGCCTGTAGAGGACCATCTTCTCCCTGTGTTTTCATGTGGTCTTCACTCTACTTGTGTTGTCCTAATTTCCTCTTTTGTAACAACACTAGTCATACTGGATTAGGGCATAAACTTAGTACCTCATTTTAACTTAATTACCTCTTAAAGACCCTCGTTTCATATACAGTCATATTCTGAGGTATGTACTGGAGGTTAAGATTTTAATATATAAATTTGGGGGGGTGCACAGTTCGGCCCTTTACACTCCACCTACCGGTCCCCCAAAATTCATATACTTCCAACAAGCAAAATGAATTCACCCCATCTCAGTAGCTTCAAAAGTCTTAACCGATTCCAGTATCAATTCTAATTCCAAAATTTCATCTAAATCAAATATGCGTGAGACTTGAGGTATGTTTCATCTGGGTGAAAAATTCATCTGCAACTTCGAGTCTGTGAGACCAGACAACAGGTTATATGCTTTCAAAATAACTAGCTGAACCAGTGTAGTATAGAATATATTACTATTCCAAAGGGAAAAATTGGAAAGAAAAACAAGATGGGCCCTAAAGGCAATCACTAGTATCCTAAGAAGAAGGAGGCAACAGGAAATTTGAAACACAAAGAGGGAATGCAGTATGAAGATGGAGCATGAAGAGATTTGAAGATGCTGACCTTAAAGACTGGAGTGCAGTGGCTCCAGGCCGGGAATGCTAGCTGCCACCAGATAAGCAAGGAACAGATTTTCCCCTAGAGCCTCTGGAGAAAGTGTGGCCCACTTGACATCTTGATTTTTGGCCCAGTGATTCTGATTTTGGACTTCTGGTCTCTAGAGCTCCGGGAAACTTCTGTCTGTTGTTTTAATCCACCAAGGTTGTGGTAATTTGTTACAAAAGCCTACAAAACTAATATAAAACTAATAAAAAGAGTAAAATGTAGTAATTTATATCAGTTTGCACTGTGACCTACACATAAAGATATGGTCAATGAATGCAGTACTTCTACTCTTCTTTTTCCATGTCTTTACAGTCAGACAGTCTGTCCCATCATGTTTCTCGGGGCTCACCCCAGGATCTCAGACACGGTCAGTGAATATAATAACTATTATTCATCATATATATATATATATATATATATATATATATATATATATATATATATATATAAAATGATATAATCATTAAATAGTTTTAAAGAATTATATATATATCTCAGTTTGATAAAAGACAAATCTCCAAGTGCTAGAATAAGTGGGAAGACTGGTAGCCAAAAAGAGCTGGGTCTTCTTTCTCCTGATTTCCGAATCAATGCAGTCATTATAAGAAAGTATCATGAAACTATATAATTTTGTGATTGAAAATCTCCCATTATCTCAGTCATCAGATGTAAATTCCACTGGCACTTTTGGGAATATTCCACTGACGTTCTTCCCTGAATGTGTCACATTTTGTTTTATTTATTCACATATAAGAATCCATGCTTTATAGTTTCATTTGTATAAAGTTCAAAAACAGGCAAAAACTAACCTACTTTAAAAAATCTAAAAACTAATTCCCAAAGTAGGTCACACAATATATTCCTCTTCACAACTTACTTTTTTTTCACTTAATAACTCTTGGATTTCTTTCCATATCTCTCCCTATAGATCTACATAATTATTTTAATGTTTATTTAACATTTATAGAAAGAATTTGAGATCTACTTATTTCTTCTAATTTAAAATCCGGGGTGCATTTCACTTTATATGCTTTCACTGGCCAAATTAATGTTCTGAAAATTATTTAGCAAAATAGTTCTCATTTTCATATCATCACATTTATCTTTTCAGTTATCTCTTGTAATTTTTCTAAACCAGGCAACTTCTTAGAAAGTATATGTGAAAATTTTAATTTTACATAGTTTACGTATCTTTTTTAAATAAACTTTTTATCAAAATAAGATATACATGCAAAAGGGTACATAAATTGTGATTGTTCAGTGAAGTGAATTTTTAAACTGTGAACGTAATCATGAAAGCCACTATTCCTAAAAGAAATAGAATATAACTAGCACCCCCAGGGCTCCTACCGAATCACCAGAAAGTTGACTCTGAAAGTGAAAACACTAACTCAGCCATGTCTGTAGCCATTTTTAATTTGAATAGCTGGGCGTAGAAAGCAGAAGGAAGCTTCTGGCTGCACTTCTGTTTTGATAAACATGCATATATTAATGAACAGCTTTAATAATTGTCTGGAAGAATTACTCTCAGAGTTCCCTATAAAGTAGAAGAATTCACAATAGACACAGGGAGAAAGATACCAGACCCATAAGCAACAACCTGTGACATAACACTTTGGAAGCAGGAATAGGTATATAGTTTAATGATTTTCAAACTGTTGTAGCTGATGTGCTGTCCTTCCAATAAAATTATGAGTGCAAGAATTATGGTACATGGAACACACATGTCTGTGTTTCATTCCTCCTAGAATTATCTTTAAAACACAAAAGAATCAAAAAGGATATAAAAAGCCACCGATTTGGAAGTCTTTTCCTTATCCGTACAGTAAGAGTTTTGGAGTAGATACTCTCTAATGTCCTACTTTGCTTTAATACTGAATTTTATTATTTTAAATATTATATTATTTTTATTCATATTTCTGTGGAAAATAAGTGGTAATTATCTATTGTATGTGAATAGATAGAAGTATTAGTGACAACAAGGTAAATAAATATTGTGTGTAATTATCTTACATGTGTGGCCAAAAAAAAATATCTTAATGAGTAAATCTTCCACATATTTTAGAATCTGAAGTAGAGGCATTCACAGTTACCTGATAATGAAAACATAATTTCTAATTTTAAAACTGCCCTGAATCTATCCATTTATCCACTAATTGCTAAAAAAGAAATTTCAGTGTTCACTCTATAGGGCACTTATCAATATATAGAGAGAGGTGAGATGGAGGTGGAGAAGTTGATGAGGGTAAAGAGAAAAGGAGAGAGAAAGGGACAGAGGCAAGGGAAGGTGAGACAGAGAGAATGACTTTCTTTCAAATGTATTTTTAAAAGTTTGAACCAAACATCTCTTCTAGTTCACAGTAGGGGGTATGTCCAATTTTAAAAATCCTGTCATTCTTTGTGTAATTTTTTCTCAGCATACCTGTTCACTTCTTTACATGCTTTATATCACTTATTCATCATAGGAGCCAGTGAAATAGGCTTTTGCATTTTGAAATTAAAGAAGCTAAAGTATACAGAAGTCAAACAGTTTTCCAGCATTATCAGGGTGAATGACAAAACTGAGGATGCAATCCATGGCTGTCCTCTAAAGGTCACATTGTCATCTGCTTTGGTATAGAGCTCTTGTCTTCCCAGTTAACAGACCACTCCCAGTGATAACTGAGGAGGGGCAAAGTGAGAATATTGTACACATGCTCTTGGAACAGATATGAAATGTCAGTGGAATGATATCATTTATTTCTAATTTAAAGGTTATCCTTTCCTATACTATATTCTTTGAATGTTTAGTTTGGCAAACTAAAAGTTTGGGAAATGTTTCAAAATTGAAAACTCTTAGCAATCAATCGAGCTCAAATAATCCATAATTTTATATCACTTGCAGGGTACTTTAATATTTATTCCAAATATAGATAGGTTCAGAAAGATAAAATTTCAGAATTAATGTGTTTTGTGGCTTATGATACCTCTTTAGTGCAGAACTTTTATATTTATAATGCTTGTTACCTGAATTAATTTAGCGATTGTTATTTCAGTTGTGGTGAAACTTGAGGAAATAGGAATGGAACCACTATGTTCTTTACTGGGTACCTCCCCTTAAAGAGCATTGTCAAACCATGAATAAACATCTCACAACAGCCTTGGCCTGCTTGTCCTGTCTATTTTCCTTTGCACAAGGTAATTTGTTTTATCTGCTGGCACCCCAGATTCACTTTTGTCCTAGATTATTTTATTGTCTTTTACTGGGATATATTTGCAGAGATTGGGTAGGGTTTTTTGGAGTTATATGATATTTTTATTTGCTAGGTATTTGAATCCTCTGGGGAACTTTTGTGTGCCAATACTAAAATGCTGAATTAATCCATAATTTCCCCAAATTAAATAGGCTTAATAGTGGAGCTGGGATTGAAATGTATGGCCACCTTACTCTAAAAGGTCACAGTTTATTACAAGATAATGAGAGCTTACAATGAAACAAAATCACCAGATGGGCCCTTTGAGTCCTAGAGCCTCAGTGTTGGAGACAGTGTTTAAACTCAAACCTTAGTGTTTTCCTGAAAACTCCAAATTCCTATTATGGCATGTAGGTTAGGTTTTTTAACACAATAAAGAGGTGATCAAAGGAGGAGAGTTTGTATCTTTCAGCTCAACTTGTCATATTGAATCACCTACATCTAGGATATTCGGTTGATAAATTCTCCCAAGAATCTGAAGTAAGAATGGTGTCTCCTTTCTTTCTGGAAGGAGGCTATAAATACTGAAGTTGATCACAGTTTTCTAACATTTTTAAGAAATAATTCTTAATAACTAGCTTCCCAAACACTTTTTAAAAATTGTTTTTTATTAAATCAGACACATACACACACACATACACATATACATATAATTTAATTGTTCTGTGGCATATTTGACTTTGATTTTCCTTAGTAATATTGGTTGTCTTAGTTTCCTCTAGAAGCTGATCAAGAGTTAAAGATTCAGGTGCAAGCAGTTTATCTAGGAGGTTGTAAGGACACTGCTAGGATAGTGAGGAAGAGAAACAGTGAAGGGGAACCAACCATGACAGAGCACCTGGAGCTTAATCCTGTAGGGAAACTCTGGAATATGGTACCTAACACCCATCTCAGAATTTTCCCTCCAATGGGTGCAGCATAATCATAGGCTAAGAGTTGCTTCCTGGTGGGTATTAATTCTTTGTCTTCTGGCCTGGTATGCTTCTGGGCAGATCAACTGTGACAGACTATTTTTCAAACTTGACCACACTGAGAATTCGCATCCTGCATGCCGTTCAGACAATGTGACTATGACCCTCTTCTCATCAGGGTAAGGGATCTTTTATCCTTTTCTTGAATCTGGGCATATTTGTGATCACAGTGCAAACAAACACTTTATGACTTCTAAGTCATGTCATAAAAAGTGATACAACTTTTGCCTGGTTTTTTTCTCTTGGTTGTTTTCTCTTGGAACCTAAGCATCATGCTGTGAGGATATGTGCACCTCCCTGTGGAGAAACCTGTAGGGAGAAGGACAGCCCACCAGCACCAATGTGCCAGACATGTGAGTGAGCCATCTTGAAAGAGAATCCTCCAGTTCCAGCAGAGCTATCCCACTTAACAGTGCATGGAACATGAGCTAATCCTGCTGATTCCTGTGCAACTTCCTAAATGTAACTAAATAAGTGACCGTTATTAAATTAAGCTATTATTAATTTGGGTTGGCTTTTTAGATAACAATAGATAACTGGTACAGATTTTTCTGTACTGGTGGCCATGAGTGGCACCTAAGTTCTCCCCTTGAAGCCATGAGGTAAGCCTTTGTAACTACCTTATTCATTATTTGAATTTAGTGTTTTAAGTACAACACAGTGTGTTAATTATACCAGAATTTTAGAAATAAATAATTTTTAAAAAGATGGGGTAATGAGAAAGAAAAAGTAGTGGCAGTTGTAGATCAGGATTTGGATGTTTAGGAATATAGCAGATTGTATTTAACAAAGGTGGCCACAACAATATCTCCCTTCCTGCATCTGTTTCTAGAATTTTACCACTAGCCCATCAGAATGTGGTCCCCCCAACTGCAGTGGATTTTTGTGACTGTCTTGTCCAACAGCATATGACAGAAGTGATGTTATGTGACTTCTAGGATTAGGTCATAAACATGTTCGCTTTTGACTTGTTCGCTTTAGATTCTTACCCTAAGAACCCAGCCACCATACCCAAGCAGCCTGTAGAAAACCACATGGAAGGAAACTGAGGTTCCATGCCCATAGCCACAAGTGAGTCTCAGCTGACACACAGTGTCCACTTGCCAGTCATCTAGACAGTTATCTTGAAGTGAATCCCAATCTTTAGTCAACCCATAACACATGATAGCATATCATACCACTTGGAGTAAAGATAAGCTCCCCCTGTTGAGCCCTGGGAAAATTGCAGACTTGTCAAAATTAATGATTGTCATTTTAAGTCACTAAGATTGGGGTGACAGTTTACACATAGAATTGTGTACGGTGGGTTAGGCGAAGATATATTATGACATCAAAAGCAAAATCTATAGAAGAAGGAAGGTTGATTAATTTTATCAAAATTAAAATCTCTGCAATTCAAAATACATGGTTAAGAAACTTTAAGAACAAACTACAAAGTGGAAGAAAATATCTGCAAAGCATGTATCTAATAAAGGACCTGTATCTAGAATATATAAACATTCTTAAAATTCAACAATAAGAAAACAAATTTTAAAAAGATGATGAGGGAGGGCAGAAGACTTGAATAGACACTTGACCAAAGATGATGCATGGATGGAAATAAGTGTGAGAAATGATGTTCAAAATGATTGGTGTTTAGGAAAATGCAGATAAAACCTACAATAAGATATCTCTGCACATTTATTAGAACAGCTAAAATTAAGAAGATTGAACATACCAAGTGTTGGTGAGGTTGTAAAGAAACTGGACCTCTCATATACTACTAGTAGGAATGTAAAATGGTACAACCATTTTGGAAAATAGTTTGGAAGTTATCAAAGAGAAATGAAAGCATATGACCATACAAAGACTTATACTTAAATGTTCATAGCAGCTGTATGTGTATAATCAAAACTGAGGAAATCTCAATGTCCATTAACATTTGAGTGGATGAACTGTGGCATATCCTTATATACTTTTCAGCAATAAAAACAAATAAAATATGAATACATGTTATGTACAACTTGAATGGATTTCAGAATAATTATGTGGGGTAAAAGAAGTCACACACACACCCCAAAACAAGAGCACACTGTGTGATTCCATGTATTTAAATTCTAGGGAATGTGAATTTAATGTATATACAGGGACAGAAAGCAAATCAGTGCTTGCCTGGGGATGGTGGTGGGGTTAAGAGAAGATTACAAAGGGGTACAAGGAAACTTTTATAAATGATAGATATATTGATGACTTTTATGCTATTCTTTAAATTTTTTTTAGTATAGTTAACAATGTTACATTAGTTGTAGCTGTACATCATAGTCATTCAACATTTGTGTACATGATGCTATGCTTATCTTAAGTGTAGTTATCATCTGTCGCATACAACACTATTATTATACCATTAACAATATTCTGTATCCTCTACTTTTTATTCTCATGAGTTATTCATTCCATAACTTGAAGACTGCATCTCCCAGAATCCTTTATCCATTTTGTCCATCCCCTCACCTCCCTTCCCTCTGGCAACCATCATTTAGTTCTCTGTATTTGGTCTGATTCTGCTTTTTATTTGTTTGTTTATTCATTTATTTTTTTTTTTTTTTAGATTTCCCGTATAAGTGAAATCATATGGTATTTGCCTTTTCTCTGACTTTTTTCATTTATCATAATACCCTCTAGGTCCATCCATGCATCCATGTTGTCGCAAATGGCAAGATATCATTTTTTTTATGGCTTTGTAATATCCCTGTGTGTGTGTGTGTGTGTGTGTATGTGTATGTGTACACACACACCATGTCGTCTTTATCTTCTTCATCTATAAGTGGACATAGGTTGTTTCCCTATCTTGGCTATTATAAATAATGCAGTAAGCTTAGGGGTGCATATATCTTTTTAGTGTTTTTGTTTTCTTTGGGTGAATACCTAGTAGGGGAATATTGGATCATATGGTATTTCTATTTTTAAGTTTTTGAGGAACTTCCCTACCGTTTTCCACAGTGGTCGCACCATTTTACAGTCCCACCAGCAGTGAACAAGGTTCCCTTTCCTCCACCTCCTTGCCAACACTTGTTGTCTTTTTGATAGTAGCCATTCAGACTGGTGTGAGGTGATATCTCATTGTGGTTTTGATTTGCATTTCCTGATGGTTAGTGATGTTGAGTATTTTTTCATGTGTTTGTTGGCCATGTTTATGTCTTTTTCGGAAAAAAATGTCTGTTTTGGACCTTTGCACATTTTTAACTAGATTGTTTTTTTATGTTGAGTTGTATAAGTTCTTTATATATTCTGGATTTAAACCCCTTACTGGATACTCCAGTTGTAGATGTCTTCTCCCATTTTATTTGTTTTTGTTTTGTATTGTTTGGGTGATGGTTTCCTTTCACCACCCAAAAACTTTTCATTTTGGTGTAGTCCCATTAGTTTATTTTTGCTTTTGTTTCCCTTGCCTGAAAAAAGAGTGAAAGAAATATACCACTAAAGCCAAAGTCCAAAAGTTTCCTGGCCTATATTTTCTTTTAGGAGTTTTATAGTCTTAAGTCTAATATTTAGATCTTTAAGCCATTTTGAGTTTATTTTATGTACAATGTGAGAAAGTGGTCCAGTTTGATTCTTTTGTTGTTGTCATTTTTTCTTTTTCTCTTTTTGTTGCTTTTTTTTTTTTTTTTTGGTGTGTGTGTGTGTGTGTGTGTGTGTTTAAATAGGCTCTACAGCCAACATGGGGCTTAAACTCATGACCCTGAGATCGAGTCACATACTATATGAACTTAGCCAACCAGGCACCCCCAGTTTCATTCTTTTGCATGTGTCTGTCCAGTTTGCCTAACACCATTTATTGAAGAGACTATTTTATATTCTTTCCTCCTCATTTATTGAAGAGACACATTTTATATTCTTTCCTCCTTTGTCATAGTTAATTGGCCATATAGGTATTGGTTTATT
The DNA here is from genome assembly GCF_024610735.1 of Ursus americanus. Taxonomy (NCBI): domain Eukaryota; kingdom Metazoa; phylum Chordata; class Mammalia; order Carnivora; family Ursidae; genus Ursus; species Ursus americanus. The sequence goes on along the minus strand of NC_142131.1, from coordinate 61,520,589 downwards.
TTTTGGCTCACTGTCCTGTTCTGTTGATCTATATGTTTTATTTTTCTGCCAGCACCATACTGTTTTGATTACCACAGCTTTGTAGTATATCATGGAATCTGGGATTATAATGCCTCCAGCTTTGCTCTTCTTTCTTAAGTTTGCTTTGGCTATTTGAGATTTGAGGTCTTTTGTGGTTTCTTAAAAAAATAAAAAAAAGTATTCTAGTTCTGTGAAAATGCTACTGGTATTTTGATAGGTATTGCATTGAGTCTATAGATTGCTTTGGGTAGTATGGACATTTTTGCCATATTAGGTCTTCCAGTTCATCGCCACTTTATATTTTTTTGTGTCATCAATGACTTGTAGTTTTCAGAGTATAGGTCTTTTATCTCCTTGGTTAAATTTATTCATAGGTATTTTATTTTTTATGCAGTTGTAAATGGGTTTATTAATTTCTCTTTCTGCTACTTTGTTATTAGTGTATAGAAATGCAATAGATTTCTGTGTATTAATTTTGAACCTGCAACTTTATTCATTTAATAGTTTTTTGGTGGAATCTTTAGTGTTTTCATATATAGTGTCATGTTATGTGCACATGTATGATACTGGTTGTGGGCTTGTCATATATAGTCTTTATTGTTTTGAGGCACATTCCTTCTATAGCCACTTGGTTGAGAGGTGGTTGTTTTTGTTTTTGTTTTTTAATCCAAAATGGATGTTGAATTTTCTCAAGTGATTTTTTTGTATCTCTTGAGATGATCATATGATTATTTTTAATTTTGTTAATCTGGTGTATCACATTGATTGATTTGTGAATATTGAACTATCCTTGTATCCATGGAGTAAATCCTACTTGATAGTAGTGAGTAATTTTTTTAATGTATTGTAACATTTGGTTTGTTAGTATTTTGTTGAGGTTTGTACCTTTGTCATCTCTTCTCTGTCTTTTCTCTTTCTGGTATTCCTATTATATAAGTGTTACTATGCTTGATGATGTCCCTGAGTTCCCTTAACCTATTCTTACCTTCCATTATTCTTTTTTCTTTTTGCTGTTCAGCTTTGGTGCTTTTCCTTATCCTGTCTTCCAGATTGCTGGTCCATTCTTCTGCATCCTCTCATCTGCTGTTGATCTTATGTGGGTTGTGTGTGCCCTACTGTTAAGGTTGAACCACATTTGCCTTCATTCCAGTCAGCTGTAATGACTCACTTTGTCTGCTGTGGGTACACTAGGCGAGATTTGGTTCCTGCACTGTCGAGAAGACTTTCTGAGGCCACAGCGGGCTTTTTGGTGGGCAGTTGGACAGTTAGCTAGCTTTCTACAATTAGCCTCTCTGCTACAGCTGTAGGCATACCAAAGAGCATTACTTGGTCTCTGCACAGCCAACTCAGAGGTTTCATTGGTGTGCGGGCTACCAGTCAGAGCAGGTAGCTGTAATTAGCCTCTCGGCCATAGCTACAGGCATATTCAACAGCAGGGTTTGCTGTCTGTGCAGCCACCTAAGAGGTCCAGCTCTGGAACTGTGGGTGTGCTGGCAAATGGAGTTCTCTCCCCCTCTCCCCAGGTCAGGAGTCACTTTAGAGCTTGTGGGTGCAGTCATAGAAAGACATAAATGTTATAAGCCTGGATAACGTCCACTAAGTGCAACTGAGTATTGAGAAGGGTGCCATTATCACCATATAGTCCCTCACTGTGGTCACAGAGAAAATAAGCAATAGATAGAGCCCCCCCCCCAAAAAAAAAAACAAACAAAAAACAAAACTGAGGGATTTAGAGAAGGTTGTCAGCTGCAGCAGCAGGAAAAAAGATGCTGACAAGGGAGGGTAAGTTTTCAGAACACAGAAGAAGCTGGGTAGTTGTGAACTCTGCTAATCTGACAGGCTAGATAAATTTTGTTAGTCCAAATGATTTTTTAAGGCTATTTGTAAAGCTGGCTTTAATATACCTTAATAGGGATTCATTAAGGAAATGGCTTGTTACCATTCATGTGTTTAATGATTATGGCATATTTCCTTAACTAGACATGTAATTGATTGCTTTAAATACCCAGCTTTGCAAGGCTATTTCTGTACTTTGCTGCAAAAAATAAGCTTATGTATAGAAATGTTTCTATTTACTGGAAAGAGATAATATTTAAACAACTATAGCTTATAAAATAAAAAGAAAGGGCATATACTGAACACAAATATAATGATTTTACTATTAAAACTATTATTTTTCAGTGCCCTTCTATTTCATTTCAGTTACTCAAGTAATACATGCACATGCATTGTTGGGAGATTACAGAAAAACTAAGTATAGACAAGGAAAGATTCAGACACTTATCAAGGCTAATATATTTTTTATGTTGTTATTTTCTCCTTCTTGCCTTTATTAGCATAACTCTCTTAGTTTAATTATTTCCAGTATGCTCCTGTGCAAAGGGGTTTAATAATGGTTCTAGTCCTGGTGATTCCATCAGTGAGCCTTTGGTCAGTAGCAGGCATCTAGCATTTTAATGTCTCTTATATGTTATCTGAAACTATCTTGCACATCCTATATTTGCTTATTTGACAAATATCAATGCTGGAGAGAGGCATTGTTGTGGAGTGAAAGAAACCTAGACTGGAAGTCAAAAGATATTGATTCCAAGTTCTCCTTCTGCAACCTGAGTAAGCTTGAAAAATCATTAAAAACTATATAAGCCTACATTTCTCCCCTGTAGTATAGAGATAACACTTTCATTATCTCACCAAGTTGTTTTAAGAATCAGATACATTCATTTTAGCCAATATTTATTATTCTGTGCCTACCATAAGGTCTGGTACTCACTATGACATAGAAGATATATAATATTTAAAAAAGATGTATTATAGCATCATATTAGGTCACTGTTTTCCTCTAGGTTTAAATTATAAGGATCTGGTAGTCACATTAGTTCTTTCTGGCCATTATAAAAGATATACAGGTTTGCAAATTTAGCTTCTCCATATTGTTCCTCTAGGGCGAAGGAAGATTAAAAGTTAAAATATGGGAAAAAAACACCAGATATGTATAAACAAAAGATAAAAGTGACCTAACTGTAATAAAGTAAGAGAAGCTTATTTTAAGGTAAAAAAAGTGACTAGAAATTAAAGTATTGCAATGAGCGCTGGGTGTTACACACAATGAAGCATTGAACACCACATCAAAAACTAATGACGTACTGTATGACAACTAACATTACATGATAAAAATAGAAACAACTCAGTCAGTCTTTAAAAAAAAAAAAGAAAAAGATTACCATAAAATATTTAAAGATTTAATTCATTGGACAATATGATAATGTTAAATTCACAAAAACATATAAAATAGAGCAACACAAATAAAAAGGGAAATGGAGAAATCCACCACTTGATATTTTCTGGGAAATTTTAAATGTATTTCTCTTGGTAATTGATAAATGAACCAACAAAATAATCAGTAATATATCCATTCGAAAAGTCTGCCTAAATGATTCTCTATAACCATGTACTGAATAATTGGAAAATAAGGATTATTTTTCAAGTACATGTGAAAATTTGTAAAAATTGACTATTACGACAGAAGCAGAGCACAGACAATTTCAAAGAAGCAGTGTCATTGGACACATTGTTTTGCAAAAATAAGTTAAGATGGAAATTGATAGCAAAATGATAATTCTCCCTGTTTTTTGAAAGATAAAGTGCCCAGTAAATCCCGTGTCAAAGAAAAATAATAAAAGAAATTGAAAAGGGAATTTAAAATATGTGAGATGTCAACATTATGGTGTGTCAGGCTATGTTCTAGGATAGGTGAATAAAATAGACAGCTTTCTCCTTTCAAAATAGTTTACATCTTGGTGGCGAGGGGAGACAATAAATCAGATGCCAGAGAGTGGTAAGTGTTAAGGAGAAAATAAAGCATGATAGCTGAAAAAGGAATTACAGGAGGAGAATGGGGCAAGAAAATTTTAAGTGGAACGGTTAGCAAAAATATCACTGAGAAGGTGACATTGGAGCAAAGACTTAGAGTTGATGAAAGAGCAAGCTGTGCAGAAGTGTGCAAGGGAGCAGCCGTTGTTGAGTGTCTGTTTTTATTTCTGATCTAAATCAAGTTTTTTGTAAAAGCAAGATGAAACTGCAATGAGGAGGTTAATTCATACAACATGTCATATCCATTTAAGTTGAAAATGTCTTAAAGTCATAAATAGTTAATTTATTTTCTCTTTAGCATTCTATGGATGATTTAGCTTATTAAAATGGAAATTTTTATGCATTTCCTATGATGCCATTTTATCATTTCACATTTCTAAAATGGAATATGCCATTTACTTTTACATTTGAGCTAATATTGGCTAGGAATATAAAGCAGCCATTGTCTGGCCAGCTGCCAACATAAAAACATATTTAGAAAAGTAATTCAGTGATGTACTCTAAGTTAAAGGGTATAACAATTTTTGTATTAGTCCTAGTATCTTCTTAATACGCATTGTAAGGGACAAGTGAACTGCCTCTTTTGCATTTCATTAATGCTGAGTCTGTGCAGTTTCTCAGGTTCTAAGTACACGATCCATGGAAAAAAAAGTCAAGTAAAAACCTGGTTCACCAAACTCAGCTACTTTGATCCTCAATCTAGCACTCAAGACAGTTTTGATCTTTAGTAATGCTGATTTAAATATTACAGTGAAATTCAAGGTTATAAATAAAATGTAAATGAATGCTGGTGGTTTAAGACAAAATCGTGTAGGGTTTTTCTGTTAAAAAGCAGCTTTCTAAAAATGACAGACCTGTTGATACAGGATTATTGTAATTTGAAAACAAATTAAGACTGCAGATTTTGGCTGCAGAGTCCTGAATCCTGAAACTCACCACTAATTAATGTTATCCTAGACAAGTTATTGACTTCTCTTAGACTTGGTTTCCCCTTATGTAAAATAGTCATAATGGTACCTCGTATCAAAGATAATTGTGAGAATTAAATGTGAAGAAATACATGAAATACTTAGCACATTGTACTGTAAGTATGTAATAAATGTGAGTGGAATGTGTTTTTTAAATGGACTGGACTTAATGAAGTGCAAAAAAGAAGCTCTTTTACCCATTGTTCCCTGGAGAAACAGAACTGCTAAAAGGGGTGTGTGTGTGTGTGTGTGTGTGTGTGTGTGTGTGTGTATAAGAGATAAAAGTACTAAATGGTAGGTATTACTATATAAAAATGTTAAAGTAAATAACTATAGGAATATAAGATAAGAAATTTTTTAAATTAATATATTAGAAAAATAAAAGTATGTTCACGTACACATTTTGATAACAATTCTTTGAGGTAGGACTTTTTCACACAGATTTATGGTCATAGAGCCAAATTTTTGTAAGCTTTTCAGTCAGCACTTTGTCAACATGTAAGAAAATATTCATACCCTTTAAGGATGGAGTAGAAAGAATCAGAAAATGGAAGTGGGGTAGAAGCCATAAATGGGGAGCAACATTTCTTCAATGTACTTTTTTTGTATTGGTCTCACTGTTAGTACCATGGTAACAATTAACATATAAGTCAATAAATCCATCATTCAGTCATTTTAGCCAGGTGTGTATATAGCAGTTGGGGAGAAGAATGGGAGGGGATAAAATACAAAGAGTTACAAATAAATCTAATTCTATAACAAATGAATAATAGACCCACACTGGCTGAGGTAGGGGAAAAAAAACAGACAAATGATTTCGGAATGACTAAAACTGTACAGTTTTGGTCAAACTATATGGTTGATTAAAAATAATGTATACAAATGTTGTATACTATTTAGTAAATTTGTTTCTCACAGTTATAGATTAACAATTCAATTCTGAATCAACTTTATATTTATTCTAAGTTTGGGAATACAAGCAAATATTTTGAGGATAATGAGAGCCAGGTTTTTGACCAACAGAGAAAGAAGTTACAAAGTAGGAAAAAGGGAAGGCTAAAATGAACACTGTGCTGTTGTGTTGCAATTGGAGCTATTGCTATAAACTCATGAATTTTAATATATGGCCAGGTATAGATATATAGATCTGTGTGTGTGTTTATGTACCGTGTGTATGTGTGATCAATGCATATTTTTCCTGGTTTTTTCTGCTTATGAGAGCCAAGAAACTGTGACATCATAGTTGCAATATGTACAACTAGCACACATGTATTATGTATACCTTTTGTAAATGCCATTCCTCAATAAAAGGAACCAAGGCTTTTTAGAGTAATGGTTAAATCCAGTGCTGGAGCCGGGAAAATACTCAATGAAACTGTAATGTCTTGTGGGACCAGAAAAAAAGGAAACATGTAAAACATGATAGGAGTATGTCAAAAGAACATAGAGGCTGGGGCGCCTGCTGTCAGGTCAGTAGAGCATGTGAACTTTGATCTCGGGGTCATGATTTCAAGCCCCATGTTGGGTATAGAGATTACTTAAAAATAAAATCTTAAATTAAAAAAAAAAAGACCATAGAAGCTAATTTGAAAGGGTTTCTACTGACCAAATCTGGGACAATTTAAGACAAAATAAATAACAGTAGTGATGAGTTCTATCCCATGAAATAAAATAAATACCCATAAATCTATACTGATGTAATAAATAATACAATATATAAACAGAGAAGGGACAGCTCTTCCTCAATATGTAATTTCAGTAAATGTTGAAATAATGAAGGAAATAGAAAAAAAGACCATTTAGCAAATACTACCTCAATCTGATTTTTTAGTGTTGACAGTTATATAACATTATATACAGTTGTATAAAATGCTAACATTTGGGAAAGCTGGGTGAGGTGTATAGATGAACTCTATTATTTTTGCAACAATTTTGTAAAGGTAAAATTATTTCAAAGTAAAATGGAGGAAAAGATACATAGGGGGGGAAGGTTTAAAAAACTGAAAGAAGCCAGTGTAGGATAGGGATGAGTTTTGAAGGATTAGTGGGAGTTAGTTTTGGACATACTGAGTTTTGATTCAGTGGATCACTAAAGTGGACAGACTAGAAAGCAGTTGCATATATGACATCAGGACTACAGACACACTGAAGAGTTCTTGACTCCTAGAAGATAGTAGGAACCAAAGAGTCAAACAAAATCAACCAGGAAGAATGCATGCAAAGAGGAGTATGGATGATAGGTCCTAGAGAATACTGACTGAAAAGAAATAGCAAGAAAAAAGTTAAAACCGAAAGAGGTGGCATCAAAACACAAACTTTAAAGAGGAAGTTACCTGCTTGCCAAAAGTTTCAGTGGAGAAAAGAAAAAGAGGGAAAGGAAGAGGAAGAAAGAATGAGGAAATATGCTCTTAGATATACTGTGGCTAAATTTCTAAATTTAAAGAATACGAAGAAAAATTTACAAGCATCCCAACAGAAACACTTTTTAAAAAGCCCATGTAAGCTATAAAATTTGCATCTGCCACAGGGATGCCAAGATACCAAGTAATTAGCTACAGATTATTGAGACCTAAAGATTGTATTTTAAGAAAACTATATCCAGCTGAGATATAATTTATCTGTCAAATAAAAGAGGGACGTTTTGGGCATGAAAGGATTTAGCAGGTCTACCAGCCAAATTATTTATCTGAGAAAATGTTCCAGAAAACATTCTAACGGTGAAAAATTAAATTAAACACAGATCTCGCAGCAGGAGGACAGATAGAAGATATGTGAAAGAATGTTAGAATTTTTTTGCAATTCATATCTGAATGGATTATAAAGTTAATAGGATTCTTTAAATACGTGTGTTAATTATTTGTGAAATTGGAAAATAGGTAAAAGGAACAATATAATAATTGTATAGAAAGAAAACTTTCTTACTGTCTCTGGAAAGCTGAGATTTGAGTAAGGATGAGGACAATGGGAAACAGAAGCTTTCATTGTGAAGGAATGAGGCACATGCAATACAAGAACACTGAGGGCATTGCTGTTCTCATATTTACATCATCACATGTTATTTGTAAAATTCAAAAGGTTTAAAAATGTGTGAATGCTAGTGATGGGAAAATAAACATTTGTATAACAAACTTTTTTTTAAGATTTTATTTGAGAGAGAGCACAAGCGGAGGGGGTTGCAGAAGGAGAGGGAAAAGCAGACTCTTACTGAGAAGGGAGCCCCATGTAAGGCTTATATAACAGAAACTCTTAATAATACTATAATATTAACAAAAATAAACTTAACATTTCCCCAACTTGGTAGAAGGCAAGAAAAGGAAAAAATAAACATGGAAAAAGAGAGGCCTGACTTACTTTTTAGAATTCAATAACTTCACATCCTCTCCAACAATTGTTTCCTGCCTTGTCAATTTTTGCCATTCTAACTGGCGTAAGGTGGTATCTCAGCGTGGTTTTGATTTGAATTTCCCTGATGGCTAATGATTTTGAACATTTTTTCATGTGTCTGTTAGCCATTTGTATGTTTTCATTGGAAAAGTGTCTGTTCATATCTTCTGCCCATTTTATGATTTGTTTATTTGTTTCTCGTGTACTGAGTTTGAGAAGTTCTTTGTGGATCTTGGATACCAGTCTTTTATCTGTAGTGTCATTTGCAAATATCTTCTCCCATTCTGTGGTCTGCCTCTTAGTTTTTTTGACTGATTCCTTGGCTGTGCAGAAGCTTTTTATCTTGATGAAGTCCCACAGTTCTTTTTTTCTTTTGTTTCTCTTGCCTTTGGAGGTGTGTCATGAAAAAAATTGCTGTGGCCGATGTCGTAGAGGTTGCTGCCTATGTTCTCCTCTAGGGTTTTGATGGATTCCTGTCTCACATCGAGGTCTTTCATCCATTTGGAGTTTATCTTTGTGTATGGTGTGAGAGAGTGGTCAAGTTTCATTCTTTTGCATATAGCTGTCCAATTTTCCCAGCACCATTTATTGAAGAGACTGTCTTTTTTCCACCGGGTGTTTTTTCCTGCTTTGTCAAAGATTAGTTGCCCAAAGAGCCGAGGGTCCATTTCTGGGTTCTCTATTCTGTTCCATTGGTCTATGTGTCTGTTTTTGTGCCAGTACCATGCTGTCTTTGTGATCACAGCTTTGTAGTACAGCTTGAAATCCAGCAACGTGATGCCCCCAGATTTTTGCTTTTCAACACTTCCTTGGTGATTCGGGGCCTTTTCTGGTTCCACACAAATTTAAGGGCTGTTTGTTCCAGTTCTTTGAAAAATGTCATTGGTATTTTGATCGGGATGGCATTGAAAGAGTAGATTGCTCTGGGTAGCATGGACATTTTAACTATGTTAATTCTTCCGATCCATGAGCATGGAATATTTTTCCATCTTTTTATGTCTTCCTCAATGTTTTTCAAGAGTGATTTGTAGTTTCTAGAATGTAGATCCTTTGCGTTTCTGGTTAGGTTAATTCCGAGATAACGCATGGTTTTTGGTGCTATTGTAAATGGGATGGATTCCCTAATTTCTCTTTCTTCAGTCTCATTGTTCATGTACAGAAATGCAACTGATTTCTGAGCATTGAATTTGTATCCCACCACATTACTGAATTGCTCTATAACTTCTAGTGGTTTGGGGGTGGATTCTTTTGGGTTTTCCATATAGAGTATCATGTCATCTGCGAAGAGAGACAGTTTGACTTCTTCTTTGCCGATTTGGATACCTTTTATCCCTTTTTGTTGTCTGATTGTTGTTGCAAGGACTTCTAGTACTATGTTGAATAATAATGGTGAGAGTGGGCATCCTTGTCATGTTCCTGATCTTAAGGGAAAGGCTTCCAGCTTGTCCCCATTGAGAATGATTTTTGCTGTAGGCTTTTCATAGATGGTTTTTATGAAATTGAGGAATGTGCCCTCTATCCCTACACCCTGAAGTGTTTTAATCGGGAAAGGATGCTGTATTTTGTCAAATGCTTTTTCTGCATCTATTGAGAGGATCATATGGTTCTTGACTCTTTTCTTGTTGATATGATCTATCACACAATAGATTTGTGAATGTTGAACCACCCTTGCATCCCAGGGATGAATCCCACTTGGTCATGATGGATAATCCTTTTAATGTACTGTTGGATCCTATTAGCTAGGATCTTGTTGAGAATTTTGGCATCCATATTCATCAGGGATATTGGTCTGTAATTCTCCTTTTTGATGGGGTCTTTGCCTGGTTTGGGGATCAAGGTAATACTGGCCTCATAGAATGATTTTGGTAGTTTTCCTTCTGTTTCTATTTTTTGAAACAGCTTCAGAAGAGTAGGTATTATTTCTTCTTTGAATGTTTGGTAAAATTCCCTGGGGAAATCCATCAGGCCCTGGATTCTTGTTTTTTGGGAGGTTTTTGATCACTGCTTCAATCTCTTCATAATTAAGTGGTCTGTTTAAAAAATGAATTTCTTCCTGTTTCAGTCTTGGTAGTTTATAGGTTTCCAGGAAGGCATCCATTTCTTCCAGGTTGCTTAATTTATTGGCATAAAGCTGTGGAGAAAGGGGGTCCCTCCTACGTTGTTGGTAGGAATGCAAGTTGGTATAGCCACTTTGGAAAACAGTGTGGAGGTCCCTTAAAAAGTTAAAAATTGATGTACCCTATGATCCAGCCATTGCACTACTGGGTATTTACCCCAAAGATACAGACGTAGTGAAGAAAAGGGCCATATGCACTCCAATGTTCATAGCAGCATTGTCCAAAATAGCTAAATCGTGGAATGAGCGGGTGCCTTTCAACAGATGACTGGATTAAGAAGATGTGGTCCATATATACGATGGAATATTACTCAGCCATCAAAAAGAACGATTTCTCAACATTTGCTGCAACATGGACGGAACTGGAGGAGATAATGCTAAGCGAAATAAGTCAAGCAGAGAAAGACAAGTATCATATGATTTCACTCATCAATGGAACATAAGAAGTAGGAAGATCTGTAGGAGAAGAAAGGGAAGAAGAGAGGGGGGTAAACAGAAGGGGGAATGATCCATGAGAGACTATGGACTCTGGGAAACAAACTGAGGGCTTCAGAGGGGAGGTGGGGGGAAATGGGATAGGCCAGTGATGGGTATTAAGGAGGGCATGTATTGCATTGTGCACTGGGTGTTATACGCAAGTAATGAATCATGGAACTTTACATCAAAAACTAGGGATGTACTGTATGGTGACTAACATAATATAATAAAAAAATATTTTTAAAACAAAACAAAAGAATTCAGTAACTTTACGTAGTCCATTTTAAAATAAAAGTAAAAATGTAGGTATATAAATAGGTAGCAAAAAACAAACAAACAAAAAAAAACCAGAAAAACATTTTAAAGAGAAGAGCTGGGTATTTTTTTTGGAAACAGTTTTGATTGTTCATCTGCTCAGAACTTTGATTCCTTATATGTTGCATATTTCTTATATTCCTCTCCCCCATCTGTTTTCTTACTCTACAAAACCATATTATTTTGCATTCTAAGGAAATAAATATTATTTCCTATGGCTCAAAAGAATGAAAAATTGCTGTTTTATAAAACTCCACTATAGGATTCATTAATATTAGTCTTTTCCTGTTTTAAAATATAGTCATGCTTCTTCTTTATGCTTTTGCTTTGATTATTTCCCTTTACTGTCTCACATAAATCCTTGAAGGTTGACCTATCTCTCACTGATTCTGTGTCTGCAACTCTGGTAACCTTTTGATAAATATATGACTCTATGAAGAGCATCTTCAGAAGTGGGAACTTGAAAGAAATACAAGATCTTCATGAATCTTATTTTATAAAATGCAATTCTTCATTGTAATAACAAAATGCACATTTAAATACACAATATATTTGTAAAATATAAACAAATGTAAAACAAGATTTAAAGAAATATATACATTAGACCAGTTATCAGTTAGCCTTATTTCCTCCCTAAATTCAACTGCTAACTAAAGTGCTCATGTAAATTCTGCCTAAGAGAAAAATTTGAGCCTATCTTACTTAAATTTGAATATCCAAGATTTTCTCCATAATTTCAGTATGTTGTTCTCACTTCCTCTTCAGAGCAGATATCTTCCCTTGCAGAGCTAAAAGTAACTTCAATTATTTCAACCAACCCCGTTACTCTTCAGCTAGTATGAACTACTTTGCTCCATACTGAGCTTTAATAAAGATCTGAATTGGGCATTTCAGCCTATCATTCCTCATCCCAGGAAATCTCTCAAGGAACTTAACAGCTCCGTGAGAGAAAGTGTTGTAACATATTTTACTTATGCCTCCACTTCTTGCACAGTGCTTGGCAAAGGGAGAGCAGTCAACAAATGTTTATTGAATGATTGAACAAATGAATAAAGAATAAATAAATTGAATAATAGATACACAATTCCAGTACCTCTCTGGTATAGCTCTTCTCTGATCTTTCAGAGTTCAGAAATGGAAGAGAACTAGGACTCTATTTTAAAAAGCCTTTAGTTAGTTTTCTCCCATTTAAGAGATAAAAAAAATTGTTTCCTTAAAATAAGTTATATAACTTAAATAGCCTCTTATTAAGCTCTATTAACAATGTTCCAGCAGTGTTTTTTTCATCCATATGCCAAAACTTAGAAGTGTTGATAACTTCCATAAAAGAAGTTTATTTTTTTGTGTGTGTGGCCAATTTTTTTCCCCTCTGAACAGTGTGAATCATAATTTATAAACAACAGAATGGAGTTAATTCACATGTTTATTGATAGGAGTTTTTGTTATTTTGCCTTTAGTATTTGTGTAAGTTTTCTTTAGCTCCTATAACAAAGTACCACAACCTTAGCAGTTTAAAACAATACAAATTTACTGTCATATAATCTCTAGGTCAGAATTCTGACCTGGGTCTCTCTGGGCAAATGTGAGGACAGCAGTGCTTTCTGGTGCCTCTAGGAGGAATCCATTTTCTTGCCTTTTCAAGCTTCTGGAGACTAGATGCATTCCTTGGCTCACTCCCCTCCCTCCTCCCTCCCCTCGCCCCTTACCCCCGCCCCCCTTTCCTCAGAGCCAGCAATACTGAGCAGCTCTGATCCTTCTTCTGACATCTCTCTGTGCACAGCTGGGAAGAGTTTTGAGCATAAGGACTCCAGTGGGACTCGTGGGTAATCAGGCTAATCTCCCCAGCTGAAGGTTCATAACCTTAATCACATCTGCAAGTTTCTTTTGCCATGTAAGGCAGCATATTCACAGGCTCTAGGGATGTGGGCATGGACATCTTGGGGGAGGGGATATTATTCTGATTACCAGAGTATTTTTTAGAAATTTTAAAAACCTATTAGAGAAGATGGACAGAGATTCCAGAGCTTGTACCCTTGAAGGATAAAAGGGTGAAATTTCAGGAAATAATCTTTGCCCCCTGCAAAAAAAAAAATCTTTTCCTCCTGTTAATAGATTGAAATTTATATGTTGAAATTCTAACCCCCAGTATTGATGGTAATGGGAAGTAGGGCTCTTTGCCAGAGCATTCATTGAATGGGAAGAGACTTGGAGAACTCCCTTATCCCTTACATCCATTGGAGGACCCAGAGAGAAGACAGTTGTCTGCAACCTGAAAGCTAGCTCTCACCAGAAACTGCATCTGCTGATACCTTATTCTTGGATTTCCCATAACCCAGGACTCTGAGGAATACATTTTTGTTGTCTAAGCAACTCAGTATATGGTGGTCTTGTTATAGTAGCTTGAAAAGACTGAGATACTTTGTTTATAATTTCACCCTGGCCAGTGTTTCCTACAGAACCTCTTCTATTAATGACTAACCTATCTTCTAGTCATCGTGAAGCTTGTGAGTTTTATTCCCCCAGGATCATTTCATTCCCTCTAGTGTTACGTCATTAACACACTCTGGTTCATAAATCCAGGATATGATAAAATTAACAAATAATAATGTCAGTTTTATTCTTCCCCAGATTTATTTTGAACTCTTGGTTGTGTGCAATATACAATTATACATGACCTTAGGAGATCATAGCTAAGAAAGCATTTCAGACAGCATAAATCATTATGCAGATATAATGTTATTATACCTAAAACCTGATAAAAATTGAATATAGACTTTCGGTGAGTTATAATGGGCCATTATTGTAGTATGTCCTGAGAGACATTTTCTCACGGATTGTACCGGACATAGTTTTTGTAATTGCCACTGGAAAAAGTCACAAGGAGATTACTGTGTACCTCATTTGACAATTAATGGTATATTCCTTTCTATACATTAGATATTCTGTGTATTTTAATCACCAAGAGCTTTATGACATATACTATTATCCACCTAGCTAATCTGTTTTTATATTTTGAAAGGGTCTGAATTCAGAATCCGCTGTATTTCTTCTCCCATCTTTCTAAATGTATTTTTTCCATTGTTGTGTCTCAGGAATCCCCAGGATCAGGGATTTCAGGCTGGGAGTGACTGTACAAGGTTTGTGGAATAGCCAAACAAGGTATAAATTGATTTAGCCTAATTATTGTGTAAATTCACAAATCTATATATATTTATCACATTTGGTATTTATTACAAATAGGGTTTCCTCATGTGCCTTCATTGGGTACTTCTTATTTATTGCTTCTAATCAGACAGAGGTAGGAGCAACAAGAAAAAGAGAAATCATTTATAAACCTTTTCTCACTATTCTGAAGCCATTAGTTCTCTTGGCTTACTGTTTCAGTTTTTATTTTTTTGGCTGAGCTCAGAATTTCAACTGCAGTCTTGAAAAACAATGTAGAGCTTCAATATATAACACCACATTGACAGCAGAAATGCCCCCCCCCACCAAATTGAGAATGCAATTTATTGATTGTTTACTATTTACCTGCTTCGTAAAATAGCTACTTTGTTTATTGGACAGAAATCTTACCTATTTATTTTGGTTTGGCAAATTATCTGTCCATGTGACTCTCACTGTATCTTTTTTTAAAGAATAATAGAGTGGTGCCATGTTGAAGAGGTATTGCTCTGTTTGCCCAATTAATTATTTCAGTAAAATTTCTTCACCAATAGCATTACTCATACTGACTGCTTATGAAGCTATTAAGTCCTGGCTCTGGGTTACTCTTGGACATCATGCAAGGTTTTCATATCAATCTTTTCATTGTCCTTGAACTAGTCCTTAGGGAATCATATGAACTCTAGGGTATTTTTTTTTAAGATTTGCTTGAATTTGAGTAGCAAAGAGTATAGAATTTAAATGTATATTTGGCATTGAGAGAACATGTATTTTGAAGTGCAAAATTCATAGCTAAGGTGCCGCAGAATGTGTACCAGGAAGTTAGTTATTGAACAGAAAACTTAAAAAAAGATTTTTTTCTCATGTAGGCTAAGTTGATAAACTGAAATATGCAGAAAGCATATGCAAGAGAGTGGAGATCTGTGTTTTTGAGCTGGTTGATTATGTTCAACAATGATTGGTGGTAAACTGGTATCTTCAAAGCAGCAGCCCAGCGTTACTACTTTCTGCTGTGTATGTGATTCTTGGGGAGTTTTGTTGTTGCTGTTATTAATCAAAAAGCAGAAAAATAGTTCTTTGGTTTAGTAAAAGTCTCAAGTCTAATGCTGTAGTTATGCCATAAGTAAGACATCTTTTAACAATGGAATAGACAAAGAGCGAAACCTGACTGTTGAAGATAAATATTTTGTCATTTCTGTGGACAGTGGTAATTCCTGGTCAGTTCCTGGTAATATACAGCACCCCCACAATCCAGATGACATAACTCATTGCTAACCTCCATGACCTGCCAGGGAAAGAGAATAAACTCAATATTATGTTTTAAAAGTCAACAGATACTTAGTATGCATTTTTAGCACAGTTTTGTTGCTTACCCAGAGGTTTAAGTACTAAATTTGACTCTTTTCCAAAAACTCAGCTACAATTTCAATGGATTATCTTGCCAAGTGTTTCAGATACAGGTCTACAATGCCATCAACTAAGAAACTCTGCTACCCACAAACTTTGCAGACACACACCCAGGGAATATAATACTCAAGGGGCTGTTTTTCATCTTGTCCCAGGAAAGAGCACAGCAGGCCTACCCAAAAAAGCTGGAAATGCTATAAAAGCGTGGTGAATTTAGTAATAGAAAATAACATAGAAAGTGGGGTTGAGAATGCAATGAGTGATAGGCAGGACTTAATTAAATGTAAATTTCAAAAGCAATAAAGTATCCCACTTCCAGCAACAAAGAAGACTGAACTGGAGCAGATGCCACCTGTCGTGGTATAGTTGGATGGAAATCCAAATACAGTACATTTTAAAAGAAGTGGAAATTGAGTCCCCAGACCTGTAACACAATTCACAGGAGATTCCCGAATAGACATCGCTTACGGTAGGTGAGTTCACAGTAAGATATTGTATATCATGCAAGGAAGTGAAACATATTGAGAAAGGATCAACAGATGCAAGAAGGCAAAAAATTAGCACCCCCAGAAGTGGAAATAGGAGGAAAACCTAAAAAAGACTTTGAAATGAATATACTTCACATGATTAAAGAAATAAAGGAACTGAAAACATAATTTTTTAAAAGATACTATAAGAAAGAACAAATAAACAGATTTATGAAAATAACCAAAGGGAACTCTTTGAATTTAAAATGTAAATATTGAAATTAAAAACTTGACAGATTAAAAAAAGCCATAAACTAGACACAGCTAAATAGAAAAGTAGAAGATAAATACAAGAAAATCATGTGGAGAGAAAACAGAATGTAATTAAGAGACATCAAAGACAAAATGAATGATTTAACATATGAAAACACTCTGACCTTGTTTCTTGGGGGACAAGTATTGGCCATGTGAGATAAAATTGAAGATGTGAATATTAGCAGTTACCCTCCAGGTATATATGCTAAAGGTCTTCCACATGTACGCAAGGACATACACAAGACATATACAAAGATGTTTATTACATCAATTTTAATAGCAAAAAAATCAGAAGTGTAAACATCTGTCCATTGGGAAGTACATAAATAACTTAGAGTACATAATGGGTACATTACAGTAATCGAATTTACTAATATATATGTGCGTATATGTAGCAAGATGGAAAATGTATACACTTTAAAAATAAGCTTTAAAAACATCACAAGAGGATAGGTAATAATTTGATAATCACAGTGTAATTGTTAAAAGCACAAAAATATTTTATCATTACAGACAGAATTATAGGATGAATATAAACAAGGCAGGATAGTCATTATTCTTTAGGGAAGAAGGCAGAGAAAAGGGCGAGGAAGGTTTCAAACTGTAGTGGTGTAAAATTTTATTTTAAAACAAATTTGAAATAAATAAGGAAGAATGTTAAATTTGTGAAAAAAAATTGAGAGGTACCCCAGTTCTATTAGGCTTTATTCCGTATTCATTAAAAACAATCTTGTAAAAAATAAATGCTAGTTTGCAAATCCAGTGGTTACTTGGCAGTCATTTTACTTGACCTCTCATCAGCATTTGACACAATTGAGCAGTTGCTATCTCTTGAAACACTTGACTTTGAAAGTTTTATGTTCCCAGTAAACTTGGAGGTGACTCTCTTTCTGGCCACTATGTTGGGGAACCCCAGGGCATAAGGATGCCTACTCTTCTCATGTGTAATAATCCTTGGGTGAGCTATATACTATCATGGCTTTACCTGCAGTACTTACTAATGACTCCCAGGTGTATCCTCTGGTCCTGACCTCTCTCCAGAACTCCTGATTCAGATGATAACACTGAGCTCCTCTGCGCAGCAGACTTAATGTAGCGAAAACAGACTGCTTCTCCTTAAACCCATTCTTCACACAATATGCAAAATAATAAAAAGTCAATGCCATGCAGAAATCTCTATTAGTGTACCATGACTCATACAACAATATCTTAATTCCTTGCTGTCGTTTATTGGGCTTCACATGAACCGGCCTCTAGCTACTTCTCTAAATAGCTCCACAGCTTTTTGCCAAATAAATCACAAGTGCTTTTGCCTTAAGATCTCTGTTCTCAGTTTTTTCTGCCTAGAAGTCTTCTCCAAGGATATTTTTAGGGGTGCCTGGGTGGCTCAGTCGTTAAGTGTCTGCTTTCAGCTCAGGGCGTGATCCCAGGGTCCTGGGATCGAGGCCCGGATCAGGTTCCTCCATTGGGAGCCTGCTTCTTCCTCTCCCACTCCCCCTGCTTGTGTTCCCTCTCTCGCTGGCTGTCTCTCTCTCTGTCAAATAAATAAATAAAATCTTAAAAAAAAAAAAAGATATTTTTAGTTGAAAGACTCACTTCATTCAGCTTCCACTTAAATGTTGTCTCCTCAAAGATGCATTCTGTGACCTCATGTATGATTCTTCATATTCCGTATACTGACCCCACTCTATTTTCTTCACTGTCTTTTAACCTGACATTTTATAAATAATGTATTTATATATTTTTGTCTTGTATCCTTTCCCCATGAAGATGTAAGTTTCATGAGGTCAGGGATTTTTGTCCATCACGCTCACAGCCTTTCTCAGTTATCTTGAACAGCCTCATACATAATAGGTGCTCAGTAAATATCTGTTGAACTGAGAGGTCACTGATAGGTGTGTGACTGTTTTTCAGTGTGTTTGAATTCTTCCATTATGAAAAAAAGTAACAGTTGTCTTAGTAGAAATAAGATTTGCTAGCACTTTGTTTTTCATCAAAAAATTACTTTAAGTCATTTATTGAATATGTTTATAGTACACTAACATTATATTCTCAATTCACCTCTCTCAGGAGTCTTTTGCAGTAAAATGGGGCAGGGGCGGGAATATAAAAGATAAATGACATTAATCTTCCTGTGAAAGATTAAGCAACATTCACTTTATAAAGCTTTTGGGTTAAAATTTAACACCTGGCAAATGTATCAAATATTACCTTCATATAAGATTTAGTTTAACTCTAAATGGGAAACATTATAGAAAAGGACGGAGTATCACTTTGTTTTTGGTTATTAAACAGGTGTGGTATATGAGTAACAAATATTAAAAAACTATTATTAATCAAGAAAAATAATGAAAAAAGGAAGAGTAGAATCTAAGCACTCTGCCACTCTAATAGCACATTAATATCTCTGGATGTCTGAAGAATGGTGGCATGCAGAGCCAGCCTTAGGAGCACTATAAAACTGAGTCGTGAAAAGCCTAAACCCTGATCCTCTACTCTTATTGTAAGAAAAGCTTCTTGCTGATATCCTCTATATGCAATTAACCAACAAGAGAAAATGCTTTTTTATTTGCTAATTAGCTTAAAATTGGAGGGGCCTATTGGAAATAACCTATTAAAGCTCATTTTTTAGGCAAAAGGCAAATAAAATCCGACCCTTCAGAGTTTTAATTGATGGAAAGAAGTGTAAGGCTAAAAAAGAACAGTAATGAATACGTGCATGGTTAATGCATGGCCGTTTCTCAGATACTAATCCTTCAGAGTCTTCTTCTCTTACAAAGCTGGAAGGAGTTCAGGAGCTGAAAGATGGAAGCAGCATTGGTGATTGGATTGGTTGTAAAAAGAAGTAGCCAAAAAGTTGCTTTTTTCCTAGATGAAATAAATATGAGTCATAAAACAGTTCTTAAAGTCCTCCATGGCTCAGGATCCTGAGCACCTTGCCTGGAACTATGGCAATAACGGCCATTGTTTTCAAGAGCTTTCAGTCTAGGTCTTGGGCTCTAAAGGTGAAAAGCATGCTGTGTTCAAAATTTTAACAAATCCTCCTTCCTCTGGAGGCTAATCATTGTTAAATTCTTGTTTCCTCTATTAAAGTAATAATGCCATAATTACAAAGGGAGGAAACTCTATGCCTGCTGGATACAGATCTGCGTTTCTGGATTTTGAAGTCCAGTCACTCAATTTCTGGTAAAGAAGCTAAAAGACTGCAGCTGAGAATTCTGAGTTGAAAAGTATTGGTAATTGTCACAAATTACCACATGATATTGCCAGTTATATTCCTAAACAATTGCCCTACTTTAGCAATGTATCCAAAATTTTCTTGTAGCTTTCCTTTAGAAAACTTGAGTGTTAACCTTTAATACTATTTTGAAAGTTGCTAGATTGCAACTTGAATATATCTTGTTAATCTTGGTGGTACTTAAACACAGATGCTCCATCATTTCCCAAAAAGACTTTGTGTTGATCACAAATCTTGTTTGTGCGTTGCTCAATTCTTGATTTTCTCCGTAACCATACACATAGAATAATGCTACCATTCT
Organism: Ursus americanus; assembly: GCF_024610735.1. Classification (NCBI taxonomy): domain Eukaryota; kingdom Metazoa; phylum Chordata; class Mammalia; order Carnivora; family Ursidae; genus Ursus; species Ursus americanus. The sequence goes on along the minus strand of NC_142131.1, from coordinate 61,500,548 downwards.
TGAACCTTTGCATCATGACTGTAATCATTTTTCCTAGTAAGTCCTGGATATTGAGTTTTCCTATTGCAAGTCTTAGAAAGTTTGGCTTAGAAAGTTTCTAAATTTTTTGCTCAGAAAATGTGGATAATTTTCAGTGAGTTTATGCGGAAATAAAATCTTCAGGTGAAGCAATAAATCTATTTTTGTTAATTCTGATTAACAAAATGATTTGAAATGTGTGTTCAGTCACTCAGAATCAACTAAACTGAAGTCCTTGAAGATAGGAACGTTTCTGTCATTTCATTGAACATGCATAATTAACTGACCCATTTAATTATGAGAGGATATGGTTAATCCTCATAAGGGCTGGAGCAGATGCTGTTTCTTTGTGGTTCATTCCACCATCCTGCTGTTGAAGCACAGAAGAATGAGTATCACTTGACTTGCTGGCATTTTTCAAATATCCAATGCTAAAAATTAAAGAAAACTAATATTTTTATTGAAAAAAAAAAACATGTCCCATCTTACCTCAAGTTCCTCAAAATGGATACCTTAAAATATAAACAAGAGACCCCATATTTCAAGAAAAAGTGAGTTAGAATAATCCAAACATTTAATTCTTAAAGCAAGTCACCAAATGGAGTAACTATTATCTCCATATTACAAGTGAAGGAACTGATACATTTAAGTGGTTTCCCTGAGGTCACATAAGTAACAAGAGGCAGAGCTGTGACTAGAACCTGCATCTCACTTGTTTCTTCTGCTGAACAATTAGCACCCACGGTTGGAAGGCAGTGCAGTACATGCAGCTCTAGTCATTCCCTGGAGTCACACCCTTGCTTCACAACCGACTACCTTTGTAATCTGGGACCTTTCATTTATTTTCCTAAATCTAGAGATTCTCCAAATCCAAATGAAGAGGATCATAATATAATTTATCTCATTGTATTGTTTTAAAGTTGTATGAGAAAAGGCATGTAGAGTGTTCAGCGCCATACCCGGCGCATCCTAAGTTCTCAATGAATATTATCTATCCCAATGTGCAAAGAAAAGACATTCTCATAGGGAGTAGGATTTCCTGGGTCTGTCGGAGGAGATAATGACAGAAAGAGTAAGGAAGCTGTAAATGAAGAACTTCCATGGCGATTTAGTTAACATAAGTTCTAATCAATAATGCAACACATTTATGGCATGTCTTATATTTTCCAATTAATGTACAAGCAAGTAAACCACCCTGTTTGTTGGAATAGAGCCAAAAAAATAAATAGAAAATGAAAAATAAAAGCTGCTGAGAAAGGACCTCACAGATTTGCTAAATCGCCCAGGAACGGGCTTCAAAGTGGAACTTGAAAAATTACACATAACTTTTCAGAAGTCTACATGTCATTTTATATGTTAGGAAAGGATCTGAGTTGGAGACAGGATAAAGATGAAGCTGAAGACTTAAGAAAGTGTCATATAATAGAAGATAGTAAATGGAAATCTAAAGAATTTCAGTTTTATCCTCTAAGCAATAAGGATTCAATAAAGTATTATAAGCAGGAGTTGGACACAGTTACATGTATACTTAGGAAGTCCCTACAAAGATGGAGATTGATTGAAGATACACTATATCAGCTAGATTAAGTTTGACTTCACGTAACAGAAATCATGAAGTAGCTGTGGTCCTGTGCAAAGGTAGGCACACATGAAATGGATCTGGCAGCTTTATCGTTGTCATCTTTTTAGTGCATAGCTGAAATCATCAAGTTCACTTCAAGATGACAACTGAATATCCACTCTTATTACATCTACATTCATAAATACATAAAAAATATGTATGTACAAATACATAAAAATACATAAATACATAAAAAATACAAAAATACATAAAAATATGTACATAAATACATTTAAAAAAACTAAATATTTTAAAAAGGGGAAGGGAGGAAAAATTGGATGACCCAGCTGAATCAGCCCCTTTTAAATAGCTTTACAGGGCTCCCACCCAACATCTGTTTTCATCTTATTGGTTACTCCAAAATGGGATGAAAACTGTTATACACTGCTATACTCAACAGTATAGGGGCTCAGTGTCCATCAAAAGGGGGAAAAGAATGATTAAGTGATTAACTCGCTGCTTGCCTGAGTAGCACTGTTAAAAGTGATTAAAGTCTTGCTAAGTGAAATAAGTCAATCAGGGAAAGTCAATTATCCTATGATCTCCTATGAATTTAAGAAACTAAACAGAAGATCATAGGGGAAGAGAGGAAAAAAGTAAAACAAGATGAAATCAGAGGGAGAGACAAATGGTAAGAGTCTCTTAATCGTAGGAAACAAACTGAGGGTTGCTGGAAGGGAGGGGTGGGGGGATGGGATAACTGGGTGATGGACATTGGGGAGGGCACACGTTGTAATGAGCACTGAATATTACATAAGACTAACCTCTACCTCTGAAACCAATAGTACATTTTATATATTAATTGAATTTAATTTTTAAAACAGACAAAAAATAAAGTAGTAGAGTTCTAATGGGAACTGCCACTAAGGTAGATCTGTGAAAGTATAAAGAAGGGATTCTATTCTTAGATCAACTAGGAAGACAACTGTGCTAAGAAAAAAACTGCTTTTCCCCGTATCTCCCTTAATCTTTCATGTGAACATAAAAATATTTGTTCAGTCTTTTAGTTCTTCTTTCCCTGCATTTATACTCTTGTTTTCTCTTACTGCATTCACTTGAACCTGCGATTCATTGTTGAAATGTAATAGGCATGTTTGTCTGTCTTGTTTCTGCTTTTAACATTTTGTCATTTAAAGTTTATATTGTTGTTTATAAAAAAACCCTAATATTCCTTAACAAATTTTATACTTTTTATTTTCCTTAGAGATTTTCCTGTAAATCATTGCTGAGTTATATTAAAGCCTTAAAGCACTTATTGAGATTTTATTAATTTTCTCAGTTAATTTGTTAATGACTTTATTATGACATATTTCTGTTATTTAAACTATTCTTGCCTTCCTGGAGTAAATGCTGATAGGTCATAGATTATTATTTTCATATATTGCTGAGTTCTTTTTCCTTAAATTTCTCATCTGTTTTCATTTGTGGCTTTTGGCCTATAAATTTTTTTATAACTGTCTTTGCTGCATTTTGTTGTTATTTTATGCTAATTTTATAAAAATGATTTTCTGTCATTTTCTATGGCCTAGATTAGTTTAACAATGGAATTACCTATTTTTTATGGATTAAATTTGAAAATATAAAAATGACATGGTCCTTGTGCCTTTTCCAATGATAGATTTGAATAACCTTCCCAGCGTCTTCTCTGCTGATTGATCTGTTCAAACACAAGCAAGGAATAGAATTTTAGGAGCCACTGGACTTTAAGAAGCATGTGCACTTGGCCAAATAAAGACCTCTCAAACATCCTTCATTGCAAAGATGTTTGGGATCTTGCACACCATTGGGCAAAGGCATAGGCTGGAGTACTAATAATGGCTAAGATAAAATTGTCTATCCGCCGAAGCAGATTAAGGTCAGATTAAGTCAGACTTAAAGAAAAGATAAAAAAGAAAAATGGCTATGACCTTTCTTACATACTCAAGCTCATGAAATAGAATTAAATACTTTCATTCATTAGTAACACTACCTAAGCTAGCTACCTCAACCAAATCAGAGAGTTCCTAACCTTAGTTCTGTCTGCTAAGCCAAGGTTTGTCCATTTTTTAAAAAACACCCTTGCCACATCCACAGCTGTATGTGTGCAGCTATACATGGACACTTTATCATCGATACCACATTATTTTTTTTGAAGATTTTATTTATTTATTCATGAGAGACAGGCAGAGAGAGAAGCATGCTCCCCCATGGAGCAGGGAGCCCGATGCAGGACTCAGTCCCAGGACCCTGGGATCATGACCTGAGCTGAGGGGAGACACTTAACTGACTGAGCCACCCATGTACCCCAATACCACGTTATTTTTTTAAAAAGATTTTATTTATTTATTTGTCAGAGAGAGAGAGAGCACAAGCAGGGGGAGAGGCAGGCAGAGGGAGAAGCAAGCTTCCTCCTGAGCAAGGAGCCCAATGCAGGGACTCGATCCCAGGACTCTGGAATCGTGACGTGAGCTGAAGGTAGACCCTTAACTGACTGAGCCACCCAGACATCCCATATTTTTGAACAAATCAACTAATGAATGTCTCGTAATCCCTAAAATACATTGCTAGTGTCACATTTGAGAACTACTTTAAAACTTAAGAATATAATATATCCTTTATCTTTCTGTTTTCATCTCCTTATTTTCATGCCAATCTCATTTTTTCCCTCAGATACATTTCAAATTATGCCCTGCCTGTTTACATTGATTATCACGAGATTTGTATGCGTATGCCATAAGAAACAAAGGATGAGGTGACATAGGTCTCAACTATGAATATAACTAGTTTGCTGTACTTTTTCCCAGTTGACAAGTTGTGTGACTAAAACAGCAAATCAGTTCTGTCAAATTGATTATGCAAAATGTTGAGGCTTTCTGCAGAGAATCAGCCCCTACTCTACAGAAAATGGAATCATTGTCACCCTCTACCCCAGAGCCATACACTCCCTGGAAATGTGACTGTGTTTTGAAGGCATGCTACTTCTGTGGACTTAATAAGATTTGTGGAAACGTTGGTTATATGATCTCTCACAGACAGCAGAAGCCAGGTTTTCCAAATCTAAATCCTTTGATGTATACATTAATATGGAGTCTTCTTTCTTTGGGGCATGGTAATCGTTTCTGTTTAGGAAAGTTTATACAACAAGAAACACAAAATTAATATTTTTAAATGCTCATATTGTGCAAAGAAGTGTTCTAAGAGCTTTATGTTTATTAACTCACTGAGCCCTCACAAGAACACTATATATGTACGTATGTATTATTATAATCATTGCTGTTCATATTTTATGAATGAAAAATGTATAAAAAGATCATATAGCAAGTAATTTGAACGCAGAGTCAATCCCAGCTAATCTGTGTTGCATGTGCATGCTACCATACACTGTTACATTGCTCAGGTAGACTAGTAAGAACCAGTGGAGTAACCAGAAGATTTACCAAAACTTAAAAGCTTCTGAAACCTTCCTTTGGATTAACTGCCAATGTGTGCAGTGAAATCAAAGTCTTTAATAAAATAATAATAGCTATCGTAGCAGTAGCCAAACCCCACGTTGGAAACACTTAGTGACTTCATAGATAAAGAAGAAAAGAAAAAGAAATGCATACTAATCTAGTCTGGTTTTTCAGGCCACAGCAAGCAAGAAGGTATGGGTTAAGAAATTGCCTCCAGTTGTACCAGAGTCTGATTTATTTACCTTCACCTTCATATATATCATATTGATATTCCTGTACTTTGTATTGTAGATCACACCACTTGACACATTACCATTTTGCTGGTGATGATTTTGAAGTAAGAACTTTGAAAATTCATACAGTAAAGAAATGCCATTTTGCTGGTTTAAAGGTTATTTAAAAATGGTAACTACTAGTCTTCACTGATTCATTTTCTAATTCATTGAGTTAACGTGTATTGTACACCCACTGTGTTTCCGGCCTTACCCTGAGTGTTGTCAGTACAACTAGGAACCAGGCCCCTATTATCTTGGTGTTTATATTTTAATGGGAGAGAGAGATAGCAAAGAAGTAGATAGGCAATAGTAGTATAATGTGGTGATAAGTGCCAGAAAGAAAAATAAAATAGGATAAAGGGATCATGAATATGAAGGGAGGAGTCTGAGGAAGTGACATTTATGTAGAAATTCAAATTATAAGAAATAAGGCAAATCAAGATCTGGGGTAAGAAGAAGCGTGAATGAATGCTCTGAAGTGGAGAGTAGTCTAACATGTCTAGAGCAGCTTGGAGGTCAGCTCAAGCTGCAGAAAAGTGAGGGAGGGGAGTAATGGTAGGGGCTGTGGTCAGGAAGATGGGCAGAGACCAGGATAGGTGGGGCCTTATAAGACACGGTTTAGATATGGGCTTCATCCTAAGTGTATCACTGAAAAGTTCCAATCTGGACTACGATTTGATTAATTTTAATATGGCTTCTGTGCAAATATAAAATTGTAGGGGACAGCGGGACTGGGGAGAGCAGTCAGGAGGCCATGGCAGTCATCCGAGAGTAGAGATCTTGTTTGCGCAAGAATGTTAGCAATGCAGGTGAAGAGAAGTGGAAATTCACAATCTATTTTAAGGGGGAAGAAATAGGACTTGCTGATACACTGAATGTGTAGTTTGAAGGAAAACGAGATCAAGGATGATCCATCTGCTTTTTCAGTCTGTGTGAAAGAAACAGCAAGAACAACATTAGTGACCTGCAAAACAGCCTAAATTCAGACTACAATTATTAGAGACTTGAAAATTTAAGTAACTTGTAATCGTCATACTGTTTCCATTTCCGATCAGGTTTTTATTTCCAAACAGGATTTCAATAATATTTCCACTGATTTCTCCTCTTTCAATTCAATAATTTTAATGTATTCTGCTTGCTTGAGAAGGAACCTCTGGGCAATTTAATCTACTGACATTAATTTTTCAGTAGTCCATCTGGTTTCTCTTCTTTTCTGGCTAACGTAATTTTTAAAACATTTGCTAAAGTGAACAATTTTAGTAATCTTTAATGTATTTCACTTCTTGTTTTTCTATAGCTGGGTGCCTGCCTAATCAAATTTTCACAAGGATATTGTGCTTGGCTTGTTAAAAATTATGAGATTTTGAGTTATCATGACTTACACATCTTGGTCTTCAAAAAACTGCTCAGGTGTAGAAAAAATGCATTATATCTAATCATTTAGAATAGTGAAATTCCTAAAGGAAGGGAAAAAATAAGGCACGTGATTTTCTTCAGCTCTGATCTCAGGACTAAATCTGTGATTCACCTGTAATGAAGAGGTTATATAATACGGTCTGTGTGACAGCCGAATGAAAAAGCCAGTGGCACCGGGAACCCAGGGCTGTCCTTAGACCTGTAATGTCTTATTCACTGCCAGATACTTAGTGCTTGACTTTTTTAATCATACAGCTCAGCTGGACTAAGAAGAGAGAACCTGAAAAGCATTTTGGTTTAAGGATGAAGACCTTTAAAACAATTTCAGCAATCATTTCAACACATATAGCCAAGCTTCCAATATTAATGAAATCACATTTTGCAGCTATGGCCAACAGTCTATGCATATTGAATGGGTTTTTACTGCTCATCACAAGTCAACCAGGGAATTAAGTATCAGGTTCCCATTATTCAAACACGGAATTCACTTCCAACTATTTCTGAAACCCTTCCTCTCTGCAGGTGAAAATGCTGGATTTGATTTTTTAGAAAGTAAAATAGATTTTTCTAAGTGGCTCAACCCTATAGCAACAAAAAAGGCTGCTGTAGCTTCACATGGTGTCTCAATACCCCTTTCAGCTGGTGAGAACTGCATTTCATGACCAGAAGAAAGTTATTTACCTTAGCCCCCCCCACCCCCCGCCCCAACTGTTTAGTCTGGAGTTTGGCCAGTTTGGCCCTCGTCAGCAGCTTCTCAAGTTTACTGACCTCATTGTAAGCCTCAGGCATTTTAGGTGTTTGTTTTACCTGCCCTATTTCATAATTTTGGCCAAGATTTGAAAAAAAAATTATATTTATTAGGTAAGAGTAAGGCTTACAAACTGAATGAATTTGTCCTAAAAGGTGCCTCAATAAGAGCTTTCTTGATGAAGAGAAATATAGTTACATGGGTCTGCATCACTTGGAGACTGTGTAAGAGCAGATGGGGATAAAAGGAATGAGCAAAGGGAAAGGTGAAGAAAAGGAGAAAGAATTGTGGCAAACCCAAAAGGACAGGGATGATGAGGTGGGGAGAAACTGTCATGTACTGAGTGTGTAAACACGTGTGGTATAGATCAGTGTTGGGGAAAATCAGCGCTAAAGAGTAAGTTACTATTTCCTCACCAACATCTTTCTTGGTGTTCTGTATACCTGGTGTGTACTTGAATACCATTAATTGATAATGATTTATTTATTAAAAGCACCTTACAGTTATGCATCCATATGCATATTTTGTCAACTCACTTATGAACTTACATTGGATGACTCGTCCATTTGGGTCCATTTGTGCCATTATTACCTTCAAGAGAAGAAATGAAATATAAATGAAGTGTATTTGTACAGTTGTCATATAATGGCTTTAAACTGTGCTAAATTATCATTTTCTTGTGTGTCTCACCTTAGGTAAAATTTTAAATGAAAATGTGAATTTATATGTTAGAGGGAAAAAGTTTTCTTGATTTAAAAAAAATAATTCAGTGTACAGGTTTTAAAAATGAAATAGGAAATAAGATTCCTCAACACATAAATTATGATTTCTCATAATTAAACACGTATTCTTCAAGGACATTTTCTGCCATTTTCTTCTCTCTGGTCTTTTTCTAAGCAGTGCCGTTCAACTTGACACTTTAATAACTCTCACTTTGCAATGGATGATTAAATTTCCTCTCCAGACCCTGAGCTCTAGACATAAAGTTAGAACTGCAGTCTCCCTCCTACCTAAAATAAATGTTGTGAATTTCTGCAGTATTCCTCCACAAGACAATCAGATGGCATCACTTTTCTGTTTAAAAAAATTAAACTTGCACCCAGTCATTATTATGAAAGATTATTAAATCTAAACTGTCCATTTTATTAGTCAAGGTTTTTCAAATTTTGTTCTCGGTATATTTTAAAATTTATTTTTACCTGTATTTTTCATGTATGCTATATTCCACACAATCTGATCTTGCTATTTGTCATAGACATCTTGCAGTTTCTCTTTCTATGCCTGATCGCCTTTACTCCCTAAGGGAGCCATAGAGATCTGTCATTCAGCTCTCTTTAAGAGAAGCTGCCATAGAGAGCCGACTTAACTGAGAACCTGCAGGAACCAGCCCTGTAAATGCTGAGGCCACACTTCCCTAGGCAACTCCCAGCCAGTGACTGCGCATGGCAGTTATGAGTACTGGCCCTTTCCTGCCCTATGCAGTATTTCGCTAACTGGCAGCTTTGGCTCAGGGGCCCCCATCCTGCCTGAGCCTTTCTCAGAACTGTACTGTCATCTGAAGCTCTTATTACTTAATCCTCCTTCCTTCGAACCTTTCAGAAGGAGCAGGACTGCCACGTGGTCTGAGGCTCTCCCTGTCTCCTCTTGCATCTTTATTCTTTATTCTTCGTTATTATTTCCCCCAATAAATATCTGGCATGCATAGGCCCATATTGGAGTCTGCTTCTCAAAAGATCTTCTCATCCTTTAAGATCAAATTCAAATGCAGTTCATCAATTTTTTCTAGTTTCTGGTCAAATTCAAATGCAGTTTTCTAGTTAACTGAGAGTAACTTTCTTCCTCTCCTGTCTCATATTCTTTTATTTCTCTTTTAATGATACTTCTCACCTTTTAAAATTTATAAATAAGACATGTTTAATAGTAAGGTAAAATAAATCATTGTTTGCAGTCACCTAAGGCAGCTATCCCTATTAGAGGAAGAGGGTAAACATAGGCCAAGGTTGAGAAAGAGGATTGGTGAAGTTATCTTGAAAAAATGTGGATAGGCATAAAACCAACTTGAATATTATAACCATTCATTTACATTTGACATTCTCCTGTATGATGTATAATGGCATGATTACTTAAAAAATATTTTAATTTGGTCTTCAAGGAAAATTGACTTTGCAACAAATCAATCATGTGGATTCTTATTCTCTTCACACATGACAGTATGTATGGTCTACTTTAAGATGGATGATATGGGACTATAATCTTTTTATTTTTTATTTATTTTTTTTAAGATTTTATTTATTTATTTGACAGAGATAGAGACAGCCAGCGGGAGAGGGAACACAAGCAGGGGGAGTGGGAGAGGAAGAAGCAGGCTCATAGCAGAGGAGCCTGATGTGGGGCTCGATCCCATAACGCTGGGATCACGCCCTGAGCCGAAGGCAGACGCTTAACCGCTGTGCCACCCAGGCGCCCCAGGGACTATAATCTTTTTAGACACCCAGATTCATATGAAGGTCTTTTTCCTTGATTTCTTTGTCTTTTTACCCCCTTTTTTCCTCCTCTTTCTTTCCCCCTACATTCTTTCCCTCTATCCTTGTCTCCTTTTCCTTCCCCCTTGCTTACCTCTCACTTTTATCACTTAGAGATAAAATGCAAAGTAGCATGCACAGAGCTTAAATAGAAGCATGAATATATCCTATCAGAGCACTATGAACAAGGAGATTGTATCTGGACAAGGGACTTGAGGAGGTAAGCTGGGAGCTATTTTAAAGAAAAAGTAAAAAGGCGTAGGAAATTTCTAGGCAAAAGTAACAATGTGTATAGTGATAGAGATGACAAAAAGAACAGGTAATTTGCTGGTACTGGTGAAGACCTTAGTATGTATTTGGATTTTAAGTTTCAAAGAATAAGAGATCTTTTTTTTTTTTTTTTTTTAAGATTTATTTATTTGAGAGAGAGGGGGGAGAGAGCACACATGTGGGCACAAGCGGAGGGAGGGGCAGAGGGACAGGGAGAGAATCTCAAGCAGACTCCTTGCTGAGCATGGAGCAGGACGCAGGGTTTGATCCCAGGACCCTGAGTTCATGACCTGAGCCAAAATCAAGAGTCAGAGGCTTAACCAACTGAGGCAGGTACCCCGGAAAAGAGATCTTTTATGTTATAATAATGAATTAGAAAATTTTTCCTAAGGTCAGTAGTGAACTGATGAAGATTTATTGTTTTTCTGTTGTGCTGTTGTAGGTTTTTTTTGCATTTTGTTTTATTTTGTTTAGGTTGGGATTTATATAATCAGATTTGGAATTGGAAGAAAGCGGCTGAGTAATGCCTAGCATAATGTACCAAGGGTGCCAATAAATGTTAATGGGCTAGATACTGAATATGTACATGAATGGATATGTAGTAAATTCATTAAAGAAGTTATTGACACTCACTGAAATGCTTAGCTCCTAAAGAGAAGAACTCTACCATTCAAATATTCCCAAATTACTGCAAAATGTTTGTTTGGGTATTATCTAGGGTTGGTAATTAGTTCATAAATTCAAGACAATTTTTAAGCCATATGTATATTGACATTCTTCATAGTTTATCAGTGGTTAAAAGAATGTGGTAATCATGGAGTGTGAATTAAGTCAGAACATTTTCATGGCTCAATGTCAGTAAGGGAGCCTGTTAACACACATGAGAGGGTCTGTTTATAATCAGGTCAGCCATGGCTTACAAGGAACTATTGACAAAGAAATTTGGAGGACTTCTTTATGTATGTGACATCAGGCCTGGGTGCCAAAGCCTGTCCATGACATGTGGGTGCTACCTTATGGTGTCACATTGGAAGCCACCCAGTAAGTATACACCAGCCACCTTACTGAGTGGGTGTTAGCAAACATATTTTTATTTGAGCTGCATGTAACAACGAAATATCTTATTACTCCCATTTTATAGGCATTGAAATTATAGACCGAAAAGGTTAAATAACCTGCTAGTTATTGCAGAGCTAAAAAGAGGTGGAGTAGGCAGCTATTTCACAATGTAACAACATTTCCTGAATGATGATTATGTAAAAATAAAACACTCTGCTTCTTTATTATTATATGTATATTTAAAAAAACCAGTTCTGATCAGCTGCAAGGGCCTTTCTTCTGCAGCATTCTGGTAGTGTGATAAAAGTGTCAATGTCAAACTCAGGAATGAAAGATATGCACCTCTTGGCAGATAAGGTAAACCATATAAGTGTCCACTATATCTCAAGATCTAAAATATTAGCTTAATAAAATCTGTAACAATCTTTCTTTCACTTGTACTTTGTCTGTCATTCCCCCACTAACACCAAAACACAGACATACATTCCAGTAAGGACGTAATTTAAAACTCATAATTTTAAAAATGGTACCTTTATAATAAAACCTTGTAGCTTATTCTAATGCATAGCAAGACTTTCAGAAAAACTTGGAAATTTATTGAACTGCCTTAGTGTACCCTGCCTTCTGCAAAGTAAAGAAAAATGTACTTTGGTTTTAAAAAGCAGGATGACATACTAATGCTTTATAGATCACAAGAAGGTAAATAGTTCTTTAAAACTTTTTTGAAGCTGAGAAAAGTGGCTATTATTTAGAAACTTAGAATATTACAAAGATAACTTGAATATTTACAAAGTAAAATTGAAAACTTTATATTTCCAAGACTGTCATTTTAATTGAATCAAGATGTTTAAAGGATAACCCGTAGTTCTGGACAAGCTTAGCAACTGGAAATTTGGAATATAGCAATCAGTAACATGATTAATTGATGGTAAGTAAATAGTTTTTTTGATATCAGAGTTCACATCCTTCTGAAATGTACTGAGAGGTCTTACTTGCTGTTGGCTTTCATTTCCCCCAATAGCAGGCACAGTAAGATTCATTCAGTGATTTGTTCAGTTTGTATTTATTAAGTGCCTATCATTTGCCAGACATTGTTGTGGGTTGGCACTATGCGTAAAGCAGTGAACATGAGAACGCCTTTGTTGCTTGCTTACATTTTAGCAAAAAGAAAAAAAAAATTATACGAGTATGGTAGGTGGAGATAAGTGCTAAGGAGTAAGGAGAAGAGAGAGTGTCAGGAGTAAGGAGAAGAGAGAGTGTCAGGAGTAAGAAGAGAGAGTGCCAGGAGAAGACAATAAGGAGAAGAGTATCCATTTTATATCAAATAGACAGGGCGAGCTTCTCTGATAACGCAAAATTTGAAGAGATGCCTGAAGCAGGTGAAGAAAAAGCCATGAATCTATCAGGGAAAAATGTTTCAAGCAGAAAGAACAACAAGCACAACGGCCCAGAGTCTTTAGTGAGTTTAAGAAACAGTGAAGTCAAGTGTGGCTGGAACACAGTAAACAAGGGAGTAGTGGTAGGCGTGATGTTAAAAAGGTAGTGAGGCCAGATCACTTAGATCCTCATAGCACACTGCAGAAGCTTTGTCTTTTACTCTGAGTTAGATGGGGAATCAAAAGGGGGCTTTGAGCAAAGGGTTGATGGATCTATATTGTTTTGAAAGGCTTTGTGGCTATGCACTGTTTGGAAAATAAATTGTAGGGGAGCAGAGAGACCAGGAAAAGGCCATTTGCAGTAACCCATATTGTAGTTATAATGTCCTAGGCTAGGCTAAGAGTCAAGGTGGTAAGAAATTGTTGGATTCTTGATATATTCTTAAAAGCAAGACCAATGAGATTTGCTGTTAGGGATGTATAATAGAAAAGAATCAAGGATGGCTCTAAGTATTTTGGCTTGAGAAAGTAGTTGAATGGAGTTACTGTTTACTGACATGGAGAAGACCATGTTGAAAGCAGAAATGTCAATGTTCATTGTTGGGCATTTTAAATTTAAGTCACGTATATCCAAATGGAGATGTCAACTAGGCAATGCGATGCATGAGCCTGGAGTTCAGAGGAAGTCCAGACTGGAAATATGAATTTGGAAGTAATCAGCAAAAATGGTACTTAAAAGCAGGATATCTAATGAAATCATAAAACGAGTAAACATAGTATATACTTCCTTGTTTAAATGTATAATGTCTAGTTATCAGAGATTTAGCTTATTTATATAAAGTGATACTCTAGATATTTATTCAAAGTTCTGAATGTTTAATAAGTGCTTTTAATAATATACTCAGTAAAAACTTCTTTTAAATATTTGAGCATTTTTACTTCTGCGTATCTTAGCTTACTGAATGAATTTTAAGCCTTTTTTGTCATCATATGTTATCGCAACATTTTACATTTTCCCATAATGCTTAGTAAAATACTTGACATGAGTTTCAAAAAGGTATTAAATTCATAAATTTATTGGATATCAAAGACCTAAATAAGAACTCAGATCATTTATTGTAATACATCTACAATTTGGTGCTCTTGTTAAAAGACAAATTTAAAAATACAGACTCACTTGCACTGTAAAAGTTTCATATTTCTTATATCCCCATATGGAGTATAAGACTATAAAAACAGCAGATTTAAGTTTTGTGGTAGAATTATAGCTACTGCTGTTGTTGGGGTACTGAGCTGCTCCTGCTGCTACCACAGTTGTAGTAATTTATTGAACATTTAGTATGTGTTATTTGACATACATCATTTCTAATCTTATTAAGAAAAGTTACATTATGCCCATTTTATCTTTTTAAATTTGAAGACTAAGAATAAAAGAAGGTAAACTATATGTGAAGGATTATAGACTAACAAATTATGGAGTCTGGATTCAAACGCAGATCTCTTTGACTTAACGAGAACAGAATTTTATTTTTATTCTACCATCACCCTATTGTAAGCAGTCTACATATAAAACGCACATTAATATATGTGTGAGACTGAGATATAATAGAAAATACATTCGTTTCGAGGAAATTCAAGAGAGGAAAAGAAAGAAAAACTCGACCTTACAGAACATGTAGAACACTCTTTATTCTCGGCAGCATGAAAAGAGAAGCAGAGTGGAAGAATTTTCCCTTTGTTCCTTAAGATTTCATAGACATGCTTCAAATGTGTAACAGCCAGGTTTAGAAGGTCATGTTGAGTCTTTGCTTTTATGACTTACATTCCAGATATTGATTTAACATTTGCCATGCACCTAGTATGTACTGCCTTCAATGCTGGAAGCTAAAATCACAAGATAAATAAGTCATGGTCTCATTTTGCAAGGTGATTCCAGTTTATTGAGAGACACAAATGAGTTAACAAAAATTATAATAAACTGTGATAAATGCTTACGTAGGAAGCATACACAGTTACTTTATTGCATAATGGACAGAACTGACACACTTCCTTGACAGTGTGATGCCTGAGCTGAATTTTGAAGGATGAAAAGTGTTAGCCAGGCTGGGAAGCACTCCGATGGCACAAGCAAATACCTGCCTAAGGAACTACAAGCATCTTACTTGGACTGGACTAGACATCTCAGGGTAGGGTAGGGGGATGGGGAGGAAGAAGTGAGCTGATGAATATTCAGAAAGGAGACTAGGTCAATAAATAGATAACAGGTCATTTAAATCTGTATAATTTATACTAAGGCATTTGGACTTCAACGTTAAAGGATATTTAGCTTGGGAGTGACATGATAAGATTCATAGTGTAGAAAGCCACCTGGCTGCAGTGTGTGGAATTTACTGAAGAAAGGACAAGGCCATTCACCAATAGGAAGACAGAGAGCTTGTAGTTATCCAGGTGAGAAACGATGATGGTATGCAGCAAAGGAGATGGAAACACATAAAGCTTAGAAAGTTCAGAATTGATCAAAATTATTGACTGGATGGGTATGAGAGAAAAGATAAGCCCTAATTTCCAGGCTATGAGGAAAGGAGGTACCATGCTCTGAAAAGGCAAGTCAGGAAAAAGAGCCAGCTGAAACAAGGATAGTTGGATAGTGATGAATTATTTTTTTGTGTGTTTATATTAAAGAACACATGAGTTTGGTCATATAGGATCAAGAGCAGTTGTATTCATAAGTCTGATGCTCAGAAGTGCTATCTGGGCTAGATTAGAAACTAAGATGGCAGTGCAACCATGAGAGTAGATGGGAGCATCTCCTAAGTATGATCTAAGATCACGTTAGAGTAGCAAAAGAAGAGCAGTGAAGAGTAGGGAAGGGAAAAGAACAGTAGTAACAGGGAAAGAAAGAAAAGGAAAGGGAGAAGGAAGAGAGTATTGGGAAATCCCGACACTAAAGTGGCTGTGATACTCCCAAGAAGGGCTTTTAGAAGGCTATATAGTTAAAAATTAAACGGAAAGTGAGAAAGGGTGGTGTCAGTGAATCTAGAGAGAAAATGGTTTCAAGAAAATTAAGAACGAGGTTAGAGGTATCAAAGATCTATCAGTTCCTCAATCCCAGGCTACATGATCTGATCCTTGAGAGCTAATAAGATGTGAGATTAACTCTCTAATAAATTATAAATGCAGTAAAACTTAAATAAAATGCAAGAAATCCTGGGGAGGATAGCAAGTAGAAGATCACTGAAGAAAGTTTTGGCTGAATTCAGTAAGCCTTTGAAACAATTTGCAAACCATGAATTTAAGGCAAACTAGTGTATATTTAATAGAGTACTGAGGCTACTAGCTCATGTCTGGCAGTTTCCACTTCTAAGCGGAACATTTTTCCCTTCCTGACATTCTCAATGCGCTTAGGTTGGCAAAATTTTAAACCTCGATGTTTTCACTTAGAAATATCCTAAAATTTAGATGACGTTCTTATGTCAGAAATGGGCTGACGGATGAACATACGGTTAAGCAGGCCCAAGTTTTTAATGGCACCTTAACTTCTCTTGTTTGATTTCTGTTTTCAAAGACCTTTACAAATGCTTTCCCTTTCTCGATGCTAGGATGACCAACTGTCCCAGGCTATCCAAAATTTAGCACTGAAAGTCCAGTATCTTGGACAACTACTCAATCCCAAGCAGATCAGGAAAGTTGGTCACCCTTGTAGAGTGCTGGTAGGGTATAGCACAGCAGAAAGTAGTGGGCCCAAAAGATACAAATCTGTACTGACCATTCAGTTGAATGAGCAGAAAATTAACACCAAAAAAGAATCCTTGATAAAGAAAACCAAGGTAAAAATCAAATGAAAAAACAGAATTTCAAAATAAAATGGTGAGAAACAATCATGGAATCAAATACTGCCAGGTATTTGTGCAAGAAAAAGTGAGAGAAGTAGAGTTGTATTTTTTGTTTGTTGTTGGTTTTAGTTTTGTTTTGTTTTTTTTTTTTTTTTCAGATGGGCAAAATAACGAAGTACAGGGTCCACCATGGTGTTTAGACTAATCTTTCATTTGGCATACATACTATGAATTTGTTATTCAATTTCAGCTATTGGTATGTCTTAAATGATCATTTTAATTCTTATGTCAAATGGCTCCTTAATCTTTAAAATTCCCTTCAAATGTGTCAAGTGCTTCATATTATGTTATTATTTTTTCCTGTTTTCTACTCAGATTCTAGATGGGATATCAGTAAATAGTGATAGGACCTTCCTCAGATCGCTAGGAACATGGTCCCAGGTGCTGAAGATGACATGGCAAGATAATTAAAGTTAAATAGAAACAACTCTCTTTCCCATGAGGCTGTAGATACTACAGTGGAAACTGTAGTATTTCCATTATCATAGGGAACAAATAACCTCTCAAGGCCTGCTTATAAATCTCAAACTAACATTATAGGTAACTAAATACTTTTTATTAGTTTTATTCAGAATTGTCAATGAATAGAAAATATCTTCTCAGTCATTGCATATCAATAATTACATCTGATTTCTTTGAAACGTACAGAATAACTCATAATTCCATGGTTACTTAGCCCACTTGAATGAGTGGCTTTCTCTCTTAAGTATTAGAATTCCCAATAAGTATAACAAAGTACATACACGTTTTTTTATTCCTTGTAGCAAAATAGGCAGTTTTTTTTTTTTTTCCCCCGAAAATACCCTTTCTCAATGTTCATCCCTGGAACAAGTCTGAGATTCATTGTCTACTAACTTTGAGAGCCTAAATAATATGCTTACAAATAGCTTTTCTTTAGCAGCTTGAAATAGTGCCCAAACTTAACTTCTCTCTCTTACATATAAATTTCTAGAATCAGCATCCAGTTTCAGTTTCCTGTTAATATAACTAATTAGACAAAATGCATACCCAAGCTATAGGACAAAAACTTAGAGGTCAGATTACATTTCTATTTCAGGCTCTCCCAAATAAACTAACATGTCATTCTTTTCTTTCTTTCTTTTTTTTTTTTTTTTTTTAAAGATCTTATTTATTAGAGAGAGAGAGAGAGAGCAGGAGCAGGGGGAGGAGCAGAGGGAGAGAAAGAAGCAGACTCCCCGCTGAGCAGGGAGCCCAACACTGGGCTCAATACCAGGACCCTGAGATCCTGATCTGAGCCGAAGGCAGTAAAATGTCATTATTTTCGTTTCCCTGTGTTAAATCTGAGCTATTTTAATTTCATGTAGTTAGGTTTTAATTTATATTTTTGCTCTATAATCTTTATTCTTTATTCTTCATTTACATCTTTGCTCACACTGGGTTGCAGAGAAGTAGCTAAATAATGAAAATCTTATATTTGGAACAGTGGTTTGGAGATAATTTCCATGTAGTAATTTACTTACCATTTACTGGACACATATTTTTGACATGGAATGTGCTGGTGAATAAAGATAGCAAAATCTTTATTCTTATTTTGCTTACATTCTCATTCATTCAGGGGTAGAGGAGTAAACAATAAAAAGCAGTTAAATGAATTGTACAGTTTACTAATAAGTGATCTCAAAGAAATATTTGAATCTGTGATAAAGAGTGATGAATATAGATTGTTTAATTAGGAAGGCTGAGATCTAAAATGCTGGAAGGATTACTAGCTCTGCATTAAATGGTAAGGTTAGAGGATTCTAGATAGAGGGGAGACTAAGTAAGCTACTGCTTAGCTTAGAACAACATTTATGTGTTTTAGAAGTAGAAAGACAGAGAGACCGGGATAGCTAGAGCATCTTAAGTGATGAGAGAGGATAAGAGATGAGCAAGAATGGAAGTTGAAGAAGAGAAATATTCAGGAATTGAACTGTTTTGGCACTTAGGGGTTACATTAAGGAGCTTGGACTTCATCCCAGGAGCAGTCCAGTCATTGGTAAAAGGCATGAGAGAGGTCTAAGGAAAAGAGTGACAAGAAGTAATTCAGATTTTAATGATCACTCCCAGTAGCTGCTTGGAGAGTGGACTATTGAGGAGCAAAAGGGATGGCAAGAAGACAGGAAGATACTTCAATAGCCCAGGCAAAAATAACTGTGGGTAGAACTGGGATGCTTTTAGGGAAAACTGAGAAAACCAGTCAGCCGCCTGTTTTTGAAGGCTAAACCTATAGAATTTGCTGATGAAATGGGTGTGGGTGATGATGTTTTTAAAAAAGAAGCAATCAAGGATTATTCTTTTCTGCTTGAGCAACTGGGTGGAGAGTTGGCTTATCAACAGAGATAGGAAGATTGGATAGGGAAGAGAGAATCAGGATTTCTGCCTTGGGCCATTTCAGTGTGGGCTGTCTAGGAGATACATGAGTAGAAGTGTCAAGTAAGCAGTTGGCTCCGTGATTTCTCGCTTCAGTGAAGTCTGGGTTGATATCATAAAAAGAAGAGCTAAGAGAAAAAAAATGTTTCAAGTTGGAAGTAGTGAACAACTTGGAATTCTGCTGAAAAGAGAAGTATGGTCACTGGGAAACAAGCCCTTCGGAAACACTGATTATTTTAACAAGAGCATGTGTAGTGGGTGGTGGGGATGGATTCCATACTAGAGTGGATTGAGGTAAGAACAGTGTTTGGGGAAGAGATCCTGACCACTGAGATTTTAATTTATGCTTCCTGACACTGAGTGCCTTTTCAAATGCTTGCTGATAATTGATACATTTTCCTTTGTGAAGGGTCTGTTGAAATCTCTTGCTCATTTTGAGAGGTTATTTTTTACATGCTGTAGGTGGAAGTCGTTCATGAGAGGCGCCTGGGTGGCTCAGTCGTTAAGCGGCTGCCTTCGGCTCAGGGCATGATCCCAGAGTCCTGGGATCGAACCCCGCATCAGGCTCATCCACTGGGAGCCTGCTTCTTCCTCTCCCACTCCCCCTGCTTGTGTTCCCTCTCTCACTGTCTGTCTCTTTCTCTGTCAAATAAATAAATAAAATCTTAAAAAAAAAAAAAAAGTCGTTCGTGAAATACAGGTTTTGTAAATATTTTTTTCCAGTCTCTGACTTGCCTTTTTATGTCATTTATAGTATCCTTTGAAAAGCAAAATATTCTAATATTTATGAAGTGTAGTTTATCAATTTTTTCCTTTTATTGTTCATGCTTTTTGTTAGAAATGTTTAAGAAATACTTGCCTACCTTTAGTTTATGAAAATATTCTCCTGTTCTAGGATCTTTATGGTCCTAATTTAACTATATATGTGTACATATATTTGTCTACCCATATATATATGTATATATCCGTGTATACATACATATGTATATACACACACCAATACAGATATATATATTTCATTCATCTCTACTAATTGTGTCTCTGTTTTGATTTGTCAGCCTATGTATCTGCTTTTTTTTTTTTTTACAGTATGTAAGTTCATTTTTGTTTTTTGTGTTTGTACCTCCTGTGTTTTATGGCACTAAGATTGCTTTATTTTAAAACTTTTTATGTGTCATATGAACAACATATTTTCAGAGTTTGATTTCATTCATTCAGGGACAGTCTTTTAATTGGTGAGTTTAACCTTTTTATAAATATTTTAGTGTGATATTGATATTTTTATATGATCTTATCTTACATTTTGTGTATATTCTTAATCTTTCTTTTTTCCCTTTTCTCATTTCTATTGGATAAAGTTATTTTCTGTTGGTTTAATGCTTATACTAATGCTGTTTTTCCTTTAGGTTGGCTGTTTTTAACATACTCATATTTGTTTACTCACCATTATTTCTTTAGAATTATTGATACCTGTATCATCTCCGTAATAAGAAATATCCTTTACTCTCTTCCATGTATTTTTGGTCTCCAGAGCTTCATGTGTATAATGTCTATAATTTATCTCTACATAAATAGAGTATATTTTCTCTTTATTTCTTTTATTTGGTCTTAGTTTTGTTTATTTGCTTATTCACTTATTTGGTATGGTAGAATAATAAACTTCACCAAGATGTTTTTATCACTCAGAATTTTTTTTTAATGCTTTTTTATTATATTACTTTAGTCACCATACAGTACATCCCCGGTTTCCAATGTAAAGTTCAATGATTCATTAGTTGTGTATAACACCCAGTGCACCATGCAATATGTGCCCTCCTTACTACCCATCACCAGCCTATCCCATTCCCCCATCCCCCCATCCCCCTCTCCTCTGAGGCCCTCAGTTTGTTTCTCATAGTCCATAGTCTCTCATGCTTCATTCCCCCTTCTGATTACCTCCCCTTTCTTTATCCCTTTCTTCCCCTACCAATCTTCCTAGTTCTTATGTTCCATAGATGAGAGAAATCATATGATAATTGTCTTTCTCTGCTTGACTTATTTCACTTAGCATTATCTCCTCCAGTGCTGTCCATGTTGCAGCAAATGTCGAGAACTCGTTCTTTCTGATAGCTGAGTAATATTCCATTGTATATATGGACCAGAGCTTCTTAATCCAGTCATCTGTTGAAGGGCATCTCGGTTCCTTCCACGATTTGGTTATTGTGGACAATGCTGCTACGAACATTGGGGTGCATATGGCCCTTCTCTTTGCTATGTCTGTATCTTTGGGGTATATCACTCAGAATTTCTTAACGGTATCTCCAGGGTCTGTTTCTCTTCTTGCACTAA
Source organism: Ursus americanus (assembly GCF_024610735.1). Lineage (NCBI taxonomy): Eukaryota > Metazoa > Chordata > Mammalia > Carnivora > Ursidae > Ursus > Ursus americanus. The sequence goes on along the minus strand of NC_142131.1, from coordinate 61,479,221 downwards.
AACTTTCTCCAAAAGAGTTTTCAATGTGGGTCTTCATATACCTCTAAATATTTTTATGGTACACTAACATTTGCATAAAAATGTAGCTGAATATAAAATTCTAAATTCAGATTCCTTTTTTACTGTAAAAAATCCCTTTATTGTCATTATATTTTTATGAAAGCACAGTACACATACAGAAAGTGAAAAATCATAAAAGGTGAATTATCACAAATAAATATTACTACCAATGAGATTAAGAAGTAGAACTCTATCAGTATCCAAAAAGCACCCTGACATGTCTCCTCTCACTCACTACTCCCTCTCTTTTCTGAAGTGTTTCCAATATCCTGTTTCTATTATCACAGATCAGACTTGTGGATTTTTCTTTATAATTAGAATCATACTGTGTGTATTCTCTTAGGTCAGGCTTTTTTTCCTCCATGTGATGTTTGTGAGATTTACCATTTATAATATTATTTATTTTTATTGCTTTATAATATTCCAGTATGTGAATATACTTATTTTACTGTTGATGAGTATTTCCAGTTTTTGCCTGGTATAAATAGTGCTGCTGGGAACATTCAGGCACTTATCTCTTGGTATGTACGTGCTTTGAAATTGATTGGATGTGCATGTGGTAGTAAAACGAATAAGTCATAGACTATGCCAATGTTGAATTTCAATAGATAACACTGAAGAACTCACCTCTCTGAACTTTTCCCTCCTGAGTTTTGGCCTTTCTAGTCCTTGTTATTACAGCAGCTTTCCATATCTTTAAAAGGACAGTTTTGCGTTTTATCTGGCTTTTTAGACGTTCTTAGTAAGAATGATGCTCTGCTATAAGGTAGTCCAGAATACCTTCTATATGAAGCATAACTGTATTCATTTTCTTTTTTAAAAAATTGCCCTCCTATAGTGAAAATATGTGACTAATTTGCTTGTAAATATATGCTTGAACTTGCTTACATGCCGTATTTTTAAATTCTCATGTTTGTCATTTTCTAACCATTTCATTTTCCTCTTTGTACAACCAGTGGGATAATTTTAAACCTTTCCATAGTTAAGGTGGCCTCCTAAGTCTATCCTGATTTTTAGTTATGGATTTAAGGGTTTGGAGAATGAGGTGATTTTTTTTTTTTAACTAAATTATTAACAGCAGCCACATTCTATGTCATAATCAACTGAAGAATTTGTAAATAGCTTAGGTATGAATAATTCATATCCATTTCTAAAATCATAAATTACACAGCACACTGTTGGTAGTTTGTAATTCCTCTGCAAATATTCCTCCACTGGGTTTGCTACTGGGCATTTTTTTTCTTCTGGTCATCACTTACTGATGCTTTCAGGGACAAGAGGGAAGCAAGTGAGACAGCTGAAGGACAGATGAGTTTTGGATCCCAAACAGGAATTTCAAAGAGGAGGTAACAAAAGAAGACAACAATGTTTAGTTATCTCTCAGAATAATCGAATTTAACTTTCAAAAAGGAAGTTTGGGAGAATGTAACCTAAATTCTTTTACTAGCAACATTTCCTGTTCATGCTGGGACTAGGATAAGTTAAAAATGGCAAGTAAATAGCTTTCTTTTTATATATCATTCACTTTATTAAAAAAGAGATGAAAACTATTCTCAACATTTACATCACTCTCCAATTTGAAGACAATCCCGTATTAACATTTCATATAGCTCATTAATTATCCTCATTGATGGTCTTCTATTTTGTGCCAGATTATCACTAGTTGCTAACCAATGATTTCTTCTGCTTCCTCCTTAGAATTAGAACTCTTTGTTTTTTAATATGTGTATGCATTTAAAACCTACATTTCCCAGCTTCCTTTACAAATAGAGGTAGCCGATGAGACAGGAGCAGATACTGAATTGCAGGCATGTATTTACAGAAAAGTTCTTTAGCTGACTAAGGTTGGAAGAGACCCCATTGGCTTTATACCTTGCTTCTTCATGCCTCAAAGAAACCACTGTCACCATCATTCCTTAAACCTATTTTGGGAGAAATAAAAGAGCAGATGAAAGAGAAGTTGGGTAGGGGTGCCTGGGTGGCTCAGTTGTTAAGCATCTGCCTTCAGCTCAGGGCATGATCCCAGAGTCCTGGGATCGAGCCCCGCATCAGGCTCCTCTACTGGGAGCCTGCTTCTTCCTCTTTCACTCCCCCTGCTTGTGTTCCCTCTCTCGCTGGCTGTCTCTCTCTCTGTCAAATAAATAAATAAAATCTTAAAAGAAAAAAAAAAAGATAGAAGTTGTGTAATCATACCATAATAGTACATACTTTGAAGCTGCTAACAATAATACCATGCAATCTGATTCCCAAAACTTTCTTTCACAGCTCTCTACCTTAATTATAAGCTACTTTCTTTGCACATTTGCATAAACAACCCACAAGGTGACACTGAGGTTTTGAAACATAAAAATGAAAAATGTAAATTATTCTAAAAAGATAGCCGTAATTTTGTGATTTAATATGAAATGCTGAAATGTGGTAGTCCATTTGTAGTATAAAAACAATGGGTTTCATTGTCTTGCTCATGAAATACATATATTGGTTTCAGGTTTTTATTTTATTTAATTTTAAGGATTTTTTAAAAAAGTTTATTTGAGAGAGAGAGAGTGTGTGTGCACACAAGCAGGGAGGGGCAGAAGGAGAGGGAGAGAATCTCAAGCAGACTCCCAGCTGAGCTCAGATCCTGATGCAGGCTCCATCTCACCACCCTGAGATCATGACCTGAGCTGAAATCAAGAATTGGCCGCTTAACTGACTGAGCCACCTGGGCGCCCCAGGTTTCAGGTTTTTTAAATTATTTTTTATTTGCCTATGTTCCAGAGAATACTTGCTTTACAGAGGTAACCTCTGAGCCCCTGCCAACAAAAGCACGGGAAGCACCTTCTCTCTCTAGTTTGCAGTATTGTCAATGACATGTTGGCTCCTGCTTAGTTTTTAGCTACTCAGTATTACCGTTTCCCAAAGTTGTATCTCCAGATACATCATAGTTCAGGTAATGTAAAGAAAATGGAACTATTAATATTTAAACTGATGCAAGGATCAGTATTCGTGAAAATATTTTCTGCTTGGCTTTAAAATTTGTTAACTTATTTTTTTCAGAGACATTAGAATATTTTTATAATCCTCCACAGAATTGTGAACTATATGAATGTCTTATAACTCACTAGTCAGAATAGTGAAACCTCATTAATTTGTATCCTTAATTGATAACTGAAACTAATATGGATAAGACAGGTACTGCATTTTACATTTACTAAACCCATGTAATAAGAACTGACTTCAAAAAATAGACCTGATTTCAGGGTGCAGGTAAAGGTATAAAGAAAATGTTTTTATACCAGTGCATTAAAAAGAGTACACATCTCTAATCTCCAGAAATGGTCCAAAGAGGCCAGACATTTGCCTGATATAACAGGCAAAAGGAAAATTTAGAAATACAATTCATATTTTTTAGTATGGGTATAATGATTTTATCACAATGCCTTTTTCTAAGTTTTCACCTCTGCAATTAGTTCAGATTAGTGAGAGCATCTGTATACTTGACTCGCTTCACATGTTAAAATACATTACTTAAATATTATCAATTCAGCTTAATATGAAATTGGAGAAAGTGTGTAAAGGGTTGTAAGAGCTAAGTAGATGCATAACAACATAACATATGGATGGATATATTTTAAGCCTTAAGATGCAGTATGTATGCTCAAATATAAAATTAATTTTTTGCCTTCTATATTAGAAAATTAGAAAAACAGAAAAATGTAAATGCCTGAGCCCTTCTAAAGATCTCTTTATAAATAGCTTAAATTTAAAACACTGACCAAAACAGCGGGTGGCAAAAATGTGGGGCAACTTGACCTCTCACGCAATTCTGAAATGACACAATCACTTGGAAAATGATTTGATAGCTTCTTACAAAGTTATATGTGTACTTCTAGAAAATGAAAGAGTATGTCTGTATAAAGACTTGTACATGAATGTATAGAAGAACTTTATTTTTAATAATTAAAATCTAAAAACAACCCAGATGCCATCAGGTGAATGGATAAACAAATTGTGATACATCTATACAATAGGAAAATACCTAAGAATAAAGAAGAATTACTTGTTGATATGTTCCACAGTATAGATGAATCTCAGAGTAATTATGCTGCATGAAAGGTGGCACATAAATTACACATATCGTATGCTTCCATTTACATAAAACTCCAAAAAATGCAAATTAATCTTTAGCAACAAAAAGTTTACTAGTGGATGCCCAGAGATGAAAGAGGATGGTATCAAAAAGAAGAGGGAGGACAGGATTAAAAAAAGGTACACAGAAACATTTGAGGATGAATGATCTGTTCATTATCTTAAATTCAGTAATGGTTTCCCAGGTCTATACATATATCAAAATAATCAATTGTACATGTTAATAATGAGCAGCATGTTTTATACTTCAGTTACACTACAGTAATCTATTAAAAATGAATTCAGCTGAATCAGACCAAAATGAGATAAAGCATGCTTTTAACATTTAATAAACAAAATAAAAATTTCTGTGGCTTTTGGATTTTTAAAATCAAATATGTAAAGTACAGTCCCAAAAATGAAAGCTGGAAATTTTGACTCTATTTTTTAATTGTAGAACAGCATTCACAACTAAAGTACAGACTGAGAAAACAGAAAGCTTGTTTCTAGGATAAAGAAATATATGAGTAGGCAATTCATAGAACAGGAAGTTACTATTGTTCATAAAAGACTGATAAGAACAATGGCAAAAATAGAAACATGAAATGTAGACATTGCTGGTGATTGGTTTAGCTATTTTCAAGTTATTGGTATATCTTTTAAATTTGAATATTTATGTTTTACTTCCAAGCAAATCCACTAGTAGGTATGTGCCCTAGGATTAAATGCACGGGAGACAAGCACTGTGTTGTTCTTTGCGGCATTGTTCACGACCCTGAAAATTGCAAACAAGCTAATTATCAAATGGGAGTGAATAAATCTTTCCTAAAATGTAATATAGTAGTTTAAATCAGTGGTTCTCAACCCGGGATGAATTTGCCCTCTGGGGACACTTGGCAACATCTAGAGACATTCTTAGTTGTTACAACTGTAGATGGAAGGATTCTGCATTGCTATGGTTACCAGTAAGGGTGAGCATCTTTTCAGTGGGTAGAGAGGCCAGGGATTGCTGCCAGACATCCTAAAATGTATAAGATGGCCCCACAGCAAAGAATTATCTGACCCCAAATGTCAGTAATGCTGAGGTTGAGAAACTCTGATTCAAATGAATAAACTACACTTACATGCATCAACAGGATTGCATTGCATCAACAGGATTGCATCACAAAAGCATAATACTAAGCACAAGGGACTATTGGCAAAAATACAGATAATATTACATATAAATTTCAAAAAAACAGCATATCACTATATGTCATTTATAATCATATATATTTGTTGTAGCTTTTAAAAAATGATCATTGAAATGATACACATTGACATTAGTAGTGGCTTACTCTGAGGAAGATGGGAGAGTAAAAGAATGCTAGGGATATTTAGCTATTTATTTCTTTGAAAATAAATAATGTGTCTATTGCAAATATGACAAAATATTCATTTTTGGTGAGTCCTTGTGATATTATTATAAAATTGTATCTTATTAAGTTTTGAAATCTTCATAATACCATTTCTGTTGTTGAAAACCTACTTACTGAATTCATTAATTGAAAAAACAAACCCCAAAAAACAAATTAAAAAACCAAAAAAGTACCAGTGGAAAGAAAGAAATTAAAACAGAAGTAAAAGAATCAGAAAAAAATTTTTTCAATACAAACAGTGAAATCATTAAAGTTAAGATCATCTTTTTAGAGAAATGCGAATAAAATAAAGTTTTCTTAAACAAGAAAAAAGAAAAGATACATTAATGGTAGCTGTAAAAAGGGAATATAAAGCCAAGATTAGATATAGAGAGATCATGGTAATAAAAACACCTACCATAAAAATAAAAGGGCAAAGAATAGGAATAATCAACAACAGAGAAAATAAGTATGCTATAATGTCAGCTCATTGATGGAACAAGAATAAAGTCAATAAACTATAACATGCATTCAAATAATATTGTATAGGAATTAATATTATATAGTCATTAAAAATTATATATTCACAATGGACAAGTTTTTTAATACAAGGAAAATACAATATTAAAAAATTTAAAAAATAGTAAATACAACATGATCTTAAGTACTTAAAATATATACAAAAAATTAAAAAGCAAATATGCTTAAGTGCTAAGTAGATATGCCTGTAATAACCATGAGTACTTTGCCCCCTCTGCTTCTTTATAAGTTTTTGTACTTCAATTATTTTACTATATTCACAAAAATGTTTTAAGCTGTATTATCAGCCCTGCCTGTGTACCACGAAGTCTTATTATTACTATTAATTTTTAACAGTATTTTTAATCTGAATTATATAAAGTCATTAAACTAATTATGGCATGTTATTTGGGGGAAAGACTTGTATGATTCAGACTCATCAAGTGTGATTCAGATGTTCATCTGTGAAATGATGTCCCCAAATTAGCAACAAAATATATGACATGTTCACTACAAACATGATTAGTATAAGTAATGGAAAGTTCATCTTCCAGAACCACTTGTATTGAGAGGAAATGGGATCTGGTACTCTGGGACAAGCTTACAAACCCTGTGGTTGAAAGGAAGACTCCTACTTGATGAGTCAACCAGATATAAAAAAACTATAATCACAGCTGGAGATCACTGATATGATGACCAGCGATGGTGCAGAAGCTATTTTGAGTCAATAGCAAACCGTTCTTTTATGAGCTTTAAGGCTCTATCTATTTCATATTGAACTTCCATAATCCTCAGAAGTGGAGTTAGACAGTAGACAAAAATAATGCTCCTTTATGGCATATCCAGTGTGACTCACTAGATGATATGACATATTTATCATTCATTATTCTGGAAAATTGTCCATTGTTCAAAATGGAGTATTATTAAAAAAGAAGGAATTTCCCATTTATTAGGACTATCACAGTAAGTCACTTGGTATGAACATGTTTATTCAAAACCAGTCAACTTTTGCTCCTTCAGAAATTGTTCTCCCCTTACTTTTGGGGGGGCCTGCCTTATCTCGATTCTTTTATCATCAAACCATATTTGTTTCCTTCACTGTACCCTCTTCTCTGGCAATCTAATAACATGTATATTCCTGCTCCCCCCGCCCCGCCCCCAGACAAGCCTATCTCTGCTCCTCTACTGTGTTTTCTTCTTCCCATCTCCTCTTTGCCACCCACTCTTTTCGTCTCATTGTTTCAACTGTTATCCCTAGACGTAGGCGTACTTACTGTGCCTTTACAATATTCCAAACATTCCTGCAAGTACTTTATATGTACTATCAATTTTATTCTCTCATTTAACCCTCCCAGCAATTTTATGAGGTAAGTATGATTTTATTCTCTTTTAAGTGAAGAAACTAAGGCACAGAGATTAATTTACTGGTCTAGGGTTGCATAGGTAGTTATAAGTGATAGATTGAACTGAAGAAACTACGAAAGATTAACCTGTTTGTGGTGAGGATGTAGGTTTTTCCCTGATTCCATGATTCTGATGTCCAGGATACTAATTAGTAGATTTTCTGTTTATACACACATGCACACACACACACACACTCTTTCTTTTGATATATTTGACTCCCTTATTTTCCATCTGTTAGCATATGCTTAGGCCATGAAGTCAGGATTCTTAAACTGGTTTAGCAGGATCTCTTCAGTATGTAACTTAACCTGATGTATCATCTCTAATGTCCTTTAACATAGAGGCATTAACAGTCCTCACCACTTTTCAGATTTAGCATCAATAGACCTAACTCATACTCTACTTCATCAAATAAGAGTATCTCCCGTGTGTGACATCAACTGCTATGACCCAGAATTGTATGTTCTAATTTACCTTTCCAAACATGGCAGGAGTTACTGTTTTCTAAAGTTCAACTTCCAAATGCCTACTGTGGCTGCTATGTGTAGCATAACTGTGCAAAATACTAACAGAAGGAAAGCAAGATGTAGAAGAGACCATTCCTGTTCCTAGGCCATTTTTCTTTCCCCAAACTTGATATTGTATGTCTTTTTCATGTAGGTATGCTTTTGTATCATATTGTGGTTTGAATTTTCATTGGTCAAACACTTTTCATTCATGTTTATTGTCATTTGATTATGCTCTTTTGAAAAATAACTTTTCCACGCTTTTGCCCATCAAGTTGTTTGACTTATCAGTTTACAGCAGTGTTTACGTATTCTGGGTATGACGATTTAAACATCTTCTTCTACCCTGTGGCTTGTCTTTTCACCTTCTTAAGAGTGTCTTTTGGTACCATTAAGTTAATTAAAAACAGGGATTCTTTAATATAATTCAAATTATCTTCCCCAATGATTTCTTTCATGTTCTGTGTTTTAAAAACAGTACCTAAATTCATCCTATAATTCTTTCCAAATGTGTTATTATTTTATCTTTATAAAGAAAGGGCTAAGGCTCATTTTCTTCCATATATTTATTGAGTTGACCCAACAAAATATATTGAAAAGGTTGTCCTTTCCCCACAGCACTACAGTGTTGCTTTTGTAATAAGTCAAATGACTGTACATGTGTGATCTAAACCATCACTTCTGTAGTGAAAGATACATAACATCTAGTCATGAGAAAACATCAGACAAACAAAAATTAAGGGACATTCTACAAAATAACTGGCCAGTACTCTTCAAAAATGTCAAGGTCAGGGGCATCTAGGTGGTTTACTCAGTTAAGCATCTGCATTTGGCTCAGGTCATGATCCCAGGGTCCTGGAACTGAGCCCCTCATCAGACTCTCTGCTCAGCAGGGCCTCTGCTTCTTCCTCTGCTCCTCCCCCCCCCCCAGCTTATGCACTTTCTCTCTCAAATAAATAAAATCTTCTAAAAAAAATCAAGGTCATGAAAAATAAGGAAAGACCCTGAACTATGACAAATTGAAAAAGACTATGAAGACATGAAAACTAAATGCAATGTGGGATCCTGGATTGGATCCTGAGACAGAGATAGGACATTAATGGAAAAACTGATGAAATTCAAATTAAGTTTGTAGTTTACGTAATAATATTGTATTGATATTAATTTCTTGCTGTCAGAAGTGTGGATACCCATTCTTTCCCTTTTTGTAGAGGTAGGAACATGTACAGCTTGCAGCAGGAGGTCTGAGCTTGGGACATCATTTACATGTATTACAGCTAATTTGATTTTTCTTTCTGGAGGATATAAATTCTTTTACTTACCTCTGGTAATAGTAAATAATCTGGAGAATGTCTTTATATGTGAGTCTTTTTTCATTACTCTTACTCTCTCAGTATGCTGATTTGTGTTTTTCACTTTTGGGGAATTGTTACTCCATACTTCATTAATACTTTACTCACCTCTGACTTTTCTGTTCTCCTTTTTTGAATGTTTGTGCTTGTTTGTTTCTTTTTTTTTTTAAGATTTTATTTATTTATTTGATAGAGAGACAGCCAGTGAGAGAGGGAACACAAGCAGGGGGAGTGGGAGAGGAAGAAGCAGGCTCCAAGTGGAGGAGCCTGATGCGGGGCTCGATCCCAGAACGCTGGGATCACGCCCTGAGCTGAAGGCAGACGCTTAACGACTGATCCCCCCAGGCGCCCCTGTGTTTGTTTGTTTCTAGGAATGAATTCTGCATTTATTTTATCTTCCCCTACATAGTGTGTTTTTGCACAATTCATTCATTTGTTCATTTACTCAGCATATATGTATATATCAAGTGTCTATAATTTGTAGGCCTTGTTTTAGGAACTGAGGATGTGGCAGTAAACAGATAAAATCCCCATTCCTGTGAAAATGCCATTCTAATGTTCTTACATTATAGATATTGAGAATTCTGTGTATTCTCCTTATTGAGTTAAATTTATTTTATTTGGTCAATCGGTATTTAGTTGCTGATAGCTTTTTCTTATTTTCACTGTTCCCTTTATATTCTGTTCTTATGACTAAAATACATCCTAGTTTCCTCTATCTCTTGAATAATCTATTTTTCCCTTTGAATTTTTTTTTAAATTCTGGTCTTTTTATCTATTATTTATTATTTTCATTTCTATTGATTCTTGATTATTCATATTATTAATGAAGCATAGCATTATTGTTCTGGCAAATGGGTAAGGATTTTCTCCCCTACGGTTGTATGGGTAGAGTTATGTCCCTGGCAGGCTTCTTCTCTGGAAGGTCACCTCAGGGTGGATATGTCTGGAGCATTACATGAGACTGAGCACCCCTAAGGTGCTCTGAGTTCGGTTCTCTGAAGGCACCAATACCCACATTAGAAGCCATGAAAGAGGAGTCCTCAGGTTTTCCTTCTGAGAAATGAAACTCATCTACCAGAAAATCTAGTAATAGGGGTATGGAATAGAGGGGAAAAGGTGTGGAAACATGTAACTGTCATTCAGAAAGTTACATGACCACTAATGACCACTTTTTGTTCCTCTTCTCACTTCTAGAACCATGCTTATAACTAGGATTCTGCTTTAAAGAGTTGCTGTCATGGGGTCTTTCTTCCATCCCTCAGCCTTGCCTATAAACTAGCTTAATTCACTTTTCTTCTTTTACAAATATATTAAAATTACTTCAGTGATTACTTCCTCCCAATCTCCTTGCCATTATAAGTTAATTTTCATTTTGTGTTTTTCTACAAAGTATTTTTAAGGGGGTCGCAGAAGAGTGCAGAGGAATTTTTTATGTATTTTAAATCATGTCCCCAGCTTCCATATGTATGTGTTATATGCAGTGTACTAAAGGTTAAGGCAATAATATAAATATATTGATGATAGTTTATTGTGAAGGCGCATATCCAGAACTCTGATGCAAAGAATAATAGGAAGATATAAAGCATTTAAAAATGAATCATATAAATCAAATATAAATTATAAATGGTACAAATAGAGATGACAAGGCAGGTATTTAACTTTTCTTTTTAAAGATACATTATGTGTGTCTTTATGGCACGTGTGTTCCAGGCATGTGTTGAACGGTAGCAGAACCTCCACACATTAATCATAAGGCAACTCCAGTTCACTATGAAGTCATCCATAAACAGGTCACTAGACACATGGGTCAGGGCTGAGCACAGACTGACTAATCCCTGGACCTGGGAGGTATTATCTTTTTTACCCTTTCTGTTCCTTTTCCTCATTTTCCACTTGGGTTGTTGAAGGGGATAAATGAGTGAAAGTTGTGCCACCTTAGGGATATTTGTGTGTCGTTTCTCTTGGTGCTGTTGAAATCCCAAGCCCAGGTCTCTCTGTTCACCCTGACACACCGTTACTCATATGTCAGTGTAGTAAATACCTTCAGAATACTGAATACCTGCCTCTTAATAATTAGGCAGTTCAGATGGCAGAAGTTTTTCTTTTAAAGGTAGTTAATTGGATGAGATATAAGAAGAAGTGCTCTGAAATTCTGTCCAGGGATAGACCTCAGACCAAAACACCCACAGAAACATTCACATGTAATAAATGGAATTCACATTCACATAGCTTAGAATATATCACCTGTTCATAAATCAGGATCTGTGCTTCAATAATTCTGACTGAAATTATGCATTAAAAAAACTGAGTCCCTGAATCAGCGTTATTTATTGATGTAAATGTTTTGACGAGAGCCTCTATTGACATTTGTTGTGGTCCATTAAAAATTCCTTGTGAAAAAAATCAATATTTAATGGTTTTGTGAGTCTTGTTAATGTTTCTGGCCTTTGTTTGGTCTCCAGCTGTCTACCAAACTGAGAGGCACAGTGACCACTGGGTACCATAGCAAATATAATTTGAATCATATTATTTCTATGATCATATAAATGTTTAAACACTGACTATATTTTGAATTTTTATTTTCTTTGGTGGTAAATATTTATCATCATAACTCTGTAAGCTCTGGTGGCTTAGTAGGTTAAGAAAAAGAAAAACAGCAACAAAGAACAAAACTTCCAGTGATAATTTTTAAAAAGCAAATAGGAGTAAACATTATGTACAATGAAACTACTACTTACATTTTAAGAGAGGACATATATTTGTGTCCAGCATTGTCAATTCTCTATTTAAATATGTAGAATTGTATATTAACAAAAATGTTACTAATACTTGATTTATAGTACTCTGTAGTTTACAAAAGGATTTAATATTATCTCTTTGTAAGCTTTACAATAAACCTATAAGGATTTGTTTAAATACATCCATTTTAGGTGTAAAGAAAGAGTTTAAATAATAAGAATCATACCTGAGTTTAAAATCCAGGGAGTTTTGTTTTGTTTTGTTTTGTTTTGTTACTAATTAACAATCAAATGTATTCTGTTATATGAAGCCATCTTTATATTGCATATTATAACGTGGCACAAACAAATCTCAAATATATTTATTTTTTGGTTTCCACCTAAGTATTTGATACAACTTTTGGATAAACTTTCTCCTGCTGTCCTGTATTAATGAACAGAGGGTAAACTTTGTATCGTATGTTAACATGCGTGGTTCCTGGCATATGTATTTAATTATCATTAGAAACACTTTTATATCAATTATGCCAAACTCAAGCTGTTGCTTGTGACTTTTATCCTTTCACTTCCAGATGGATAATACTAAACAACTTCCACACTTTATCCAACTGGTTATCTGTGGATGCCTTTCCTGGCACTGTCCTCTTGATTGGCCTATCAAGATAGAGTCCTGTTCAAAATCTGAACAATTTATCGGAGCCATAGAGAATCTGTTTTCCGATGGAAATGTTAATATCTCTTCTTGAATATTGTCAGGCATGGATATTTTTTATGGTTTGTAGTGTAGGGTTCTGGACCTTCGGTTGAATCCATGTTGGTGATAGGAACCTTATGAAAAGTCCTGTAGTCTATATGTGTTTCTGCTGCCTATCCACAAGAAGTGACCTCTTACATCAGTAAGAAAAATTAGTTCTTTTATTTTAATTTTTAAGAAATTTGTGTTTGCTGTCTCTACACCTTGTACTGAAAGTGTATAAAGCAGTAAATAATGTAGAATGTCTGCACTTCACCCCTTGGGCAAGATCTCAACATTGAATTGTCTTTATGTAGTTCCTATAAAACCTACTTTGTCTTCTGCAGAGATGATCTAGAAGATATGATCACCATTTGTTCACCAACACTGTTTCCCATTATAGGCAAAATAAAGTTTGTACCCCTGATTATGGCATAGCAAGACCTTCCTTTGTAACTTTCCAATTTCATGTCTGAAAACTGTTCTAGGCTAAAACAAAATTCTCAAGTTCTATTGACACGCAGCTATATATAGAATGTTATCTTTTCCTGGCATAGTCTTTCTTATATTTGTAAGATTTGAACCTAAGTATTTGAGTCTAGAGAATTTGCACTCTTATATTCAAGCTGGCTCTCTCCAAATGGCAGCAAAGATAGCACTGAACAGCTTTAGGGAAGTAGTTTTTTACTACTCTTGAACTCTCAGAAAGAGGTAGCTGCCTTCACTCTTCCCTATATCCAAAGTATTTCCTGAAAAACACTGTTTGGCCATACCTAAGTCATGGCCGCTTCTGGGTTGAACCTGTGGGAATAGGGTACTCTGAAGCTGTGGTTTCATGATGACTTCTTTGGTGGAGATGCAAGCCTCAGTGATTGTCATTCCATTCAGATGTAAAAGGAGCTGTGCTCATAAGGTGTAAGGGAATTCTCTTACCAAAAAAGGGGGAAACATAGCTAAACAGCGAAAAACATTTCTGTACTCTATGCACACATCTTTCAAGAGGCAAGGAGTATCATCCCCTATATGAAGCCTTCCTTACTGAAGCTTGTGAAATCAGTCACTTGTTCTCCTGAAATGCCTGTGGAACATGTTTACTTAAGCAGTTACCAGCACAGTATACTACTTTGTATACTACTCTGTCCTTCTAGACTATAATTCTTTAAGGACAGAGGCCATATTTTAGCCATTTCTGTATGCTCAGTGCATCATAGTTTTTAGTACAGAATAAAGCTTAAAATTGTTCCTTCTATATAATAAGCCTGAGTTGTTCCATCTTCTACTCTTGTACAAGTTCAAAAAGGCACATGCAAGAGCAATTACTTTAGCTGTGCAAAAAAAAAAAAAAAAAAAAATCTTTGCAGTTATGATTTAAACATAATGGATTTGGCTTTAAGCAATAGATGATATAAAAAATATTTCTTTATCTTTTGTAGAATAGCTCCTGATGACACAGTCCATTATGTTGATCAATGTCTTTACTTAAAAATTTATTTGAAAGTGTATTTAAAATCTGACAGAGAAAATTACTCTTCAAATTCATTGCTATCACAAAATATGCCTCTCCTTATCATGTGGTATATTTCTTTCTGCTCAGTAATGAGAAATTCAGTAATGTCTGCTTCCATTTTGACTATCGAGAAATAAATAGATAAAATTTAAGCTTAATTGTGTTAGTCTAATTTAGGCTATTTTTTTCTGGTATAATTGTTTCTTAATTTGGTTCTCCAGTTTATCATGTATAAAAATCACCCAGGAAACTTGTTAAGATACATGTTTCTAGGCCCCACTCCCTGAGATTTTTATATAGTCAGTTATTACCTTGCATCTTTTGAACATCTGATTGATTCAGAAATCAGTAAGTAAATGTGCATATTTTAATGCCTAGTGTATTCACTAAAAATATAGGAATGAAGCACATTTCATAAGAAGGGATGATAAAGAACACTATTCAACCAGTCTTAAAGGAGGCAAGAAAATAGAGACAAAGAAATGTGGTCCTCCGCTGAGTTAATCAAAAGAGAGAACTCCTGGTATTTATTTTTATTTTTTTATTTTTATTTTTTTATTATGTTCAGTTAGCCAGCATATAGTACATCAAAAGTTTTTGTTGTTTTTGTTCAACGATTCATTAGTTGTGTATAACACACAGTACTCATCCCAATACGTGCCCTGCTTAATACCCATCATCTGGTTACCCCATCCCCCCAACTTCCTTCCCTTTTGTAACCCTCAGTTTGTTTCCTGGAGTCCAGAGTCTCTCACGGTCTGTCTCCCTCTGATTTCTTCTGCGCATTTTTTTAGTGGATTATTTGTTTTTTGGGTGTTGAGTTTGAGAGGTTCTGTACAGATTTTGGATATCAGCCCTTTATCCAAAATGTCATTTACAAATATCTTCTCCCATTCTGTGGATTGCCTCTTAGTTTTGTCGACTGTTTCCTTTGCCATGTAATGCTTTTTATCTTGATGAAGTCCCAGTAGCTCTTTTTTGCTTTTGTTTCCCTTTAGAGACGTGTCTTGAAAGAAGTTGCTGTGGCCAGTGTCAAAGAGGTTACTCCTATGTTCTTCTCTAGGATTTTGATGGATTCTGTCTCACTTTGAGGTCTTTCATCCATTTTGAGTTTATCTTTGTGTATGGCATAAGAGAATGATCCAGTTTCATTCGTTGGCATGTGGCTGTCCAGTTTCTCAGTACCATTTATTGAAGAGGCTGTCTTTTTTTCCATTGGATGTTTTTTCCTGCTTTGTCGAAGATTAGTTGACCGTAGAGTTGAGGGTCCATTTCTGGAGTCTCTGTTCTGTTTAATTGATTTGTGTGTCTGTTTTTGTGCCAACATCGTACTGTCTTGATGACTCCTGGCATTTGAAAATGCTCCCCCGAGAGTATTGAGCTGGTAATTACTCAGTACATGGGTGTAAGGCAACTACAGATTGCGGAAAGAATTAGTGGAAAGAAATGGAGGTAACAGTGCCTCCATTTTCAGAATATGACCAGGGAAGATCTTAGCAAAATATATTAATGATAATGGTTCCAAAAGTGGAAAGCAAAATCATAGCAAACTGAATCCAACAGGTTATGAGAATGAGAACATACCAGAAAAAAATAATTCCAACATATATAGAAAAAATAATTTATAAAATTCAATCCCCATTCATGATAGAAATGTTTAATAAATTAAGCATAGAAGTAAGATTCTTTGAGAAAAGGTACTTAGAAAATACTGTGATTAACATCCTTGGAAATGGGACAGAGTTATAAATACTCCTTTTAAAAGGAGAAATAAGTTAAATAGTTTCACAAGTTTCTGGCTTGTATTTTCACAAAAATGTGTATGTTCTTATTTTTCCTCCTTTTTATACAAAAGGTAGTATTCATTTTATACTCTGCATTTTGTTTTCCTCATTTAACAATATGTTGTTACTTTTTGTCATTCTTTTTTATAGATTCTTAATACGCAATTTTGTATAAGTACCATATTTTTTTATATGGGCATTAGGTTGTTTCTAATATCTTGCAGTTAAAAATAATACTACAGTGCAAATCTTTTGCATACATATTTTCACATTTTTGAGGTATAAGTTAAAGGTAAATTTCTAAAACTAAGGTAAAAAAATAAGTGTACATTTATGTTTTGTTAGATTTTCACAATTTTTTTCCATAGTAATTGAAACATTTTATATCTTCCCTGGCATTATGTCAGAATGTTTGTTTCCCCACAGATTTGCCAAAAGACTATGCTGTCAAACTCTTAATTTTCTTCATCCTGATAAAATTATATCTTGATATTTTAATTTTCATTTCTGTTGTTAGAATTTAAAATGATTACCATGATTGTAGTTGAATGACCTATTTGTAAGTTTAGAAAATTGTCCGTATCCAGTTTCTCATTTTTTAAAATGGATTTTTGTTGGGCCTTCATATTTTTTTTTTTTAGTCTTTTTTGCTGTTGGCGATGACTTTTTAGATAACACCACCAAATGCATGATCCATGAAAGAAAGAAACCTGATAAACTGGACTTCATTAAAGTTATAAACTCTGCTCTTCAATAGACAATGTCAAGGGAATAAGAATACAAGCCACAGACTGGGAGAAAACACTTAACAAAAGACATGTCTGATAAAAGACTGTTACCTAAAATATACAGGAAACTTTTAAACTCAACAGTAGGAAAGTGAACAACCAATTAAAACTGCATATGTAAAGGGGATTAAGAATACACTTACCTTGGGGCACCTGGGTGCTCAGTCAGTTAAGCATCTGCCTTCGGCTCAGGTCATGATCCCAGGGTCCTGGGATTGAGCTCCATGTCGGGCTCCCTGCTCAGCCAGGAACCTTCTTCTCCCTCTCCTTCTGCCGCTCCCCCTGCTTGTGCTCTCCTGCTCTCTCTCTCTCTGTCAAATAAATAAAAGAAATCTTAAAAAAAAAAAAAAAAGAATACACTTACCGTGAGCACTGAGAAATGTATAGAACTGTTGAAACATATTGTGCAATTCAAACTAATGTAACACTGTAAGTTAATTATACTTGAATTTAAAAAAAATTGAGTCACCGTTTTGCACTGATCATTATTATAACCAATTCAGGCAAGGATCATCAATGACTGTTCAATAATTAGGTGAAAGTTTGTTGGGCAGCAAAATATTTACAAAATCTCAAAGCATCTCCCCAATTTCACTTATTTACCATTAAGGATAAATATACTTCTGTAAGGGAAAAATCTAGTTGATAATACATATACCAAGAGATATGAGTTAACATAACCCAGTAATAAGACCAACTGACGTCCCATGGCTGCTAATACAATGCATTGTGAAGGCCACAATATTACTTGTGTAGAATTCCTTCCAAAATTATATAAACTGCATCTTAACATAAGGAAGCTATCAGATAACACAAATTGGAGGACATTATAAAACAAAACAGAAACTTAGCCTGTAAACTTAAAAAAAAATAGTATCATAAAAGAGAAAGATAGAATCAGTGTTCTAGGTTTTAGGAGACTAGAGAAATGAAAACCACATGCTATGTGTGACCCTGGACTGGATCATAGATCAAGAAAAATTTTTATAAAGACAGTGTGGTATTAATGGGGAGATTTTGAATGTGGACTATATATTAGATGATAGCATTGTATGAATACCATTGAATTCTCTCAATTTGATCATTTCATCTTGGTTTTTTAAGAGAATATCCTTGTTCTTAGAGTAACAAGCCAAAGTATTTAAGGGTGAGAAGTCATGATGTCTCCAACTTATTCCCAAATGGTTTGGAAAAAAAAATAACTCAGGATTAGAAAGTATGCATAGACACATGAAGGATTTTATTACATTCTTCAGGTTGAATTTGATCAAAATAAAAGCTTAAATAATATTTTAAAGTACTGTGAGCAGAATGGGAAACCCACTGTTGCCACTTACTGTTTTTCTTTAGGTCTTAGTGCAATAAGGAAATTTAGAATTTCAGAGTATTAGAATTCGAAAGAAGAATGTAAAATTCTCATCATTTGCAAATTATATAATTATCTACATAGAAAATCAAAAATAATAAATTCAAAATTGATTAACAACCTAAATGTGAGACCTAAAACCATAAAAGTCTTAGAACACAAGCAGTAACTAATGTGACATCAGCTATAGCAACTTTTTTCTAGATATGTCTCTTGAGGCAAGGGTGTGTACAAAAGCAAGGTAAACTATTGGGACTACGTCAAAATAAAAAGCGTCTGCACAGCGAAGGAAACAATTAACGAAACTAAAATGCAACCTATGGAGTAGGAGAAGATATTTGCAAATGACATACCTGGTAAAGGGTTAATTTCCAAAATATGTGGAGAACTTATAAAACTCAATACCCAAAAAATGAGTAGTCCAATTAAAAGGTGAGCAGAAGACATGAACAGTTATTTCTCCAAAGAAGATATCCAGATGGCCAAAAAACACATGAAAAAGATGTTCATCATCACTTTCATCAGGGAAATACAAATTAAAACTACAATGAGCTATCTCCTCACATCTGTCAGAATGGCTAAAATCAACAACACAAGAAACAACAGGTGTGCACCGTTGGTGGGGATGCTGATAGAGCCACTGTGGAAAACTGTACAGAGGTTCCTCAAAAAGTTAAAAATAGACCTGCTCTATTATCCAGCTATTGTACTACCAGATATTTACCCAAAGAATACAAAAACACTAATTCAACACTAATTCAAATGGATACATGCACCCCTTTGTTTATAGCAGCATTATTTCCAGTAGTCAAGATATGGAAGCGGCCCAACTGTCCATTGATAGATGAATGGATAAAGAAGATGTGGAGTATATATACAATGGAATATTACTCAGCCATAAAAAAAGAAAATCTTGCCATTTGCAATGGTAAGAATGGAGCTAGACAGTACTATGCTAAGTGAAATAAGTCAGTCAAAGAAGAACAAATACCATATGATCTCACTCATATGTGGAATATAAGAAACAAAGCAAGTGAAGGGAATAAAAAAGACACAAATCAAGAAACAGATTCATAACTATTGAGAACAATCTGGTGGTAACCAGAGGGCAATGAGTGGGGGCATGGTGAAATAGGTTATGGGGATTAAGGAGTGCACTTGTGATGAGCACTGGATGATGTATGGAATTGTTGAATCAATATATTGTACACCTGAACTAATATGACTGTATAGTAACTAACTGGAATTAAAATAAAAACTTAAAAAGCAAACCTGAAACAAAAACAAAAATAATACACAGAAAAGTAATATATTTTAGCAATTTGACTGGATATTACATTTCTCTAAATCAACAACAGCTCAAAAATATAAGTTTTAAAAGCATCATTTATAATGGCAACAGAAAGTCACAGTATACCCAACATTAAATTTAACAACTATGCCTAAGACTTACATGCATAAAATTATAAAATTTTCCAGAAATAAATGTAAAAATACTAAATAAATTAAGAGATATCTTATCATGGATGGAAGACTTCTGAAGATACTATTTTTTTCTAATTTGATCCAAAGAGTCAAAGTAATTCCAGTAAAAAGCTCGTGAGCTTTTCTTTTTTTGGACCTTGGGAAGACATCTCTAATGGCATTTTAATAACTACACCTGGTGGAGAGATAGGAGTCTATAGGATCAACAAGCAGGCCTCAAATAAGCAAATCTGGTTATCTCCCCCCATCCAGTGGGTACAAGCATTATGATGGAAATGGGAAAAACTGAGTGTATTCCCATAACAGTGTACTCCTCTATGAACTGCTGTCCACATAGCTGACTAAAAGTCCAAATCGGATTTATCTTTCTTTGCCTTTTTTGGAAAAGGGTACTCAATGCCCATTTTTAAAGACATTAAGAGCTAAAAAGCCCAGACTGAATATTCATTTTGCAGCTGAGTTTTTACTGTTCTTTTCCATTCTTGCTTTTGAGGATGGTTATCTTGTACATAACAGCTCTGTGGGGGGAAAAACATGGTGCCTTCCTCCTCACCCTCAAGTTCTGGTTTTTAATACTTATGAATTGTTTTGGATTTATTATCTGCTTTTTTTTCATATACTATTAAGGTTTATTCATCTTTTTTTTATTATATTAGTTACCATACGGTACATCATTAGTTTTTGATGTAGTGTTCCATGATTCTTTGTTTGTGTATAACACCCAGTGCTGCATGCAATACGTGCCCTCCTTAATACCCATCACCGGGCTAGCCCATCCCCCATCCCTCTCCCCTCTTTATTATCTGCTTTTTATCCCTCCTAAGATCTCTCTTATCTTTTATAATGTTCAAAAACCCATATTTTAACAGAATAACCTTAAAACAGAAAATATTAAGAAGGAAAACTTTGGAAGGAGAAATGAATTGGCTTAACTTTTCATTCTTCGAATGCCTTACTGCAAAAATTACATGAAGACTAGCTGGCCAGCCTCATCATCTTTCTCAAAATGAGACTCATTAAAAGGTATCTAATGAATGGTATGATGCCTTTTCGAGAGCATAAACACTTCTGAGCCTTTTATTGTCAAGGTATCAAAAGCAATTTGCAATTCTCAAACTGAAATCCATCCCCCATTTATTCTTCATGACTGCTGAGATGTGCCAACAAAGGATGATCGAGGAGAAATGTTGAGGCTTCTTCCATATATACGTATTTACGTACACACACATATACATATATATGTATGTATGTGTATGGATATTTCTTTTCTTTTTGTTTAAGGTTCATTGTAAAACAGCTGTCAAAACAGTGGAGTTTGAGAAAAAAAAAAATCTCCCCAGACTATCTCCCAAAGACAAGAAGGACGACAAAGGCCATCTCTGTAAGCTGTGATGTCATAACAATAAACATGGTCATGGAGCTAAGGAGGTGCTTTATAAACTGAGGTGAGCCACATAGATGAAGGAGATGTTTGTATTGGTTAAAAGAACCCTGCTCCTAGACTTGGCTCAGCCCCAAATTAGTTGTCCATCTTTGCGCAAGATTCAGAAACTTCTTGGACCTTTGTTTTTGAATCTGTCAAATGAGAATTCAACTGGATAGAACATAGTTGATTTCTTCTTCATACCTTCAGTGGTCTTGGGCACCCTCACAGGTTAGCTTTCACGGTCTCTGGGTAGATGGTGGGATGACAGTGAATAACTTCTTAATGCTCTTTGGTAAATATATTGGTATGGGTATTGCTGTATTGGAAATCTAGTTTCATTCATTTTAAAATAGCCATCCTTTACTGTGCCTTTAATGTGCTAAGGTTGTTACACGATATTACCTCATTTTAATCTTTACTGACCTCCCCTTTACATATGAAGAAATCAAAGCTCAGGAACACTAAATTCACCCAAAATTAAGCTCATCTTCTATTATTCTTAGTGTTATTAGTAACAAGTGTATATGAATATATAGCAAAAGCTTTTACAGTGGGTGAAATGAAAATATATTCCATCGTAGAACAGAAGTTTTAACAATAGAAAACCGTAAAAAATTCTAAGTGGGAATTTACAGTATTTGCTTTCTTAAGAAATAAAAGTTTGCTTTTATCCAATGGAAATTTTTAAGTGTGATAGGTCAGTGCTAGTGAGAAAATGAATAAAAACCATGTTTGGGGATAAAAAGGCTATAGGATTCCTACTCAAAAAGTTATTTTAAAATGGGAAAATACATAGAAGCCATTTCACAGAAGAAACACATGTGAATAAGTATATGAAAAGGTGTGCAGGGCACCTGGGTGGCTCAGTTGGTTGAGCGTCTGACTCTTGGTTTCAGCCCAAGTCATGATCTCGGGGTCATGAGATGGAGCCCTGCACTGGGCTCTGCACTGAGCGGGGAGTCTACTTTGGATTCTCTCCTTCTCCCTCTGCCCCCACCCCGTGTGCACATATGCACTCTCTCATTCCCTCTCTCTCTCTCTAAATTAAATAAATAAATCTTTTTAAAAAGGGTGTGCAATTTCATTAGTAGTCAGAAAAATGCAATTAAAACCCACAGTGTAATACCATTTTGCACCTATTAAGACAGTATTGAGAAGTATGAACACTAATGAGGCTTGAGGAAGATGTGGATTAACAGTCTTTCTTCTAAATTACTATTCGAGTATAAATTGATAAAATTCTTTGGAAAGCAGTTTGTTCTTCTCTTATAAAATTCAATATTCACGTATTCTGTGACTCAGCAATTTCACTTTTTAATTAATTTATATATAACTTCTTATATATGTATTAAGGGATATATATGTATAGATAGATAGATAGATAGATAGATAGATAGATAGATAGATAGATAGATAGATATGGATATATATATATATGTATCCCAAAGAAACTGTCATGTATATCTTCCAGGACACATGGAGAAAAATGTTCACAGCAACACTGTTTGTAAGAGCAAAAATCTAGAAATAACCCAAATGCCCATCAATAGAAGTTTGATAAGTAAATGACAGTGTGTTCACATAGTGGAATATTATGCAGTAGCAAAAATGAATTAACTTTGTCTTCATGCACAATATGGCTGAATCTTAGAAATTTTTGCACTGTAAGAGCTTTTCTGAAAAATTTCGTTCTTAATGAATATGATGAAATATAAGGTTACTCAGTATTTTAGACATCTGGAGTTTTAAAATGTGTGTTCTTGTAATTGACAACAACAAAAAATGACATGTGGCTGGTAATTGTGCCTTTACCTGGCTGGTAAACATAGAATGTGGCATAACATAGACTACTTGGTAGAGCAAAAAATACCGAGGTAATACAGCATCAGCAAAATAAAGCGTAACATTCAATTGAGGAGTGCATCTTAATCAGAAAATAAGCATTTTTTGAAGACTGATGTTTTATTATAGAACTGTGGTATATATTAATGTTTCCTTTAAGGTGTTATTTTTATTTTTATTGAAGTATTGTTGACGTACAGTGTTATATTAATTTCGGGTGTACAGCATTTCTGCTTTATTAATTCCAGACATTACTCAGTGCTCAGCAGGATGAGTGTAGTCACCATCTGTCACTAGACAGCATTATTACTGTATTGTTGACTGTATTCCCCATGCTCTACTTTTCATCCTCATGACTTATTTATTTTATAACTGGAAGTTTGTATCTCTTAATTTTCTTCCCCTACTTATTTTAGCAAAGAATTGTGAATAAAATTAGCATATCTCTTAAGCATTATTCCCAGTTAGCTTTTTACGTAATTACAAATCTTTAATCAGAATATTTTTTTTCAATTTCTATCATTCTTTTTATTTTTAATGTTTCGTGAATATGAATAGGAAAAATTTAAATATCCTTTCTTGAACTAACAATTTCTTATCAAAATGGTTCTGACATTTCAGTGTACATCAGAATCATTTGGAGGGCATATTAAAACACAATTCACTGGGCCCCACCCACAGAGTATCTGATTCAGTAGCTCTGAGGTGAGGCCTGTGAATTTACATTTCTAACAAATTCCCAGGTGATGATTGTGGTGCTGTTGGTCCCGGCACCCCCTTTGAAGAACCAATGCCTGTCAGTTTTTGGATTCAGATACCACTTGTCTCCTTTACTGTAGGTCGTGTGTTACATCGAAGGTCATGTAACCTGAGTTGTGCCTAGTGGTGTGCTTATGTCCACGGTTTCATTGTCTCTATAAAAAGAGGTTGGGTCCAGTGGTCTCTCAGGGCATTTCAGTTCTAAAATTTTGTAAGTTAAGTCTTTTTCAGGATTCAGTTCCAAAAGTCAGTGAATTTTCTTATCTCTTCATATTAGCTGATGTAGCATTTGCCAATGTGAGTTCATAGAAACTTGTCAACATTTAATCAGCTTGTGAAAAATGTCCATTTAAGAGAAAATTCCATATCAAGATTTCATTATTTTTTCTAAAAAGCTTTAATCAAAATAAGTGGTAGATATTTGCAAAAGTACACTTAAACACTTATTAAAGGCCAACTTTAAATTTTGAAAGGGAGCTAGGTAATACATTATTTGTGATACAGGAGTTCATCCTGTCTAACAATGTGTCAAGTAACTTTTACTTTCTTTTTTTTTTTAATATTTTATTTATTGAGAGAGAGAGAGCACAAGCAAGGGGAGCAACAGAGGGAGAGGGAGAAGCAGGCTCAGGCTCCCTGCTGAGCAGGGAGCCCGATGTGGGACTTGATCCCAGGACCCCGGGATCATGACCTGAGCCAAAGGCAGACGCTTAACCATCTGAGTCATCCAGGTGCCCTCTTTTACTTTGATTCTGACAGAAATTCTTAGTATGGAGTT
This sequence comes from Ursus americanus, assembly GCF_024610735.1. Classification (NCBI taxonomy): domain Eukaryota; kingdom Metazoa; phylum Chordata; class Mammalia; order Carnivora; family Ursidae; genus Ursus; species Ursus americanus. The sequence continues at coordinate 61,454,664 of NC_142131.1, read as the reverse complement.
TTCTCCTAGATCTCGACATAAATGCTAATGAGTGCAGGTACAAGAAGTTTTCTGGACCTCAGAGATGAGCCATTTTCTTGCAAAGGTAAATGAGATTCTAGCAAAATAGTTTAGGTAACGAGAAGAGAGCAATCTGGTGACAATTTTGTAGCCTGGCTTCGCTGCCATTTGTACTTGTTAATATAAATGAACCTGGAGAAAACTTCCACACTCATTCTATGAGGCCAACATTACCTTCATCCCAAAACCAGACAAAGACCCCACCAAAAAGGAGAATTACAGACCAATACCCCTGATTAACAGGGATGCAAAAATTCTCACCAAGATACTAGCCAATAGGATCCAACAGTACATTAAAAAGATTATTCACCATGACCAAATGGGATTTATTCCTGGCCTGCAAGGGTGGTTCAACATGTGCAAGTCAATCAGTGTGATACACTACATAAATAAAAGAACGGACAAGAAGTAATGATCCTCTCAACAGATGCAGAAAAAGCATTTGACAAAATACAGCTTCCTTTCTTGATTAAAACTCTCGCAGTGTAGGGATAGAGGGTACATACCTCAGTATCATAAAAGCCATCTATGAAGAGCCCACAGAGACTATCATTATCAACAGGGAAAACCCGAGAACTTTTCCTCTAAGGTCAGGAACACGACAGGAATGTCCTCTATCACCACTGCTGTTCAACATAGTACTAGGAGTCCTAGCCTCAGCAGAAAGACAACAAAAAGCAATAAAAGGCATCCAAACTGATAAAGAAGTCGTCAAACTTTCACTCTTCGCAGATAACATGATACTCTATGTGGAAAAACAAAATGACTCCACCCAAAAAACTACTAGAACTCATACAGGAATTCAGCAGAGTGCAGTATATAAAATCAGTGCACAGAAGTCAGTTGCATTTTTTTACACAATGAGACAGAAGAAAGAGAAATGAAGGAATCAATCCCATTTATAATTGCACCAAAAACCTTAAGATATCTAGGAATAAACCTAACCAAAGAGACAAAGGATCTGTACTCTGAAAACTATAGAACACTTAAGAAAGAAATTGAGGAAGACACAAAGAAAAGAAGAAACATTTCATGCTCATGGATTGGAAGAACAAATATTGTGAAAATGTCTGTGCTACCCAGAGCAATCTACACGTACAATGCAGTCCCTATCAAAATACCATCAGCATTTTTCAGAGCTGGAACAAATAATCCTAAAACTTGTATGGAACCAGAAAAGACCCCGAATAGCCAGAGGGATGTTGAAAAAGAAAACCAAATCTGGTGGCATCATAATTCCAGACTTTAAGCTGTACCACAAAGCTGTAAGCATGAAGACAGTATGGTACTGGCACAAAATCAGACACATAGATCTGTGGAACAGAATGGAGAAGCTAGAATTGGACTCTCAACTCTGTGGTCAACTAATCTTCGACAAAGCAGGAAAGAATATCCAATAGGAAAAGACAGTCTTTTCAACAAATGGTGTTGGGAAAATTGGACAGCCACATGTGAAGAATGATGCTGGGCAATTCTTTTACACTATAACAAAAATAAACTCAAAATGGATAAAAGACTTAAATGTGAGACAGGAAAACCCTAGAGGAGAACACAGGCAGCAACCTCTTCGACCACTGCCACAGCAAGTTCTTGCTAGACACTTCTCAAAGGCAAGGGAAACAAAAGGATAAGTGAACTATGGGGACTTCAAGATAAAAAGCTTTTGCACAGCCAAAGAAATAGTCGACAAAACCAAAAGACAACTGACAGAATGGGAGAAGATATTTGCAAATGTCTTACCAGATAAATGGCTAGTATCCAAAATCTATAAAAAACATATCAAACTCAACACCCAAAAGCAAATAATCCAGTCAAGAAATGGGAAGAGGAAATGAACAGACACCAAGAAAACATACAGATTACCAACAGACACTTGAAAAAATGCTCCACATCACTCGGGATCAGGGAAATACAAATCAAAACCACAATGAGATGCCCCCTCATACCAGTCAGAATGGCTAAAATTAACAAGTCAGGAAACAACAGATGTTGGCGAGGATACAGAGAAAGGAGAACCCTCCTACATTTACATAATTATTGGTGGGAATGCAAGCTGGTGCAGCCACTCTGGAAAACAGTATAGAAGTTCCTCAAGAAATTAAAAACAGAGCTACCCTATGACTCAGCAATTGAACTACTAGTATTTTCCCAAAGGATACAAATGTTGTGATCCTAAGGGTCACCTACACCCTGATGTTTATAGCAGCAATGTCCATAACACCCAATTATGTATCTATATATGTATTATGTGTGTATATATATATGTGTGTGTGTGTGTGTATGTACATATGTGTGTGTGTGTGTGTGTATATATATATATAATGTGTGTATGTGTGCATATACACACAATGGAATATTACTCAGCCATCAAAAAGAATAAAATCTTAAAATTTATATCGCCATGGATGGAACTGGAGGGTATTATGCTGAGCAAAATAAGTCAGTCAGAAAAAGAGTTATCATATGTTTTCACTCATTGGGAATTTAAGAAACAAAACAGAAGATCATAGGGGAAGGGAGGGAAAAATAAGATGAAATCAGAGAGGGAGACAAACTGTAAAAGACTCTTAACTATAGGAAATAAACTGAGGGTTGCTGGAGGGGTGGTGGGTGGTGGGTTGGGGTAACTGGATGACAGGCATTAAGGAAGGCACATGATATAATGAGTAATGGGTGTTATATGCAACTGATGAATCACTCAACTCTTCCTCTGAAACTAATAATACACTATATGTTAATTAAATTATAATTAAGAATAAATAAAGATAAGTGAACTTGGAGGCATGAGTATCTTAGTAGGATAAAGTCACTCTGGAGAAAATAAATGCAATTAAAATAATGTATTGGGGATGTTTTTATAAACAGTTTACATTACTTCATAAACATGCTCCCTAAGCATCTATTAACATCTTTATATTTATAGATGCCATCAAGAGAAGATGAACTATTGGGTTCCCACATAGGTGTGATAAATGGTTGCATAGGCAGTGATGAGAATGCAAGTTAGACCTTTACCCATTTATTTCTGGCTTTATTGCTTGGAGATTTCAGCCAACAATCTTTCTAATGTCTTTTGGTGATTAAAAGTGTCTGCAGGATGGGGCGCCTGGGTGGCACAGTGGTTAAGCTTCTGCCTTCGGCTCAGGGCGTGATCCCGGTGTTCTGGGATCGAGTCCCACATCAGGCTCCTCTGCTATGAGCCTGCTTCTTCCTCTCCCACTCCCCCTGTTTGTGTTCCCTCTCTCACTGGCTGTCTCTATCTCTGTCAAATAAATAAATAAATTCTAAAAAAAAAAAAAGTGTCTGCAGGAGACTAAAGATGATTTGAGGCAAGAGAGTTCAGAATACTGATTCTTCTTTAACCGTATTTCATGCTCCTTCATTATTTTTGGTAATATGTTTGATAAACTCACTGTACAGTTGACATGGAACATTTTATATGACTCTTAAGCTGCTCACAGACACAATTTCAAAGTTATTATTCTGGAAAATAGTTTGTCCAATGATAGGAATTCTCTCCAGATGAGTGCCAGAATGTTTTTTAAAAATACTAATTTATGAGGAAAAAAACTACATAGTAAAATTTTTACTCTTTAAAAAACATATCAATTTATTTTGCATATCAGGCATCCCTAAAGTGTAAAAGAAAACATCATAATTCTGTGAGTTGCCTTTTGAGCTACTAATTGGTTCAGAAAGAAATTTTAAAAAATGACGAATGTGTTCACTGTAACTACATCAAGTTTATCCAGCAGCCCCAAATCAGTTCTTCTCAGGTGGGCAATCTGCTGACTGTTGCTTATGTTTTCTTCCCCTTTTTGGCATGATTTAACTCAGCACCCTGGAAAAGTGAAAACCATTCTTCTGGCTCCTGGCATCATCCATGAAACTAACAGTTTTGGAGTTCATTTCCATGCATTTTAAGCTCAGGTCACTTTGAACCACCAAGGGGTGTGTATACGTGTGTGTATGTATTTATGTTGTGTGTATGTTATATTCATATGTGTGTGTATGTGTGTCTGTACAGAAGGCCTGACCCCTACAGTAGACTGAACCAGCACTGATCTGTAGGATTTCTGTAGCTTAGCGTATGTGGCAGGTGTCATATTAATCACCCTTAAAACAAAATTTTTGGTATCTTTTAAGCAGACAGAGTACCCCATCTTTTCCAAATGAAGTCTAGAGGTTTATTAGGACCAAGGAGGGAAGAAGAAAATTCATAAAAATAAAGGTTCCAAATATCACTTACTTCTAGTAATACCTTTTTTCTTTAGCCATCTTCATTGATCATGTCCTTGAGTGAAGAGGTACAAAAGAATTTTCTGAGCTGGTGTATACTGTTGAGTGTGTGAACTTTCAATCCAGTATTAGGAAATTTAATCACAGGTCCCTGATGCACTCGCAGACATATATACAAAGCCAAACCCTGTAGAAATTAAGAGCTCCAAGCAAGGTTTTAAAAAAGGTAGTCATGCTAGTGCAAACAGATGAACCATGCACGTGTGCAACCCGTGTGTTAGGAGCTAATGGTGAGTACTGACTGCCTGAACCCAAGACTTTTAAAATACCAATTTCATTGATCTCTATCTGGGAATATTTACCATGATCTTAAGGGAAAAAGCCTCTCTCTCATAGAACAGTGGGGGAAGTCATCTCTGCTCACATTTTGTGAGTTGAGCACTGCAGGTGCTATTTCCCGTACTTCATGATTGTTTGAGTCTGAATTAGCACCTCTTCCAGTCATATCATCAATTTCAGAGGACTCCAGCACTCTGTTCACTGATACCGTGCGGACTTCAGTTGTGGGAAACACCCATACAGGACCTTTCCTACTGTTTGCCATAGATTACCTTTTCATCACTGCCACTAATTATATAAAAGTAAGATGTGTTCTCTTCATGAACCTTGGTTCATAAGATCACTTATTCCTCCTGAAAGAATTCCCTTTATTTTATCTCATGGCATTCTAACTTTACAAAAACATTTTCTACACTGACTTTTTACTAGATTATGAGTAAATATCATGGTACCATCTAAATATAGTTGAATTATTTATAAGTTAGTTAGGCTCTCCAAAGGAAGACAGAAGCATAGCTAAAAGAGTGATATTAAAATATTTATGGATTATAATAGTTATAATTATTTATAAGTTGATTAGGCTCTCCCATTTTGTAAAGCTTTCAACAGTCCCTTCCAAGCACTCTGTAAGAGCTTCGTCTTCCTTGTTTTGTAAATCTCTTCTCCTGATCCCAACAACCTCTGGAATTCCAGCTCTTTTTATTATCCCTTTAAATGTCTGCACCAAAGGGTTGACATGCTGTATAAGTGCTGTCTAAACCCCAGGCCCTTCGAATATTAGGAAATTTGGGCTTGGGCCCTAAATCACCACCATCTGGATCTGAGATATTGCTGAAGCACTCACATTAAAACAGTTTAAGTAGTAAATAAGCTTTAAAAAATATTTTTTCACGTGAAATTTTGGATCACTGTTAATTCACATTCTTGTTTTGAATGCAGGGTGGTGCTGTTTGTTTACACTTCCATGGGATCATCATTTTTATGCAGAACCATTTACTGTTGGAGTGAAGAGAATTTGAATATTACTAACCCTTTTTTTTTTTTATTTTAAGGTGGGTCGTTAAAGTCAGGTGAGAATGTCATTTAAAATGGACACCAATAAAATGGCATTCAGAATCAGTCCTAGTCACAATTACATTGTTAGTAACTGTGAAGGAGAAGGGGTAAAAAAAAGAAGGGGGGGAGAGAAATCTCTTGCTCAATAGGTTTCACTTTGGAAAAGTAGAACACCTCACTCAGCATTTTCTACCCTCAGGACCAGCACTTGCTGCTGCGTCATGTCTCCCTCATCTCTAGAAACACAGGCAGCGTCACAGGCATCCGTCAGTCAGGAACTGATCTGATCTGGCATGCCTCAGCCAATAAGACTTAAGATTCTCTAAAGTCGAAGAGAGGTGACAGTTGGGAATAAATATAGAATCATTTGAGACATGTAAGTTTTCTTAGGAGCCTCATCTCACACAGTGGATGGGCAGCATTGATACCATGAGTTTTTAATTATTTCCCCCAGTGGACAGGTGTCACCTCAGCCTTGAATGACTCTGGAGCTTCCATAGCCTCTTTCCTGAAAGTCTCATCTTGCAGAAGAATTCTTGTAGTTTAATGGATTTTTAACACTTCATCTGTGTTTTCTTTGCTTCACTTTAATCTAATTACTTATTATTTCCTAGTGATGAGCACTTGCGCTTGTAAACTCAATCCCTGTGTGCTTGCCTGCTGTCATTCCACTCTCTGTCCCAGTTTCATTTCAGTTTGCCATTTGTGAGTGTGATTTTTATGATGACTCATATACTCTCCAATTACATGCTGATTATAGATTATCAGGGACCGGTCTAAGTGAATTTAATCTATGGAAATTATGGTTTAAAATAGATGAAGTTTTCCTGCCCACAATATGAAGAAAATCACGTGATAAGTGATACACATCTGCACCCAGTTTTCCTATTGAAGTTTGGGGGCAGAAATATAAGAAATTAGCAATGAACCAATATTATAATAACTAACATAAAAAGATCTTTAAATTATTAATTTTTTTAAAAATCTGAAATCCTGAGTAAATTTCAGAAGTATCAATCGGATTCCATTTAATAAGGACATAAGAAGAACATACTATATCCACGCTTTTCTGTATAATGTTTATTGAAAGTATAACCGCACAAACACAAAGGAAGAGAGAAGCATAGTTGAATAAGTGATATTAAAATATTTATGGCTTATGGTAGGTATAAAGCATAGTGAAAGAGGCAAGCATACAGTGCTCTTGGTGAGGGCTTCAAACTAGGAGGAGGCAATCTGTCCAGAAGACTGTTTAAGAGGCCAGTATGTTCACTATTTTATATAGGAAGTGTAGCTGAAAATAGCATTATTATTCATTTAAATCTGTAATACTTAAAAGTCATCCAAACCCCTCCCCAAAGACAGCATTTTCTCCAGCCTGTGCACATTGTTTACCATCTAGGTTTTTACTCCCCAAGCAAATAAAACATAACACTGCCAAAAAGGGGGTTCTTCTTCATAGACATTGAATAAACTGAGGACAGTCACATATAAATGTAAATGTGACTGTTATTAACCCAGAGCAAAATCCTCCTCTTTCCAAGCACCCAATCATCGTCCTGTTCACTCTTAGAGTGAGTCAGGAAAATTTCCCTGGAATTACAAAATTCTACTTGAAAACTTAATTATTACCAGATATTTGAGGAAAGCCTAAAGTTAAAAAAGAAATATCATGATAAACACAAACAAAAGCTGCCCCTAGAGGAAGCAAAGATGTTTCAGGGAACAGAAAATAACTTCAAATACATGTAATTACTACCCTCAAGAAGTTCAAGAAAATATTTCATCTATAAAAAGATCAGGATTCTTTTTAAAAGAAACACTTCAGAAAAATAAGAAATTATTGGAAATTTTTAAAACATTGTAATAAAATTAAGAATACATCAATACAAGTGTGGAATGAAAAATCAAGAAAATATGGTAGCCCATAAAGTAAAAAGTAAGAAAGGAAATGTGAGAGGTAAGATGAACTTTTTTTTTTAATCCAGGGGTGTGACTGTTTATTATTTAATTGGTCCAGAAAGGGTTAGTAGACAAAATTGAGCACATAGAGGTGTAAAAGATATGCTTTTGAAGACTTTAATTGGAGCACCAATCTTCAAGATAGTTTAAGCCATATTTAAAATTTTCTACATTCTTACTGATTTTTGCTACTTCTGTCAGTGACTAAAAATGTCGGGATCTCCTACTATGGTTGCTGATTAGTCTCATTCTCCTTGTGCTCTGAAATTTTAGACTAATTAATTAGGTATATGCAAACTTAAATTTTTTGTATCTTCTTTATATAACTTTAATTATTATTAAAGCTTAACTGCTTTCCGCTGATACTACTTTTTTTCCTTAAAGTCAATTTGCCTGATAGTAATATGGCTACGTGGCTTTGTTTTTTTAATTATGTTTTTTATTTTCAGATTATTATAGATTCACATGTGGTTGTAAGAATTCAGAGAGATCTCAGGTACCCTCTTCTCTCATGTTACTAATTATAACATCTTTATACTTACAAAAATAAACTACAGCATCACTACTGATAGTGACATAGTCAAGAATAGTTGTAATTCTGCCTATATGAATGTCTTTTAGTTATTGTTTGCAAGATATATTTTTTATTCTTATTTCAAACTCTCCATGCGTGAATGTTTTAAATAGATCTCTTATAAATAGCTTATAGATAGATTATAAAGACAGTCTTTGTCTTTCTTGCTTTTACAATTCTATTGAGATATAACTGATAATATAGTGCACAGTATACACATTTAAAGTATATAGTCCTGTGAATTCACACACATATGTACACTTGTGAGACAAGTATAATAAAGATAATGCACATTTCTAAATGCTCAAAAGTTTCTTCCTAATCCATTTTTCCTTTGGCTTGATCCTCAGGCAGCCACTGATGTCTCTTCTGTCACTATAAGTTAGTTTGAATTTCCTAGGATTTTATATAAAAGAAATGATTTTATATAAAAAAAATCTTACATTATATACTTACATTATATACATTATATGCAGCATAATTATTTTAAGATTCATACAGGTGGTTATATAAGTTGTCCCTTTGAGTTGATTGTATAGATATACCACAGTCTGTTTATTGAGAAATATTTGACTTATTTTCTATTTGGAGCTATTGACCAATAAGCTGCTATAAATATTCAGCCACGAGTCTTTCTGTGTACATGTTTAATTTCTCTTGGAAAACAACTGGGAGTGGAATGACTGGGTCCTATGATAGTTGTATGTTGAACTTCTTTTATTTTTTTTTTTTAAATTCAACTAGCCAACATATAGTACATCAGTAGTTCAGATATAGTGTTCAATAATTCTTAAGAAACTGCCAAACCTGGCTCTAAACTGGTCATGCCATTTTATATTCCAAACAGAAGATATGAGTGTCATTTTTTCCACATCTTGTCAAAACTTGGAATGATCAGGCTTTTTTTTTGACATTTTAATAGACTTTTAATGGTGTCACACTGTGGAGTTACTTTGCATTTCTTTAATGATTATTGATATTGATATTATTTACTTATTGGTAATTCATGTATCTTCTTTGAATTCCCCAAATAATTTGCCCGTTTAAAAATGGGTTTCAAATTTTAAAATTTGGGAGTTTTTTTTTTTTTTTTTTAAGATTTTATTTATTTATTTGAGAGAGAAACAGAGAGAAAGAGCATAAGTGGGGAGAGGGGGCAGAGGGAGAGGGAGCCAGATGCAGGGCTGGATCCCAGGATTCTGGGATCATGATCTGAGCCCAAGGCAGATGTTCAACTGAATGAGGCACCCAGGCTCTTCTGAGTTTTGTGAGTTCTTCGTTCAAATACAGGACTTGAACATACTTTTTAGTCTATGCCTTGTATTTTCATTCCTTTAAAAAGTAAATATGTTTAACTTTGAAGTCCCATTTATCATTTCTTTTATGGGCCTTGTTTTTGGTGTCATAATTAAGAAATATTTGCCAGAACCAGGTCACAAATATTCTGTGCTGTTTTCTTTTAGGTTTTACATTTAGATCTCTGATCCACTTTGAGTAGATTTTTATGTATTGTAGAAGATATGAATTGAAGTTAACTGCATATAGATAGCCAGTAGATCTAGTACCATATGTTAAAAGGCTATCCTTTCTCCAGTGAATTTCGTTTGTTCCTTTTAAGAAAATCAATTTTCCATTTATGTTTGGGTCTACTTCTGGAAACTTCATTTAGATCCATTGATATATTCTCTGTCTTAACATGAATACTGTGTTGTCTAGATTACCAGAGTTCTATAGTATGTCTTAAAATCAAGTAAAGGTAGTTCTTCCCAAGATTTTTTTTAACTTTTGAATAATTGTAGGGTCTTTGCATTTCTAGATGAATTCTAGAATCAACTTGTTGAACTCTATAAAACGTCTTGCTAAGGTTTTTATTGGGATCACATTAAACTTATGAATAAATTGGAAAGAATTTATGGTTAGCAGTATTGAGTCTTCTGAACTCAGAATATGGTGTATCAGTGTTTTGTAGCTATTGATGTAAAGATCTTGAACATCTTTTGTCAGATTTATCCCACAGTGTTTCATACTCTTGATGTATTAAAAATGATATTATCTTTTTATTTTAATTTCTGTTTATTGTTAAGATATATAAATAGAATTGCCTTTTTAAATATGGAGCTTATATCCTGCAGCATTTACCGTATCACTCATTAGTTCCGCTACGTGTATGTGTGTGTGCGTGTGTGTGTGTGTGTGTGTGTGTGAGTCAGTCAATTCTCATGGATTTTCTGCATAGGAATCCTGTTGTCTGTGGCAGTTCAGAGGTTGAATGTGGCATTCGTGAAATTCTGGACGTCTTTAAACATGCAGACCTGAAATCAAGTCAGAGCAGTGCGGTTAAGGGCAGATATTTCCATTAACCTAGAAATGGTATGTGTAAGGTGATACGGTAAGAAGAAAGTCAGGTTAGGACCAGTTTTCGGAAGGTCTTGACTACCAATCTAAGAAGGATGTATCACAAATATTCCTTTAAAAAATGGATAAATGTCAGGCATTATAATATTTTAGGCAGTTCAAGTCTATGATTTGTTGAATATTGTTTTGGGTTATTGGAGATGACCCCGGTAGATTAAGTGATTTCTAAAATGAATAAAGAGGAAAAAAATGGTTATTACTTGTGTCCTACTGACAGGCATGGAAATACTTCATTTTTAAACTGCAGACTTCCTTGACACTGATGATCTATCACAGGGATAGGGTCTGCTGTGCAAATAAAGTGACATATAAATAAATAAACCATTGCTCATCTGTCCTCGTCAGTTTTACTAACCTGGAGTTCTAGACAAATAGTGATTGATGGGTATTACTTCTGACTTTGCCATGTTTCTATAAAGAAATATCGTGGACTTGGGCGGTACCGTTTTCAAATTGCAGTTTGGCCTCTGTCTTCTGTCTCCCCCACGTTATTACTCTACATATAGATGGGAATATAAACTTATCAGCACATAAAAAGCAGTTTGAACTTACTAACTCATGACACTGGAACACAGATTCTCCTCTGTACCAATTTGGTATATGTCATATACATATGTTTATATGTAACACATTATTGTTTTTATTACTGGCACAGAAAAAAGCTTAGTTTTTACCCTTTGGTCTGAAAGATTTCTAATCTTTTTCCCTCAGGAAAAAATTTCTCACTCTGTTTTGCATTTCAGGAGTAGGTTAGAAGTATAAAGTACTTTACAGAAGTGATTCTTTGGGGGAGAGCCAGGTGAGAGTTTGTGTACTCATTGTCCTTCGAACAAAGGATTGCATCTGCAGTATCTGCTTATAGAGGTCAAATTATTATCATGCTATGAAGATTGTCTTTGGTTTTCTGCAGTTGTTAGAATGGCTTTGTTTTGAAATACAAACAGCTCTTTTCTTTGCATTCATGAGCACCCTGCTATGTAATCACATTTCTTCCCTCTAGGCACTGGTGCTACTGCTGCTGTTGGCCAACTTTTATTGGAATATATGCCAAGTGTTACGAAATGATTTTACATATAGTATCTGTATTCCTTATTTATTACTGTGTAATAAGTTGCACTAAATTTTAGCAGCTTAAAACAATGAAATTTACTCTATCTTAAAATTTCTGAGGGTCAGGGGATCTGGGAGCCATTTAGCTGGTTGGTTCTGTCTCAGGATCTCTCTTGTATTTGGAATAAAGCTCTCAGTGTTGCAGTCATTTGAAGTCTGTAGGACCTGCTTCCAAGCTCACTCACATAGCTAGGTATCTGATTTAATCCTCCAATAACTTTATTAGGTATGTACTCTTAATGTTCTCATAATTACAGATGTGGAGACTGAGGCCTAATGAGGAACTTAACTCTAGTCTGATGCCACTGTGTTTGGTTTTATCAACTATAGTTAAGTCTCCTAGTGAATGGAAAATAATTTTGGGGTAAACTACAGTGATTACTTCTTTTGTTAGAGAAAATAAAATCTACATTTACTTTAAAGGGGGATCCAGCTCCTTCACTCATCTGAAACAATGAAGTACTGTTGTGTTTTTAATCTTCACATTTATTGATATTATCCTGAATCCATACATGAGGTATTCTGGATCAAAGATAGATTTCTTATTAAGTACTACAAGTAAATAATAAATGAGTTATTCTCCCTACGCCCTATTCCCTCCCCCTAAGTGATGAGTTAAGAGCCAAGTCAGTTCTCTTACCTGAGTGGCCAGACTCATCCATAGGCAAGGAAGGAGAAAAATTACTTTTCTCTGCTTATAAAGTGGTAGGAGACTCATGTCTATTCATCTCTTGAAAGGGGCTCCTTGTTGCTCCAGCTTTCTGGTACGTAAATGAAACCTTTGGAAAAGCCAGAGACTGTTTCCAGAGACTGCCTAGTTCTTTCTTGAAGTGAAAACACCTAGAAAGATAGCAGTTGCAGTCTTTTTGGCACATTGAAGGGTTAACATAGGAACCTAGTCTAGGCTGTAGCCATCAGCCCTCTTGTCAAGATAAGAGTTTTATTATCCTTTTGAGTCAGAGCAATTTACTAGACAAATGGCTACAAATATAATTCTCATGGTATGTGAAGAGTCTCAGGGGGCTAGAGCTTTTTACTGGAATGCTGAGAAAGTAAAGGCAATTTTATTTCTTTACAGGGACCTACTGAGAGGCTATGGGCCTTCTGTCTTTTCTGAACAGCTTTGTTTTTTTTCCCCTGTGTCTTTTTAATGAAAGCTCTTTCTAAAAGGGCTTACAGATTTGTACTCACCTATCACTTTACATATGAGAACTAATTATTTGAGGTATGTCTGTGTTAGATACATCATTTATCATCAAAGCACTTCATGAAAGTTTTGCACATTGGTCAAGTATTTGTGTTATTGATCAAGATGATTAATAATGACATCTCTAAAGTGACTTCCAGATCTACAACTTTCTGTATTAATCCCATTTTGTAAACAATAGCAATAATAATAGTAAATATTTATTTACCACTCACTATATGCCAGGCACTGTTCTAGGTATGTTACACAAATTATTTTAATGTTTGTAATCTCGCAATAACGTATGTAATGGCTCATTATTATCACTATAATGGTAAGCTAAAGTACAGAAAGTTTATGTATCTTATCTGAGTTGAAGCACAGGGAAGTTGCAGAACTGAGATTTAAACCCAGGCACCTTGGCTCCATATTGCAAACTCTTAACTATTGTATGAATTCTGTGGTTCATTACTTGACAAACAAGCATTTATTTTGCACCTTCTATAAGCCAAGCACTGTTTCAGGCACTGTGGATACATTACTGAAGAAAATACTGAAAGCCCCTACATTCATAGAGCTTATTTCCTGGTTAATGCCAGGATGGTCAGGTAAGGAAATAAAACTAAGCCAATAAACATATATGTGATATAATATTAGATTGGTAAGTACTGTGGGAAAAAATTAAACAGAGTCAGGAAATAGAGTCTAAAAGGAGCTCCTATTTTAGAATTGTGAGGAAAGATACTGTTTTTGATGTATGAGTTGCTACTCAAACTATGGATAATATGATAAATTTAGTCCATCAAGAACATTTTTAAACAAAGTATAGAATAGAATAAAATCAATTCGAAAACATGTCAGAGTTCATTGCATGAAATAAACATAGTTTTTCATGAAGTATTTCCTTCACTGTGTATACGTGTTTGTACTGAATCATAAAATCAATCATATTTCTTTCTATGTGTCATTTTTAAAAAGGTGATTTTGTTGTTGTTTGACACTCTGGGGAACCAGCAAGAAGGCCACTGAGGCTGGTGCTCAGGGACTGGGAGAAAGTGGGTGGAAATGAAATTCAAAGTGGGCATGTACCAGAATACCTGCAAGGCTCTGTGAGCCATGGTAGAATTTTTGGCTTTATTATAAGTGAAATGGGAAGCCATTTGAGAGTTTTGAGCAGAGTAGACATGATCTGATTTACTTTCTAGAAGGGTCATTTTGGCTGCTATATCAAAATAGATTGTATGTGAGCAAGGACTGAACCAAATTAAAATGGAACATAGTTGCACACAGTTGTATCGGTAAGAGTAGAAATGGGATAGGGTATTTCTGATTCATGGAATCACAGAAATAGAATTTTAGACTAAGGGTAACCTGAACAATATTTATGAGGCCTGCAGTTCTCTTATCCAAATGCTTTTTCTACAAACAACTCTATTTCTATATCACTTTAAAAGATGAAGCTGTTCTGTTTCATCTACTGGAAAGGAAACCCACAGTAGTAATGAAGTAGTATGCCCTCAAGGTCAGGATCATAGTTGTAAAGGGAGTAAAATTTTGAAAATTGTTGATGTACTTTCCCTGTTGTCTTTATGAGCACATGACCATAAGAAGCATCCTTTCATCAGCATGGAGATGAACATCTATTAGAAAGGAATACATAGTGAAAGACTAAGGTATCATTTGGCTTCCAACATTCAGCAACAGAGTTTTGCAAATAAGCTGGTTTATTGTAAAAGAATTGTTCAAAATTCCTTAATTTGGTATTTCAGAAGAAGAAATGGCAGGCAAGCGAAGCAGAGAAAATGGGGAAAGACCATTTTTTTGGTTGTGACAAGGAGAGAGGGAAAAAGAAGAACAAGGAACACAGACTCAAACCTCACATTCCCATAATCCAGATTTTGGCACAGAGAGATATGTTAGATAAATGAAAATGATATACCACATTTAACACACCACATGCCACACATACAAAGCTCACACCACACATACATGGACCACACATACTCTCACATCACACACATATATACTCATACCACACACACAGTCTTTAAGATCCTAGAAACAAAAGGTTCTATCACAGGCTGCTGTTGTCCTAACCTGGATCACAGCCACCTCAAGTTACCAGAACAGAGAGGTCAGACACAGGTAGGGGACTTCCCATCACGCCTGTTTCCCATGTGACATAGAAGCAGCTGAGAGTCTGGCTATAGCACTTATATGAGAGTGGTGTTGTACTGGAGTGAGGGTGACAAGACGGACCACTTTAGGGCCACTGGAAGCCCCAGCCAGACTTTAGAAGTGTCCGTGGCCTCTGGGAACTGAGACTGAGGCTGACAGGTAGTGACTGCCAGGCCCTGACTAAACCAGAGAGCCCAGCTCAGGATTGAGGGATGATTGTCCAGCAGGACAAGCACATCCAGGTGAACCTTCACCCAGAAAACCAGAGAATACTGAGGGTATCATAAGCAGAACCCAGATTCTTCTCTACCTCTCTGAAACCATCCTATAGTATTAGTGAAGAGGACTCTCAGAGAATCCAAGAATTGTTATCTAAAAGAGTCTGAACATTACTATGTAAAGTGTCTTTTTAATAATAGGTCAGACTAAGCTTGGACTAGTTATAGATTGGGGTTTATCCTCACTAACAGGAAGGTAGTGGCTCAAGGAGAAATGACCAGGATGTTTACCGGCAAAATAAAGTAAATTTTCTCTGCATATTCAGGGTGCAGTGTAAGTTAGATATTGTAAAAGCACAACATAGTTTGTTACCATTTATTAGCTGTTTACTATATGTATGCCTGGCCTAACTGACTCCAAATCTGTAACCTTAAACACCACTCCCCATTGTCTGTTTAATCACAAAGATACAGAAGATGCCATTATAACCCAAGAGCCATAGGAATGCCTACACTGGATTCTTGGGGATACTTTGAGTTAGATAAACAGGCTTAGGCATGGGGACAAGGGGCAAGGGGTTACAGTAAGTACATCTTCAGACCCAGATATTTGGAAATCTATCAAATACGTATCTGAAGAACAGTTATTAGGAGGCTTCCACATGCCTGCCTCTGGGGATGCCGAGATAAAGTAGACCGGAGGTCTGGAGGTATGGGTATCCTGGGCAAGGCATCACAGTGGTGAGACATCCATGACTTCACAGAAGCATGTGGTAGAAAGTCATCCTTCTGCTACTGGCAGTTCCCCCAAACAGCTGTCTGACACCATAGTCTGAAACTAGGCCTTTCAATCATGCAGAAAATGAAGCCATCCTGAAAAACTAGATTATTTTTATCTTAGGAAAGCACATGTGAGCCCATCATCCATGATTTTATTTTATTTTCGTTCCTGTTCAATGATGCATTAGTTGAGTATAACACCCGGTCTTATCACAACACATGCCCTCCTTAATACCATCAAGATAAAAAACTTCTGCACAGCAAAGAAAATAGTCAACAAAACTAAGAGGCAACCCATGGAATGGGAGAAGATATTTGCAAATGACATTATAGATAAAGGGCTGGTATCTAAGATCTATAAATAACTTCTCAAACTCAACACCCAAAAAACAAACAATCCAGTCAAAAATGGTCAGAAGACATGAACAGACATTTCTCCAAAGAAGACATACAAATGGCTAATAGACATATGAAAAAATGTTGAACATCACTAGGCATCAGGGAAATTCAGATCGAAACCACAATGGGATACAACCTCACACCAATCAGAATGGCTAAAATTAAGTCAGGAAGCAACAGATGTTGGCGAGGATGCAGAGAAAGGGGAACCCTCTTACACTGTTGTGGAAATGCAGGCTGTTACAGCCACCTTGGAAAACAGTATGGAGGTTCCTCAAAAAGTTTAAATAGAGCTATCCTATGACCCAGCAACTGTATTACTGAGTATTTACTCCGAAGATACAAATGTAGTTATCTGCGGGGCACCTGCACCCCAGTGTTTATAGCAGCAGTATCCACAATAACCAGACTATGAAAAGAGCCCAGATATCCATCCACAGATGAATGGATGAAGAAGATGTGATACATACATACAATGGAGTATTACTCAGATATCAGAAAATGAAATCTTGACATTCATGTTGTTTCTGGAGGTGTCTTTGGGTCTAAAATGAGTCTCTTGCTGACACCATATCGATGGGTCCTGCTTTTTTTTTTTTTTTATCCAATCTGATACCCTCTGTCTTTTGATTGGGGCATTTAGCCTATTTACATTCAGAGTAACTATAGAAGAATATGAATCTAGTGCCATTGTATTAACTGTAAAGTGACTCTTACTGTATATTGTCTCTGTTCCTTTCTGGTTTTTGTTCCTTTGGGGTTCTCGCTTTACTTAGAGGATCCCTTTTGATATTTCTTGTAGGGCTGATTTGGTGATCACAAGTTTTTTTAGTTTCTGTTTGTCCTGGAAGCTTTTTATCATTTCTTCTATTTTGAATGACATCCTAGCTGGATAAAGTATTCTTGGCTGCATATTTTTCTCATTTAGCACCCCGAATATATCATGCTAGTCCTTTCTGGCCTGCCAGGTCTCTGTGGATAGATCTGCTACCAATCTAATGTTTCTACCATTGTAGGTTACAGACCTTGTGTCCTGAGCTGCTTTCAGGATTTTTTGTTTGTCTCTGAGATTTGTAAATTTCACTATTATGTGTCAGGGTATTGACCTGTCTTTTATTCATTTTGAGGGGGTTCTCTGTGCCTCCTGGATTTTGATGCCTGTTTCCTTCCCCAGATTAGGGAAGTTAGCCTTTTTTATTTTGACTTAAGTTTTAGTTCTTTTATTTCTGCAAAAAGGGATTCTCTGGTGTCTTCTGTGCTTTTTTTCAAGCCCAGCTAGTATCTTTATAATCATTATTCTGAACTCTAGTTCGGACATCTTACTTATGTCCATACCGATTAGGTCCCTGGCAGTCAGTCCTGCCTCTTCTTCTCTTTTTTGAGGTGAGTTTTTCCGTCTTGTCATTCTTGCAGAATTTGGTCACTTTTCTATTTGTACAGTTGCAACTATTCTTTTCCTAGATCTCCAGTTGAGTTTCGAGACATTCAGAATGATTTGATAGCTATCTAGCTGAATTCCTGTGATCAGAGGAAATTAAATTAAATTATACTCCTCCACCATCTTGGACTCTTCACATAGAATAGTTTTTTTTTTTTTTCAGTGATTTCCAGAACATTGATGAAACTTTTCTAAGTACTTTAATAATTCTATTCATGATGGAAGAAATTTAAATCCATTTTATGTAACAAAGTTTATCATTTTAATGCTTTAATTAACACTAGAAGTTTAAGGAAATGTTTGTAATTTTTAGAACTCTTACCTTAAGTATATTTAAAACACAGGGAAAAAACTGGAATTGGTACCTTGTGGTTTTTCCCTCTAAAAAGTCAACCAGTCAGCTATTATTATTATTATTATTACAACTAACTCTAAAGCATCATAACTTTTTTTCTTTATTTTTATGTGTAAATTTTCAGGAGTTTTATTAAAATTAGTAAAATAGTACACTTACCTTGTTTTTGGTTGTTATGAACTGTCCCCCAAAAAGTTTAATATCAATAGGAAAAATAGATTTTTTAAAAGTCTTCCTGAATGTATTGATGACTAAAGGATGCATTTAGCACAATGATGTATGCTTGAGGACCCAAATGTCAAAATACTGATGTGACTTGAATCCTACATTGCAACATAAAACCAGAGAGAAGTGGGTAGCCACCTCATTCCTCTGAATTAGGAAAGTGTTCTTGAGAATGGAAAATAGCCCTCCATGTGATTAGCACAGAAGATCATTTATTTTACCTGAATTCAGACTGTTTCTGCATAGGGCAAAAGGCACAGTTTTTGAAGGAAATATTCACAATGTTGATTTAGATCTGTATTCATTTGTGAAACCATTCAGAATGTCTCTGGCCATACCTTCTACTGACACTAATTAGCGATTGTCACACGTGCTTTAATAAAAACTGAGGGACTAGCTGATAAAGTCCTCAGAATTTGCAGTTAATTTATTCTGCAACTGCATTGTGCTGGATAAGTGGGGAATTCCTAAGAGGTTACATGGTATCTGCCTGACTTCTATAAAGTTAAGCACAAGCATACATAATAAAGTTTTGATAGGCTCCTTCAAAATATTTCCTATTTATCTGTAGAACAATAAGAATGGTGTAATATAATATTAACCTCATAGAGTGAAGATTAAATGATATGATGAATTCCTGGCATAAAGACTCAACTATTAGCTGTATTTCTTTTCTCCTCCCCTATAAGATCATCTGAGCACATGAAGTCAGATACTACTGTATGTTATGCCTAACATAGTATACTAGATTAATTTGATTGCATTTTGCATTACTTAATAATATCAGAAAGTAGTATGGAGAAAAGAAGCCACCATAAAGCAGTGTGTTTTCACTGTTAGTAGGAAATAATAAACATTCTTTGGTTCGATTAATAGGAATCTTTAAGGAAGTAAACTGAGATACAGACTATCCATTATCTATAAATTTGTAACAGTAATAATTTATAAGATTAACTTAATATTTTCCAAGTTTCTTGTATCCTAAATGAATATATACTTTCCTACCTTGTATTTACAAATTCTGGATTTGTTTCTGAGGGATAAAAATGTTTCTGTAGAACAGATGGCATAGCTACTTGGAGTTAGGGACTGTAAATTCTATAACAAATTATTGCACAGGTACACATAACAGTAAAAAGCAACCCTGATTTATTTCGGGGCAGTTTGTCCTAGTGTGCCTCCACACACAGCTGAAAAATTTGCTACTCCCCAACCTAAACATCAGTTTTCGCACTTGGTTGTTTAGGCTTCTCATAAGCTTGTGCTTTTTAAGAAGAAACCAAAAAAAAAAAAAAAAAAAAAAAAGACCAAAAATAGAAAGACCAAGGAGAGCATTTTTTCCCTTGATTGATTCTTCCAATATATGTATAAGCCTTGGGATTTCTAATGGATCTGTTTCAAGCCCTGGACATCTCTCTAACAAAATACATTGATCCTCTATGCATTCTTTGGGAGGCTAACTTACTACCAAGTGGAAATATGCATGTAAAACTACAGGAAGAGAGTGAAAGAGAGGAACAAGTATTTTTAAAAAACCAGCATTTTATAAATAACAGTAGTTCTCTGGAGGGCAAACTATCATTTGCAATCCTGTATAAATGTGTAATTCATACTGAGCTCAATACATTTGACACCCTAGTACATTTTTCTTCTTGTGATTAATTCTTTAAGCCTCCATTTTACCCAGATAATTTTCCATAATCTCTACTTTAACCCTGCTACAGAGCATTTTCAGCTATTAAATTATCACTTGGAAAAACCACTGGCATCTAGCCAAATATCCCACATTATCCCTCAATACCCAGACAAACCATTTTTGTATAGCTTTCTACAAAACTTTCTTTAACCCAGTCTTTAACTTCCCATCTTCCTAAGTCTTCTTCCGCTGTCTTATTGCAATTGAACATGTACATGTAGGTATTTCTGCATTATCTCAGCTTCCCCTAATGATACATTGATTTTGTTGCTCTAACTGTACCAGAGTGTTCCCTGAGGACATGACTTCCTTTTCACCTCTCTCAAGTGATGCCTTAAGATTTTAGCAGTATGAAGTTAAGGTAGTTGTACACTTTAGTCGGTTTGCTATGTTCAAATTGTTTCTCCTCCTTCATGCTTTGAAAACATCATTCACTTGAAGCTTATTGAAAAAGTCTTTTCCAGGGATGCCTGGGTGGCTCAGTCAGTTAAGCATCTGCCTTCAGCTTGGGTCATGATCCTGGAGTCCTGGATCAAGTCCCCCCACTGAGCTCCTTGCTCAGCGGAAAGTCGCCTTCTCCCTTTCCCTGCCGTTCCCCCTGCTTGTGCTTGCTCTCTCTCTCTCTCTCGTTGGCAAATACATAACTAAGATCTTTAAAAAAAGAAAAAAAGAAAAAGAAAAAGAAAATTTTTACCACCAGCTAATACTACTTACCACTGTTCTCTGCTGACCTCCAGTTCACTGTCTTCAATCAGTGATGACTTTAGTATCTGGCTCATTCTTTCTCTCTATCCTGTAACTCTTTGCCTGTGATTGAACCCAGTAATCTTTTCTCTCCATTCCTGTATCTTACTAATGACTAATATAGAAAAAAAATACAGAAAACTGTTAACTGGTTTCACCATAGATTTTTGAACACAAATGGTCACTCAAAACTAATTAATCCCATCGTATTTTCTCTGCTCCAACTTCTAAGACTGCCTCTTCACTCAATCTAGCTAATAAGTTCATTTCAATGATCTAAAATTAAATAGAAAATATAAAAGAGGAGCTCCCTCATCTTCTGGCCAATAGGTTTATTATCATCCTTTCTGCATCTTTACCCACATTCTCTGCCTTTCACTTGTTCATCATAACACACATAATTTGAAACCCATCCCTCTAGTCTCTTAAGAGTGTATTTTCTATGGTTGTCCCTTGTGCATCATAAATTTCTCTGCTTCATTATGCATTTTCAGTATCTTGTTCTAGTGTATTTCTTCTAGCTGTGGATTGTTTTTTCTGCCTCCTTTTCATAAAGAGTCTGTAATCTCTTTCTTAAGAGTCTATGGACACTTTCTCCAAATATTCCCCTCCATTTTTTCTCAACCCATCCCAACTGGATTTTCACTTTTTTCACTCCAGCCTAACATATGTTCTGTACTGGAAAATGTGTCATGTGTACTTGAGAAAAATGTATATTCTGCTGTTAGATAGAGTGTTCTTTGTATGCCTGTTAGATCTAATTATTCTCTAGTGTTGTTCACGCCCTCTATTTCCTTATTAATCTTCTGTCTGGTTGCTCTGTCCATTACTGAAAGTGGGGGATTGAAGTCTCCTTCTATTTTTGTAGAGATAATTATTTCTCGCTTCAAGTTTTTCAATGTTTACTTCATATATTTAGGAAATCTGATGTTGGATATATATGTATTTGTAATTATATATTTGTAAATTGACCCTTAATGTTGTCTGTCTCTTGTAAAATTCTTGTCTTAAAGATGATTGTGTCTGAGATTAGTATAGCCACCTTTGCTCTCTTTTGGGTACTATTTGAGTGGAATATCTTTTTCCATTCTTTCACTTTCAACCTGGTATGTCCTTATATCTAAAATGAATGTCTTGTAGGCATCATATAGTTAGATCCTGTTTTGTTTTGTTTTTAATCCAATTTACCAATCTCTATCTCTTAAATTACGGAGTTGAAGTCCATTTATATTTCAAGCAATTACTGGTAAGGAATAATTTACTATTATCATTATTTTTATTTTCTGTATGTCCTTTGTTTTGGGGGGGGGGGCTTCATATACTCCATTATTGTTTTCCTTGTGTTTAGTTGTTTTTTTCATAGTGATATAATTAATGTTTCCTTTTGTGTACATTCTGTAGACATTTTCTTTGTGGTTACCATGAGGATTACATATTATATGCTAAGGTTATGAGTCTCTTTTAAACTGATAGAAACCTAACTTCAACCATGTACAGAAACTATACTCTTTTATAACTCTACCCCCCTCTCAAAATTATAATGATACTGATTTTTATATTTTTCCATGTATTTACCTTTACTGGAGAACTTTATATTTTTCTGGCTTTTAGTTAGCATCCTTTGTTTCAATATAGAGGACTCCATTTATTATTTCTTATAGGACAGGTCCATTGGTAATGAAGTCCCTCAGCTTTTGTTTATCTAAGAGGAGCAGAGGGAGAGGGAGAGGGAATCTTAAGCAGACTTGACGCTGGGCTCAATCTCATGACCCTGAGATCATGACTCGTGCTGAAGTCAAGAGTCACCCAGGTGCCCTGCTGTGCAGTTTTTTAATTTGATGTACTCCCACCTATTTATTTTTGCTTTTGTTGTCTTTGCTTCTGGTGTCAAAACTAAAATTGTTTGCTTTAAAATGTACAGGTGTGTTTTCTTTTATAAATAATTTAACTATTGGAAGTTAAATAATTTAACTTTCAAAAATAACTTTATTGAGATATAATTTATATAGCATAAAATTCATCCATTTTAAATATCACTAATCAACTTCTTGTCTGTATTGATTTACCTATTTTGGACATTTCATATCAGGGGAATCATATAGTTTGTGTTCTTTTGTAATCTTTTTCTTCACTTAACATAATGTTTTCGAGGTTCATTCATGTTTAGCATATATCAGTATAAGTTTTTGCATGGACATATGTTTACATTTCTCTTTGGTATGTATCTAGGAGTGGAATTGCTGGATCATGTAATAACTCCGTTTTTAACTTTTTGAGGAACATCTAAACTATTTTCCACAAAAGTTGTAACATTTTACATTCCCACAAACAATTTATAATGGTTCTGGTTTCTCCATATCCTTGCTGACACATGTTGATGTTTGTCATTTTGATTATTGCCATCCTAGCGGATGTGAAGTATTCCATTGTAGTTTTGACTTGCATTTCTTAATGGCAAGTGACATTGAGCATCTTATCATATACTTGTTGGCCACTTGTGTATCCTTTTTGGAAAAATTAAAATTATTTATTAAAATTGTTGGACCAATAAAAAACTATTTGGTCTTTTTATTATTGAGTTGTAAGAGTCCTTTATATGTTCTGTTTATAAGTCGCTTATCAAATACATGATTTGAAAATATTTTCTACCATACTGTGGGTTGACTTTTCACTTTCTTGACAATAGTTTTGAGTAGAATTATTTTATAGTTTCACAAATTTAACCATCAGTTTGTTGGTCAATAAATAAATATTCCAAAATACACTGTGGCAGAACAGAAAAATGATATCTGTATGCCAATCTCATATTACAGTTATGAGGTTACAGTAGAATAGCTGGGGGTAGAGGATTGCTTTATGTGTATGCTTACCTAGAGAATGTCTGGATGTTGAGACAGGACATGTGCCTCGTATTTGTCTTACATTTCACTGGGCTTCCTAGTAGAAACAGAACAGACTTTGGAAATGGTGGCATTTTTTTTTTTCACTTAAAGGAATTAAAACTCTTGAACAAATGTAAAAGGGGATAAAGTCTGCTCCTAACCTTGGAGGAATTCCCTGGGTAGATACTCAGTTGAACAGGAGGCAGGTGGATAAAGAGCACAGCATGTCTGACTCATTCTAAGTACTCAATAATGTCAGCTGAGTGAATGAATGAATCAATAGGAGTACATGACTTACATTCCTTAGGGTCCTAGGATTCTACTTGTTGCAACTTCATGACCTTGATTGTGCCTATCTAAGGTTAGTGTGGACTTGGGAAGCAAATGGTGTTTCTGAACAATGTGGAATATCCTAAAAAAGTAAATTGCTCAGCTGCTACACAGGATGAAAACTCTATTTTCTGAAAACTTTGCTCTGGGCACTTAAAATTTTTGGCCTTCAGTAAAATCTAGCAGTAGCAGTTGAGGTACTTGGTAGCTAATGCACATTAATAGACTTCCTTAATGCTCAGTTTCCAGAAATGGTGAAATTCAGGGTATCCTAAGAACAAGATGTCTAAGGCAGATGTAAGTGGTGTGAGGTTTCATAGTCAGTTTGAAGACAAACTAGTGATATCCTTTGGTGCCCTTGGGATGACAGTAACTGAGATTGTGATAATTAGAGGGATCAAATAAATGTTTTCTATGCATATTCTTAAACATGATGCTTTCAGTGAAACAAAACCTCCACTGGTAATAAATGATTAAGGAAGAGGGACCTAGGACCTAGCATTCTTTCCTTATATCTTTAATGTTCTATATCAGTTTGCCCCTTGGGAGCATAGTATTTGGGGCACATCATCTTCTAAAGATCTTCTATAAAAAGTATTTGTTACTGCTGGCTTCTTCTAATGAATTGTTAATGTGGTTAAGTTACTGAAACATACTGAAACACTGACGTTACAGGGTAAGGATGATTGTCTTAGGGGCTTTTGACTTTCTTCTGAAACTGATGTGAACAAAATGAATAACATTTGCCTTTGTTTAAAACCATTTCTTAAAACTTTTCTTAAAACACCCGGGTTGCATTCTGTAGGTCATGCTTCTATTGATTGCCTGGCCATAGACCAAGCTGTGGTAAGTGTGCAATCTGATCATTCGCCTTCTAACCAGCTGGTGGCATTCCTGAGCATATCCAATACAGAACAAAACAATTCTAGCTCATTAGTTCTCTGTAAGAGCTTTACCCTGGAGATCCCTTGAGACAGAAAGACATGAGGCCAAGACTAAGATAAAAATTGAGGAAGTAATGGACATTTTGGGCAAATTAGTGGTGCCATGCCAGTGGACTGATTTTGGTTTCCCTGACTCCAGTAGATCCTGAAGCACAGTTCCAGGAGTGTATTTTTGTTTTATTCAACCAGAACCTTTGAAATGTCAGGCCAGTGAAATGTCATCCAACTAATTTGCCTGAATGTGGCTCTGAAATTCTTTGAAATTGAATCAAATCAAGAATTGTTGAATTGAGCCGAACTGCGTACATTAGGGTATTTAAAATGTTATTACTGAAATATTTTGTCTATTATGTATAGTTTGTTATTATAATAAGGTCCCAATTTATCACATTATGTTTAGTCTCCTTTATTGTGAGGGGATAATTTTAATATTGCTAGAAAGAGACTGTGTCAACTAAGAAAAGCATTTTTCGTCCTCAATTTTTGGCAATGTTTATGGCCAAAACAAAAGCCATAGTAGTGTAGTTCTTACTATATGGAAACACGTCATTATAAGCTTAATAGATTAACTGATCTAATACTGAGAGCATGTAATACTATTACTAATACTATTATATACTATATATAGTATTATTATAAATACACTATTATAAACTATTCTCTTACTAAAGGAATAGTATCTTTATCCTCTCCAATAATGTAGAGATAAAATATATTGTTACATATAAAAAAACATAATGGTAGCAGAAAAAGTCTTAGAGTTCAGGGTTAATTTTGTCTTACAAATACATTTTATTTTTCCAATTTCAAATTGAAGTAAAGATTACATACAGCAAAATGTTCAAATCTTAAGTATACCATTCAATCTATTGTGATGAATCCACATCAATAAATAGAACATTTCCAACATTTTGGAAACTGCCTCTCACTCTTTCCTAGTCAATTTCCCAGCAGTAACCACTTCTTGTTTCTAGCCCTATACATTAGTTTTGCTTATTCTAGAATTCATGTAGTTGGAAACATAAATATGTACTTTTTTGTATCTGCTTATTTCATTTAGCATCAATGGTTTTGTGTGTGTGATTCATTCCATTTTATTGCTGAGAAGTATTGTATCATATAAATATGCCATAATTATTGTTTTTTTAAATCCATTCTCTTACTGATGGTCTTCTGGGTTGTTTCCAGTTTGGAGTTATTATTAATAAAGAAGCTACTTTGTAGATACATGCTTTCAATTCTCTTGGATTAATATGAGTCAAATAGTTAGGAATCCTGGATCAGAGGATAAATGTATGTTTAACTTTTAAAGAACATTCCAGCTGATTTTTTAAAGTGGTTGTAGGATTTTACACTTTGACTTGCAATGCATGAGGTTTCCAGTTGCCCCGTATCCTTTTCAACATTGGTGTTGTCAGTCTCTTTCATTTCAGTCATTGTATTGGGTAGGCAATGATATCTCATTATTGTTTTAACTTGCATTTACTTGATGACTAATGATCTTGAGCACTTTTAAAATAAATTATTGCCTACTTGGTACTTACACATCTTCTTTTGTGAAGGATTTAAGTCTGTTGCTGATTTTTAAATTGACTTGTTTGTCAATTTTAATTAGGTGATCCAGGTGTTCTTTAAAAGTCTGTGTATAATTCCTTTGCCAATTTTATATGTTGTAAATATTTTCTTTCAGTCTGTGGCTTTTTAATGTATTTCTTGATGGTATTTTTAAAGAGCAAAAGTTTTTATGTATTGCCATAAACTGTGAGCCACTGTGTGGTTGTGTGACCACTTTCTTGGGACAGGTCTGGCAAAAGGCAGAAGCCTGATGACACCTGCCTCCCCCCCCCCCCCGAACAGTGGGGGTCCACGCCCCAGTCACTAGCAGTTGGAGTTTTGAAACTCAGTCCGTGCCTGAGATAAAACTCAGACACAGGCAGTGTGAGTACAGGGTTCTGGCGAAACTGGGGAAACAAAAATGATTGACTGTTCTTCTGTGAGGGCTCAGTGAAGAGTGGGGGGCTAGAGAGCCAGATGGAGTCGTAGTCATCCTGCCCTTCAGGGCTGAAAGTCTTCAGAGAGCAAAACTGTGCCACCTAGTGGAATCTGGAGCTGATTACACCAAGCCCTGCCTCCCTGCGCACTGGAGGAGCATTTCTACTAGGGCAAGTCTATCTGAGAATCAGCGCAATGGGCCCCTCCCCCAGGAGACCAGCACAAACAACTTGCTGGCACCAAGTTTACTGATCATAGAGGGCTGCAAAGCTGCAGCTCTAGGGGAAGTACTATCTAGCCTCCTTTATACTTTTATTCTTTATTTCTTTATTATTACTTTTTCACTATTTTATTATTTTATTCAATCTTTTTCTTATTCTTTTTTGTTATTTTTATATATACTTTATATTTTTTATTTTTTGTTTCCTTTCATTGTATTTTGTATATTTTATATATTTATATATTTATTTATTTATCTATTTTTTTTCTTATTTTGGGATCTAGTTTCTTTTAATCAGCAGACCAAAACACACCCAGGTTCTAGATTTTGTTGTTGTTTCTTTCTTCTTTTCTTTTCTGGACAAAATGACTAGATGGAGAGATTCACCCCAAAAGAAAGAATAGGAGGTAGTACTTACAGCCAGGGATTGAATCAGTACAGATATAAGTAATATATTTGAACTAGAATTTAAAACAAAGATTATAAGGATACTAGCTGAGTTTGAAAAAAGCATAGAAGACACTAGAGGATCCCTCACTGTAGAGATAAAAGAACTAAAATCTGGTCAGGCCAAAATTAAAAATACTATAACCAAGAGGCATTCCCAAGTGGAGGACATAAAAACGAGGACGGTCAAATCAGAAGAGTGAATCAGTGATATAGAAGATAAAAGTACGGAAAATAAGCTGAAAAGAAGAGGGAAAGGAAATTAGATCACCAAGGTAGATTTAGGGACCTCAGCAATTCCATAAAGCAAAATAATACCTGTATCATAGGAGTCCCACAAGAAGAAGAGTAGGAAAAAGGAGAAGAAGGTTTATTTGAACAAATTATAGCTGAGAACTTCCCTAATCTGGGGAAGAAACAGGCATTCATGTCCCAGAAGACAGAGAACTCCCTTCAAAATCAACAAAAACAAGTGAACACAACAACATATCATTGTGGAATTTGCAAATTACAAAGAGAATTCTGAAAGCAGCTCCAGAAAAGAAATCCTTAACCTACAAGGGTAGACACATAAGCTGGCAGCAAACCTGTCCACAGATACCTGGCAGACCAGAAAGAACTGGCATGATATATTCAACATGCTGAATGGGAAAAATATGCAGCCAAGAATACTTTATTCAGCAAGGCTGTCATTCAGAATAGAAGGAGAGATAAAGAGTTTTCAAGACAAAGACTAAAGGAATTCATGAACACTAAACCAACTCTATAAGAAACATTGAAAGGGACCCTTTAAGTGGAAAGAGAAACCAAAAGTAATAAAGACTAGAAAGGAACAGAGACAGTTTACAGGACCAGCGACTTTACAGGTAATACAATAGCACTGTTAGTATCTTTCAGTAATTTCTCTGAATGTAAATGGACTAAATGCTCTAATCAAAAGATATAGGGTATCGGAATGGATAAAAAAAATACCCATCAATATGTTGTTTACAAGAGACTCATTTTAGACCTCAACGCACCTCCAGATTGAAAGTGAGGGGATGGAGAACCATTTATTATGGTAATGTACATGAAAAGAAAGCTGGAGTAGCCATCCTTATATCAGACAAACTAGATTGTAAACAAAAGACTGTAATAAAAGTTCAAGAAAGACACTGTATCATAATAAAGGAGTCTAGCCAACAAAATCTAACAATTGTAAATATTTATGCCCCTAACTTGGGAGCAGCCACATACACAAATCAATGAATAACAAACTTAAACTCATTGATAATAATACAATAATAGCAGGGGACTTTAATACCCCACTTAAAGCAATGGACAGATCATCTAAGCAGAAGATCAACAGGAAACAAAGGCTTTGAATGACACTGAGACCAGATGGACTTCACAGATATATTCAGAGCATGTCATCCTAAAGCAGCAGAATACACATTCTTTTCAAGTGCACATGGAACATTCTCCAGAATAGATCACATATGGGGTCATAAATCAGGACTCAACCAGTACAAAAAGATTGTAATCATACAATTCATATTTTCACACCACAATGCCATGAAACTTGAAATCAACCACAAGAAAAAATTTGGAACGACCATAAATACATAGAGGTTAAAGAACATCCTACTAAAGAATGAGTGAGTCAACCAGGATAATAAAGAAGAATTTTAAAAATACATGGAAGCCAATGAAAATGAAAACATGACAGTCCAAAACCTCTAGGATGCATCAAAGGTGGTCCTAAGAAGGAAGTATATAACAATATAGGCCTTACCTCAAGAAACAAAAAAGTCTCAAATATACAACTCAACCTTACATTTAAAGGAACTGGAAAAAGAACAACAAACAAAACCTAAATCCAGCAGAAGGGAAATAATAAAGGTTAGGCCAGAAATCAATGATATAGAAAACAAGATAAAGTACCACAGATCAAGGAAACTAGGAGCTGATTCTTTGAAAGAATTAATAAGATGGATAAACCCCTAGCCAGACTTATCAGAACGAAAAGGGGAAAGACCCCCAAAAAATTAAATCATGAATGAAAGAGATCACAACCCACACCAGAGAAATACAATCAATTCTAAGAGAATATTTAATTGTAAAAGAATATTATGAGCAGTTATATGCCAACAAATTAGGCAATCTGGAATTAAATGAAAAATCCTAGAAACATGTAAACTAGCAAAACTGAAACAGGAGGAAACAGAAAATCTGAACAGACCCATAACCAGCAAAGAAATTGAATCAGTAATGAAAAATCTCCCAACAAATGAGTCCAGGGCTGGATGGCTTCCCAGGGGGGATTCTACCAAACATTTAAAGAATAATTAATACCTATTCTTCTGAAATTTTTTGAAATAATATAAATGGTTCCTTCCATTTCTAAACTCATTCCATGAGGCCAGCATTGCCTTGATTCCAAAACCAAAGAGCCCACTAAAAAGGAGAATTATAGACCAATATCCCTAATGAATATGGATGCAAAAAATCTCAAGATACTAGCTAATCAGATCCAGTAGTACATTGAAAAGATTATTCACCACAACCAAGTGGGATTTATTCCTGGGCTACAGGGATTGTTCAACATCTGCAAATCGATCAGTGTAATACACCACATTAATAAAAGAAAAGGTAGGAACCATATATTATTCTCTCAATAGATGCAGAAAAAAAATTGACAAAATACAGCATCCTTTCTTGATAAAAACCCTCAGCAAAGTAAGGGGATAGAGCATACCTCAACATTTAAAGGACATATATGAAAGAACTGCAGCGGATATCATCCTCAATGGGAAAGAACTGAGAGCATCTCCCCTAAGGTCAGGAACATGACTGGAATGTCCATTCTCACCACTGTTGTTCAACATAGTACTAAAAGTCTTAGCCTCAACAATCAGAAAACAAAAAGAAATAAAAGGCATTCGAATCAGGAAAGAAGTCAAACTGTCCCTCTTCCTCTGCCTGCTGCTCCCCCTGCTTGTGCTCGCTCTCTAAAATAAATAAATAAATAAAACCTTAAAAAAAAAAGAAAGCTCTAAAACCACATTTTTGAAGAAATCTATATACAATTTAATTGTATTATCTACAACAGAATTGTTATGAGGTAGGCAAATTCAGGTCCCACTGAAGGGTAATCTAAAGGACATGTTACAAATCAGTGGCTTCTGGTGAGAGTGCCAAGAGGATGCTTTCTAGGATTGACATTTTAAAAATGTGCTCTGACATATCTGTAAAAAGGCTTAAGGGTCATTGAACACCTTCAATGATAACAACCAAAAAGAAAAAGAAAATAAGGACATGATTTATTTAGGGTACAGATCTACAAATTGTTATTAGAATACATGTGACAAAAATTATAATAGAAACTACTGTTTTTTTCTTTGCTAATAATTTAATATGCATTAAGCATAAACAGTATACAGACTTACAAATGTAAAAGCTATAGTTATATTCAAGCACTAAAAACTGATGGCAATCATGTCAAATACACTAAAAAAAAGTTTCAATGAAAAAAATGACAGAGATCAGTGGTTCTGACTCCTCGTTGAATTTTCAGCTTGATATTTTGAAAAAAAATTGGAGTTTTATTAGGCCTAAGTTTTTAAAATATTATATCGTTTTTGTTTAGTTTTGTTTTAATAATACAGATGAATATAGTTAGTCCCTTCTTATTTTAAGGATATGTTTCAAGTTCCAATTCTGTAAGTAACAAATGTTTGTTCACTGGTGAAAAACTAAATATCAAAAAGTTGTGATAATTTGCCTAAAGTCATCTAGTAAGCAAGCAGAAAATTCTATATTTGAATGTAACTTCATCTGAAGTATAACTACATCTGAAGTATATATATATATATATATATATATATACACACACACACACACACACACACACACACACACACAATGGAATATGTAGTGGATTAACACTACATAAAGCTGCTGACAAAATTGAGTTACCTCAGCAAATCTCCCTCATGAACATTAATGCAAAATTGCTTAACAAAATAGTAATAAACTCAGTTCAGCACTATATAAAAAGCATGATCAATCTGTGTTTTTCCTAGAAATAAAAGTTCAATTTAACTATCAAAATCAGTTAATGTAATTTACTACCACTATATCAACAGATTAAGGAAGAAAAAAAACATATAATCATTTCATTAACTGCAGAAAAAAGCATTTGACAAATACAACATTAATTTGTAATACAAGTTCTCAGAATTGGGACTAGAAGAAAACTTTCTCAACTTCAAAAAAGGTACCAGGTAAAATCCATAGATAATATTGCACTTAACAGTGAAATAATCACTTCTCTTTAAACATCAAAACATCAAACATCAAAAAAACAAGATGAGATCTCTGTTCTCACCATTCCTGAATTTAGTATTGAACTAGATGTCCCATCAGCGCAATGAGACAGAAAGAGAAACAGGTAGATATTAGAAAGATTAAAATTTCCATTATTTCAGATGACACAATTGTGTATAAAGAAAATCCTGAGGAAGTAGACAGAATACTACAGAAATTAATAAGCAAATTTAGCAGTGTGGCAGAACATAAAGTCACTATTCAAAAATCAACCAACCATTCATTTGAATATGAAATTTTATACATTTTATGATAGCATCAAAACATTAAATATTTTAAACTTCTAAATTTAGAAATACTTAAAAATATTAACAAATGATGTACAAGATTTCTGCATGGTAAACTATAAAACATTCCTGACAGGAATTAGCGAAAACTCAAATAAATGAATAAATACTATATTCAGGAATCAGAAGAATCAATGTTGTTAACATATTCTCTACAAATTTATCTGTAGAGTGAATGTAATAGCAATTAAAATACATAAAAATTGTTTTTAATTGGCAAGACAATTTGAAATTTGTAGAGGAAAAGGATGAAAAATTGCTGAAACAGTATTTGACACCAAAAGCAAAGACAACAGAAGCAAAAATAGACAAATGGAATTGCATCAAACTAAAAAGCTTCTGCACAAGATAGGTCATCTTCAACAAAATTAAAAGGCAACCTACATAATGGGAGAAAATATCTGCAAACCATATAGCTATGAAGAGTTTAGTACCCAGGGATGCCTGGTCTGCTCTGCTGGTTAAGCATCTGACTCTTGATTTTGGCTCAGGTCATAACCTCAGGGTTGCAGGATCAAGCTGTGCATTCCGTGCTCAGCATGGAGCTGGCTTGGGATTCTCTCTCTCCCTCTCCCTCTGCACTTCCCTGCTGCTCATGCTCTTGCTATCGCTCGCTCTCTAAAATACATGACTACATCTGTAAAAAAAAAAAAAAAAAAAAAAAAAAAGAGCTTAATATCCAAAATATAGAAAGAACTCATAAAACTTAATACCAAAAAAAAAAAAAAATCTGAATAAAAACTGGGTGGAGGAACAGAATAAACATTTTTCCGAAGGCATGCAAATGACCAACAGGTACATGGAAAGGTTGTCAACATCACTGATCATTGGGGAAATGCAAATTAAAGACACAACGAGATATTACCTCATATTTGTTGTTATCAAAAGATAATTCAAAAGGCTATTATCAAAAACACAAGAGATAAGTGTTGGTAAAGATGTGGAGAAAAGAAAACCCTTGTGCGCTATCAGTGAGAACATATATAGGTGTAGCCACTTTGGAAAATAGTGTGCAAATTCCTGAAAAAATTAAAAAGAGAACTCTCATATGATCCAGCAATCCCATTTCTGGGTATATATCCAAACGGAATGTAAACAGGATATTGAAGAGATAGCTGTCCTTCCATATTCATCACAACATTACTCACAATAGCCAAGACATGGTAACAACCTTGGTCAAAAGATAAATAGATAAAGAAAATGTGGTGTGTGTGTGTGTGTGTGTGTGTGTATTCACACACACACACACACACACCCATACAGTGGACTATTTTTCATACAGAAAAAAGAAGGAAATCCTGTTACTTTTGACAACATGAATAAACTCAGAGGACATTATGCTAACTAAAATAAGCTAGAAAGAGAAAGACAAGGGGCACCTGGGTGGTTCAGTCGGTTAAGCATCTGCCTTTGGCTCAGATTATGATCCCGGGATCCTGGGATTGAGCACTGTGTGGGGCTCCCTGATCAGTGGGGAGTCTGCTTGTCCCTCTCCGTCTGCCCCTCCCTCTACTCTCTCTCTCTTGCTCTCTCAAATAAATAAATAAAATCTTTTAGAAAAAAGAGAAAGACAAATACTGCATGATCTCACTTACATGCAGAATCTTAAAAAATAAAAAGTTAAACTGGTGGAAATCATAAAACTGGTTGCCAGGAGCTAGGGGTTAGGCAAAATGAGAAGCTGATAAAAGACTACAAACTTTTAGTTGGAAGATGAATCTGTTTTGAGGATCCAATGTGTAACATGGTAACTACAATTGATAACACTGCCCTGTTTAACTGAGCTTTGCTAAGACAGTACAACTTATATGTTCTCACCTATCAGTCAATCAGTCAATAAGGTGTTAATTAACTAGATGGAGTGAATCCTTTCCCACAGTCTATGTTTATCAAATTATCATGAGGTGCACATTAAATATCTTACAATTTTGTAAAGCTGAAAGAAATTTTTAAAAGGGAAAAATAGCTAAAACACGGTTCAAAAAATAAATAAAGATGTAGGACTTATGCTACCTAATTTTAAGACTTATTATAAAGCTACAGTTACCGAAAGAGTACAGTTGGGGCGCCTGGGTGGCACAGCGGTTGGGCGTCTGCCTTCGGCTCAGGGCGTGATCCCGGCGTTATGGGATCGAGCCCCACGTCAGGCTCCT
Source organism: Ursus americanus (assembly GCF_024610735.1). Lineage (NCBI taxonomy): Eukaryota > Metazoa > Chordata > Mammalia > Carnivora > Ursidae > Ursus > Ursus americanus. The sequence continues at coordinate 61,420,067 of NC_142131.1, read as the reverse complement.
CTGCTGTGGGCCTGCTTCTTCCTCTCCCACTCCCCCTGCTTGTGTTCCCTCTCTCGCTGGATGTCTCTATCTCTGTCGAATAAATAAATAAAATCTTAAAAAAAAAAAAAAAGACTTATTATAAAGCTACAGTTACCGAAAGAGTACAGTGGTGGCAAAAGAACAAACTGAGACATCAACAGAACTAAAAAGATATTCCACAAATAGATCCTTGATTTTTGACAAAAGTGCTAAAGTGAATTAACAGAAAAAGGTAAATCTTTTCAATAAGTGATGTGGGAAAGACTAAATATGTCTTTGGGATAGAAAAAACTTTGATACCTGCATCATACTATACTCAAAATTATATCAAAATGCTTAACAGATTCATATGTAAAAACAAAAACAATAAAGGTATTAGAAGAAAATATAGGGGAAACATTTTATAACCTTTGGATAAGGAAAGATTTCTTGGCAAGGACACAGAAAGTAAAACCATAAACGAAAAATAATAGATTTTTAAAATTCAGCAAAACCATAGATAATACCTAAAAACTTTTGCTCTTTTTTAAAAATATCTTACAACTTATTTGACAATTATACCTCAATAAAGCTGAAATTAAAAAAAAAAAAAAGGGGATCTTATACATTCTATCCCAGAGGGGTTATATGACTCAGAGAACTGCAAGCTGTTTGACAAAGTAATCTTTTTTTTTTAATTTAAAATAAAGTTAGATAACATACAGTATATTATTAGGTTCAAGATGGAGTTCAGTGATTCATCAGTTGCATATTAACTCCCAGTACTCATTATGTCAGGTACCCTCCTTAATGCCCATCACTCATTTATGCCTTCCCCCACCCCACCTCCCCTCCAGCAGCCCTCAGTTTGTTCCCCTAGAGTTAAGAGTCTCTTGTGGTTTTCCTCTCTCTGTTTTTGTCTTATTTTATTTTTCCTTCCTTTCCCCTATGTCCATCTGTTTTGTTTCTTAAATTCCACATATGAGTGAAATCATATGGTATTTGTCTCTGACTGACCTATTTTGTTTAGCATAATACACTCTAGTTTCATCAATGTCATTGCAAATAGCAAGATTTCATGTATATATGGACCACATCTTCTTCATCCATTCAGCCATTGATGAACATCTGGGCTCTTTCCATATTTTGGCAATTGTGGACATTGCTGCTATAACATTGGGGTACATGTGCCCCTTCGAATCACAATGTTTGTATCCTTTGCATAAATATCTAGTAGTGCAATAGGTGGATCATATGGTAGTTCTATTTTTAACTTTTTGAGGAGCCTCCACACTGTTTTCTAGAGTGGCTGCACCAGCTTGCTTTCCCACCAAAGTGTAAGTAGGTTCTCCTTTCTCTGCATCCTTGCCAACGTCTGTTGTTTGCTACGTTGTTAATTTTAGCCATTTGACAGGTGTGAGGTGGTATCTCATTGTGGTTTTGATTTGGATTTCCCTGATTCTTAGTGAGATTGAGCAAAAATGTATCTGTTAGCCATTTGTATGTCTTCTTTGGAGAAATGTCTGCTCATGTCCTCTGCCCATTTCTTGACTGGATTTTGGTTTTTTGGGTGTTGAGTTGGAGAAGTTCTTTATAGATGTTGGATACTAGTGCTGAGCCTACAAGCAGACTCCCTGCTGAGCACTGAGCCTGAGGAGGGCCTCCATCTCAGGACCCTGAGATCATGACCTGAGCTGAAACCGAGAATCAGAGTCAGACGCTTAACCAACTGAGCCACGCAGGCATCCCTCAAGTTATACCCTTGAATAGTGTCGGGCTCCCTTCTCAGTGGGGGAGCCTGCTTCTCCCTCTCCTCCCTTCTCATGCTCTTTTTTGTTATCTCTGTCACTGTCTCTGTCTCTTTCCCTTAAATAAATAAAATCTCTAAAAAAAAAAAAAGACTCTCTCCCCTCTCCCTCTGCTCCTCCCCAACCCCACGCTCATGTTCTCTCTCAAATAAAAAAAATCTTTGAATTTATTTATTTAATTGATCTGTTCTAAAAACTGCAGAAGTCATGAGTATTGATTATATACAAATATTGTGGAAACAGAGTAGAAAGTAAATATTTCCGCATCCTACATTATTAATAATAGCACACAGTGAATATCTTTGAACATTCATATTAGCACTGGGTATGTGTAATTCTGTAGGAAGCAGTCTGCAATAGAGGCAGCTAGGTGTTTCTAATACTTCTTTACTCCTTCTGCTGTTTTAGGATTTTCAGTAGGGCATATTGTTGCCTGGGATAAAGACTTCATTTCCCTGCCTGCTTTCCATCTTGGTTTGGCAATGTAACTAGATTATGGATGTCAATTACAAACAGAATTGCTCTGTGGCAACCTCACAAACTTTTTTGAGAGACAAGTAGCATGTACCCTCTGTTCCCCTTTTTTTCATCCCTTCCTCTATCATACTGCCTGAAATATGGTTAGTTCCTTAGTTCATAATGATGAGGGTAATACCTTAGGGAAGAGCTGGTAAGGACAATGTGTCTCTCAAGACATCATGGATTAGAGCCACCTTGACAGTCTTGACTTGTTTACAACATATGAGAAAGAAAGAGATTTCTATACTTATTTATATCACGTTTTTTTCTCATTTGCAGTGATTCTAATCTTCACTAATAGACATTTCTGTAAGGTTTGGGTATAAGTGGATATAATTAAAATTTTTGACAGGTAATTTTAAATTTCCCTTACAAAAGTTGTTTCAATTCATAATTTACTAACAAGTGTATGTAGATGCTACCCTTTCATAATCTACTATCAGTATATTCAGTGTTTTCCTAATAGGCTGTGAATGCATTCTCTTCTTCAGTCTCTGCCACTTTATTTTTTCCTTACGTTGCCCTCCTTTTCTCTTTTCATTTTCTCCCCAGGTTCTCTGATTTTTGTGTCTACCTATCTTGTGTCTTCTTTAGCCTCCCCCCGTCTCTAGCCCCTTTCATGGCCTTCTCTCATGGGTTGATTGGAGTATTAATTTTCCTTTCCAAGAATGCTGGATCTGCTTGCTTAGGCTAGTCCCAGGGATCTTAAAATCTGAAAGGGTTGCAGCATACTAAGTAGTTGTGTTCCTGCTAACATATGAACCACTACAATAGCATATCTTTCTAATTTCCAAAAGTAAGGTTGCTTATGAAAAATCCATACATACAAAAAGATTTTTTAAAGTAGTTGTCTAGAGCTTATTACCAATAATTTGGGCATAATGAGTCTTTGTGGGACTAAGAAAATCATGGTGCTTTTAAAAGGGAGCATGACATACAACTGTTTTCTCTTTGGATAATTGAGACTCTTCCATTGTCTGGTATTGGGAAGAAGACTTGGGGCTGTTTCCTTTCGCCTTTTCTTAACAGCAAGTCTCTATGCAACAGTGTTAGTATTTACCTTCTCCAACAAACCCAAGCTGTCATACCTACAGCCTTCTCATGCACTTTTTCTTACCCCCAAGTCATCTTTATTTGTCCCCTTTACCCTGTTGCTCTGGTTACAGTTGGTTTCTCCAAGGTTTACGCCTGCCCCTAGCCGGGCATGTATTTGACACGGTGAGGTATGCTATTTCAAGGGTATGCTGAGAGGAGTTGGGTAAGGGTCGCTCACTTGCATTTTTCTTTTTGAAAGTCTGAATGGTGTGCGCACACACACAGAAATGCTGTCAAGGAGGTGGATTAAGGCAACTCAAAGAGGGCGAGGGCTAGGATGCAGAAAGACTAGAAGAGAACAGGACTGTGTCAGGAGAAGGAGACACAACTGCAGGGGAAACAGAAATAAGTTGAACTGCCAAAAGTATACCAGAATGCTGAGCAGGATAATAGTGGTTTTGGATAAGACATCAGATTTTTTCTGTGACCCTGAAGAACATTGTGATCCTCCAAGGGTTCAGCTGTGCATCTTTTGCAAATGCTTTCTGTCTCAGTTTCCTCTCTTCATCTTTATAATAAATCCTGTCACCTGAGGTAAATTGGCATGTCTTTCTCATTGTAATCTGAAAGAGCCTAACTTGATTTTTTATATCCCTGTTTGCATCTGATTTTGCTTGTTACAGAATATATTTCTAGTGCCTTCTGTTGGACTAGTGCTATTGGCCCATCAGCACCTGGTTTCATACTCCTCAGATCATAGACAGTGATTCTGTATCTTCTACATCTGTAGTCTTCCTAGAGGACTGTGACCATGAGGAGAGCAAGCAAACCTTGGACACTAAGTTGTATTACAGGCTTGGAGTTACATGTTTATTGTGTCGTTGGGCTTAAATTATTCACTTAATTTATTCCAGACATTCTCCTTCTCTTATGTGATTTTTCTTTTTCTCTCTATAGATTATTCACATCAGCTTATAAATCATGTTATTCCTTTCATCTGAAAACAAAACAAAACCCTCCTCTTGATTCCACTTTCCCTCCTACCACCCCGTTTCTTTGCTTCTCGCAGATTGAAAGCTTATCTTTTAGTATTGTTTCCAATTCTCCTTCGATTTTCCCACAATGATGATTTTTCAATTGTTGTCTTATTTGAATAGCAGCAACACATAACATAGTTGATTATTCCTTCTCTTTGATATGCCTTGTAGACCTGGCTTCTATAAACACTTGATTTCTTCTCTCTATTTTCTACTTAGTCAGTTTTGCTGTTTTTCCCCTTCTGAGTGTTTCAGTCTTGGGAAAATCCGGTTCTTTGTTCTCCGTCAAAGAGAGGATGGACTTGTTACATTGTGAGGATGCTACATCAAAAAAATTTACTTCTTATCAGATTATTTTTTAATCCAAACAGTACGTAAGAATATAAATAGAAAGTAAGTCCCCAACCCAGACTTTCAGCTCCACTCTCCTTAGCCTTAAACTGTGTTTTTTAAGTTCTTTAAGGAATTTACTGTGAATGATGGATACAGAAACAGAGATAACCTTTTAAAAATTTTCAGTAAACCTTTAATATAATAGAACTACATAGTATTTCATTCCTTTGAATGGCTCTGTCATAATTTATGTAACCACTTAATGTTTAGGTGATTTCCATTTTTATTGCAAACAGTGAAATCAGCCTTATAAAGGCAGTTTAGAGGTGTGGAAATGTAGGACCCATTTTTATAGGTGACGTTCTAGTTTGCAGAACACATACACAATAGATCCTCATTATTTATAAATTCTGTAGTTGTAAATTCACCTACTTGATAAAATGTATTTGTAACTTCAGAGTCAGAACTTCTGATGTTCTTATAGCCATTTGCGGACATGTGCAGGGCAGCAAAAGTTGCCTGAGGTGTCCTTTCCTAGCTGTGGTTGAATAAGGCGATGCTCTGCCTTCTTGTTTTAGCTCTTAGACACTGGAAACAAGTATCCTTTCTGAGGTCTATTTAGCTCCCCATTTTTTTTCATTTTTGTGCTTGTTGGTGGTTTTGCTGTTTAAAATTGTCCCCAAGCATGGTGCTGAAGTTCTGTCTAGTGTGCCTAAGTACATAACGGGTGTGCTATGCCTGAGGGCAAAAGTACATGTGTTTGATAAATAAGCTTCATTTGGGCATGAGTTATAGTGCTAGTGGCCATGAGTTCAGTGTTAATGAATCAACTATATATATATTAAATAAGGTGTCTTCAAAGAGAAACAAACATAAAACAAGATTATGTATTGATTGGATGATGAAAATATTGTGACCAGAGGCTTGCAGAAATGTAATTTTGTATTTCCCCTAGGAGCAGTGATTCATTATTTGCTAATTCACTGTTTGCAGCAACTTTATAGATCATAACTACCACAAATAATGAGAATTGACAGTATTTACAGTACTGATAATAATAAAGCTTCTAAGATGTCTGTAGCAATTTACACTCCAAACAACAATATATAAGTAGCTGTTTATTCACACTTTCACCAACAGTGTATATAAGGAAACTTTTAAATCTTTGTCAGATAGGTGCAAAAGGTATCTAACTTATTTTGGGGCGCCTGGGTAGCGCAGTCATTAAAGCGTCTGCCTTCGGCTCAGGGCGTGATCCTGGCGTTCCGGGATTGAGTCCCACATCAGGCTCCTCCGCTGGGAGCCTGCTTCTTCCTCTCCCACTCCTCCTGCTGTGTTCCCTCTCTCGCTGGCTGTCTCTCTGTCACATAAATAAATAAAATCTTAAAAAAAAAAAAAAGGTATCTAACTTATTTTAACTTCATGTTTTCATTTACATATACTTGTAATTGTATGTGTGCACGTGTGTGTGCATGTATGTGTATATGAAGAGTCCGTTCATATCCTTTCCCCATGGTAAAAATTGTCCTGGTGGTGTTTTTCTTACGTATTTCTAAGGGCAGTTTATATATTAGGAAAATTATCTTTTTCACTGTCATATTGGTTGAAGATACTTTTTCTCAATACGCCATGTCTTTTAAATTGATTAAGTTTTTTGTTATTGTTTTGTTTATTAAAAACTCTTAAGTTTTGCATAGTGAAATTTATCAGTCTTTCTTTTCTGGTTTTTATGCTTTGCTTGAAAACACCTTCCCTAATATGAAAATAAATTTTCAAAAGTCTTCCATATTTTCTTCTATTCCTTTTAGATTTCATTGTTTAATATTAAAATATTATATTCATCTGGACTTGTGTGATAAAACCAGCTTTACTTTTTTATCTTTTTAAAAACAGCTAGTTAGTTGAAACAACCATTAAAAAAGCAAATCTACTCATTAATTTGAAATGCCATTTGGGTGTCATATATTCAATTGCCATATATACTTAATTCTGTTATTTTTGTACGATGTGATTAATATTCCAATTTTTTAGAGTATATTTGCATAGAAGAGACCAAGAGAAAAACACATCAATGTATTTGTAGCAAATAAAGTGGAACCTAAATAGTGAGCCTAATTGGGCTGACCTCTATTGTTTTCCATAGGTTTTAGCCTGTCATTTCTGTGGAATATTGTGAAAGCAATAGAAAATCAGTGTCACATGATGGCTCAGTCCTCAGGGTTTTTGGTTGAAAGTAAAGCAGAAATGTCTTCAATTTGTTGATGTAAATTTGGTGAATTCTCTACTTGCTGTTACTTCTAACAGTATGTAGTGAAATATTCTAGCAATCCTATCTTAATGTAACATTCAAGTCAGTTGAAATGCACTCACTTTCCCTAGTTAAATCTCTACATTGTTTAAAAATGTTAGTTTATTACTCAAAAATCCACCCTAACCTACAAGGCAAATAATAGCCTACTAAATATAACAGACCCCACACATCCCTATAATTCTACAAATTAATGGTTTCATATATGGAGAGAACCCCTACCATGGTCAAGAAATCCAAATTAGTGATTTCTGCCTGCCTTTTCTAAAATTGAATCCTTGGGGAGGTGACAGAGATTAGTGATGTTGAACACTAATAGTGCTGATCCCACTGACAACCCTCCAATTTAAAGAATAATTGGCTTTCTCTCTGGCAGTAAAGGTTTGTAGCTCTGTAAATAGCTATGCAACACCATTCTTGGGGGACATTTGAGAGTCTCCCTCCCTATTCCCCAAACCCTGGAACCAAACCACAGAGGAAATAGTAACAGAAGTCAGATCTTATGGAAGGTTTTACAGAGAAGCTTTCTTAGAATTGAGGTTAGCAATATTCCAATTCATTACTTCTGAGCAGATACAGTTTCTAAGGTAACTCAAGTTTTCCATCCGCTTAGTCATCTCTGTTTTCACCAGCAAATAAGACAGGACCAAAAGCCGTTCATAGCCCAAGTGGTCCCTCTGATAATTTACTGAATGTCTTTTCATACACAAAACAACTCTCATTTTAGAGAGGTAAATTCGTTCAGATCCTGGTTGATTTTTGTACTAGGTTTGATGGCCCTAAAGTCCAGTTATAGGCCAATACTTCTCAGTTGGAGATCTGGTATTTCCGTATGATTTTGTTAATGGCAACATCTTCACTTGCCTTATTGTCATGCATATCAGAAGGAATATACATATTGACTTTGCCTCATTAAATTCATTTGAGTCTTCTCTTGAGCCAGTAAATAATTTGTCAATAGCTGCTGGAGGTATTTGTTGTAGAGGGCATTTAGTGAATCTATATAATGACTGAGATTCTGTCTTTCAAATTTTCCAAACATTGGATAGAGAAGTGTTGTGAAAGAACTTTCCAAATATCTTTCCCCCAAACTCTATCTTCATGGTTTTTGGTAAAGAATAATTAGATGGGATTGAAGACTGTGCACTGTGCACATTCTTCTTTGAATGAGACTAGTGTTTCAGTTGTCTGCTGCTCTGTAACAAACCACCCCAAAATCTGGTGGTTTAAAATAGTTTATTATTCTGTGGTTCTGCTCATTGATTGTGCTGGACAGTAGATAATTGACATTTTGGACAGTTTTTACTTGCAGTCTTTCTTGAGGGTGCATTCAGATATGGAGTTACTGAAGTCATCTGAAGGTTCTGCTGGGCTGGGCATTCAAGATGGCATCTTCCCTCACATATCCAGAGCCTCATCAGGGATGGCTGGGACACCTGGACACTGGCCAAGCAGATCTCTGATGGGACAAATTTATGAACTCAGGAGACGTGGTTTAATCCATCTTTAGGAAATTTCTTCTTGTGTATGATTTTAGTCCGTTCCTCCCATTCCTTAGTTTTATGTACTTAAAAGCCAAAGCCTACTCTGTAAAGTCTGGGATAGACTTTATAAACAGATTGGAAGAAGCACTCTAGAAATGCAGTGCACGATGTCTTTTCTTGTGGTTTGAATTTTTTTTTTTTGCAAACTCAAGCCTTTAGCATATTTTTTCCCAGTGTTTAGAGGTTTGTATTTCTATTTCATGAAGAATTAACAAAATTATATCAAGGACTCCAGATTGGCCTACAGTTTAAAAATTTTTCTAAAAATGAAAATCGTGTATTAACTTTTCTTTTGATATACTGTTAGAAATTAGATTGTACTATATTGAACTTAATATTTTCATATTCGGATTTTCTTAACTATCTCAGTTTTCCTTGCTAGGAACCATATGTGTATAAATTATTTGTTTTCTCTACATCTTGAAATCTAGGTTATTTCTCTTCTTTGAGGCTCTTTTGTTTTTGAAATATTACTAAAAAGCACCCTGTGATTTTCACTGTAAATTTTTCTTCATAACACAAAGACCACTGCTTTCTGAAGGGACTTTAAAAAACAGATGTAAATATGCTGCATCATAATGCAGTATAGGTTTAGTGTCATGACTGGTTTTGGATTATCTAGCAGGAAGGATTTTTGTATGAATTAGACTGCATGTTTTACTTTGGGGCTGATCATGTCACCTTTGCTGCCATTTGGTTTCATATGATATCCAGCATAGCAACACCTGACAGTTTAAGGCACTTAACTAGAAAGAAAAATGGTATTCCATCTCTATGTACAGGCTTTGTCAGGTGAGGGGTATATGGGGTAAGAAATGCTTACCCAAAAAGAATGAAAAATTCCAAGGCCTTATTCCTAAATTAGGCTCTAATGATCACTTTCCTTGTCTAGTTCATCTGTGAGTTTCTCCCAGATTTGAGCATTTTGGCTAAAAATTTTAAAAGAACAAATTTTTCAGAGATCTATGGTGTGCCAGACTTTCTAGCTATTATATTCTATGGCCAACACTTTCTTGGCCACTGTGTCAGTGCAAGTGTGATTTGAGTTAGGTAAAAAATGTCTCTCAGTGATGAGGCATTGCCAGCATAGCAATGATTTTGAACATAGTCTCTAGACAGAGCTGAATGCTCTCTGACTCCTTTACTTAGTAACCATCTGACCTTGAACTGGTTGCTTAATCTCTTTAGACCTCAATTTTCCCATCTGAAAAATGTGAATAATAAGAGTTCTTATGCAAATTAAATGAGGCATGCATGCACACCAGAATCTTCTTTTGCCCTTCCAGATCCACTCTCCACCCTTTTCTTCCCTGCTCTACCTTCGGCGAAGCTGACTTTCATGGACCACAAGAGGTTCCCTTGGCCCTTGTCTCATTGGTTTGGCCAACAGGGAGCCCAGACAGAAGATCAGAGAAAGAGCTGGGAGTGAGGTTGGGCATTTATTCTGAACCCTTGCCCTACATTAATGCCTTATACTGTCTCTATTTCTCCCCAAAAACTTTCTACAAGACTCTCCTTCTATGTTCTGGGAAACTACTCCTCCCACCTTTTTCCTTTAGACCTAAGGATGGATCACAGCACTGCTATTACTAGCCCCAGAGAATAACACTGTCCTTATACCCTGCCACATCTTTGCAAATTAAACTATAGTAAACCCTTTATTAAACTCCTCTAGGGCAATTTGACTGTGTCTTCTCATTCTGGGATACTGATTGATATAGTATATGCTTAACATAGTGTCGTACGTACAGCAAAATGTTCAACATAGTGATATTTATCATTAAAAAGACTTGAAAGCATGTAAGTCAGTGTTATAATAGTATGTTAAACAAGTGGGGTTCTTGGATTGTTGCAAAATAAAAACACAGCTTTATTTTTATGTACTACTTTGTGTGTAAACTTTGTTAGTGGAGATATCTTCCCCTGTCCCTGGGGGAAAGCTTTGCCAGTCCCGTGATTTCTCTGCTCACTCTAAGTGACAATTCTACCAACACTTTAGGTCACAGATAATTCAGTAATGAGACTATCCTGACCATGGAATAATAACAATCTGACCTTGGTCAGCCTTTCTGTTTCCCACATTGAACCCACTCTGTGCTGATGCCTGCCATGGGTACAGGGTGAGGTATTGGCTTCTCCCATCTCACTTCTTCCTTATCTTACTAACTACTCTTTTGCAACTACTATAGTATTAATGGTGGGAGAGAGAAGGAGTAAGAGAGAGAGCATTGCTTGCCTAAGGGGCTTTGTTCTGTCTGGACATAATAGATAATTAAAGTTGGTGCCCCATGGTGGGCTTAGAGATGGATGAAACTGATTCTTCCCCATGGATTCTTCTTGAGTTCTTCAGAGGTTTTACTGCTGGGCATTATTATTTTTTTTTAAAGATTTTATTTATTTAATTGACAGAGACAGCCAGCGAGAGAGGGAACACAGCCGGGGGAGTGGAAGAGGAAGAAGCAGGCTCCTAGTGGAGGAGCCTGATGTGGGGCTCGATCCCAGAACGCTGGGATCACGCCCTGAGCCGAAGGCAGACGCTTAACGAATGCGCCACCCAGGCACCCCAAGTGTTGGGCCTTATCTGATGGGTCCCTTGGCCAGATGGATTGCTTCCTGGTCATCTGTCACACACATTTGCGTCTTCCTGATCCAGCCTCCTCCAGATAACCCTTTTGGCTGGGTTGCAGGATGGTCCCTCACCGATGTTCTCTCCTTCCTTACATACAGTGATATGTGACATGAAGCATCTCTCCAACCAGTCCCAATGCAGCAGCCCTCTCTTGGCTTCCTAAGTGCTTCCAAGCGCTTAGCTTATGGTCTTGTAGGAAGGATGCAGGCTCGTCCCCAACCCACTTGAGCTCTCAGAACTTGCCTTCTGTGTCTCCAGTGACCAGGAACATGTTTCAAAGTTCTCTCAGAGGTGCCCCTAGACTCCCCCATCAAGCTTGGGGATAGAAGCCTGCCCACCCTGACCCATTATCAGAAGTGTTGGGGGTGAGGAGGGTCCTCTCCAAAGAAACACTGTCACCAAATCCTCACACCTGGTGGCTTCTCTGGTCCCTTTTATATTTGTGTCTGGACTAAGGGATTCAAGATTCGGAAATAGGTTCTGATAAGGCTCTTTCTTGGTAAATCCACACAAGATAGATTATGTGGTTTATGATATCTATCATATCACCTCATTGTAGAAACGCATTTTTTAATACATTAGCCAAAGTTGCTTTTTAGTGTTTTTCTTTTATTTTTATTTTTTAGAACAAAAATTTAATAACTGGGAACTGGCTAAAAGAAAAAGAGTTTTCTAATTGGTAGTTTGATGATATTTATATTCTTTTTCTTCTTTTTAAGTCCTTTTCTGTGAGTTCTGACTACAGATGGAGCTGGGATAAGGGCAGAATTGGGAGTGTTAATGCTGCAAACATCTAGGGTGACTGATAATTGTCATCTAGTGCAGGATGCTAGGGGTGAGTCAAAGCCCCAGGGAGGCATTTTGTACTCTGGAATTTGTAATGCAAAGGGAGAGATGAGACATGAAGTAGAAAGAAACCAATGTCTTGAAAAGTAAGATAAAGGCCTGTGGGAGGGTGAAAAAAGTCTCATTCAGTTGGAGGGCGGGTGGTTGGGTCGTGGGCCAGAGCACACTTTTGTTGTACAAGTCTCTAGATCACAGGAGATGAAAGGCAGTAGGCAGGTCCTTGATGCAAAACCTGACTCTCTGTGGGATCAGTGTTTAGCTCAGCTAATAAAGGAGCCTCTACTTAAACCCCTCCAGGCCAGCAAGCTTCATCTCTGGATTTTTATTCTGCTGGGGCTGAATAAGGCTGGGCCTTCCCTGACAGCTGGGTATGGCAGGCATCCATTTCACAAAATGGACTGATACAAAGCTGAGCTTAGACCACAGTTCTGATGATTGCTGAGTCTGTTTGCCATCCCAGCTGTCAGTAGTAGCAGCAGGGTTGTCAGAGTGGGTAGAGGGGTAAGAGACCGAAAGCAGCTTGGAAGTCTTGCATCCTTTGAAGGTGATGCTCAAATGTTCCAGGCAAGTGAGTGCTTTTAGAGAGCAATTGAGGGCTGCACAAATTAAGAATTAAAGTGAAGAGGTCTGGCTCATCTCTGTCTTACAAGAATAGGGTATCTTCTTTAAAAAAAAATGTATGATGTAAATTTTTAAGGCATACACAAAGAGAATAGACTAATGAATGTCTATGTAGCCATCACTGTGAGAAGAGGGCTCTGAAAACAGTTGAAGTAACTCATCTTTGTCCTACCTTTTTACTGTGCAAAAAATACGTTTCAAATAACTTGACACTGAATCACTATATTGTATTCTTTGAAACTAATATAACACTGTCTGCTAAGTACACTGGAATTAAAACTTTAAAAAAAAATGTAGTGACACTGAAAGAGAAATGTACTATTTAGTTTTCTGACAGAGATGCCCATTTTAATGTCAAAGATTAATTTATGATATAATCACTTATGTAGTATTTCTTTTGATATTCAGTAGGAAGGGATGATGTCTGATAAATCTGATTGAATGGCTAACTTTATTCTTCCAATTATATATTAAAACTTTTTAAGCATATGAATTAAATATATATCATTCTCAATTTTTATAACACTTTTGTTGAGTTGTCATTAGACCACAAGCTTAATTTCCTTAAAGGACAACGCAGTGATGTGCTCAGACTTCCCATTTTATCTGCATATAACATCTTTTCTTAATTATTCAACAGTCAGTCACCCTGATTCCCTTATTCTTCTCTCCTCATACTTCCTCTTGGGCTTTTAAATTCAGTCATTCATCGAGGAAGAACTTTGTCATGATGAAGAATTTAATTCAAAACAATTTATTTTGCCACTCTCCCATTCCTGGAAAAATATCTAGACAAGCTGGTAATGAAATCTCCAAAAGGCAGATTTTTTTGCAGTTTTACTTCTTACCCAAAGTGAGAATTTGGAGTTGTCTGTGAGAATTTGTCCCTGTTAGCAGGGATGATCTATAGTGCAGTGTTATGTGCAACCCCAGGCATTTGGGAGAAAGGCAAGGGGATTCTTGGGGATTAGTCCATTTACAACAGGACCCGGTGGGTGGAGAATGAGCATGGAAGGAGCGTCCCCCTTGGTCAGCCAACCTCAGGTAAGGGGCAAAGTTCAAGCATGGAAGTTGAGATTGAAGAGTGGTCATACAGTGTGGGTTAGCACTGCGGAAGAGACCATGATAGTGAACTCAGGCCTCAGACTGGAAACCAGGTCTGTGGCAAGGCAGGGATTTCTGGTTCTTTTAAAGGAATTTTAGGCAACATTAATGTGATGAAACACATTTTGGACAGCCTCAAAAACCTCTCAATTTCTCTTATCAGCAAGAAACACACACACATATGTACAAACATACACACATGCATACATATATATGTACATACATATGTATATCAGCAATGTGTATGTGTGTATATGTGTGTCTGTGTTTCTTGCTGATGTACGTGTGTATGTAGGTATGTATAAAATTTGTAGTTCACCTGCACAATGCAGCAAGCTAAATTCTTGATGTTTGGAAAGTCCTACGAGTGTCTGAGAAGAAGTCTATTAGTGGAGTAGTGGTTAGATTCCAGAGTCTTTTAGTAATGAGATTGTATTTGGATAGGGCTCTCTGTAGGATAATGCCATTCAGATCCTCATTGCAAAATATAAACAACTGTGGGAGAAACAAGAGCTGCCAGCAGCAATTATATATTCCTAGGAGTACCATCTTTTTAATCATTTCTTCTGTTCATAATTAGGGAGAGGGAGAGGGAGGGCAAATCCCTTTTTGTAATAGCTCCATGAATATTGTCAGATCCTTCTGAGTCCTAAAGAAATTCATGTTTTTCCACAAGAGCTCATCATTGGACTCTGAGCAGCACAACCCACCACTATGTGGCTCCCACAGACCAGACACATTCCCCTTAAGTAACAATAAAACCTGTCCAGAAGTTGGGGCTATTCTGGGAAAGTCTTCCTTCTTTTCGTCTCTAGAAATGAATGTGAGAATTCTGCTATTACAATCAACTGAGGTCTACTTTAAAAAAAAAAAAAAAAGGCATTTCAGTTTAGAGACGCAAATGTGAGGCCTTGATTCCTCTACTGGAGAAGGAAAAAGAGTCATTTTGTTGGCCTTTGGAATGGCTAGATCCTACCTGATGTAATCTCTTTCAGAGGAGATTACAGGTTTGGAGATACATCAGAATCTTTTTCTCCATTCCAAGGTTCAGTTTCTTGAATACATAATATTTTTAGGGCCCGAACATAAATAATAAGGTCTTCTCTTTCCTAAAACAGTTTTTATAGTGGAAGACATTTTTTTTTTTTCCTGCAGTATTTTGTAAGTGTGGGTTTGGGAGAGAGAAAAAGCAGGCACAGAAGGAAAATCATATAAATCATTGTTCAGAATGTGTCATGTATCATTATTTTCAAATGCAGGCCCTGTTCTTGGCGTCATTCTCTTGTTTGGCTGATTCCTAGAAAACTATGGAAAGAAAGGTGAACCTGCTTGTGGAGTTTTAAATGGAATTTCTTATTTTACTTTATCTGTCCTATTGGAGACGACACTCAGCATTTCTTGCCCCAGAGGGCGAGATTTGAACTGATATCGCAGGTCCAAGATGCGCTTTACTGTTACTGTTGGGAAGGCAAATGATTCCTACATTTTTCAAACCTGGATGACACAGAGCAGGTTCACTGCATCATACCAATCACCAGAGAAACCTACAGAGCACTGAAGCTCCTTTTCTAAAATGATTCAATATTGGAGCAGGAAAAAGACTCCTTTTATGTGCAGGGGAACTGATATCCGATATCCAGGGGAGGAAGTGATACAGCTATTGCAGAGGTCCATGGCTACTTAGCAGGACAGCCAGAATGGCTGGAACTGCCACCTGGGTCTCCTGACCCTTCGTTAATTGCTAATGTCCCCATTCTTTATCCCTAAGTCTGGTTGGCACATTTTTATTTGCTCAGTTTACCTCTGACTGTCTTTCCCACATCAAGGAGCGTATTCCTATCTTGGTAAAAAATAAAAAATAAAAGCCAACAAAAAACGCTGCCTTGATTTGCTCTCCTGTCAAAATCTGTTTGCAATCTCCTAGCCTTAGGCTACATGTAAAAATTCTTTAAACATCTCTCTAGATTGCCTGTCAATCTGTACCTACCATGTTGTTTGTAACCCCTCTTCAATCTGCTGAATTCCTGAATCATGATGCTTTGCTTGACCTTCGACCTAAGGATGGATGAGGAGGGTCCCTTTTCCTCCTCATTATGGTAGTAGCATCTTGTACTCAAGTTTTCCCTTCCCAGGAGTGGGGAGTGTTGGGAGGAGACGTTAACTCCTAGGTCTCTGTAATCCTTTCTCCCCAGGAGCCAGGAGTGGAGTAGCTGATAAGTCATTTTTATTGGTGAGTTGTTAAATCAGTATACTTCACAGTAGGGAAATTGGCTCTATCTCTCTTTGACCTCAAGCAGTGTTGGCCCTCTTACCCTCTGGCATTTCTCTTTCTGACCCCTTTGTTCAACTTTCTTAACTGCTTTGTTTTCCAGGGGGTCACCCTGTGGCAGGATGCTGTCTTCCTTGAAGCTGGCTGAGTAAGTGGACTCAGACTGCTGTCCTCACTTCTCTTCCTTTCTTGACCCTTTCAACATCTTGGCCAGATTCCTGGCATTCTGATTATTTTCAGCATTTGAAAAATCTAGTATATACCAATTTAATCCATTTGAATATTTAAAGCTTATCCTCTGTGGTGCTTCCGTAGCCCAAGGCTCCTGCATTGGAAACTGGGATGCTGTCAGTGCTTTTAAGCGAACTTTTCTCCATCTTCTAGATCCCACCTCCTTTGATGTGTGGGGACCAGGAATGAAAGATGGGTTTGTGAGCAGAGTCAAAAGTCTTTCTTTCCTGTCTGGTGCTATTGTAGTTCTCATGTGGCTAGCAGGCTGGGTGGCAGGCAATGGTGTGCTGGGAAATGTTTAACAACTGGCACTCTGAAAAACACTGTGGGTGTTTTAAAAAATTATATATATATATATATATATATATATATATATATATATATATACACACACACACACACACATATATATGTGTGTGTATATACATATATTTATATCATAAATACATGAAAATGTAATTATAGTATTATACAATAGCATTTATTATACATTGTACTGATGAAAAGGACTTTGCTATTATAAAGGTTCATAATAATAGATAAGTATATTAAATATTAAATATACACATGTGAAATAAAATAAAATATATCTATTGTAAATTTCACGTAGCTAATTGATTCTCACAAAATGGTGTGGTTGGTTTTTGCCAATTGCATGTCTGTAGCCAACTTTTAGTTACAGTTGAAGAATATGTATAGTTCTGGTATGAATGTTGGTTAACATTTTTATTTATGTTAACAAGTGAAACAGTGAAGATAACGTGTTGTAAATGTACTCATTCATCACGACATGAGTGAATTCTTTGCTCACTTGGATAACGATTTTGAACATTTTAAGATTTCCTTAATTTTTGTTGTTATTCAATGTAGCAGCTATATGTACACATTTAAGTTTAATCTGTGTTATTAACGTTTTCTCAATCATTTTCTTAAATTTAGACCAGAAGACAAGATTTTCCTGTAAGGGGCCATATAGTACATATTTTCAGTTTTGTGGGCTTCGCCGTTTCTCTTGCAAGTATTGAATTCTGCTGTTTAGCGCAAAAGTAGCTGTAGACATCTGGTAAATGAATGGGCATGGCTGTGTTCCAGTAGCACTTTATTTTGTAAAATTATGTGGACCCTAGTTTTCTGACCCTTAGCATAGTCATCAGAAAAATGAAAGAAGCCCTGATTTGTAGTGTATGCCAATTTCTATGGTGTAAATACATTTACTATAGCTGATTTCAAGTGAGGTCACTGAACATAGTGTTGGGAACAGATGTGCAGTAGCCCGCCATTACATAATATGTCCACCAAACAGAAGTAAGTAACCTTAGAAAATAGATGATAGTAAATGTAGTAAAATAATTAGTGATGAGTTTTGCGTATTTATTTCCTTGGTTATTAATGTAACTTATTTAATCGAAAGTTTATATGACTTTTTACTAAATCTTGTATTTAGCAACTGGCTTTTAAAATTCTGGACATTTTGACAGTCAGCTTTCTTGAGCTGTTATGGACCAACTGCAGCATACCACTAGCAGCAGACATCCAAAAGCTTTGTCTCATAGAGAACAGGGGTAAGATCTTCCTAGGGTATAGCAGAAGACCTCCCACTCCTTGATATCGAAGAGAGAGTTTTTTATGACTTCTTTTGCACCATCTTAATTTTCTATACCTTGTGATATACCACACAGTCTCATACTGCTTTTCAAGATGGGGCTGTAGAAAAATGGCCTAACTAACTTGTGTAGTGTCCACTTGGGCCATGATGCACCAAATTATGGGAGAGTAGGCTGCCCCATACCTACCTATCCCCATTGTCCTGTGTTCAGTTTATTTCTCATAACCGAGTAGGAACGGAACAAACCCACTGCAAAGGCAAACATTTTAGTGAAGAATGAATGGTGGTCATCCCTTCTTGGAGGTACCCCAAATCTTTTTAGAAACGCTCTCACTTGCATGGTGGGTGGGGAGGGACATCCCCTGTTTGTACCCCGTGGATAAAGGAGAGGAAAATCTGTAACATTCTATTTTAGGTCCAAACATTTCCCCTTCTATTTATTATCAAATTTCTAATCTGCTTAAAAAGGTTAGAGGTTGTTTGGAATGGTGGTAGCTGTGCTGGTTCTTCTACCTTTTGACAAGTCCTCTAAGAACGTGTCTGGGTAGTGATTAGTGGCCATTCCTCATCAACTTTACGTTGTCATTATATCGTTATACATTCTCTAGGAGATATAAAGCTTAGCCATATATTTAGAAATGACTAAATTTTGAAATAAAAATTTTGAGAGAATTTACAAGAATTACTTTCTATGAGTGAATAGAATGGGACTATTGGCTTTGCTTTAATTCACCTACATGGAAAACTTCTATAAGCCTAATAGGGATTTGTTACTTTTTCCAAGTAGCAGAACCAGGTTCGCCATACTTATTATAAACTAGAGAACTGAATACCAAAATCAAAACAGAAAGCCAAACCTCTATATAACAGAACCTTTGTTCATAAATCTTAGTAGGGTCAATTTTAATATTTTCCTAAACCAGTTTTCACAACTCCTGTGGCATTTTTTTAAATGTTGCAGGGGACAAGTCAGTCATTGGTTCTGCAGTTGTACACTGTCTTGAAGTATGTGCTTCACTAGCAGTCTTTATGAGGGGCAGTTCTACAGACCACAAAGCTCCATCCATCCCTCCTTCCCCAGTGTTAGCTGCCTAGACCAAGGGAGGACATCTGACCTAAGCTTGGCCAGGCAGATGTTTTCCAAGAAACTGAAACATTGGATATTGAGAGATTGTTGGTTGGGTAATGATGGACATAGAATCACATTCTGGGAATCTACTTTCTTTGCTTGCTAAGAGTACAGCAGGCCTGTCTATAGAGTAAAGGAACTTAATTTTTAAGAAACTTCCCCTTCCCCCATGCGAAACTGCTTGTCTAGACATATAATATTTCTAATGAAATATAGTGAATTTATCACAATGACTGCTTCTGTTGAAAGGAAGTAGGTGACTGTGGTTTACAGATAGGAATTAAGTTTCATTTTCACTGTATTTCGTTTTCTGAGTTTTGAATTTCATACTGTATACATCATTACTTATTTTAAAAATTAATGCCACTTTTTCTGTGGGAAGTTAAAAAAAATAGATAAGTGAAAAGTAGAAAATATAAATCACCCAAGATTATAATATCATTCTTTAACATTGAAGTCACTTTCTTAAAAGTTTTAAATACACTGACTTAGTTTATCAGAGTTCATTTTTAGGAAGAAGATATGTCAATTGGAAGAGGAATAACATTGTGTACATTAGTCTCAGGATGAAGGAAATTATACTATTTTCTTATTTCTCTGTAAGTAAAATAAATAAAAGTAGATAGAGCTGTTTGAATTCATTTTATATATTGATTAAAAGAATTATTTAGAGAAGATTTTGAGTTTTTTTGTGATTATTACTTCTATACTTACCTGTGAATGCATAGCAAAAGCCAAGTTAATAGTTTTGTTTTCATATTTATTTAAGTAGAATTGAAATATTAATACTAGGATTAGCTCAAAGTATGACTTACTAAAAATAGCTTATTTAGGAGAACTATTAACTATATTTTTATTTAGCTATTTCCTTATTTATTTTTATTAACTGTGTTTTAAATTCTATGAGGGAAGGGGCTGATCGAGTTCCTGTTGCATGTCAGACCCTGTACTCAATTACAGGTTAAAACAGGAACAAGTCATAGAGTCCACCACCATAGAACCTTAATAGATGCATGCTAATTGACATTGAAGGAGTAGAGGGCCAGTAAAACGTTCATATTAGATTAAAAGAAATTTAGGATACCCTCCTCTAATAAATTTGGCCTTAAAATGTAGCCATAGAGAGTAGGATTGTGGTTTATGAACTCTAATAAATTCAAAACTAATCACCAAATGTGTAAAACATATGGTGATTATTGTGCTAGGTGTTAGGACATCACTTTGGAAAAGAGAATAAGAATGGAAGAATTTAAAAAATAGAGATGAATGAGTATAATAGGTAAAACAAAAACATTATATTAATAATTATGTGAGGAAACAATGTGTTTTCATCCAACCTAGAATTGTCATTTGTACTAATTTTATATGATGAACTGAAAATGAGACTGCATGAGTTCATTGTTTTACAACTTTCTTTTTTATTGAATCTTGGGTTTTGGAGTCTGTTAACACTTCACTGAGGTTAAGTAAAGTTGTGTAAGCAGGGACTTATTTCAGTTTCAGAAGCAGTTGTAATAATGCATGTAAACAAATGGCTAGACTGGCTGAAGTGGACAGTCCAAAGTGACAGGCAAATACCACTCCCTCGAAATCTTAGCAGCTATTACACAGAATCTTGGATCTTAGTAATCTTCTCTTTGAAAATTAGGTTTTTGATATTTAAAGCTGAAGTGCACTTTTATAAACTCTAGGAAGGTATCTAGCCCAGAACACAAAAGTGGAAACATGTAAAGAGGGACCAAAGATGGAGCTGCATAGAATGAGCAAAAGAGTAGAGAACATGATGTAATTTGGGAATGGGTATGTGGTAATTGAAATGTTCTTATCATACTTAGGAGTACATGCCATAAAAGAAAGGGGGTGTGGTGATACTGTGGATTGATTTAAGCCATCACATAGAATTTGGAAGGTCCCCAAATAAAATTTGCCATGTTGATTTTCAGTTTAGGTTATTTATTTGTTTATTAATTTCATTTAATTGGATGACTTGATATGTCACCTAATTCCTTGTTTTAGCAGTCACTACAAAAGAAACAAAGCTTAACATACTTACAAGGCATTTCTTAATACCACAAAATACCATTTCATACCCTTTCGGATGGCTTTTATCAGAAAACAGAAAATACCAAGTGTTTGAAAAGATGTTAAGAAATTAGAACCCTTGTACATTGGTTGACAATGTAAAATGGTATAGCTGATAGGGAAAACAAGATGGCAGGTCATCAAAAAATTGAACATAGAATTACCTTATAATCCATCATTTCCACTTCTGGATATATATCCAAAAGAACCGAAAGTAGGAACTCGAACAGTTATTTGTATACCCATGTTCATGGCAGCATTATTCATAGTAGCCAAAAGATGGAAGCGACTCACATGTCTGTTGACAGATGAACAAAATGTAGTATGTACATACAATGGAATATTTTTCAGGCTAAAACGGATGACATATTGATATATGATACACATGAATGAACCTTGATATTATGCTAAGAGAAAGAAGCAAGACACAAAGGACAAATATTGCAGGATTCCATTTATATGTAGTATCTAAATAGTCCAATTCATGGGCACAGAAAAGAGCCTAGTGGTTGCCTGAAGCTGGGCAGAGGGGGAGTATGAGGAGCTATTGTTTAATGGGTACAGAGTTTCATTTGGGGATGATGAGAAAGTTCTACAGATAGATAGTGGTGATAGCTGTGCAACAGCATATATATACTTACTGACACTCAACTATGTTAAAAATGGTAAATTTTGTAATTCATAATTTACTGTAATTTAAAAATTATGTAAAATAAAAGTATTTCTTCCCAAAGTATTATACTTCATAACTTCATAGCATTATCACTCTTGGATTTTGGATCACAACATATAATTCTAGGTCATATCAGGCACATCTTGAAATGGTAGAAATATGGCACTCCTTTTGTAATATAATGCAGTAATGGATATAAAACTTATGCAAACAGGAAGTGCTATATCAATATCATAAAAAATCTCCCCCATATAAGTGGCTGGAACTTCTTTGAGTAACCAGATGAAACTTACTGTTTATAGGCTTTCAGAGGAGTTACAATAATGCTTAGATGGCATGTCTTTGCACCGGCAAAGAAACCAATTTATGAGAAGTGTAAACATTTGTCTAGTCTTTAACAGTAATTGTCAGAAAAAAATTTTGAGATAAATTATATCATTATTTTATATTTTTGTATTTTTCACATTTAAATGTTCTACATGGGGTATATTAAAAATTAAATTTAATATAATTACCTGTAAAATTGATACCTTACACTTTTATTTTAGAATTCAGAATTAATATAAATTATTTATGAAAATAAGTGAGTAAAACACTTAATGGTTTCACAGTTCTTTATATGTTAGTGGGAAATACCCTGGGGTATTGCCAAATCTGATTTGGGAATTTATGGGATACATAAAGCAAAGTAACTAATTAGAAAATGACTTTCTGCAATAATTTACTATTTTCCATGGTTAGCTTTTGAATAACACCTTCCTTTTGTCCTGTCATTTCTTTGGTAAAGAACAACTCCATAAAATCAGAGTATTTGATTTCTGGAGTCATTGGCCTAGTCTCATTAAGGTTATAGTCAAGGTTCGTAATTTCCAATGACCAGAAAGGCTTCTTTTTTCCCTCTCTAGCCTTCCCTTCCACATTGTCTGCCTTGGCCAAAAAGAGCATCTCCACTCTGCAATAGTCACAGGGCCTCTGAGTTCTTTAGAGGTGCAGATAGGGTTGGCATAGGTTGTGTTGTATAGTGATTGTGAGAACAAGCTTTGGATACAGACTGCCTTGTTTCAAATCCAAGTCCACTACTTATTAGCTGTATAACCTTGGTTAGGTTACTTAACCTTTCAGTGTCCGTTTCCACATTTGTAAAATGGAGGATCATCATAGTAGTATAATCGCATGGTACTCCTGTAAAAATCACATGAGGTGATAAGACTGAAGTACTTGGAATGTGCCTGCATAAAATAAACACTCTGTATGTTAAATATCATCAACATCATCATTGGCATCTTTGTATTTCATTAAACTAACTCTGTTAGCACTCTAAATGTAAATTGAAGGTGGAATGAATGAATAAAAGTCACTTGTGGCCACAAATGAATGAGTTCCCACTGCTCACCATTTTATTGTGATCCATGCTCACACAATATTGTTGGGTATCTGTAATGTTGATGAAACAGTTCAATATAAAAACATATTCTTCAGAGTCAGTATAAATTCTGTCTCAACTGTTGTCTTTTTAATGTCCACCATCAGCTCTAGTATGAAGGAGGCAACTGTGTAGTCACCCCAGGTTGGCCGAGGTTGGATTATGTACACAGTGGCTGTCATTCCACAGGCTGACAGTTACTTATAATTTACAACCATAGCAAAAGTATGAGCTGGGGAAATCAGATTCCTCTTTTAGAAATTTGGAATGGGCAACAGAAAAGGGCAGGTGTGGTGGAGGGTGCAATGAAATGCCATGAGGCCGAGCAGGAGAGATCTTGTCAAGCCTCATGTCACATGCAAGCTAACCACTGGTGCAAATTATAACAACTAGTGACAGAGGGGCGCCTGGGTGGTTCAGTCAATGAAACATCTGACTTCGGCTCTGGTCATGATTCCAGGGTCCTGGGATCATGCCCTTTGTCAGGCTCTGCACCCAGAGGGGAGTCAGCTTGTCCCTCTCCTGCTGCCCCTCCCCCACTTGTGCACTCTGTCAAATAAATAGATAAAATCTTAAAAAAAAAAAAAACTAATAATTCTTGTAACAGTAATACTGGACAGGTTTTGAGTGTTTAGTGTATTCCAGGTAATATGTTACATTCTTCACATGACTCAGCTTATTAAGTACTTGAAACTGCAATCTGAGGTAAGTTATAGACAGTGTCTTACAGCTCAATTCTCAAGACTCTAGAGTCTTTTTTCCAGTCTTTGTTCTTCTGATTCCACATTTCCAGGATATTCCTTCTGGAACATCCTTAGCATTGGCCCCTACAGTCCATACATCATTTATAGATTAACTCTCTGTGACTACAGACTACAGCAGAGCAAGCCTTTGGTACTAGTAGTTAGAAGTATGCACTCTGGTGCTAAACTGAATTCAAACTCGGATCACCCAACCAGTAGCTCTGTTAACTCTGATAAATGGCTTTTCTTTGTGTCAGTTTTCCCATATGTGAAATGGGCTAAAATCATATCTAGTTTATAGTATAGTTTTAAGGATTAAATAAATCAGTTCATATTAAATGTTAGATAAAATGTCAGGCATATAGTGCATAATCATTAAATTAGCTATTATTTCAATCCGCAAGGCTCACGTTGTGTTGGTACCTCCTCAGCTGATCACCCTCTGGCCTTGTTAACTCTTTTCTCTTCCTCCATGACATCATTTTAAGAATTTAAATATTTTAGTCACAGCCTTCCAAGAGTACAGCACATGGTCTTTATATGGCTTAAAGAAAAAAATGGTTCATTATCAGGGATTGACTCCTCCCAAAACAATAACATCAGCAACAATAAATTTTCAGAACAAAACCCTGAGCATCTAATATTGGAGATTAAAGTTCACTATCATTCTCACACTTTACTGTGGATCTTTTTTATCTAGAAAGCAACAGTAGGATGTCCCTGTCTCTGGCTGTGATCTGCCATTTATGCATTTCTTCCTAAAAGTTCTTCTTAGTACTAATTTTAAGCTGATTTTACTTCTCTGATGTCTTAGGGTTTATGTTAGTCAACACAGAATGCTTTACTGTTGAATTCACCTTTTTGGGAGAGGAAGGGGGGATAATCCTGGCTTTATTGGTATGATTGGCATTTTTAACTACCTCAAAAAACAATTATTAGGAGCCTACAATTTGCTCCTCCCTGGGCAAGGTTGTGGTTATTTAGAATTGAAAACAATGCTTGCGATGTAATAAAAGTTCAAGAAAGGATGATACAAAGTTCAGTTTATTGACAAAAGAACAAGTCATCTGAATAATAATTTAAAATATGTTACCTAGAGAATAAGAAGAGGTTTCCCTGGGGCGCCTGGGTGGCACAGCGGTTAAGCGTCTGCCTTCGGCTCAGGGCGTGATCCCGGCATTCTGGGATCGAGCCCCACATCAGGCTCCTCTGCTATGAGCCTGCTTCTTCCTCTCCCACTCCCCCTGCTTGTGTTCCCTCTCTCGCTGGCTGTCTCTATCTCTGTCAAATAAATAAATAAATAAAAATCTTAAAAAAAAAAAAAAGAGAAGAGGTTTCCCTATATGGTTTTATTGTTTATGTAAGCATAATTGCATTGGATTATAACAGGTTGATTCAGTTTGTTTTAGATGTGTGAAAAATCTGGTATAATTATTTTAATTATTTCAATAAATTCTTTAATTAGATAAACAATACTAACAACTAGATGTTTCTTGATCACTATTGTGGGTGAATGAAGCAGGACATCAGAGAAATGGCAAATACTTCATCTTGGCAGATAAGGTCATGCGATTATACACATATATACAGCTGGAAGAGAATGCTTATGGTTGGGATATGCTGCGTGGACCAAGAAGTCTATGATGCTTTAGGGAGCTGTAAATAAAATGAAAAAGAGTTTGCAAAGATTAGTCATACAATAACAGATGAAAATATACCTCTGACTTAAGAGAATTCAACTTCAGGAAATATTTTTAATTAGAATTTTTAATAACTTGCATTTATCTCGTTCATGTGAACATATTTTAAGTGGACATAAAACTTTAATCATTGTTTAATAAAACCGTATGCACATTGCTTCCCTAGATTGAACTTCCCTTCTCTGGAATGCCTCTATTTCCATTAGAATTAGTCAAAATTACGCCTCTGCTGCATTTTAGGCAGTGACAGTTAAATTATTGCTTCCCCAGTATCCATATGCTGCTCTGCACCTCAGCCCTATTTACCTATATAAATCATGTGGTATATCACATGACTTATTCCCATCAGTAGTAAGAGGGCAAAAATGATGTGTCACTTCTGGTTAAAAACAGGAGTGTTAGAAACCTTCCACTCACTCATTCAGGCAACTGGTAAAGGAAGGCTCCAGGATCTCAAACTTGCAAGATGGAAACATAACTAGTCCCTTCACTGTTAAGGGAGAGCCACCAAGTTTCTGTGTGATATGATTAGAAAGAAACCTTTATTATATTGACTTGTTGAAATTTTAGGATTTATTTGTTATCAGAGCATGATCTTATTCAAGTAATATACAGGCATGCTGTTACATTGCTAGTGAGGATTAAAATGGATTTACCTGTTCTTTTTTCATCTTGAAAATCTCCTGGCACTGTATCCCAAGAAGATATATACAGTGATGTATATGCTGCTTTCAGCCACTAAACCTATATTTACTGTATGATCCCAGTTTTATTCTTAAAAACACACTACACATCTCTGCCCATAATTAGATTTGCAAATATATATTACAAAAGTTGTGACAAAATATACCTAATTATTCATTGTAGTTTTGTTACTGGGACAGAAGATGGTAATAGAAATTACACCAAATTTTTAACTTAAAGAGGGCTTCAGAGGGGAGGGAGGTGGGGGGTTGGGATAGGCTGGTGATGGGTATTAAGGAGGGCACATATTGCATGGAGTACTGGGTGTTATATGGAAATAATGAATCATGGAACACTACATCAAAAACTAAGGATGTACTGTATGGTGACTAACATAACATAATAAAAAATTATTAAAAAAAGTTCTGTAGTTTTCAAATTCCATTTAAAAAGATAACTTCTGTAATAAGGAAATAAAACAACAAGTGTCACAAAAGAAACATTTTAAAAGCTAAATCTAAATATAACCCAAAGAAGATATATAGATGGTGAATAAACAGCTGCAAATGTGTTGTTAAGCCAGTAGGGAAATGCAAATTAAAACTATGACACAATACCACTATGCACCTATTAAAATGGCTAAATTAAAAAATATATATTGACAGTTCTAATTGTTGACTTTGTAGAACAACTGGAATTCTCATACGTTGCTGGTGGAAATGTAAAATGGTATAGCCATTCTGGAAAAATGTTGGGCAGTTTCTCATAAAGTTAATGTTGGGTTACTTACTGTATGTAAGTAGTCCCATTCTTAGGTATTACCTTTAAAAAAAAATGAAAACTTATATTCACACAAAAACCTCTACACAAACTTATATGGCTACTCTAGTCACATAACCTGAAAGTGACCCAATGGACTTCAGTGGGTGAATGTAGATAAATTGTGGCATATCCATAGGGCACAATACTTCTCAGCAATAAAAATGAATGATACATTGGTACGTGCAGCAATTTGGATTTATCAAAGGTATCGCACTGAGTAAAGGAAGCCAGTCTCAAAAGGTTGTATACTCTATGATGCCATTTATATGACTTTCCTGAAAAGACAAACCTGTTAACAAAGCTATTGACAGATACAGGTGGTAGCCTGGTGTTAGAGGTGAGAAAAGGGTATGACTGCAAAGGGACAGCACTAGAAGTTGTTTTGGGGTGAAACTGTTCAGTATCCTGATTGTGGTGGTGGTTATACAAATGTACATGAGTTAAAATTGGTAGAATTCTGTCTGAAACAAGTTAATTTTATTCCATGTTAATTACCAATAAAAATAAATCAGAAACAAAGTGCATAACTCTCATCCTTCAAGCTCTGCTGTTCCTCCCACATCCACTTTTCAAGTTCAGTGCAGTCCACATTGAGTTATCATTTTCTTCCTCTGAAAGGGTGTTACTGAGAACATCATTTATCATTTGGTTCTTATCAACAGCAGAACTCACTTCCTTGATCAATAATAATACTTAGAATTTTCTAACAGTATTTACTACCTACATCATTTATCACTGGGCACTTACCAGTAATTGCTTCTGCACTCTTGTTCACTTCTCTCAGGTAGGCCCATCTTATTTTTCTAGGAAAGATGGAACTAGCATTTATTGTTTTGTACAATACAATTTATTCTATGTATATAGACTATTTTATCTTTTATTCAAAACCAGCCAATGAGCCACTACTAGTATTTCCATTTTTTTGTGTAGGGAAGCCAAATCTTGTAAAATTACAGAAGTGTCTAGAGTCACACAAATATTAAGAGGCAAAGCTGTAGATCAGGAAAAGGCCTGGCTGGCACAGCCGGTTGGCACAGTACCATAGGTGGAGACTGTGCCTTATGCTTCAGAATCCCCATTAGTCTTCTAGAACGTCTGGACATTTGAATGGGGAAAAATATATTTAGTTCTTTTTTCTTAAATAATATTTTTTATTATGTTAGTCACTGTACAGTACATCCCTAGTTTTTGATGTAGTGATCCATGATTCATTACTTGTGTATAACACCCAGTGCTCCATGCAATACGTGCCCTCCTTAATACCCATCACCAGCCTATCCCATCCCCCACCCGCCTCCCCTCTGAAGCCCTCAGTTTGTTTCCCAGAGTCCATAGTCTCTCATGGTTCATTCCCTCTTCTGTTTACCCCCCCTTCATTCTTCCCTTCCTTCTCCTACCAATCTCCCTGCTATTTCTTATGTTCCATAAATGAGTGAAACCATATGATAATTGTCTTTCAAAAAGTATATTTAGTTCTGTTCTGCCAGGTCGTTTTAGCTGCTTGAACATTCTAGTTGGGTTGCCCACTTACACCTTCAACTTAGTGTTGTACTTATGTTGCCAGATATGATTTGGTTAAGCTGGTCTGAATAGTTGGGAAAATGATGTATAGGTTGCAGATGCAAAGGCTAGGCTTGTTTCTTAATAATTTTATCAGTAATTGGGAATGACATAGAAGAACAAAGAATAGAAAAAAAGACCTGAGAGCTATGAGAATTGAGCTCTAATGCCATATGGTATTTATTGTATATAATTAATTAATTCTCTCCTATGCTTTTGGAGTGTTACTAGTTGGTAGTGTCCTTGGAAGAACTGAGAAAATATTGAACTCTAATTATTTTTCTGTGTTTTATGGTTCAAATGAGGATCCCCAGTTGAGAAGGACCAGTGGTTGGGAATGTAGGGTAGTAGGAGAAAGGTTCATTCCTTTATATACAAGGAAAGGGAGTGTGGGATAGATAGAAGGGGAAAGTTAGATGAGTGACACGGACCAGTACTACCCTCAGACCTGTGTGTTGGTGAATGGTGAATGGACAGAGCTTTCATCTTGCTCTTTCTTTCTGCTCCTGGTATGTCATTACTAGGGTATGTTATTACTAAATGAGGGACAACCTCAGTTCAATCAGGAATATATTCCTGGGGTCAGTATCTAAGGCTTAAGGTTTTTTTAAGTGAGCTCTGGGCAAAGTATTTAGGTCTCAAAGTTCTCTGTTTGCTGGGATATTTACTCAGATAAGGACACAGCAAAGTAAAACTACCCAGAAAGTTGTGCTTCTGCTAATAAACCTTCACCGAAGTGTAAAATCAGGGTTTTTATCTGAAATCCCTCCGCTTAATTATTTTGCTGCTGCTCAAATATTCCAAGATCCAAAATAATAGACTTTGTGATTTGGTGTTTCCTAGACACTTCACTGTCACTTTTAGAGGCTTTTGGTCCCCTCTCCCACTTTGACGATATTTCATTCACATTGCAAGTGGCTGCTTTATTATCACTTTTCCCTCTTTCCCCTCAGCATCTGCATTTGTGTGCTAAGTTTTCCCAGATTTCCTTTATACAGCATGTTTATGTTTTATACAATGTGGTGGTTTGTTTATAGTGGTCCCAAAGCCCATTTTCTTTTTCTACCCGTATTTTCAAACTAGAACCTTCGCATTCTTTTTCTGTCTTCATGCCACTGGTGCCACATCTTAATTTTGTATCATTGGCACATGTAATTAATTTGCTGCTTACATTTTTTGGTTCATTAACAAAAAGACATTAAACAAATGTACCATATGTTACAACTTATTCTGTAACTTTCCATTTTTATTTATTTTTTGAATCTTCTTGATGTTTTCTGTTTTAAACATTCACTCTTAAAGACTCCCAACACTCATACTAGCTGTAAGTATGTGGATGGCTTTATATGTGAGGTAGATTCCTATCTGTGTTATTTATGGAACATAGGGAGAAATCCGTAGCCTCAAGATAGCATTCCCTTTAGTATGATTTTTACTTTTAAAATTTACCTGAAATTCTGTCAACTGGGGAGCTGGATATATATAGAAAATACTCTCTTTTTATATAAAGTACTCTTGAAGCATTAATGTGGCTGTAGCCTTGATTAACCAAGTTAGACAATAGCTTAAAGTTTCAAATAGAGCTGAGGAGAAGTACAATTTTGATGGGAGGGGGAGAAGCAAAATTTACTTATGGAACGTGGGCTGGTTACTGGTTTGATGGGGAAGGCAGCACAGGGACCCATGTGCTTGGAGAGAGGAGAGAGGAGAAGTAAAGGAAGACACCAGGAGATGGGAAAAATGGAAGTGAGAAGGTGCCAAAGGTGAATGTTCCGGTAATTTTTCCCGGAACTCAGAGTCCAGGGATAGAGGAGACAAGTTATACTTTTCATAGCTTAGAGATCAAAAAAGTTCCACCTCAGCTTACAAGATAAGAATATACTGAGGGGCAACTTCCACTTGCAGCAGTATCATAGACTAGATAGTTTATGAACCGAAAATGCTTTATACACACACTCCCTCATACATATATTGTACATATGTGTATTTACGTGTATAGCTGGATTGGCAAGGGTGCAAGGAAAATTTTGAGTTCAAAATGATAAGTATAAATCTTCATAGCCAGCACTGAAGCTGCTCTGGGCAGATATGCAGATTCCTGGTCAGTAGATCAGGGATAGATATACAGAAAGGTCCATGGATTTATCAGAGACTCAAGGAGAAAGTCAGGATCCCTCAAAAGTTGATCCTAAGCAAAAGAGAGAACCAGAAAAAAAAAAATTACACAGAGATAGTAAGGAATCTTGGCTGCCTAACTGTGACTCTGATAGAGGGGGGAAGAGTTGCATGAAAATTTGTAACTACAAGCTGGGTCTCACAATGATTTTGGGAGTCAGAATGTGGCCCAAAGAAACCCCATGCCAAGTATTTTGTTTAACTTGGTTATGCAAACACAAATCCTCTTTAGAGAATTACACCCTGAACTCAGGCTTCAAAGAAACCTAATAGGTCATTTTTACCAAGACTTTCCCTATCTCTCTCTCTTTCTCTCTCTCTCTCTCTCTCTCTCTCTCACACACACACACACACACACACATACACACACTAGCAAGCACAAAACACATGGAGAAATAAGTGACTGTACGTTAGAGTAAACTAGAAACAAACAATTGCCAAATTAGAACATTGAAGACCTCAGGTATTGGAATTACTGGAAATAGACTATAAAATAAGTTTGCATGATAAGCATACTTCATAGTTTGGCTATTGGAGATAATGTTCCTATAAATATCAGGGCACACATATCCCTTTGAATTAGTATTTTTGTATTCTTTGGGTAAATACCTAGTAATGCAGTTGCTGGATCATGGATAGTTCTATTTTTAACTTTTTGAGGAAACTACATACTGTTATGCAGAGTGGCTGCACCAGTATTCCCACCAACAGCGCAAGAGGGTTCCACTTTCTCCACATCCTTGCCTACACCTGTTGTGTTGTTGATTTTAGCCATTCTGACCAGTGTGGGGTGATATCTCATCATGTTTTTCTCTTCAACAAATGGTGTTGGGAAAACTGGACACCAACATGCAAAAGAATGAAGCTGGACCACTTTCTTACACCAAACACAAAAATAAATTCAAAATGAATTAAAGACCTAAATGTGAGACATGAAGCCATTAAAATCCTAGAGCTGAACACAGGCAGTAACCTTTTTGACATTGGCCATAGCAACTTTTTACTAGATATGTCTCCTGCGGCAAGGGAAACAAAAGCAAAAATGAACTATTGGGACTTCATCAAAATAAAAAGCTACTATATAGCAAAGGAAACAATCAACAAAACTAAAAGACACCCTACAGAATGGGAGAAGATATTTGCAAATGACATATCTGATAAAGCGTTAGTATCCAAGATACATAGAGAACTTATAAAACTCAACACCCAAAAGTAAATAATCCAGCTAAAAAAGTGGTAGAAGACATGAATAAACATTTTTCCAGAGAAGACATCCACCTGGCCAATAGACACATGAAAAGATCCTCAACATCACTGATTGGGAAATAGAAATCAAAATTACAGATTTCTTTTCTTTTCTTTTCTTTTCTTTTCTTTTCTTTTCTTTTCTTTTCTTTCTTTCTTTTTCTTTTCTTTTTTTTTCTTTTCTTTTCTTTTCTTTTCTTTCTTTCTTTTTCTTTTCTTTTCTTTTCTTTCTTTCTTTCTTTCTTTCTTTCTTTCTTTCTTTCTTTCTTTCGGCTCCACACCTGGCTTGGAGCCCAATGCAGGACTTGAACTCATGATCCTGAGATCAAGACCTGAGTTGAGACCAAGAGTCAGATACTTAACCAACTGAGCCACCCAGTTGCACCAAAACTACAGATTTTCAAATCAGAATTTTCAGTTTAGAGAACTTGTAATGAATCATATCACATGCTTGTTAGGATCAGACAAGTTTTAAAAACATGCACTAGAGTAGTGATTTTCAAAATGTGGTCCCTGCATTAGCAATATTAGTTTCACTTAGAAACTGTTAGAAATGCAGATTCTTAGTCTCTGCTCACACACACTGGATGGAAAGCCAGCAGTCTATGGTCTGTAAGACTTAAAAGTGATTTTGATGTACATAAAATTTGAAAACCATTGTGCTCAATTACTCTCTCGCTCTAGAATTAATAAAGTTAGTTTTGATGGTCTGCACATGCCCAATAGAAGAAGTAAAATAAAGAAGAAATGGATATAATTTTCTTATCTCTGCAGTCAAAAGTAATCTCTTAATCCTCTGGTAGCCCATGGAATTTTTCATATTCCTTTATTTATTTTTTTTTTAAGATTTTATTTATTTATTTGACAGAGAGACAGCAAGCAAGAGAGGGAACACAGGCAGGGGGAGTGGTAGAGGAAGAAACAGGCTCCCAGCAGAGGATCCTGATGTGGGGCTCGATCCCAGGATCCTGGCATCAGGCCTGAGCCAAAGGCAGATGCTTAATGACTGAGCCACCCAAGGGCCCCTTTTCATATCCCTTTAATACTTCTTTCTCTGCTCTTCACCTCCTCTTTCCCTGTCAACTCTTGTATAACCCTCAAGTTTCAGTGTAAATAAATGGTTCTCACATTTTAACATAATTATCACACTTTGAGAACAACAGGTTAGATGCTATCTCCAAACCCACAGCCTAGGCCCCATGTTGCCTTCTTTTTTTTTTTTTTTTTTTTGTTAATTTGAGTATAGTTGATACACAGTGTTACATTAGTTTCAGGTGTATTCCCGTAGTGACTCTTATGCCAGCATCTTGCTATTCTGTTTCTTAGAATTAAGACAAAGGTAAATAAAATAATTATTTATAAAGATTTATTCATGATCTTTCCTCTTTACTGAACTGTAAGGTCCATGAGGGCGAAGACCATGTCTATTTTGCTTACAGTAGTTGTTTCAAAGCTAAACACAGTGTCTGTCAAAAGAAGATTGTTGTTAAATAAATAATTGTTGAAGAAATGAATATATGACTTTATTTGCTTGCTGTTTGCTTCCTACCAGAAGTTCTGGGCTATCCTTGCTTACTGCCATATCTAGTTCCACTCAAAGTAACTGTCCAATCTGCTCAATGTTAAAGGAAGACAGGGTAGAGACATGTATTCCTTTTGTGGTCATGCCTATTTACTATTTATCAAAAAAATTTTTTTTCCGTTTATCCTTTTGTGTGTATATTTAATTATTACCTCTGGATATTGTTTTTACTGTTTTATGTGTTTTCTTTTAGGAGCACTGTTTATCTCCATATTCCTTTATTATACTATTATTCAAATACTGTGAACCAGGGGGCAGTATGGTGGAATGTGTGTGTTCTAAGCAAGGGAGACTTCGGAAAGTTTCTTATTTTCCAAACATAAGCCTTCCAGGTGATTAGGGATAGGTAGAAACCAAGAAGCAGGTCCTGGAAAGACTTAGAAATTGAAACCTTTAAGAAATTCTGAAGATGGGAATGCAGATGAGGCTGAAAAGTTTTGGTTAAAAGGCATTAAAAGGAAAGCCTCCTGAAATTTTCCTCTCCCTATTGTAAGCCTTGCAGGGGATGTCTGGCCCAAATTATTTGAAGTTCTTTTTACACTGTGGTGAAGCTTGCAGTCTCTGTACCTTCAAGTTTGAGGCTAATTCCGCAAAATAGGAGTAACCAGGTTGCACTTAAGGTCCTGTAGACATGTATTCAAAGGGTTTGTACCAAAAAGTTTTTAATAACTATCTATAAAGAATTGGAAAATACAAATAATTTTAATATCCTATTTATATGTAGATAACCATTTTTTCAGCACCATTTATAGAAAAGACTGTTCTTTACTCATTGAATGGTTTTGGCAACTTTGTCAGAAATCATTTGACCACATATGCAAGGGTTTATTTCTGGGCTCTGTACTGTTCCTTTGGTCTATAAGTCTGTCTTTAAGCCAGCTCCACATTGTTTTGATTACTGTAGCTCTATAGTTCTGTAGCAAGTTTTGGAATCGGGAAGTGTTATTCTTTTTCAGTATTGTTTTAGTGATTTGGGAGCCCTTGAATTTTCTTATGAATTTTAGGATAGGGTTTTCTACTTCTGAAAAAAAACATCTTTGGGGTTTTGATAGGGATTGCATTGACTCTGTAAAGGATTTTTTGTAGTATTGACATCTTACCAATATTAAGTCTTCCAATTCATGAACATGGCATGTATTCCACTTATTTATGTTTTAATTTCTTTCAGCAATGTTTTGACGTTTTTATTGTACAAGTCTTTCATGTCCTTGGTTAATTTCTAAGTATTTTATTCTTTTTGATGCTATTATAAATGTAATTGTTCTGATAATTTTATATTTTCAGGTTACTCATTGGTGGTGTATGGAAATGCAACTGATTTTTTGCTTGTTGACTTCATATCCGCTACTTTGCTGAATTCATTTATTCTAACAGCTTTTTTGTGGAGTCTAGAGTTTTCTGCATAAAGTTCTTACCATCTGCAAACAGAAATAATTGTATTTCTTCCTTTTTAAATTGGATACAATTTATTTGCTCGTTTGTTCATTCATCCTTTTTTTTAACTAGTTACTCTAAAACTTATATTAGTGTATTGACATGAACTAGTAAAAATGGGCATCCTTGCCTTGTTTATGATCTTAGAGGAAAATCCTTCATTCTTTTGTCATTAAGATATTATATTATATTATATTATATTATATTATATTATATTATATTATAATTAATATTATATAGTATATATGATCTTTATTGAAGTAGTTGCCTTCCATTCCTAGTTTGTTGAGTGTCTTTATCATGAAAAGGTGTTGAATTTTGTCAAATGTTTTTTTGCGTCAACTGAAATGGTCGTGTGTGTATTTTTTCCCCATTCATCTTATTGAAATGGTGTACTACACTGACTTTCCTATGTTGAACTATTCTTGAATTCCAGGAATAAATCCCACTTAATTATAGTGAATAATCCTTTTAATATGCTGCTGTATTCTGTTTCCTAGTATTTGGTTAAGGGTTTTTGTATTAAGGTTCATTAAAGATATTAGTCTGTAGTATTCTTATAGTGTCTTTGGCTTTGGCATTAGGGTTATGCTAGCCTTATAAATGAGTTAGGAAGCGTTCCCTTTTCTTCAATATTTTGCAAAAGTTTGAGCAGAATTGGAATTAATTCTTTAAAAGTTTTGTAGAATTCACCAATAAAACCATCAAGTTCAGGGCTTTAGTTCTTGTCGTGAGATTTTTGAATACTGATTCAATCTCATTACTACTTGTAGGTCCAATCAGATTTTACTTCTTCATAATTTAGTCTTGGTAGATTATGCATTTCTAAGAATCTGTCCATTTCATCTAGGTTATCCAATTTTTTGGCATACAGTTGTTTTTAGTACTCTCATATAATTCTTTTATTTCTGTAGAATTGGTAGGAGTGTCTCCATTTTGTTTCTGATTTTTTAATTTGGGTTCTTCTGTTTTTTTCTTAGTTCATTTAGCTCACAGTTTATCAATTTGTTGATCTTTTTAAAGAACTAAGTTTTGGTTTCCTTGTTTTTCTCCTGTTTTTCTGTTGTTTTATCACTGCTTTTATCTTTATTATATTTATTTATATATATAATTATATATAATATATATTATATCATTTCTTCTGCTAGCTTTGGGTTCAGTTTCTCTTCTAGTTCTAATTTGTAAAGCTGGGTTATTGATATGACATCTTTTTGTTTTTTTTTTTTTTTAATGTAAGCATTTATAGCTATAAATTTTTCTCTTAGCACCACTTTCACTGAGTCCCATAAATTTTGCTATATTTCATTTTCATCTATCCTAAATACTTTCTAACTTCTCTTGTGATTTTTCTTTCATCCGTTGGTCATTTAAAAGTGTGTTGTTTAATATTTACATATTTGTGGATTTTTCACTTTTACTTTTTTAATTGATTTTTTACTTCATCCCATTGTGGTTAGAGAAATACTTCATACGATATTTCTTTTTAAATCTGTTAAGACTTAATTTGTGACCTAATATACGGTCTATCCTGGGAAATGTTCCATATGCACTTGAGAGGAGTATGACTACTATTATGGTTGTTCTTTATCTACCTCTCAGATCTAGTTGGCTTATTGTGTTGTTTAAGTCCTCTACTTTCTTATTTTTCTTTTCTCTGGTGTTTCTGTCCATTATTAAGATTGGAGCATTGAAGTCTCCTACTATTGTTGTAGAATTATCTATTTTTCCCTTCAGTTATGTCAGTTTTGTTTCATATGTTTCTATTGTTTGTTATTAGACGCATGGATGTTTTGCATTGCTATATCTTCTTGCTGTATTTGAGACGGTATAGGAAAATCAAGAGGGTCTTAACTGCTGTAAAGCCACTGGTCTGGGGCAAGGGTTAAAAGTGTTTGTGCGCTTAGAGACAAATACCTCCTTCTGGGAAAGCAAACAAATGAGAGTAATGGTTACCTGGGCAAAGTTAGAAGTAACTATTTAAAACCTGCTTGTACAAGTATTTCTATTTTCCAGGAGCCCTAAAAGAATGTCAACCATTGAAAAAGATATCCTGTGATTGTCTTGTGTCCACTGTAAAGTAACAACCATAAGATAATGACCATGGGACTGAGGAACACTTCTCCACTCCCAGCCCCTCACCCTTCAGAAAAGTGCCTTTATAAAGCCTTGCACTGTATACTTGTCAGCTCCCCTGTATACAGGCTATCTCTGATAAACTCCACCTGCTTTCTTTCTCTCAAGTTCAGTATTCATTTCTATGACATTGAGACACAAGAATCTGTTATTGGGTGTCTGGTAACATATTGAACCTTTTAGTAATATTTAATGTCCTTCTTTGTCTCTTGTAAAAATTTTTTATTTAGAGTTTGTTTTATTTGATATTACCCTAGACACCCCTGCTTGTGTTTTGTTACTCTTTTCGTGGGATATCTTTTTCCATCCTTTACTTTCAGTCTGTTTGTGTCTGGCTCTAAAGTGAATCTTTGGTAGATAACATGTAGTTGGATCTTTTTTTAGTCCTTTCTTCCAATCTCTGTCTTTTGTTTGAAGAGTTTAGTCCATTTACATTTACAGTAATTAGTAAGGAGGGATTTATTTTTTCCTTTACTATTTGTTTTCTGTATGCCCTATAGCTTTTTTGTTTCTCATTTCATGCGTTACTTTTGAGTTTAGTTAATTTTAGGTAATGGAACATTTAAGTTCCTTTTTCATTTCCTTTGGCATATTTTCTTTGTGATTACTGTAGGCATTACATTTAACAGTGGCCAGTGGCCCCTTTGTCTTTGCTTTTGTGATCAGAAGCAGCAACCAGAGGACAGATCCTCTAGTATTTAGAGCATATGCTCCTTTTTGCTCACCTTTGCTCCCACAACCTGTGTGCAAGCTATTTCAGGAACACATGCATAGCTGCCTGCCATGGGATTTGGGCTCCTTAGCTGCTACTGTGCTAAGAGGTGAAATTGACTGAAATTAACCACAATTTATTATTCATTCCTTCCCCTGGAAGTTGCAGACTGTCAATAGACTCCAGAGTTCCAAAATAGTTACATCAGATTCTGATGGTGTAATTATTGTCTAGATGGAGAGACAGATTTCCTTATGCTTCCAACTCTGTCATCTTCCCTGAATAATTTCTTGATACAAACTTTAAAGGAAGAAATCATGTCCACACTAAAAGTGATTTATAATTCAGTGCAATTCTACACAGAGGCATTTACTTTTTTCTCACTCTTCTATACAACCCCCGCTAACTTCTACTAGGTTATTTTTATTTAAGATAGTTAGGGAAACAGTGAGAATATGAAAAGATATTTAATATACTTAGGGGAATTAGAGAATGCAAATCACAAATGTAAGGAACATTTTTAGAATAGTCTATACAGCTTTATGCAATCTGGCCTCTATTTGCTCACACTGATTTCTTGCCAATGATATTTTTATTAGGTATTGAATATATTTTGTAATATTCCTCCTTGTACACTGTGATTTCGAACTATCCAACTACTTGCATTTAAATGAACAAACACACTTTACTTTTTCTGTGACTTCCTGCTTATGGATTTGTTATTCCCTGTGTTTGTCATGTTCCTCTTCTTCATGACCATTCAGCAAATCCTGAGTATCCTTAAAGACTTAGCATAAAAATTATTTCTTAAATGAGTTTACGTCTCCTTCCTTCTTTGTGCAAGCAAA
Source organism: Ursus americanus (assembly GCF_024610735.1). Taxonomy (NCBI): domain Eukaryota; kingdom Metazoa; phylum Chordata; class Mammalia; order Carnivora; family Ursidae; genus Ursus; species Ursus americanus. The sequence continues at coordinate 61,381,232 of NC_142131.1, read as the reverse complement.
GATAGTATTCCTTTCTTCTGCTATTATTTTCCAACATTTGTTCATGCTTCTCTTACTTCATTATCATCCTGCAGAGGTGATTATTTGTTTGCCCATCCGTTTTTCATTTAGACTGAGAGACTATCCTTGAGGGAAAGGTTCTGTTTTATTCATGTCAGCTCCCTGATCAGAAAGAGACAGCCTCAATAAACGGTGAAAAAGAAAGAATTGGTAAGTAACTCCCTTTTCTGTAATATGAAGGAGCCATGACCTTTAGAAAATATAAACATCAAGAAAATAAAATTAAAAAGATAGACTTCTGAGGAAACTAGCAATTAAAAAATAATTAAGCACATTTAGAAAGGACTCTCAATTATAGGAGTTAAGAGATTAAAATTATTTCTCTGTAATTTCAAATTAGCCAAAATATAAGTTTTGACTCCCCTTGCCCAACTCGCTGTGCACTTTTAACAAGAATATGCATTCTAGGACTCTCTTTTCTCACTCATAAAATTAGGGAATCAATTAAGGCCTCTAAAATCCTTTTAGCTAGACCTTTTCCCAAACTTTCAGGAAACTTAGCTGGTCTCTGATTGCTGTCCTTCCAGATAGCAGATGACAACAGAGATTTACAGATGCACTTTGAATTCCTAAATGATCTTAAGTGAGAAGGGGAAAGCACACTGGATGTTGCCAGATTGAGCAAAACAAGTGCTTTTTGTTATTGTTGCACCTTAGGGAGGAAGAATTCTCTCTTGAGGATCTTTAGACTATTCATGTAAAATAGTGAGTTTATAAAGTCAATTTATTACTATTTTTTTAGAAGCAACTTTCATGGAATGACAATGGAAGAGAAATTAACTTATCGTAAGTAAAATTTAATAACTGAGGCCACAGTGACAGGTATGAAAGGATACCTGGCCAGTGATTTATTAACTTTACATTGTGTGAAAGCAGATGGTGCTAATAAATCTGGAAAAAGACTTGAGATTGGAAATGAGAAATTTCCCTAAGTGTGGAGATAATAAAAGGGTGAGACAAAGAAATGATATTTCTTAAACTGATCAGGCACTATAGAGATGGAAAATTCTGTCTTTCTAATTGTGTAAACAGGGGTGTGGGACAATAAGTAATCCAGAGTCTCAGGTTATAGAAGAGGGTAGAAGAGCATATATCATTGGGGTTTCTTGAAATTTTTAGTTTTAAGTACCACAGGGTGAGTTATTACCCCTTTGTGTTTTATGACATGATGGTTTTGTGAGGTTTATTTTTGTATTTTGGCTGCAAGAATGGTTTCATTGTCAGGGAAGAATTTCTAGTAAGAAGTATTTTTTCTTAATTCTTAAAAATGACATCTTAATCATTAAAAAAAATGACATCTTAACAGTAAGAGGTTAGATAATGAAGCAATTAAGAGAAGAGGCTGATGGTGTGAATTATCTGGCATTGTGAAAAGAGGGAGGTAAAGGTTTTCATGGCCTTTAGTCTCTCAGCAATAAATACTGGTACCACCTCTCCTGATAAAGCGAATGCATTCTGGAGACAGACTGCCTTGTTTGAAATCTTTAGCCCAAGGCAGAAAAATCAAGCTCTGTTATACATGTCTCACTAATGACTGATTAACAATATGAATGTTCTTAATCAATAGAAAATATACTTCCGGAGGTCTTGACCCTAGGAGATTGCCTAAAGAGATAGGGAGTAGAAGCCCAGTTATGACTGGTGTTCAAGTAGTTTAAGTAAATCAGTAAAAGTAAGACCAGTAGGGAAGATTATGAGTGACAGAAGATGAGTGAGAAGTGATAATAGGGGGACTACTTCGCTTTGCTTAAGTAATCATGATAACTGTAGAGAGAAACCCAGAAGGTTAGAATTTAGACATTCCTTTCTGGTTCTCTGTACAGTCTTTTTTACCATGTGTCATCCACCCAAATTAGGAAGATCAAGTAGGTTTCTCTGTCGTATTGAGATTTATCCAGCCATTTTTACAGTTTCACCCATTTGCAAATGAAATTCATTTGACAAGGTATAAGGCAATTAAGATTGTTACATAACTGCAGAAAAGACTACACACCTCACCAGTTGGGAAAAACTTCAGCTGAATATTTTTAACTAAGATTATACTTGTTTTTATATGTACAGATAAAGTTGGTATTTTTCCTTTTTTTTTTTTTTTTGCTTATTCTAATGATTTTTTATTATATTATGTTAGTCACCATACAGTACATCCCCGGTTTCCGATGTAAGGCTCGATGATTCATTAGTTGTGTATAACACCCAGTGCACCATGCAATACGTGCCCTCCTTACTACCCATCACCAGCCTATCCCATTCCCCCACCGCCCTCCCCTCTGAGGCCCTCAGTTTGTTTCTCATAGTCCATAGTCTCTCATGTTTCATTCCCTCTTCTGATTACCCCCCCTTTCTTTATCCCTTTCTTCCCCTACCGATCATTCTAGTTCTTATGTTCCATAGATGAGAGAAATCATATGATAGTTGTCTTTCTCTGCTTGACTTATTTCACTTAGCATTATCTCCTCCAGTGCCGTCCATGTTGTAGCAAATGTTGAGAACTCGTTCTTTCTGATAGCTGAGTAATATTCCATTGTATATATGGACCAGAGCTTCTTAATCCAGTCATCTGTTGAAGGGCATCTCGGCTCCTTCCACCATTTAGCTATTGTGGACATTGCTGCTATGAACATTGGGGTGCATATGGCCCTTCTCTTCACTACGTCTGTATCTTTGGGGTAAACACCCAGTAGTGCAATGGCTGGCTCATAGGGTAGCTCCATTTTTAACTTTTTAAGGGACCTCCACACTGTTTTCCAGAGTGGCTGTACCAACTTGCATTCCCACCAACAATGTAAGAGGGACCCCCTTTCTCCACATCCTCTCCAACAATTGTTGTTTCTTGCCTTGTCTATTTTTGCCATTCTAACTGGCGTAAGGTGGTATCTCAGTGTGGTTTTGATTTGAATTTCCTTGATGGCTAATGATTTAGAACATTTTTTCATGTGTCTGTTAGCCATTTGTATGTCTTCATTGGAAAAGTGTCTGTTCATATCTTCTGCCCATTTTTTGATTAGATTATTTGTTTCTCGTGTATTCAGTTTGAGAAGTTCTTTGTAGATCTTGGATACCAGTCCTTTATCTGTAGTGTCATTTGCAAATATCTTCTCCCATTCCGTGGGCTGCCTCTTAGTTTTTCTGACTGTTTCCTTGGCTGCGCAGAAACTTTTAATCTTGATGAAGTCCCAAAAATTCATTTTATCTTTTGTTTCTCTTGCCTTTGGGGATGTGTCCTGAAAAAGGTTGCTTTGGCCGATGTCGTAGAGGTTGCTGCCTATGTTCTCCTCTAGGATTCTGATGGATTCCTGTCTCACATCAAGGTCTTTCATCCATTTGGAGTTTATTTTTGTGTATGGTGTGAGAGAGTGGTCAAGTTTCATTCTTTTGCATGTAGCTGTCCAATTTTCCCAGCACCATTTATTGAAGAGACTGTCTTTTTCCCACCGGATGTTTTTTCCTGCTTTATCAAATATTAGTTGCCCAAAGAGCCGAGGGTCCATTTCTGGGCTATCTATTCTGTTCCATTGGTCTATGTGTCTGTTTTTGTGCCAGTACCATGCTGTCTTTGTGATCACAGCTTTGTAGTACAGCTCGAAATCCGGCATTGTGATGCCCCCAGCTTTGTTTTTCCTTTTCAGCAGTTCCTTGGAGATTCGGGGCCTTTTGTTTCCATACAAATTTAAGGACTATTTGTTTCAGTTCTTTGAAAAATGTCCTCGGTATTTTGATTGGGATAGCATTGAAAGTGTAGATTGCTCTGGGTAGCATGGACATTTTAATTATGTTAATTCTTCCGATCCATGAGCATGGGATATCTTTCCATCTTTTTGTGTCTTCCTCAATGTCTTTCAAGAGTGATTTATAGTTTCTAGAATATAGGTCCTTTACGTCTCTGGTTAAGTTAATTCCAGGGTAACGTATGGTTTTTGGTGCTATTGTAAATGGGATGGATTCCCTAATTTCTCTTTCTTCAGTCTCGTTATTCGTGTATAGAAATGCAACTGATTTCTGAGCATTGATTTTGTATCCCGCCACATTACTGAATTGCTCTATAACTTCTAATAGTTTGGGAGTGGCTTCTTTTGGGTTTTCTATATAGAGTATCATGTCATCTGCGAAGAGAGACATTTTGACTTCTTCTTTGCCGATTTGAATACCTTTGATCCCTTTTTGTCGTCTGATTGCTGTTGCAAGGACTTCTAGTACTATGTTGAATAATAGTGGCGAGAGTGGGCATCCTTGTCGAGTTCCTGATCTTAAGGGAAAGGCTTCCAGCTTTTCCCCATTGAGAATAATATTTGCAGTAGGCTTTTCATAGATGGCTTTTATGAGATTGAGAAATGTACCTTCTATTCCTACACTCTGAAGGGTTTTAATCAGGAAAGGATGCTGTATTTTGTCAAATGCTTTTTCGGCATCGATTGAGAGGATCATATGGTTCCTGAGTCTTTTCTTGTTGATATGATGTATCACGCTGATTGATTTGCGAATATTGAACCATGCTTGCATCCCAGGTATGAATCCCACTTGATCGTGATGGCTTGTGTATCTTGCTGCTCCCCTGTTGGGGGCATATATATTGCCCTGTACTGTTGGATTCTATTAGCAAGTATCTTCTTGAGGATTTTGGCGTCCATAATCATTAGGGAGATCAGTCTGTAATTCTCCTTTTTGATGGGGTCTTTGCCTGGTTTGGGGATCAAGGTAATATTCGCCTCGTAGAATGAGTTTGGTAGCTTTCCTTCTGTTTCTATTTTTTGAAATAGCTTTAGGAGAATAGGTATTATTTCTTCTTTGAATGTTTGGTAGAATTCCCCAGGAAAACCGTCCGGGCCTGGAGTTTTGTTATTTGGAAGGGTGTTTATCACTGACTCAATTTCTTCATAATTAATTGGCCTGTTTAAGAAATCAATTTCTTCCTGTTTCAATCTTGGTAGTTTATAGGTTTCCAGGAAGGATTCCATCTCTTCCAGATTGCTTAGTTTATTGGCATATAGCTGTTGATAAAAATTTCTAATAATCCTTCCAATTTCAATGGTGTTCGTCGTGACCTCTCCTTTTTCATTCATAATTTTAATAATCTGGGTCCTTTCTCTTTTCTTTTGGATAAGTCTTGCCAGTGGTCTGTCAATTTTATTGATTCTCTCCAAGAACCAGCTTCTAGTCCTGTTGATCTGCTCTACTGTACTTCTGGTTTCTGCTTGATTGATTTTAGCTCTAATTTTGGTCAACTGCTTCCTCGTGCGTGGATTAGGCCTGTCCCTCTGTTGCTGTTCCAGCTTCTTGAGGTGAGAATATAAAAACTGCATTTTAGATTTTTCTATTCTTTTGAGTGAGGCTTGATGGCTATGTATTTCCCCCTTAGGACTGCCTTTGCGGTATCCCATAGGTTTTGGACCGTTGTGTTTTCATTCTCGTTGGTCTCCATAAATTGTTTAAATTGATTTTTGGTTTCCTGGTTTATCAAATCATTCCTGAGCAGGATGGTTCTTAGTCTCCAAGTGTTTGAGTTTCTTCCAAATTTTTCCTTGTGGTTGAGTTCCAATTTCAGAGCGTTGTGGTCTGAGAATATGCAGGGGATAATTTCAATCTTTTGGTATCGGCTGAGACCTGTTTTGTGTCCCAGAACATGGTCTATTCTTGAGAATGTTCCATGGGCATTAGAATAGAATGAGTATTCTTTGGTTCTGGGGTGTAGTGTTCTATATATATCTATGAGGTCCAACTTGTCGAGTATGGCATTCAAAGCCTCTGATTCTTTGCTTAGTTTTTGCCAGGGTGTTCTGTCTATTTCTGATAGTGGAGTGTTGAGGTCCCTTACTATTAATGTATTTTTATTTATATGTCTCTTTATTCTGGTTAAGAGTTGGCTTGTGTATCTTGCTGCTCCCCTGTTGGGGGCATATATATTTATAATTGTCATATCCACTTGTTGAATACTTCCTTTAAGAATAATATAGTGCCCTTCTGCGTCTCTAACTGTAGTCTGTAGTTTAAAATCCAATTTATCTGATATGAGAATTGCTACCCCAGCTTTCTTTTGAGGTCCATTTGCGTGAAAGATGATACTCCATCCCCTTACTCTCAGTCTGAATGCATCTTTGGGTTTGAAATGAGTCTCTTGTAGACAGCAAATGGATGGGTCATTTCTTTTTATCCAATCTGCAACCCTGTGGCGTTTTATGGGAGAATTTAAGCCATTAATATTAAGACTGAGTACTGAGAGATATGCTTTTAATGATGCCATGTTGCCAGTAAAGTCTTTGTTTGTATTGCCTGTGACTTTCTGTTCTGTATCACTCTTGGGGCCATTTTACCTTTATAGAACCCCCCTTAATATCTCCTGTAGGGCTGGTTTCGTGGTTACGAAATTGGTTAGTGACTGGTGATTCTGAAATGTCTTTATTTCTCCATCAATTCTGAATGACAGCCTTGCTGGATAAAGGATCCTTGGCTGCATGTTTTTCTCTGAAAGAGCTTTAAATATGCTCCCCCAACCCTTTCTCTCATTCCAGGTCTGTGTAGACAGGTCTGACGTAATTCTGATTCCTTTGCCTTGGTACATGAGAGATTTCTTTGCCCTGGCCGCTTTCAATACTGTATCCTTGGATCTAATACTTGCGAAATGCACTATGACGTGACGTGACGTAGGTTTGTTGTGGTTGAGCTTGGGAGGGGTCCTCTCTGCCTCTTGGACACGAATGTTTGTTTCCCTCGCTAGATTAGGGAAGTTTTCAGCTACAATTTGTTCAAATATCTCTTCTAGACCTTTGTTTTTCTCCACCCCCTCGGGGATGCCGATGATTCTAACATTGGATCGTTTCATTGAGTCAGTAATCTCCCGTAACCTACATTCGTGGGCTTGGATTTTTTTAAGAGCAGCTTCTATTTTGTTTTTTTCCTCTATTAACCCATCCTCCAATTCACTAACCCGTTCCTCTGCTTCGGTGACCCTGGCCGTCAGAGCCTCTAGTTTTGCCTGCATTCGGCTCATAGAATTTTTAATTTCTGTCAAATTCGCTCTCATTTCTGTCCTTAGGGATTCTATATTCTCAGTAACCTTTTCGTTAATAGTTTTTTCAATTCTACTCATCATTTTGACCATCGTTACTCTGAATTCCATTTCTGATACTTTGGTTACATCCATATCCATTATTTCTGTGGCAGAGGCCACAGACTCACTGTCTTTTCTTTGCTGGGGGGGGCTTCTCCTTCTTGTCATTCTGATGAGGAGAGGTTGCGGGGTTGTCCAGAGCCCAAATTATTGACTGGGTCCCAGGCCGTGCCCCTTGTTTTATAGGGATCTTAGGGATGTGGGCTTATTCTTTAAAGATTTTATTTATTTATTTATGTGGCAGCCAACCAGCGAGAGAGGGAACAGAAGCAGGGGAGTGGGAGAGGAAGAAGCAGGCTCCCAGCGGAGGAGCCTGATGAGGGACTCCTTTCCGGAACGCCGGGATCACGCCCTAAGCCGAAGAGAGGAGCTCAATGACTGTGCCACCCAGGTGCCCGGGTTGTGGCTTCTTGATTTTTCAGCCTGCCTTCTGTGTTCTGGGGGAGGGGCCTGCTGCGCCGATACTCAAGCAACCCTGTTTGGGTAGAGTCTCCGTGTCCCCTGCGAGGGGGATGGGGATGGGCACTCTCTGAGCCGGTATTTCCAGGGTTTTGTTCTCTGGCGGCTTTCCCTGGCGATCTGCTGTGCCTCTTCTGAGAGTCAGAGCAGCAGCGGCCGAATTTCAGCCTCTGTCACAGAACAGAGGGATTGCAGCCCGTTCTCTACTAATGTTCTGGCCACTTTAACTCTGTTACTGTTGGTGCTTCTCAACCCTGCAGTGTCCTGGGTTGTGCACCCCACACCTGGCGTCCCAGCCCTCACTTCCAGGGCCGGCGCGTCTCTGTCCTTTGTGTTTCTAACGCCGCCAGCCGCCGCGCGCGCTCCCGGATCTCCCGGTCTCAGTCTGGATCCAGTGAGCGCACCGGGATTCCGGTGTTCCTCTAGATGCCTGGTGGCGCGTGCACCCGGCTCACGGTCTCAGTCTGCTGTTTTGCGGGTGCCGACCGTGAGCCCCGCCCGCTCTCCCGTGCAAGTGGCTACCGCTTCCTGGCGCCCGAACACGGCGGCTCCCTCCCCCTTCCGTTTATCTTCCGATATCTGTGCGCGGTTTCATGGCTCCCCGCTTCGTACCTCAATCCTCAGCGCTGGAGATGTTCATTTGTAGAGATCCAGATGTATCTTCCTGCGTCTCGGGCTGGTTCCGTGGATGTTCAGGCTGGTCTGGTACCTATCCAGCTCCACTCGGGGACCGGCTGAAAAAGGTGTCTCCTACTCCTCCGCCATCTTAACTCCAAAGTTGGTATTTTTCCTGATAACCTCCCCAATCTTTTAGTCATATTGCTACTGAAATTTCTTTGATTGGTAAAAATTTATATTTCAGAGCTTAGGATTGCTAGGAATCACTCTTGGTAAGAAAAGAGAATAAAATTTTTTTAGCAAATCCCAAAGGATCCTTATGTTGGTGTGTGCGTTTGTGTATGTATGTGTTTATTAATTTTTTTCTTAAGAATACAACTTATAATTTTGCTAGTAGATGTAATTGTCAAGGCTGTCAAGGTGTTTGAGTTGTTTGGGATGAATGTCCATAAATAATATTAGCAATTATTAAGCTTTTGTTTAAGAACATCTGAGTATCTTTTCACTGGGTTTCAAAATCCTCTGATTTTACTTTTCATTCCGTGAGCCCCAGTGCTTAGTTTTATATAAAGAGGACCAAGTATCACCTACATACACAGTAGGGTTGTATTACAGAGAAAAATCCTGAGCTTAGAGAACACAAGTCTTTTGTAATGGCCAGTGAGCCTTCCTGCCCTTCGCTTTGGAGGGGAATAGTGGCAAAATCATTGACTCTCACATGGGTTGATCTCATAGCTTAGGTGCACTGAATTCAGATCACATGGTATAAAATTCTTGGATCTCATTAAGGTAATATTCAACTCCTACCCAGGTGGCTGTATCATCAGTTTGAATTTTGCATTCTCCTAACTTATAAGAAATGTAATATCTTCCTCCCAGACCTAAAACAACTTTGAACTTGATAGAATCTTACATTTTCCCTCTCATACATTTCCTGTTTGTTTAAAGCACATAATTTTGTGTAATAAATAATATCTGAAATTTGGAAATTCATCATAGTTCTATTTGACTTACTCTCATATCTTCTAGGGTATTTGACTGGCACTAATAAAATATATTTGTTTTCAGAGGCCCTGTCACTATAAGCTTCAGAAAATAATTTTTAGGTTCCAGTAGCTGAGTAAAATGTACATAAAAAGGAATAATATTCATTGAGTTTGTTTTCTTTACATGAATGACAGCTTTTCTCTCCCATCTTGAAAGATTATAAATCTAAAGTGTAGTCAATAACTTCATTGAATGCTGAGCTTGTATTTCCCATTTCATCTTTTATCAGCTTTGTGGCAGATAGCTTATAAGATTTGTTTAATATGGTTTCACAAATTCCGTGGTTTCACTGATGGGTGTCTCTAAATCACTTACTGTTACCTAAAGTTATGATAAATCCAAAAGCATTTTAAAAAAAAATTATAATTTTTCAGTAACAGAGCTGCCATATGTTGCTGTGACATACAGCTTCAGGTTGACAGCATCTCTTGGTTTCCCCTCAGGTCATGATCTCAGAGTCATGCGATAGAGCCCTGCAGGGCTCCATGCTTAGTGGGGAGTCTGCTGGAGATTGTCTCTCCCTCTTCCTCTTCCCCTTCCACCACTCACACTCTTTCTCTAAAATAAATAGATCTTTAAAAACAAACAGACAAACCAAAAGACTCCACCAAAAAATTGCTAAAATTGATATAGGAATTCAGTGAAGTCTCAGGATACAAAATCAACATACAGAAATCTGCTGCATTTCTATATACCAATAATGAAGCAGAAAGAGAAACTAAGGAATCAGTCTCATTTACAGTTCCACTAAAAACCATAAGATAACTAGGAATAAAAGACCTGTACTCTGAAAACTATAGAACACTGTTGAAAGAAATTGATGAAGGAAAAAAAAAAAAAAAAAAAGAAATTGAGGAGGACACAAAGAAATGGAAAGACATTACATGCTCATGGATAGGAAGAACAAATACTGTTAAATTGTCTATACTCCCCAAGGTAGTCTACACACAATCCCTATCAAAATACCATCAGCATTTTTCACAGAGCTGGAACAGATAACTTAAAATTTGCATGGAACTGCAAAAGACCCTGAATAGCCAAAGTAATATTGAAAAAGAAAACCAAAGCTGGAGGCATCACAATTCCGGACCACAAGTTATATTACAAAGCTGTAGTCATCAAAATAGTATGGTACTGGCATAAAAATAGATACATAGATCAATGGAACAGAATAGAAAACCCAACAATGAACCCACAGCTATATGGGCAATTAATCTTTGACAAAGCAGGAAAGAATATCCAATGGGAACAAAACTTCTCTTCAACAAATAGTGTTGGGAAAATGTATGCCAACATGCAAAAGAATGAAAGTGGGCCACTTTCTTATACCATACACAGAAATAAATTCAAAATGGATAAAATACCTAAATGTGAGTCATGAAACCATTAAAATCCTAGAGCCAAACACAGGCAGTAATCTCTGACATTGGCCGTAGCAACTTTTTACTAGATACATCTCCTGAGGCAAGAGAAAAGCAAAAATGAGCTATTGGGACTTCATCAAAATAAAAAGCTATTACACAGCAAAGGAAATAATCAAAACAAAAGGCAACCTATGGAATAGGAGAAGATATTAATAAATGACATATCTGATAAAGGGTTACTATCCAAAATATATAAAAAACTTATAAAACTCTACACCCTTAAAAGGAATAATCCAGTTAAAAAAGTTACAGAAGACACGAATAGACATTTTTCCAAAGAAGACATCCAGATGACCAACAGACACATGAAAAGATGCTCAACATCATTCATCCTCAGGGAAATACAACTCAAAAGTACAGTGAGATACCACCTCATACCTGCCAGAATGGCTAAAATCAACAACACAAGAAACAACAGGTATTGATGGGGATGTGGAAAAGAGGAGCCCCATTGCACTGTTGGTGAGAATGCAAACTGGTGCAGCCACTGGAGAAAACAGTATGGAGGTTCCTTAAAAAGTTAAAAATAGAACTGCCCTATGATCTAGCAATTGCACTGCTAGGTATTTACCCAAAGAGTACAAAAATACTAATTCAAAGGAATACATGCACTTTGGTGTATAGCAGATACAGACTATGTATCTATCTACCTACCTGTCTATCTAATGGAATATTTCTCAGCCATCAAAACTAGTGAAATCTTGTCATTTGCAATGATGTGGATGGAGCTAGAGAAACAATTATGCAGGAAAAAACATTGAAATGCCATATGATTTCACTTATGTGGAATTGAGGAACCAAGCAAAAGAGAAAAGGAGAGAGAGAGAGAGGCAAATCAAGAAACAGACTGTTAACTATAGAGAACAAATTGATGGTTACTGGAGGAGAGGTGACCTGGGATGGAAGTCGGGAGGGGGGTGTAGGAGGGGCTAAGGTGAAATAGATGATGGGGATTAAGGAGTGCACTTGTGATGAGTACCAGGTTTTGTATGGATGTGTTGAATCACTATATTGGACACTTGAAACTAATATTACACTGTAGGTTAACTAACTGGAATTTAAATTTAAAAGATCACAAAAATAAGAAAATATCTGTGATACATATTAAACACAAGAGAATGAATATCCTTAATATATAGTTTCTGTGCATTTATAAATCAAGCAAAAGTTTAATATAAGAGACAATTCAAATGAAGTGTATATATGTATGTACATATTATAAATATAACCTTCATGCATATAAGCAATATATAAAACCTTTCCACTATGCATTTCTTGTTTCTATTTTTTTCTTTTTTGGGGTCCACATAATAGTTAACTTGATTGATTCAGGGAGATTTTAGGATAGGAAATTGTTGGTAAAACAACTAAGATATATTTTGGGCCATTAAGCTTTTATACAAACATTATTGTTGAAATGTGGTAGCCAGGAAAAGAAAGAAGGCCAGCTGGCACTTTCTATTGAGTGAATGTTCTGTTCATTTTTTCCCTTAGTTTCAGGTGTAGAACATCGTATTTATATACATTATGAAATGGTCACTGCAGTAAGTCTAGTTACAATCTGTTGCCTTAACAGAGCTGTTATTACTGATTATATTCCCTGGGCTGTATATTATATCCCTGTGCCTTACTTATTTTATAACTAGAAGACTATAACTCTTAATCCACTCACCTATTTTATCCATCCTCCCATCCCCTTCCCCTCTGGCAACCATCAGTTTATTCTCTGTATCTGTGAGTTTGTTTCTTTGTTGTTTTGTTTGTTCGTTTTGATTTTTAGATTCCACATATAAGTGAAGTCATATGGTATTTTTCTTTCTCTCTGTGACTTATTTCACTTAGCATAATACCCTATAGGTCCATCCATATTATCACAGATGAAAGATTTTTATTCTTTTTTATTGCTGAATAATATTTGTGTGTGTGTATACACTCCACATTTGCTTTATCTATTGATAGACTTTCAGGTTGCTTGTATATCTTGGCTATTGTAAATAATGCCACAGTAACATAGGGCTGTCTGTGTATTTTTGAATTAGTGTTTTCGTTTTCTTTGGATAAATACCTGGAAGTAGAATTGCTGGATCATAGGGTAGTTCTATTTTTGATTTTTTGAGGAACCTCCATACTGTTTTCTGTAGTGGCTATACTAGTTTATATTCCCAACGGTGCATGAGGATTCCCTTTTCTCCACATGCTTGCCAACACTTGCTGTTTCTTGTCTTTCTGATAATACCTATGCTGCCAGGTATGAGGTGATATCTCAGTATGGTTTCGAAATGCATTTTTCTGATGGCTAGTGGTATTGAGCATTTTTTCATGTTCCTGTTGACCATCTGGATGTCTTCTTTTGGAAAATGTCTATTTAGATCCTCTGCTCATTTTTTTAATGAGATTGTTTGGGTTTTGATTTTTGTTTGTTTGATATAAAGTTATATATATATATAATACATAGTTATATATATAATACATATATAATACATATATTATTTAGTTCCTTATATGTATAATGCATATATTATATTATTTATATTATTTAGTTCCTTATATATGTATAATATGGATTATACATATTGGATATATTTATATTGGATTATACTTATTAGATATATCATTTGTGAATGTCTTCTCCCATTCAATAGGTTACCTTTTTGTTTCATTTGTGGTTTCCTTCACTTTGCAGATGTTTTCTAGTTTGATATATTTCCATTTCTTTATTTGTGCTTCTCTTGTCATTGCTTGAGGAGCCATCTCCAAAAAACTATGCCTAAGACCAGTGTCACAGAGCTTACTACTTATGTGTTCTTCTAGGAGTTTATGATTTCAGGCTTTCGGTGTTTAATCATTTTGAGTTTATTTTTGTATATGGGTAAGACAGTGGTCCATTTCATTCTTTTGCATGTTAACTGTCTGGTTTTCCTAACGCCATTTAATTGAAGAGACTGTCTTTTCCCTCATTGTGTAGTCTTGCCTCCTTTGTCATAGTTTAATTGATCATATAAGCATGTGTTTATTTCTGGGCAGTCTATTCCATTCCATTGATCTATGTGTCTGTTTTCATGCCAGTACAATTTTGTTTTGATAATTAAAGCTTTGTAGTGTATCTTGAAATCTGGAATTGTGATGCCTCCAGCTTTGTTATTCTTTCTCAAGATCACTTTGGCTATTCAGTGTCTTTTGTGGTTCCATACAAATTTCCATATTATTTGTTCTGTGAAAAATGCCATTGCTATTTTGATAGTGATTATATTGAATCTGTTGATGGCTTTGAGTAATTTGACTTTTTAACAATTATTCCAGTTCATGAGCACAGTATATCTTTCCATTTATTTGTGTCATCTGCAATTTCTTTCATCATTGTCTTAGAGTTTTCAGAGTACAAGTCTTTCACCTACTTAGTTAAATTTATTCCTAGGTATTTTATTCTTTTTGATGCAACTGTAAATTGTTTTTAAATTTCTTTTCCTGTTAAGAAATGCAACAGATTTCTGTATATTGATTTTGTGTCCTGCAACTTTACTGAATTCATATATTCTAATAGTTTTGGGGTGAAGGCTTTTAAGTTTTCTATATATATATTATCATGTCACCTGAAAATAGTTAAGTTTTACTTCTTCCTTCCCAGTTTGGGTACTTTTTTTTTTTTTTTTTTTTTTTTTTTTTTTTTAATCTGACTGCTGTGGCTAGGACTTCCAATACTATGTTAAATGAAAGTGGCAAGAGTGGGCACCCTTGTCTTGTTCCTGATCTTTCGCTTTTTCACCATTGAGTATGATGTTAGCTGTGGGTTTGTCATATATGACCTTTATTATTTTGAGGTACATTTCCTTTATACCCACTTTGTTGACATTTTTTATCATAAATGGATGTTGAATTTTGTCAAATAATTTTTCTGCATCTATTGAGATGATCATATGATTATTATCCTTTGTTTTGTTAATGTGGTGTATCATGTGAATTGATTTGTGAATATTAAACCATCCATGCATCCCTAAATAAATCCCAATTGATCGTGATTATGATCTTTTTAATATAGTGTTGAATTAAGTTTTGCTAGTATTTTGTTGAAAATCTCTACCTCTTCGTTCATGCACAGATTTGGCCTATACTTTTCTGTTTTTGTAATGTCTTTGGTTTAGGTATCAGGCTAATTTTGACCTCATAGAATGAGCTTGGAAGTGTTCCTCCCCCTTCATTTTTTGGGAATAGTTTTAGAAGGATAGCTATTAATGCTTTAAGTGTTTGGTAGAACTCACTTGTGAAGCCATCTAGTTCTGGGCCTTTGTTTTTTCAAATATTTTTGATTATTGATTAAATTTCATTGCTAGGTATAGCTCTGTTCAGATCTTTTATTTCCTCCTGATTCAGTCTTGGAAGATTGTACATGTCTAGGAATTTATCCATTTTTTCTAGGTTGTCCAGTTTGTTGCCATGTAATCGTTCATAGTACTCTCTTATGATCATTTGTATTTCTGTGGCATCAGTTACAACTTTTTATTTCTGATAAGCCCTCTTCTTTTTTCTTGATGAGTCTTGTTAAAGGTTTGTCAGTTGTGTTTACATTTTCAAAGAACCAGCTCTTAGTTTCATTAATCTTTTGTGTGTGTTTTTAGTCTCTTTTTCCATTTATATCTACTTTGATCATTATTATTTCCTTCTTTTTTTCTAACTTTGGGCTTTGTGTGTTCTGTTTTTTTAGTTCCTTTAGGTGTAAGGTTAGATTCTTTATTTGAGCTTTTCCTTGCCAGAAAGGGTAGGGTGCAGAGATTTCAAAAATCTCTGAGATCTTCAAAAGGATATGATCGTGGGAATATATGGTAAAATCAGTATCATTAAAGGTTCCTGTTTACTTGCTAATTGTGTCCTGCTGTGATATCACAGACTTTATAGGACAGGGTGTTTCCCAGGTGTCAGATGAGGACTTGAGCCAAAGAAAGGTACAAATTACACAAGGGAAAACCAGACCCTTAGTTGGCATAAACTACAGAGATAAAATGAGATTTGCATTCTCTTTAAGCTTTCCCTGTATATCAGTTTGTAGAACTGAAAAGACATTGAAAAACAAAATTTTAGAGGAGAAACTTGGACTACCTTGTAACAACTTTGCTTCAGATACTCAGAATTGACCTTGTAAGTTCCAAATTGAAATTTTCTGTGATAGTTAAGAGATTTCTATTAGTGCCTGTTCTGTTAGGGGAACAAAAAATAGCTGTTTTTCATTAAATAGAATGAATGGAAAAGTAAGTATTATAAATAAAAATAATACTTATTGTAAGTATAGAATAAATAAGTATTTACAACTACGTTACTCAAGAGTAGAAAGATTGAAAAACAATTACATTTATGGTTCAAAATTTGGAGAATTAGGAAAGATATTGCTAATAGAAGAGGAAATTGAATATTTTTAAAGCTTTTCAGTGTTACCTGCCTTATCTGAAGATCATTAGAAGCCATCAAAACTTGTTCTTAGAGTTTGAAAGATCTTAAGGCCAGGAGGGGCATGTATGGCTGGTTAACAAGCAAGAATAAATGGATGAAATTTAACAATTGTTCAAACTTGTGACATTTTATGGAAAAATGAATACCAAACTATAGAGTTGTCTTTTTTAGCCCTCTCAGAAAATTTGGATGTATTACAGCACATTTGCTATGACTGCTAAAAGGGACAGAGAACAACAAAGTTTGCTTGGAAGATGATATTCTTGAATAAGTCACTTTGAGAAAGACTTACCTCATTTATGAACAAAGTTAATAATATCTGGCCATTCCTCCTATAAGGAGTGAAGAGGAGGAGTGGATGTTGAGTAATATAGCCCGAGAAAAGGTCAACAATGTATCTTGCATATTGCCTGAAAGTAATGCTTTGTGTATATAGCAAACATGTCCCTATTTTTTAGACAACTATGTCATTAATATTGCTTTCCTGGCATTCATTCCTTTTCCCTGATTTTATGTTTATCAACAGTAACTATCGTTTACACAATTTACACAGGAGCCACAGTTTTTGAAGGTTCATTGTTTACCATCTGTAGAGAATAACAATGAAGAGTTTTACAAGAGTTATCCTTCAGCTTTGTGAATAAATTCCGGCAACAGAACTAGTACCAAAAACCCAGTAAACTTTATTTCTCACTGACTTTTAAATTTTGATCAATCTTAAGCTTTTTCTAAGCAGTTTGTGAGTGAGCGTGAGCTGGATTAGAGAGAGTAATATCAAGAAATTAGGCAAGGAAGAATATTGGCATAAAATTTTATGTTGGACTTTATCCATATCAAAACTACTGAAATAAAATCAAACCTATTGGATTAGGAAGATAATAGTAATAAATAACAGCAGCAACACCACCACCACTTTGGAAAAGGCAATTTGTTGAATATTACATTTGTTTGTTTCTTCCAGACGTGGCTATGGTTATATTTTCCTGCTTTTCCACTGTCTTAGTTCATACTTGCTGTAATTTATTGAATTTACCAGATAAGGGGAAATGTGCTTATTGGGAGACACAACAACCAGGAGTCCTACGTGTTCCTGCACGTTCTTGCTGGCAAATCCAAAATGCAAGACCCTAACCACTCTTTACTGAGGTCATTTCTCAGGGTTATGTTTGCAGCAAGTAACCATGGCAGATGTAGTAATGTCTCTCTCTTGACAAAGAGCAGAGTTCCTTCCTCTTTCTGTAAAAACAGAGAATATCTTAAGCTCAGTGTTCCTTCCCTGTAATGCAGTCCAGTAAGACAGAGACAGAGAAAACAATAGAGAATATATCTATAACAGCCCAAAACTAATATCCTAGAGTGCTAAATACTGCTAAGATAGGAGATGGAAAGTCTATATGGATGTAGAAGTTCCATGTACTGCCCATGAAAGTGTGAAGCCAACCATCCTGGCCAGGCTGCAGCCATCCTAGAGAACCATTAGACCTGGTCAAATGAAGTTCATATCTCTCATATGACCCAGTAATTTTGCTCAAATAATTTAACTCGTTTTGAAAAAGAATAAATATTAACAGCTTCCTTGATCATCCTTATTCCAGAAATCTGTGAGGATGCCTATCACTGTGTTGTTTGTGATAGCAGGATACCTGAGATGATTTGATTTTCTTTTTCTGTAGGTGGGTAGGTCACATGTGAAGGATGCATATCAGGGAGTCCAATTTTGCACTTAGAAGCAACAGACTATATGTACACAGCAATATGATCAAATTTTAAACCTTAATACTAAATGGAAGAAGTAAGAGTTAACAACAATAACATATACCACTTACACACATACACTAAAAACTTCCATTTTGTAAGAACCCATGTATTTATACATATTAAATGCATGAGAAATTATTTCTGAGGTGGCTGAAAGATGAAAGAAAAGAATGAAAGGATGAAGAAAAAGAAATAAACATGTTAAAACAGGAGAGGATTCTTGCATAAATCAATATGATAATAAGCCAGAAACTGATGAGTATTAGTATAGCTCTCTATGCCCAAGGTTAAAAAATGCTTTTGTTTTTATATGTGCTGAGTTACCTCAGCTAGGAGCTCCAGCAGGTCGTGTGGATGGTTCAGGCTTGGTGAGAGTTATCCAGTCCTTCCAATGAATTCTCTCTCCCACTTTTAAAAAATGTTATTGTGTTAAGAATACTTAATGAGAGATATATCCACCACAGACTTTAAGCGTACAACACATTATTGTTAACTATAGGTACAATGTTGTATAGCAGATCACTAGAGCTTATTCGTCTACGTTAACTGAAAGTTTATGCCTGTTGACTGATAACTCTCCATTTCACCCTCCCTCCAGCCCATAATAACCGCCATTCCATATGGCTGGACATTGGAGGACATTATGCTAATTGTAATAAGACAGGAACATAAAAACAAATTCTGCATGATTACGCTTGAATGACATATCTAAAATAGTGAAATTAATGAAATCAAACACTGAAATGATGGTTATTACCACAATAAATAAATAAACACCCACACACAGGTGACTTGTTTCCTCCTCTAAGGTCACGAAAGAACCCCTCCTACTCTGTGAAGTAGTAAGAGCCAGGGTCTTTACTGGTGGTGAGTAGGAGCAGAATGGAATTGAAGCCATGGTCTCCTGAATGGAAGAAGGGGCTAAATTGTACCAGAACAGCTTTTAAAGAGTAATTGGCTTGAAAATTTGTACTTACTAAGAAATTCTCTGCTTTAGGATTGAAAATAAACACATGAAGAAATTTGCTTTTATCTAGGAACATACTATTTCAAAAGAGTGTCAAATATTAGGCAGCTACTTAAGGCCCCAGTTGGTGGTGAAGGGGGAGGTTGGGGTGAGAGCAGTGTTCACATTTCTAGTGCATAATTCTTCTATTGCATTAGGTTTTTGATTTTTAATTAATTCCAGTTCAGCCCATTGTGCTGCATCTTCGATCCCTTTGTGTCTCTTCATCTCTAAATGGGTATGACAGAAACAGTGTCTACCTCACAGAGTTGTTAGAAGTAATAGATGAGTTAGAAGTAATAGATGAGGGGCGCCTGGGAAGCACAGTCCTTAAGTGTCTGCCTTTGGCTCAGGGCATGATCCCGGCATTCTGGGATCGAGTCCCACATTGGGCTCCTCCACTGGGAGTCTGCTTCTTCCTCTTCCACTCCCCTGCTGTTTACCCTCTCTCGCTGGCTGTCTCTCTGTCACATAAATAAATTAAAAATCTTAAAAAAAAAAAAAAAGTAATAGATGAGTTAGTATTTAAAAGCACTTAGAACATGGCCTCGCACATAGTATGCATTATATATATGTTAAACAGTAAATTTGAAATGTCCATAGTCTTATGTGCTTTCTCTGTTCGATTTTATTTGAAAAATTTTGAGGTTTATAACAATAAACAATAAAATTATAATTTTTATTAGATAATATTTATTAAGAAGCCTCCAGCTAGGGGCACCTGGGTGGCTCAGTCAGTTAAGTATCTGCCCTCAGCTCAGGTCATGATCCTGGGGTCCTAGGATTGAGCCCTGCATTGGGCTCCCTGCTCAGCAGGGAGTCTGCTTCTCCCTCTGCCCCTCCCCCTGCTTCTGCGCACTCACTCACTCTCTCTCTGTCTCAAATAAATTTTAAAAAATAAAATAAAAAAAAGAATTACTTTAATGGAATTGGAAGAACACAGGAACTCCAGTTTTGCTAGGAACACTTATTTTTTTATTTATTTTTTATTAAGTTTTTTATTTTAACTCCAGTACAGTTAACATACAGTGCTATATTAATTTTAGGTGTACAGTAGAGTGATTAATCAATTCTATACAATACTTATCATGTCCATCATGATAAGTATACTTTTAATTCCCATCACCTTTTTCACCCATCCCGCCACCCACCTCCCTTCATAACCATTAGTTTATTCCCTCTAGTTGAGAGTCTGTTTCTTAGTTTGTCTCTCTTTTTTTCCTTTGTTCATTTGTTTTGTTTCTTACATTGCACACATGGGTGAAATCATATGGTATTTTTCTTTCTCTGACTGACTTATTTCGCTTAGCATTCTGCTGTATAACTGTGCCATCTATGTCCTTGCAAATGGCAAGATTTCATTTTGTTTTATGTCTGAATATTATTCCATTGTGTATTTACCACATCTTTATCCATTCATCTATCCATGGACACTTGGGTTGCTTCCATAATTTGGCTATTGTAAATAATGCTACAATAAACATAGGGGTGCATGTATCCCTTTGAATTAGTATTTTCATGTTTTTGGGTAAATATCCAGTAGTGTAATTACTGGATCATAAGGTAGTTCTATTTTTAATTTTTTAAGGAAACTCCATACTGTTTTCCATAGTGGTTGCACCAGTTTGCATTCCCACCAACAGTGCAATAGAGTTCCCCTTTCTCCACATCCTCACCAACCCCTGTTGTTTCTTATGTTGTTGATTTTAGCCATTCTGACAGGTATGAGGTGGTAACTCATTGTAGTTTTGATTTGCATTTCCCTGATGATAAGTGATGTTCAGCATATTTTCATGTGTCTGTGGCCATCTGGATGTCTTCTCTGGAGGAATGTGTGTTCATGTCTTCTGCCTATTTTTTATTGGATTATTTGATTTTGTGGTGTGGAATTATATCATTTCTTTATATATTTTAGATATTAACCCTTTTTTGGATATGTCATTTGTGAATATCTTCTCCCATTCCATAGGTTGCCTTTTAGTTTTGTTGATTGTTTTCTTTGCTGTGCAGAAGCTTCTTATTTTGATCAAGTCCCATTAGTTTATTTTTGCTTTTATTTCCCTTTCCTCCAGAAGCATATCTAGAGATGTTGCTACAGCTAGTGTCTGAGAAATTGCTGCCTGTGCACTATTCTAGGATTTTTATTGGTTTCAGCTCTCATATTTAGGTCTTTAATCCATTTTGAATTTATTTTTGTGTATGGTGTAAGAAAGCGGTCAAGTTTCATTCTTTTGCATGTAGCTGTCCAGTTTTTCCAACACCATTTGTTGAAGAGACTGTCTTTTTCCCATTGGATATTATTTCTTCTTTGTTGAAGATTAATTGCCCGTATAATTATGGGTTATTTATGGGCTTTCTATTCTGTCCTTTTGATCTTTGTGACTGTATTTATGCAAATACTATACTGTTTTGATTACTACAGCTTCATAATATAACTTGAAGACTGCAATTATGATACCTTCAGTTTTGTTTTTTCTATTTCAAGACTGCTTTGGCAATTTGGGGTCTTTTGTGGTTCATACAAATTATAAGATTGTTTGCTCTAGCTCTGTGAAAAATGCTATTGGTGTATCAATGGGGATTGCATTAAATCTGTATTGACATTTTAACAATAATTGTTCTTCCAATCCATGAGCATGGAATGTCTTTCCATTTCTTTGTGTCGTCTTGAATTTCTTTCATCAGCGTTTTATAGTTTTCAGAGTATAGGTCTGTCACCTTTCTGGTTAAGTTTATTTCTAGATATTTTATTGGTTTTGATGCAATTGTAAATGGGATTGTTTTCTTAATTTCACTTTCTGGTGCTTCATTATTAGTGTATAAGAATAAAACAGATGTCTGTACATTGATTTTGTGTCCTGCAACTTCAGTGAAGTTCTGTATCATTTCTAGCAATTTGGATGCCTTTTATTTCTCCATGTTGTCTAATTGCTATAGCTAGGACTTCAAGTACTGTGTTGACTAAAAGTGGTGAGTATGGCCTCTTTATCTTGTTCCTAAGGTCATTTAGGGGAAAAGCTCTTGGTTTTTCTCCATTGAGTATGATGCTGGCTTTCTGGGTTTTTCATATCAGGCCTTTATTATGTTTAGGTATGTTCCCTCTAGACTTACTTTGTTGAGGGTTTTTGTCATGAACCAGCATTGTACTTTGTCAAATACTTTTTCTGCATTTATTGTAATGACCCTATGGTTTTTATCCTTTCTCTTACTGATGTGGTGTATCTCATTGATTTAACTGAAAAAATAGAACCACTCCTGCATCTTGGGAGTAAATCCTACCTGATTGTGGTAAATGATTTTTTTGATGTATTGTTGGATTCTGTTTGCTAGTATTTTGTTGAAGATTTTTGTATCTATGTTTGTCAGAGATATTGGCCTACGGTACTCTTTTTTTGTGGTATCTTTATCTGGTGTGATATCAGGTTGATCCTGGTCTAATAGATGAATTTCAAAGTTTTCCTTCCTGTTATATTTTTTGGAATAGTTTGCAAAGAATAGATATTAACTCTTTTTTAAATATTTGGCGGAATACCCCTGTGAAGCATTCTGGCCCTGGACTTTCGTTTGTTGGGAGATTTTTGATTACTGATTCAATTTCCTTGTTTGTTACTGGTCTGTTTATGTTTTCTATTTCCTCCTGTTTCAGTTTTGGTACCTTATATGTTTCTAGGAACTCATCCATTTCTTCCACATTATCTAATTTGTTGGCATTCAGTTTTTCATAATATTCACTTATAAGTTCGTATTTCTGTGGTGTTGGTTATTATTTCTCCTTTAATTTGTGATTTTATTTATTTGGCTTCTCTCTGTTTTTGTTTTTTTATGAGTCTGGCTAAAGGTTTATCAATTTTGTTTCATGCAGTAAGCTTCAGGGCTTACTTATGAAATATTCTTTCTTTGAGCTGATCTGCGTATTAAAAGTTGGTGGGGTGAATGGGTGGTTAAACCAGTGGAGTGTCCAACTCTTATTTTGGCTCAGGTCATCATCTCAGCATTGTAAGATCAAGCCCCCCATCAGTCTCCACACTCACCTGGGGTGTCTGCTTGGGCTTCTCTTTCTCTTCCTCTGCTCTACCTCCCCCCGCCCATAAAAATAAATAAAATAAATCTTTAAGAAAAAACTTGGAGATAGGACCCTGACAATGAGAAATATTTTTTAAAAATGGAATATGCCATTTGTTTATTGGATTGTTTTAATTCTCCTTGGAATGTGAAATTTTTTAAACTTTCAATTTGTTCAACTTCTTAATCAGAACTATGAAAATACAGTTAAAATAATTAACATCAAAATATACAGTTAAAGAATTTAATACCAAAAAACATGTTGTTTCATAAAATGCTTCAGTAAATGTGTAGTAGCCTATGGAAATAGTGACTTGTTACACTGCATTAGAATAACAGGAAAGCATCTAAGAAATGCCCTGATAAAAGATTAGAATGCCAAGGTTTAGTCAGTGTTAATGTGAAAAAGATGGCATTGGCAAAAAGTAAAACCTTAGACTTTGGGAAATGCTTCCAATACTGAAGCTGCTGTGCCTTTGATTTTATTTTCTAGGTCATTGTTTCCCGAACTAGATGCTGAACCCCCAGTGGGACTGTGAAGATATTGTGAGTGTTCTTGGTGATCAGAGCAGAAGACATCCAACAGGGTAGGTAGCAGTGAGGAACTGCAGGCAATTATATAAATGAACCAGATGCCCTCTCTCCCTGGTCCCTCTCTCAGTAGCTCCAAATCATCATGCTTTCTTCTAGTCTTTTCAGATCTTCTACCTTGCTGAAAGAGAGATGAGTGTTCTCCCTTTTTTTCCCCTCTCCTTAATAATTATAGCTAATGACTGTTGAGAAGTTACTTTGTGCCATGAGTCAATGTAGTGTGTGTGCATTAAATAGATTATTGCATTTAAACCTCAGCATAATTCTGTGAGATAGGTATTATTGTTTTTTCTCCAGATCATAAATGGAGAAGCTGAGGATTGGGGAGTTTTAGTGATTTCAAAGTCATTCGGCTAAAAAAAGATGCTGCAGATTTTCAGCACAGGCAGCCTGAATGTGGAACCCCCAGTCTTTTCTCTCTGTTCTCCTTTTGTTTTCATTATTGAATCTTATTGGATGAAGTGGCCTAAGGACCATTTCTCTATCATTATGAACTAGGTGGAGGATGGAGAGTAAGCCACTTAAGTGGGGCAACTCAGATAGAATATTCCAAGCTTTTCCAAATGACAAAAATGTTTCCTACAGAGATTAAGAAATGCCCTTTTAGAATCCTCAAACTCTGATTAAGAATCATTTTCTCTAGGAGAGAAGGAGAAATTATTTTTAAAATGCAGCAGATGTGTGAAGGACATAGAGGTTGGTAAAAATTCAGAAACCTTATTAGATAATTCTCTAGCTTCTCAGACCAAACTGCTTTGTTAAATATTTTGGGTGAGGATGTCATCATTGTGTAAGAATTTTTCAGTCTTTTCCATAAAGATGCTAAAGTATGTCCATCTCACCTTCTCTTTGCTTACTTCTGCCGTCTCCTGCTTCTCATGAATATAACTCTGCAATATTGTCGTCATTGGAAAGAATTAAGGGACACATTTAACAGCTGAATTCTTCCAAATGAATTCCAAACTTAATAGAAATGAGATTTCTTGTAGTGGTAGCAAAAAGAGTTGTGGCATTTTATTCCACAATTAAAAAAAAAAAACAACAGACAGTACTATTAAAGACAGTTAGTTGAAGGCACTGGACAATATCCAAAGGCAAACAGAAACTTAGGAAAAAAATACTCTTGGAAGACTGTTACTGCATTGGTGAAGAATTGTACATTTGTGACTCTTGCACCTGGGAAGCTCTCCTGACCCAACCGTGGCATAAGAAAACCTCAGCCATACTAGTGTAAAGAAGGAAGTATTCAAATTTGAAGCAACAGAATCACTGGTGTGTTATGAGGGGATTTTGGAGAAAAACACATTTACCTAACAAATTGTTTTATTTTTACCCTCAAATAGGATTTGGGGCTGTCTTCCTTCTGACAGGCCATTCTCTCAGTGCTCTGCGATTGTCTGTTATCTCATACATGGTGCTTATACTATTTGTTTTACTTGAAAAGCACTGTATATGTTGGCATATTTAGGGCACAGCAGACATATGAGACCTTTATGTTTAACTTTGGTTGTGGGCAGAAGCCTTCCTTTGGGAGATAAAGGCTATAGGAGTATGGGGGGAAACAACAGAATACGTTCTGTACAAGAAAAACTTGCCTTTGGTCATTGTTACTATACTTCTGGTTGTTCATTTGGGAAATAATTCATTGGATACCCAAGTGTTATGGCCTATTAATTTGGATAACCCTAAGTGTCACACTGAGGTGACACAGGGTAGTTCAGTGGCTTGGAAGACTAAAATGTTTATAGGACTTGCATCAATTTGGGAGTATTCTCCAGATTTAGATACACCTTAAAGATGAGGGAAACAAAGATCTAGCCTGATCTGTACTCTTTACTTACCCTCTGCAGACTATGGCCATCAATTTGACCTCATCTACACACATAACACTCCACTGGAGACTGATTCAATCTCCCTGGGTGACGTCAGTTAAGGTTACTTAAGAGAAATAGAACCAATCAGATAATACACCTGTATAAAGAGATGAATTATAAAGAATTGGGTCGTGCGGTTATGGAAGCTAAGAAGTCCCAAGATTTTCAAGTCAGCAAACTGGAAACCTAGGAGAGCCAATGGTGTAGTTCTAATCTGAGTCTAAAAGCCTGAGAACTAAGACAGCATATAGTATAAGTTCTAGTCCAACTGTAAGTCTCAAAGCAGAAGACCAATGTCCCAGCTTGAAGACCAGCAGAGAGACAAAATTCTTTCTTACTCAACCTTCTTTATTCTTTTCAGGCTTTCGATGAATTGGATTGAGGCCCATTCACATTGCAGACAGGGTTGCACTTTACTCAGCCTACTGATTCAAATGTTAATCTTATCCAAAAACACTCTCTCAGAAATAACCAGAATAATATTTTTTTTTTAAGATTTTATTTATTTGACAGAGAGAGAGGCAGCAAGAGAGGGAACCATCATAGTAACTCATAGTGAACAAGGTCTATCTGGTTAATCTCTTTGGCCTCAGAGCTGACCTTGATTAGAAAAGTATACCTCATAACCTCATGTTTCTTGTCGGGTGTAGGCTGGGCTGGGCTAAATTCTTCATACCAAAGATTGAGTAACTACCATAGTGAGGATATTACAAAGCCACCCAGGCAAAAATAGAAACTGGTTAGCATTCCCAGGTAATACTTGGCCAAAAGAAATATGTCTTATAGATAAATGCCTTGAGCATGTTAAAATCTAGTTCGAGAAATACCAAGTTGACTGTAACACAGGACAGCCTTGGCAAGGGCCATAATTAAGAAAAAGAATGCTATGAGAGTACAGGATAAGGAATAGAGAAAGGCATTTTAGTTGTGTCTTAAGTTTTTTCATCATTTATCTTCACCTTCGCTTATTTGGGGCACCTTTGTTTTCAACTGAAGTATAATTCACATACCATAAAATCTACCATTTCATATTGTACAATTCACTGATTTTCAGTATATTCATATGGTTGTGCAACCACACCATTATCTAATGCCAGAATATTTTTTTTCTCCCTCAGGGCAGATTTTTGCAGCATATAATGTTTTCTTGAATTTCACCATCCTGTACAAATCTAAGGGTATATACAAATGCTCCAGAATGAATTTATTGGTGAAATATGCTAACTCATCAATGTGGACAGAGAAGCAGTTGCTTTTTAATTTATTATACGAAACCTCTTGCCTCATATGTCATCAGTAAGTCATCAATTTGGACTATTTGAGAATGAAACTTTATCAGCTTCTTCTACTGCATCTTTGCCCTAACATTTTTAGTACAGTTTTACATGTTCATCTTATTTTCCCATCAACTGTGTGACTTTTCCTTTTTAGGGAAACAATTTCAGTTACTAAATAAGTTACTTCATAAGCCTTTTTACTAAAACTTTAGTCTGTTTTGGGATTCCAGTTGCCATTTAAAATAATCAGCATCTTTACTTGTTAACTGGCTGTAATTTGTGGTCAGGGTTTTCTCAGTTTTGCTGGAAGTATCACAGCCCTTGAAAGCTCTTTGCTTTCCAGGCTACATGCAATGGAAGATCAACCTGGATCACCAGCCCATTTAAAATCCTTTGATAAGTACCTTTCATTATAAAAATAGATTCTGTTTTCTGTGTCTCTTGTTACACTAAGACAGCAGAATGACTCAGATTATAAGTATTTGTCACTAACCATATCAGAATTGTCTGTACACCTAGGCCTAGAAATCTCCTTTTTTCATCTCAAAGCTTGTCTCCAGAATTCATTGCATTGCACTGTCATACATGTCTGCAAGACACAAACAAGTACTATGTACAACAGAAGGGATATAATAAATAACCAAACGTCAAATTTTCAAAACATACAGCGTGACAGTACAATTTACTTACCAATCTGTGCTTTGCAATGTTTTCAATAGCAAGGTGTCAAGGAGAGAATTGAGCCGCAGCGTGTAAAAATCCCTTCTTTTAGAGTAAGGTCTCCCTTTGATTCTCTGTTACAATATTAGAAATTTTTGGCATTGGGTGAAGGGAGAATGGGGGAGATGATGGGAGGAGGAGGCTGTCATCAATCTACTGTCTTCCCTCTGTGGATCCCCACTGTTTATTATTGGCTATCCCTTTCTTGTATGAATACTTGAAAAGGACCCAAACGAGCTTTGTCTTACTAATTTCTAATACTGTTATAATATATTTGTTTAATATTCAATGCTGGTAACTTGAGCCACTATCAGTAGGAGATACATTTTGAGTTATTTTCTGCTGGCGCTAAGTCTCATCTGAGTTGCTCAGCTGTCTTGCCTTGGAAGCTATATGCTCAATGGTATTTGACCTTGATGGAGTCCCTGGGCTGCTGAGTCAAAGGTCAGAGGAACAAAAACCTTGTTGCCTGGTACTAACCCCCTTTAGTACTTACCAACTCTAATAGCCTTTTTACTTGTCTGTTTTCCCCCCACTGAATTGGATGTTCCATAAAGGAAAGGTTTTTTTTCTGATTTACTATTAATTCCCCAGCAACACCCTATAAAAGGCAAATGTTTCCTAAGTGTTTACATCTTGAGTGAATGCTGAACTCCCTAAAACATCTTGCATCCTCCTGCTTCATACTTATTTGTGAAGACAACTACTCTCACAGAATGTTCATAGTAGTCTAATTTTAATTGTGGCAAACCCCAGTGGGCACTGAGCAAGAGCCTAACTCAAAAACGCATTAAAGCCCCACTCTGTTGATGGCAGAATCAATGTAATTTTTTCTGGTGAAACAGAAACAACTCAAGTAACACTCAGTATTTTTTGTGTGCATTTTGGCCCATGGGCTATAAACAAATGAAAAGTAATTTTATCCCAGCTGAAGCATCACCTTTGAGGAATCTCAGAGCCTGTGGTATCTTGAATTACTGAAAATATCTCAACTCTGGTGTCTCCTTAAGACATACATCTGTAGACTGTGCTCTGCCAATGGGGATTATTTAGTCATTTATGATGATGCATCATAGGAAGGGCACAAAATGTTGTCCTTCTCTTGCCTCAGACTCTGGGGATATTTGCAGGAAATTAGATACTTTACTTTTGAGAAAATTCATTGGCTCTAGTTATTTGTTTCCTAGTTCAAAGCATTCCTTTGCCCCTGCCATGGGATATTATGGAAATTCCCAGGGCTTGCTGCCTTTTTTTTTTTTTTTTTTTTATCAGAGCCACCCCTGTTGTCTTTTATTCTCAAGAGCAAGTCATGCCATTGGGGTGACATTTAAGAGCCATTTGACCCTCTCCTTGTCTTAATATTAACACTTGTCACCAGTGACATGCTACAACATATCACAGCTTTTTTTAGTACAATTGAGCCCATTTGTTTTCCTTTTTTTCTCTGATGTCTTCCAGATCAGATTACTAATAAAGTCATCATTGCTTTCTTGTAAGTCTCTATTACCATTTCTTTGCCAGTATTTCTTGTTTCCATTTCTTGTGTTGATTATCTTTCAGACTCACTATGTCTACTCTGATACGGAATTTCCTATTTTAGGTCCTTTTTTTCCCCCTACCTTTTGGATTTTTTCTTTTCAGAGTCTTATTTTGCTTAAACTCTCCCCGGTGGAGATGACCTACTTCTCACTGAGCTCTTGTTTAAGATCCACTTGATTGAGAAACTTTTCCTGAACCACATTACACCAAGATTATGTGGATGACTAGAAAAAACACTGTCTGAGCTTCAGAAAAATTTTAAAATGTCTGCTGTGGCTATTTCTGTTCCCTGAAGTTGTTCGGGACTTGCTAAACGATCTTCTTAACTCTGTGTGAACCTGGCCTTCCTCAGAATGGTGTGAAGGATGAGAGGGAAGAAATAACTCATCTTTTCTCCTATATCAAAAATGAAGTGGACAATCCTTAAGAACCGTTATGATATAGCTATCATGAATCACACCATTTTATGCTGAGATAACCAAGTCTAGAAAGAAGGTTAATCTCCAGTCAATACAGCTAACAAAGTTGGAAGGAACCAATATTCCAAGCCAGGCAATAGAATTTCCAATCCCAAACTCTACCTTTTAAATATAGTTTGATCTCTGGGTTTGGTTTAAAATGGATACATTTTCTAGTGTTATAGTTTTATAAATAATTGGGATAGGAGGTGGGGAAAGAAGTCACATAATAATATATGAAGATCTTGTTAAATATTGATTGGGTCTTACTAAGGGCCAGCAATCTTACAGAAGCTGGGGATATATCAAGGGACACTCAGACTAGCCTTGTTCAATATTGTAGTTTCCATTCACAGGGAAGCATGAGATAATGGTTAGAGCTCTGAGGGAAATAAAGCAAGACGGTTTATTTGATGGTAACTGTTGAGTGATGCTACCTTAGATGGGGGCCTGGGGAGGCTTTTCAGAGGAGGTGACATTAGAACTGAGAATTGAATAGTTCATATTTTATGTATTACTGTTAGGAATTAGAAATAAATGTTTCAAAATGTGTCAAAAATTTGAAAACAATATGAAATCCTTCCAAAGCCAAAACAAAACAAAAACAAAACTTAGTGAAGCATCCTCTTATTAAAAATCAGTTAAAGATAGAAAAACAATTTCCAAGTCTCTTTTCTCTCTAACGTTTATTCTCTTGCTCTCCCTTTTGGGGGGGGGGGGGTTCAAGAGACATTTATTTTTTCACTTTATTTCTATCAAGTTACATATAGACAGAGTTTAAGACGTTGAATAGTTTTGAAAGAGCTTAAAAGGAAAAATAATTGCCTTCTGTTACACTCATCCCCATCTGTAGTACCCACATCTCAGAGACAACCATCTTCAATCTTTGCTTTTTTCTCAGGCTTTTGCCTTTATTACTTCAAAATGATAGGTTTATACAGTTCCTTGATTTTTCAGTTTTCTGTGTTATGTATTGATTTATTCTATTGTAATGACATTTTAACTTTCTTATTCTCTCCTCCCACATCTCCTCTATCTTTAGAAAGAGTTATACAGTTAGTTTTAATTAGATCAATTTAGATCTATTAAATCTTGAATCAATTAGATCATTAGAATTAATGGCTCTGAGTTCACATTATGATGGGGAATGAGTTAAATGCTATTCACATATGAGCCATGTAGCTGATTGTGATTACCTTTCCTTTCTTGTATATCCTTTTGTCTTCCCAAGTGTTAATGATTGACTTGTTTATTTATTTAAACTTATTTATTTGAGAGAGAGAACATGAGCAGGAGGGGCAGAGGGAGAGAGAATCCCCAGCAGACTCTCCACAGAGCATAGAGCCCCATGTGGAGCTCGATCTCACAACCCTGAGATCGTGACCTGAGCTGAAGCCAAGAGTCGGAGGCTTAACTGACTGAGCCACCCAGGTGCCCCTGACTCATTTTAAATTTTAATTTGTTTTTTTACCTATGTATCATTAATTCATACCCAAATTCTCCCTCAGAATTATAAATCTCCTTTCAAGCATTCAGACACATTTAGTAGTCTATCCATTGCAACTTTTTCTTGGAAATATTTCTCCTTGAGCCCTGCATTCTCTTGCTCTAATCTGAACTGGTTGATTTCCCATCATTCTGAGATTCCCATTTTCCTTTTTTTTTTTTTTTTTTTTTTTAATGAGAAGCTGTGTATCTTTGATTTCATGTCTTCTTTTTTCTTGGGTTGGTTGGCCAGATAATGACCATTCAAAGATGTGCACATCCTAACCCCTGAAGCTTGTGTACATGCTACTTCATGTGGTAAAAGACTCTGTAGTTGGGATTAAGAACCTTGAGCTAGAGAGCTTGTTCTGAATTTTCCAGGTGGGCCCATCATAATTACATTAGTCTTTACAAGTGAAAGAGGAAAGCATCAGAGTCAGAGAGAGATTAGAAGATGTTATGCTGCTGGCTTTGAAAATAGAGGAAGGGACCGTGAGCCAAGGAAGGTAGGCAGCTTCTAGAAGCTGGAAAAGGGAAGGCAGCAGATTTTCCCTTACAGCCTCTTGCAAGAACATAACTCCACCTACACCTTGGTTTTAGTACTTGTGACTTCCAGAACTGTAAGATAATAAATTTGTATTGTTTTAAACCATGAAGTTTTGGTAATTAATTATAGCAGCAATAGGAAACTAATATGCTGGGTTGCTCTAATTTTGGTAGGTCACTTCCTCTAGCATCTTGAACACATTGCATGGAAGATAGAATTTCTAATGCCTCATATATCCAAAAGTACCTTTATTTTTACCTAAGAGTTCTTAAGGATAATATTCCCTCAGGATTTTGAAGGTGTTTTGCTGTTGTATTGCTTCTTCCAGTGAGAAGTTTAATGTCTTTCAGATGCCTGATCCTTTGTCCCCTCTTTTATTCATTTTTCTCTAAGAGAGCTTCTCATATACTCTTTTTGTCCCCACTCTTGAGAAATTTCCTCATGATATGCTTTGCTTTATTTTTTTTTTTTTAAAGATTTTATTTATTTATTCGACAGAGAGAGAGACAGCCAGCGAGAGAGGGAACACAAGCAGGGGGAGTGGGAGAGGAAGAAGCAGGCTCATAGCGGAGGAGCCTGATGTGGGGCTCCATCCCAGAACTCCGGAATCACGCCCTGAGCCGAAGGCAGACGCTTAACCGCTGTGCCACCCAGGCGCCCCTATGCTTTGCTTTAGTATAGGTCTTCCTCTATCTATGATATTAAGCCCTCGTAATAAAGAAACTTATTCAGTTCTGGACCATTTTCTGAATCATTTATTTGATAATTTCTTTCCCACTCTTTTCTCTGTTCTCTCTTTCTGGAACTTCTGCTCCTTGGCTGGTGAACATTCTGAATTGACCTTCAAAGTTTTCTTGTTTTACCTCCTGTTTTCTGTTTCTGTCTTTGCTCTACTGTGTAGAGATTGCCTTAACCACATCCTCTAACTCTTCTTAAGTTTGTCATTTCCTCTATCTGATTTTTAATTTCTAAGACCTCTTTCTTGATTTTTGAGTATTCCTTAAAATTTTGCCATTTTTAAAAAATAAATGTAGTATTTTCTTTTCCCTTTTTAAAGAAAATAATTAAAATATCTGGCTCCCGTTAGGATATCTTTTTCTGCTGTCCCAGTTCATTTTGGTCTTTGCTTCATATAAGAGACTTTCCTGAAGTGTTGATGCTTCTTATGTACCTGTTCACATATAAGAGTAAGGCCGTATAAAGCTAATAGGGAGCTCTATGTGTCAATTTGTATGTTGGAGTTGGGGGTAGGAGCCAGACAAAGGCTGCTATTGATGGTCTTCACTGAAGTGTTCTTTGGCTTGGCTCTTTCTGGAATACAGTTTTGATGGTTATTGTGGGTCATCACCAGATGTGCTCATCATTGACTTCTGAGACAACCACTTTAATCTCTGGTCTCAGATATAAAGTGTCTGCTGGTGTTCTTAAAGACAAATAGGAGAATGGACTCATGTATCTTATTGTTCATTGTGTAGACTTTCACTTAATCCTTCTGTTTTGCATTTTGCCTGGGGTCCTCCTATAGTCTCCCAGATTTAATCTCTCCAAGTCCACTGTGGGGATGGAGGACAGAATCCATGTTTTTCACAGCTTCTCTGTATAAATTCTTTAACAGCCCTCTGTATCAAATCCAATTGCAACCCTATGATGCCTCTTAGTTTCTGAGAATTTCTTGGATTTTGAGGCCCAAAACAGCTAGCTTCTGGTTTCTTCCATTTGGGGTTTTTCTTGCTCTCTAATCTTTTTTCTAACTTCTAAAACTAGGTCGCAGTCATCTTTTCTTAGGTTCACTTTATTCTTACACTCCTCTCTAAATCTTTTCACTATCATTTTAGTGAATTTCAGGACAGAGCAGTGGAAATGAAATGTGTTCAGTCCTTCATGTTTAACTGAAGTTCAAGAATGTATTTATTTATTTATTTTTTACAGTTATATTGATTTTTAACAAAAACACGTTTTCTGGACTCTAGTACTCAGCTTTTAATTTAAATCTGGAAGTTACTCCCTTTTTTACTAAAGTACATGACAAAGTAACTGATGAGCCTATGAAATTATATAGTCCTTCTACCAATTTTCTGGCTGTGTTGGTGATTGATAATTAAAGTGAAAGTGTCCATGGCCACCTTGAGAGCACCTTGTGCTGTGTCATTGCCATATCTGCATGTCATGTAAAAATTGTTTGAAAATTAGTGATAGTTCAAAATTAGTGAGCTTTTCTTTTTTTTTAATTTTTTAATTTAAATTCAATTAGTTAACATATATTACTGGCTTCAGAGGTAGAGGTCAGTGATTCATCAGTCTTATATAATATCCAGTGTTCATTACATCCCATGCCCTCCTTAAAGTCCATCACCTAGTTACCCCATCCCCCCCACAGCAACCTTCAGTTTGTTTCCTTTGATTGAAAGTCTCTTATGGTTTGTTTCTCTCTCTGATTTCGTCTTGTTTTATTTTTTCCTCTCATCCCCTATGCTCCTCTGTTTTGTTTCTTAAATCAATCAGACTAAGACAATTATCATATGATCTCACTCATATGTGGAATTGAGTGAGCTTTTCTTAAAGGTGTATTTTATTCAATGACTATGAAAGATACAGTTTATTTTCATGGTGCTGAGAGACATATCCCAGTGTTTTCTTCTTTCATTAATAGAATTTCATTTTTAAAAAAGTGAATTCGAAAAATTTTTCTGAAACTCCAACCCAACACAATTTTCTTTGTTTTGTTAGCTTTTTATTTCACCCTCATCTGAATTTATATCTTCTGATTCAGTGGAGATACTTTTTATACTGGGCCACTATGTAAAGTATTTGTCCTAAAATTACTTTTTTAAGTTTTAAGACAGTACCTGGTTCTGATTTTTTGGGGCAAACTAAAGAAATCTGTGCTTACTTTATCCATGTTTCTGAGGATATTCATCTCCATGGCTCTTTAATCTTAATCTTTTTATAAAGGAGAACCTTAATTTTTTTAGTCTGTGTTCAAACTGTTACCTTTTATTATTTTAATTTTGTGTCTTTGGACCTTCTCCAGCTTCATTGTATTTGTTTTGAGGTTCATTAACCAGAAAGTCATATGGCACTTCTGGTGTGAATTCTTTATGCGTTTTTAATCAGGATAAAATTTTGTTTTCTGTTTGGCTCAGTGTATTTTCTGATGAGGTCCAGAGCTTTTCTTGTTCTAGACTTCATTTCAAAGTCTTCAGAGCATCTATAATAGTAACTGGATTGACTTTCAAGACAAAAGTATGATCTTTAGTTCTGTCATTTTTATTTAGAATAAAAATCAATAGCAACTAGAAGGTTCTTTAGAAGTTATATTGCAAAGTTCCGTGTGAGGGAATAAAATCCATACGGAGCTTAGGTGTCTAGGGTATAGATTGCCCAAGAAACCTGGATTCTTGAATCATGACCAGGAATTTTCTCTCTGCATACTTCTGCCTAGTAAATAATGTCTAGCCTATCTAAATTTAGGTCAAGTCCCTGTTTTAGATGAATTAGGAGAGTCCTATGCACCATCCTCTTCTTTCCTTCCCTAATATTACTTCCATTGTTTTTATCATCCGCAATTTCCTTCCCCCATGTGTGTCTATACTCCTTATAGTTTTCTCTTAATCCCATCTACTGTTTCCATACCTTCTCTCAGTGCTACCTGCTTTGAATCTATAATCAGCAGTGAGTTTGGGTCTCTCTCAGAAGGAGAGGATTAAAGACCCGAGCTCCAGTCTGCTGTGTTTCTGGTTTTGACCCTCACCTGTCCGTGCTACACACGGCAGCTTGTGAATTCTGTAGAAAAACCATCTGCGGAGAAAGAGAAAAAAATAAAGCAGATTCCCTAAGTCAGGACTGGAGTTGGAGAGAACACCAAGGTAGCTCTCCGGTTCTTTACAGGACTCGGCTATCCTCTCAGGTCTTGGGGTTGCATAAAATATCCTTCTGTCCCTCTAATAAATCTTCCTTCTGTGCTTGTAAGAGCTCAGGTTCATTTCTGCGACTACCGGCTGAATTGTCCTAGCTAATACCATATGTTTAAATATGTTGAAAATAATATTATCAGCTAAAATTTTCACCTTAAACACCACCTTTAACATCATTTTTTATCAGGAAAATGTGTGTTCAAATAACATAAATTACTGTTGGGAATAAAATTTAAATTGTAAATTTGGGATTGCTTTTTTTTTTTTTTTTAATCAGTTAGTTTTTATTAATTATCCATGTTTTTTTTCACTTTTAAGCACACATTTATATCTCAGTCTCCTCTTTATGTCCTTAGTAGGGATAGGATTCATGCTCTGTCCTAAGAGGCAATCTTTAGCTGCTGCTGACTGTCAATGATTCTCCCTATATCATTGGCCTATCCCAGTGAACCTCTTGACATTTTTCAGTCAGAGTTTTTGCAGGAATAAATTCAGTATCAGTTAAAAATTTGTCATGTGTAGAAACAAGGAGAAAAGGCTTTTGCAGCATCCACATCTCTCAAAAGAATAAATCTACTAACCCAAAAATCTTCTTTGCCATAAAGTTTTAAAAATGCAAAGTGAAAAAAAAAAAGTTGAAAAATCTGGTCTTTTAATCAGTCAAATTGGCTCAGTTAATAAATAGCTTCTGAATGTTCAGGCATGCTTTTAGGTGGCTGTGTGTGTGTGTGTGTGTGTGTGTGTGTGTGTGTGTGTGTGTGTCTATTGTAGGCTTTGAGCTGCTGGTACTAAAGCATTTTAAGTCAGATAAGGAAAAAATAGATAAATATGGTCTGTTAATTGCTGAGGCAGTATCCAGTGAACATCAATTAAAACAGAAGGCTTTGAAATCAGGGAAAAATAATTTTAAAGAGGGCTGTTGTTTTTGTTAATTATAGAGTAAGAATGAGGCTAATTCACTGCTTCCCTCCAACCCCCAGCCATAGATAAAGGAATCTCAATAGCATATCATTCAGTACAAGAATTTTACCATCAGTTTTATTCATCAGCGAAACCAAAGAAACAATTGCAGGATGTTCTCTATTATTTAGCATGGAATGCCTTTATCACTTTACGTCCTTGCCTGACATTCCTCCTTGTTTGTTGCCATTAAATACTTGGCTTTTAGTCACACAGTGCACTGCCAAATAAGTCACTGCAGGAGTTTATGTTGTATTACTTAGGGGGTTACAGCAGTGTCAGCTCTTTCTTAAAACAGTTGGTCAACACTGCCTACCAAGTTGAGTACAGTGGAACTTATAATATGAGGCCATACTGATTCCCATGAGAAGCAAAATAAATAATGAACTATATAAAAAGTGATACTGAGAATGAGTTGATTGTCAGACTACTCGATTTCATTGATGATTTCATTTTTAAGAGGTATGACAAAACCCTGTAGTGTTCTGTGGTGATAATATTAAAAGTTACATTTTCTCACCATTTGCTGCCTGTCTAAAAGTGAAGGCAAATGCTTTTTGGGGGGAGGTGCATGTTTTTCTTTTTTGTATTTAATTAGTTGACTCTTCTATAGATAGGAGAACACAACTAACCTGGGCAGGGTAATCACTCTGCTGTCATTTTCTGAATTATTCCAATGTGATTTTCAGAGCATGGCTTCCATAGATCATTTATTCATTTAGTAGTAATGCTTTATGGAAGTAGATATGCTGCATTTCCTTATGTGATTTTATAATTTATAAGGACAATTTGGCGATGATAAGTTTGGATGCTTTCCTAAGACGCTTTGGCTATCTTCTCCTAACCATATGATGAGCCTCATTTCACATCTTTCAAATCTCTCCTTTAAATCTTTTGCTTCGGGCATAGTTTCTGGATATAGTATGAGCAGTTTGCTTCTGAAGTTGGCTGTTGTGGGCTGGATGCTACTTGGCAGTTAATTCTCTTTCTTTCTCTGTGGACTCTAGGTGGAATGTCCTTGAAATAGTGATGATGCATGACTTTTTGCTACCATGTCCAGGATAGTCCTGGTAATTTTAATTTATTTATTGATGCATGTACCAGATATACCTGTATTAATTAGTTCTATGTACACTTCTTAACTTTTTCTCACCTCTGAAATTAAAAAAGCCACATTATAGACCAGCTGAAGTTTGTCTGAATGTGGCTGGGTTTTAAATAAGAGCCTCCAAATAATTGCTTTGTTTTTAGTATATTTTCATTTACAAGGCTGTGTCATGTTTTATATTCTCTCCGTTTCAGTAATAAGTAATCAATTTGAGGTTCTTTTGAGGTTGTTGATATTTGTTTATAACCTCTGTGGTTTTAAACATTTACATAATACTGTACCTGGGTGTTTCTTATCTTGGATGATTATTTCTGTGGTTTCCGATGGCGGAAGTTCCTTTTTATTTAGAGCTAATTATCATCAATACAGGTTTTGGTCCCACTTAATACTACTTTATTTTAGAGGTTCCCTTTTTAAGACTAAAACCACATATTTCTCCTGGATGAGAATTAATTTCCAGAGGCTTGCACCATTATTGAGTCACTAAATAATTCTTGAAACTATTATACTATATTCTCCTAGTCTGTTCACTCTCCCACACTCTTAGATGATAATTTCATATAATGCTTCTTCCTTCAGCATCACTCTGAGCTTTTTATTTCACTTGAGAAAAATAAAAACAATCAGGAGAGAACTTAAAACACCTACTATAGCTACTTACTTACTTACATCTGTCCCCATATATTTTGTCTTCTCTCCTATTTACTCTAAATAACAATTTATGTTCCTAGCAAATGCCAACATCCCTCTTCTGCCAAGCTTCCTTTGTTCTTTTTTTTCTCCTTTTTCCTTTTTTTTTTTTTTAACTTACGTGAAGAAATTTAGGAATTCTTTGTGCTAAGTTTTTCCTCCCAAGTGGATCATTCTTATCTGTCTATAAACATGTAGCTATATCTCCCATCTTAAATAACTCTCTTTTGACTCTGCATCTTCCTATGATTATTATCCTGTTTCTTTTTTTTTCCAAAAATGTTTTAAAATTTATATATAATAAAATTCACTCTCATCTGTTTCCTAGAGTTACTGCATCATTTTGCATTGCTACCAGCAATGTGTGAGATTTCCAGTTGCTCTGCTTTCTTGCCAGGACTTGGGATTGTCAGTTTCTTTTCCTTTTTCCGTTCTCTCTCTTTCTTCTCATCCTCCTCCTCTACCTTCCCATTCCTTTGTAGACATTGTAGTAAGTGTATAGTGACAGCACACTGCTATTGATTGACATTTTGCTAGTGACTAATAATGTTTGTCACTTTCATAGGAAAGGTGAGCTTATTTGCCAACCATATATTTTCTTTGGTTCAGTGTCTGTTCAAATCTTTTGTCCATTTTATATTATGCTGTTTGTTTTCTTACTACTGAGATTTGAGAAATTTTAATAAATTTTATATACAATTCCTCTCAGATTCATGATTTGTGAATATTTTCTCTGAATCTTTAGCTTATTCTTTCACTTTCTTAACACTTTTTCAGAGAAAAATGTTTTTAATTTTAATAAAGCCCATTTTTTCTTTTTTTAACGATTTTTGCTTCTGATGTCAAACCTATGAACTATTTGTTTAACCCAAGGTCAAGAAAAAAATTTCTTCTATTATTTTCTTCTATTTTCTAGTTTTATGTTTACATTGGATGTACAGTATATTTTGGGCTAATTACTGAACAAACAGCAAAGGTGTAGGCTGAGGTTAATTTTTTTTCTGTATGGATGTTCAGTTGTTCCAGCATAATTTGTTGAAAAGACTGTACTTTTTTCACTGAATTCTCTTTGCACCTTTGTTAGAAGCCATTGTGTCCATATACATGCAGATCTGTTTCCTAATTGGTTTGTATATCCCTGATGATTAGTGATGTTGAACCACTTTTCATGTACCTGTTGACCATCTCTATGTCTTTGAAAAAAATATCTGTTCAGTCCTGTGCCTATTTTTGAATCAGATTATTTGTGCCTTTGCTATTGAGTTGTATGAGTTCTTTATTTATATATGTTGGATATTAACCCCTTATCCAATACATTGTTTGAAAATTCTTCTGTTCATAGATTGCCTTTTCATTTTGTTGTTTCTTTGGCTGTGCAGGGCTTTTTAGTTTGATGTAGTCCCACTTGTTTATTTTTCCTTTTGTTGCCTGTGTTTTTGGTTTCATGTCTAAGAAA
Source organism: Ursus americanus (assembly GCF_024610735.1). Taxonomy (NCBI): domain Eukaryota; kingdom Metazoa; phylum Chordata; class Mammalia; order Carnivora; family Ursidae; genus Ursus; species Ursus americanus. The sequence goes on along the minus strand of NC_142131.1, from coordinate 61,341,635 downwards.
TCAGTGCCAAGAACAATGCCAAGAAGATTTTCTCCTGTTTTCTTCTAGCATTTTTACAGTTTCAGGTCTTCTACATTTAAGTCTTTAATCCATTTGGAGTTAGTTTTTGTGAATGATGCAAGATCGGGATCTAATTTCATTATTTCTCATGTTTTCCCAGTTTTCCCAGAACCATTTATCAAAGAAACTACCTTTTCCCCATTGATTATTCTTAGCTTCCTACCAAATATTAATTGACCATAAGCTCATAGGCTGATTTCTGGGCTCTCAGTTCTGTTCCATTGGTCTGTGTGTCTGTTTTAATGCCAGTACCATACTGTTTCGGTTACTATAGCTTTGGAATATAGATTGAAATCAGGAAGTGTGATTCCTCCAGTTTTGGGTTTTCTTTTTTTTTCCCTCAATGTTGCTTTGGCTCTTTGGGGTCTTTTGTAGTTCCATACACATTTTAGGATTGCTTTTTCTATTTCTGTGAAAAAAAAACACCACTGGAATTTTGGTAGGCATTGCACTGACTTTTTTGAGGTAGTTTAGACATTTTAACAATAGTAATTCTACTGATCCACCAGCATGGGATATCTTACCATTTATTTGTGTCTCCTTCAATTTCTCTCATCAGTGTCTTATAGTTTTCAGTGTATAGATCTTTCACCTCCTTAGTTAAATTTATTCCTAAGTATTTTATTGTTTTTGAGGCTATTGTAAATGGGATTCTTTTCTTTATTTTTCTTTTAGATATTTTGTTGTTAACATGTAGAAATGCAAGTGCTTTTGTATGCTGATTTTATATCTTTCAACTTTACTGAATTTGTTGATTATTTCAAACAGTTTTTTTGGTGGAGTTTTTATAGTTTTCTATATATAAAATCTTGTCATCTGCAAACAGAGACAATTTTATATCCTTCTTACTGATATGGATGCCTTTTATTTCTTTTTCTTGCATACTTGCTCTGATTAGGACTTGGAGAACTATTTTGAGTAAGAGTGGTACATGTGGACATTTTGTTCCTGATCTTAGGGGAAAAACTTTCGGTTTTTCACCAGTGACTATGTTAACTGTGGGTTTGTCATATATGCCCTATATTATATTGAGGTCTATTCTTTTTGTACCCAATTTGTTGAGAGTTTTTATAATAAAAGGGTGTTGAATTTTGTCACATGCTTATTCTACGTCTATTGAGAGAATCATATGCTTTTTATCCTTCATTCTATTATTATGGTAGGTCATATTTACTGATTTGTGGATATTGAACTATTTTTGCATCCAAGAAATAAATCCCACTTTATCATCATGTTTGATCCTTTTAATGTGCTGTTGAATTCACTCTGCTAGAATTTTGTTGAGAATATGTGCATCTATATTAGGGATATTTGCCTATATTTTCTTTTCTTGTAATGTCATTGTCTGGCTTTGGTGCCAGGGTAACACTGGCCTCATAAAATGAGTTTGGGGGTATTCCCTCCTCTTCAATCTTTTGGAAGAGTTTGAGAAGATTGGCATTATTTTTTCTTTAAATGCTTGGTGGAATAGCCAGTGAAACCATCTGGTCTTGGGATGTGGGTTTTTGATTACTCCTTCAGTCTCCTTACTTATTATCAGCTGTTCAGACATTTTATTTCTGCATGATTCAGTCTTGGCAGGGCATGTGTCTGTAGGAATTTATTCCAGGTTATCCAATTTGTTGGTGGGGTTTTTTTGTTGTTGTTTGGGGGGGGGGAGTTGGGGTTTTTTTGTTTTGTTTTGTTCTGTTTTTTACATTTGGAAGTGATCCATTTAATTGGAACAGAGTATTTATACTCTTATAATCCTGTGTATTTCTGTGGTGTCAGTTGCAATATCTTCTCTTTCTTTTATAATTTTATTTGAGGCCTCTTTTTTTCTTGGTTAGTCTATCTAAAGTTTTGTCAATTTTTTCATCTTTTCAAAAAACTAAGTTTCATGTTATTTTCATATTGTTTTTTTTATTTTTTTTCATCTCTACGTCCCTTAATTGTGCTCTAATCTTTGTTATTCCTTCTGCTACCTTTGGGTTTAGTTTTTTTTCTTTCTTTCTTTCTAATTCCTTGAGATGTAAAGTTGGGTTGTTTATTTTAAATCTTTCCTTTTTCTTTATGTAGGCATTTATTGTTATAAACTTCCTTCTTAGAAATGTTTTTACTGGGGTGCCCTGGTGGCTCAGGTGTTAAGTGTCTGCCTTCGGCTCAGGGTGTGATCTTGGAGTCCTGGAATCGAGCCCCACATTGAGCCCCACATCGGGCTCCTCTGATGGGAAGCCTGCTTCTTCCTCTCCCACTCCCCCTGCTTGTGCTCCCTCTCTCACTGACAGTCTCTCTCTCTGTCAAATAAACAAATAAAATCTTACAATAAAAACATTCCTTTTTTTTTTTTTATCTCACAAGTTTTGGTGTGTTGTATTTTCATTTTCATTTGTCTAAGATACTTACTGATTTTTTAAAGTTCATTTGTTTATTTTTAATCTCTGCACCTAGCATGGGCTCAAACTCACAACCCCGAGGTCAAGAGTCACATGCTTTCCTGACTAAGCCAAGTGCCCCACTTTCTGATATTTTATTTCTTCTTTGATCCCTTGATTGTTCAGGAGTGTGTTGTTTAGATGTAGTGAAAAGAAGGGGCACATGCGCCCCGATGTTCATAGCAGCAATTATGCACAATAGCCAAACTGTGGAAGGAGTCGAGATGCCCTTCAACGGATGAATGGATAAAGAAAATGTGGTTCATATATACAATGGGATATTACTCAGCCATCAGAAAGGAAGAATACCCACCATTTGCATCAGTATGGATGGAATTGAAGGGGATTATGCTAAGTTAAATAAGTCAAGCAGAGAAAGACAACTATCTTATGGTTTCACTCATATGTGGAACTATAAGGAATAGCACAGAGGACCACAGGGAAAGGGAGGAAAACTGGATGGGAAGAAATCAGAGAGGGAGATAAACCATGAGAGACTCTGGATCCCGGGAACCAAACTGAGGGTTACAGAAGGGAGGGAGGTGGAAGGAGTGGTAGCCAGGTGATGGATATTAAGGAGGTGATGCAACTAATGAATCGTTGAACACTAAAAAAAAAAAAAAAAAAGAACGTTATTTAGTTTCCACATATTAGTAAATTTTCAGCTTTCCTCCTGTTATTGATTTCTCGTTTCATGCCATTATAGTCGGAAAAGATACTAGAGATGATTTCTATCTTCTTAGATTTGTTAAGGCTTGCTTCATGGCCCACCATATGATCTATCCTTGAAAACGTTCTTTGAAAAGATGGCTTTTGATTGCTTTCTAATTATTTTTTGGATGAAAGAATGAATCTACTTTTATTTATCTTATTTCTAAGTCAAATTCCCTAGCAGTTCATTCCCCACTTAAGATTGACTGTGATGTTTTAGAAATACAAACTCAAAGAAATCTTGATCACTTGAAATGAAAATAAAATCCTTTACCGGGCCTGCAAAGCACTGAATGATCTGACCCCTGCTTACCTTACAGACTTCATCTTGCTTTACTCACATCCTGGTTCACAGTTGTAGCCACCTGCCTTTCTTGAGGTTCTTTGAGGACGCCAGATTCGTCCCCTGCCTCAGGACTTGCACATGCACCATTGCTTCTGCTCAGACGATCCCCATCCCATGCTTGGTTCTTGGGATAACTTTACTTTCAGTCCAGACTCACTTTTCAAATGCAAGCTCTTTACTGTTAACACAGTTTTACAATAAAGTAGCCTCATAACATCAGAAAATCTAATGACGGGGGTATGATTTTCCTAGCTCCATTACATTAATTTTATTTGGGTTGTTTAATACTTCTTGTATTTATTGAGGATTTAGTGTATTATTTAACAACAATATAAATTTTCACTTTGGTGTACTTACAGATAACAAGAGAGTATCTCTATTTTGGGGTGAGAGATTGAAAATAGGAAGGGGGAAGAGTTTTGAGGGGTATGGAGAGATTGAAAGAAGCAGATTCTGTATTGATGAGTCTCCTGTTGAAGCTAGCAATATAAAGAAGAAGGTAGTGCAATTTATGCAAACAAAAAGGAGTATCTTTTATGTTCTAATCTTAAAAATGCCAGTTAATATTACTTTATATATCCTTGCGAGGTCAGTAAAGTAGGTGTTAGCAGTTGTGAACTGCAGTTGGAAAAAAGGCAAAGAGAAAGATAAAGAGACCTTTGGAAGTGAGCTTGGTGTTAAAGACTGAGTAAAAGATATTTTAATTTATCACTCCTGCTGTGATAGTTCTTGGATTTTGTTTCAATTCAGTTTGATAAACAAGTATTAAATATATTTTTTCTGCATGTATTTTGGGGATACAAAGCAGAATAAGTCAGTCCTGCCTCCAAGGACATCCTCATCTAGGTGGAGACAGACTCCTGCAGTTAACCACACATACATTAAACCCTTTAGTCAGTGGATGCAGTGGGAAATATGATAGAATAGAAATGAAGAAACAGTCCATTTGAGCTGAGGAGAATTCAGGAATATTTTACAGTAGAGGTGGTTATTTGATCTTGGACTGACTGACAAGTTGAATTTTTGACGTATGGAGACATGGAAGAAGAGTATTTTTTTACTCCCCCAAAGTATGTAGAGTTATTAATGAGCATGGTATATTTTGTGGAAGGGAATAAAATCTGGTGCTGCTGAAGCATGGAGTGTGTAGAGGGAGATGAGGTTTTTTTACCATCTGCTTTCTTCCTCATAGGAAATTCCCTATACTGGAACACAACTTCTCCCCTCGTTCCTTGGGACATTTTCTCTGAAATGCCTTGTTGACCCTGTGTTTCCATAGCACCTGTGTTTCCTCTTTCATCTGTTTTTGTTCATTCATTCATTCTTCCTTTCACTCCTTTATGCAATAAACATTTAACTGATACAGTGTTCCAAGGTGTTGTACTAAGTTAGTCTAAGTAGACATAGTGTTGAAAAAGAGACATAGCCTCCACTGAAGTTCATAGCCTAGTATACAAAGATAGAAACAAAAAACAAATACTTGTACAAATAACTAATTAAAATTACATTGCATATAACTAAGGAAGTAAAGAAGAAAATGAACAAAAGCCTGTGCTTGATGGGAACAGGTAATATAGATGTCTGGCCTGATGGGAGGGGTGAAGGAAAGTATCCCCTCTATATCTCCTAGAATGACATTTCAGTTAAAACTTGATTGTTGTGTTGTCTTCTGTCTAGCATAGTATCTGGCACTTAATTTTTGTTATACAAATGAATACCAAGAAAAAATGATACTACTATCCCTGTTACTACTTCTCGCTAATATGATTACATACTTATTTTGAGCCAGTTTGTTAATGTACTTTAATGCAGTTTATTATTTAATCCTTATAATAACCTTATAATGTAGGTACTGTTATTCTAATATCCTAATGCAGAAATTGAATCTTAGAGATATGAAGACTCTTTCCTAAGATCCCACAGCCTATTGGAAAAGCTAGAATTTGAATGCAAATTTATGTGACTCAAAATGTACATGAATCTGAACCACTAGAGTGTATTGCCATCTATTGTACTTACTATAAAATCCACATGTGTCATCCTGGCCCTTGTCTCATGAGGTCTCTCTGATAATAGGAGTAAGGGTTTAGAGAAGACTTTTTGGGAACTGCATCTACTGTGTATCTTCTCCATCCTCTAGAAATTTCTGGGTACCTCCCATGCAGTTAGGTTTTTAAAGGTAGCAGTTTCAGGGGTCCTAAGGAGGTGTGCTATAGAGATCCTGGAATCTGTGAATGAACTGTCTCCCCCTGACATCACTTGATGGACCAATGCTAGTTTATAGCTCCATGGAGACAGAAACCTTGTCTGTTTTATTCATGACTATTCCGCAATATCAAAGTTGCTAGGTAAATGTCCTAGTACTCTAATCCATAGCCTGGGAGGAAAGTGTGGCTTATCCTAGGATTGAATGTTCTTCTGTGAGGCCTTCAAACAGACTTAAGGAATCAAAAAAAAAAAAAAATACGCAAACATTGTTTTACTTTAGATTTGGAAGCATGTTCCAACCCATTCAGATCATGAAAAGGTGAAAATTTTGAAGTGGCTGCTATTCAGCTCATCTTACCATTTGCTCCGATGGGCTCACAAGCTCCATTTTTTATATACATGGTACCCATAAGTCCCCTTCTCTGTCCTTAGAGAAGTCTCCTCCCTTTGTAGTTTCTCTTCTTTTTCCTTGTCCCCTCTGTACAGTTTACTTTTTGCTTACCCTCTCCTTCGTTTCATCCTACTCCTTTGAGAGTTCAGACTCTCGAGGAATTGTCATGCATTGAATTTTATCTAGTTGTGATGAAGAACAGGGGTGTAGGAAGATTGACAAGTTAAGTCCTTACTGAGATTTCTCCTCGGGGTTTTATATAAAAGAAAATCCAGCTCATCAGGATCTAAAGGTTAACTTTCTTCTAACATGTCTCTTGTGTGTTACTTTTTCAAAGGAATGTCTGACTCCTTTATTTCCATGTCCTCAGCTCAGCTGCACTGTTAAAGAGCCTTTTCCTAATCTTGACATGGGCTAGGCAGATTCCAGGAAGAAAAAAGAAGAGAAATAAAACAAACAGATTTATCCCATCACGAAAATAATTGTAGAGTAAATGAAACAATCAGTCATCAAACAACTAGAAGAAACTAACATTCTTTACGACTCTTGTCAGAATTAAGGGAGCATAAGGAAAGTATTGGACACAGATGCTTTGATTTGAAGTTCAAATTTGGAAGCTCTAAGATGGCTAAATTGAATGCAGAAAGTAGATTTAAGCAAAAAGTGTTTATTTTACCTTTCTTCTGTGCCAGGTACTGCGTTAGGTACAGGAGGCACAAAGATGAATAGATCCTTCCCTGGCCACGGCTATCACAGTCTCACTGGGAATGAGTTATGTAAACTGATAATTTCAATACACAATGATTTCAGTATTCAACAGAATTATTCCTAGGAACTCCAAACTAAACTCCAAAATAAATCAAGGAATGATTCCTGGAGAAAGTTGTACTGAACCAAGTTCTAGCCAAAGTGAAGAAGATAAGAAAAAAGGGGTATAAGCAAGGAAAATATGGTAGACAAAGGGAACAGATTGCGAGAAGGCAGAGTATGCACAGGAAACTCTGTTATTAGAGCATAAAGTTTAATGGAAGGAGTGACTGAAGGTGAGTAGGGGAGTGGATAGGGGCAAGGTCTTGCAGGATCTTGTATGTTATGCTAAGGAGCCTGCGCTGGTACATGATGAATCATCAGTCAGTAAATGGAATGTTTTGCTGTCATTACAAATAACACCCCTTTTTCACTGACTTAAAACAACAAAAGTTTCTTTTTCTTTCACTACATGTCTCTTGCAGGTCAGCAGGGGGACTCTGCATTGTTGTCACTAAAGGACCCAGGCTACTGAAGTATCTTGAATGGAACAAGTCACATTGTCAGAAGGAAAAGAGAATTCTGGAGGGTTTTGGTCCACAAAAATTAGTGTCAGTTCAGAGTTAGTGTCTAGCTGTAAAAGATCTTGCACAATCACTCTGACTTGTTAATGACCTCAGGTCCATTTGGGGAGGGCTTGGACAAGGATTCATAGTTATTACCTGTAGCAGTGCTCCAGGTTTTTTGTTTTGTTTTTTTTTTCTTTCGAGGGGACCTGGATTCCTTTTAACAGGCTGTGATTCTCATCATGGAGACTCAAGTTTCTGTCCCTCAGATTTGAAGATTTTCCAGTTACACAGATCACATAGTATTTTAATAGGCTACTCATCATTTTATTTCTACAGATACCATAATTAGTTAGCCGCTGACAAAGAGCCATGTGGCCAAACGTTCTGATTACCTCTCTGTCCTGCTTCTTACTGAAGTCATTGCATTCCCCTTGTTTATGGCAATTAAATACTGCCATGTAGTTTCCATCCCTGGGATTCCATCATCCCTGCTGAAAGCAGAGAGCCACTTCAGTGACAGTGTTGAACTTGTCTAAGATGTTCTTGCTCCTTTATTTAATGTATTTCTTAATTCTTTGGTGAAAGTATTCTCTGGGCCTTCTTGGGAGGAATTAATGGAAGTGGAGATGGATGTGCAGTTGCACATCATAAATCCCTTTATCACTCCAACATTGCTATCTCTCTAAGATAAATTTATAAATATCTTCAGATTTTTTTAAATTTGCATTCCAGGGAATTTTTGGCGTCTCAGTCTCACATTAAATACTTGCCCTCTGGTAAATATTCTCATATCACTGTGTTAGGCACCATTTAGTTATAGTCCATCCTCCTTGGTCTGACACTCTTAGCATCTGTTCTCGTATATTGTCCAGTTTTTTGTCAGAATAAATTAGTTAACTCTTGTAATTCTCTTGGGATGTAAATGATCTCCTTTCTTGTCAGTTTTTGCACTATCTTTCCTGGATCATCGTACCCAAGTTATAGGAGTAGATGTAGTAAGGGGTAAGAGATGTGGACATCCTCTTGCAAGATATCTGTTCAGATGGGTTGTTACAGGGTTTCAAGCAGGAGAAGATGAGTCTCCTCAGAAGAAACTCAGATGACTTTGAAGTTCATGAGTCTCATGTTCATCTGCATCTACCTAGACATTCTCATTTCATAGATCTGGGACCTACTCTTTCCGATCGATACCCCGATTAAACAAAGGAGACTCTGTGGATCTGTGAAACCAGCTTCCATTGTAGTTCTTCAACTTGCACTATTAAATTTGGCATCTGATTTTAAGCAATCTCTGTCCAACAGCTGTAAGAAATAAAAAATTATCTTAGGACTGCCATAGAAGCTCTCTTTTTCTTAAACTGAGAGCTTAAAAATCCTGAGCTTGTTTACTTCTTTTAAGTTCTCCAAGAGGCAGAAATAAAGAAAATAAGTCTCACCCCACAGTTTTGTCATCATTGCTATTACCATAAAGGTCAGGTTCAGGAGACCTCTAGTTTCTAAGACAACTGCTTTAATAGGCACCTTTATTGTACTTAATATAATGATAATTTAGTAAATTCTGATGCCACAATTTAAACCATAAGCTGAAGATGATCGGTACAGGCAGCCCTCGTTTTATTGCACTTCTTCTTATTGTGCTTCACAGATACTGCTTTTTTTTTTTACATATTGAAGGTGTGTGGCAACCCTGCATTGAGCGAGTCTGTCGGCACCACTTTTCCAACAGCATTTGCTCATTCCATGTCTCTGTGTCGCATTTTGGTAATTCTCCCAATTTCAAACTTTTTCATTATTATTTGTTATGGTGAGGTGTGATCAGTGAACTTTAATGTTAGCATTGTAATTGTTTTGGAGCGCCCTGTACCATATCCATATGGAACAGCAGACTTAATCAGTAACTGTTGTGTGTGTTCTGACTGCTCCACCTTCTCTCTCCCTGTCCTTGGGCCTTCCTATTCCTTGAGACATAACAATATTGAAATTAGGCCTATTAATAACCCTACAATGGACTCTTAGGTGTTCAAGTGAAAAGAAAAGTCACATGTCTCAGCAGAAATTGAAATAGGCCAAAAGCTAGGTCTCTTGCACAAAACATTTACTCAAGTTATGAATGCAAAGGAAAAGTTCTTGAAGGAAATTAAAAATGCTACTCTAGTGAACGCACAGATAATAAGAAACAAAATAGCCTATTGCTGATATGGAAAAAGTGTGGTAGTCTAGAGAGAATATCAGATCAGACACAACATTCCCTTAAGCCAAAGCGTAATTCAGAGCAAGGCCCTAAATTTCTTCAGTTCTAAGAAGGCTGAGATTGGTGAGGAATCTGTGGAAGAAGTGTCTGGAGCTGGTAGGGTTCAGTTCATGAGGTTTAAGAGAAGAAGCTATCCCCATAACATAAAAATACAAGACAAAGCAGCAAGTGCTGGTATAGAAGCTGTCGCAAGTTCTCCAGAAGATCTGGCTCAGATAATAACAAATGAAGGCCGCTACACTAAACACCAGCTTTCCAATGTAGACGAAACAGCTTTCTTTTGGAAGAAGATGCCACCTAGGGTTTTTGTAACTAGAAAGGAGAAGTAAGTAAACGCCTTCAGAAATTCAAAGGACAGGTGCAGGGGCGACTGCAGCTGTAACTTGAAGCCAGTGCTCATTTACCATACCGAAAATCCTAGGGACTTAAGAATTATGCTAAATGTACTCTATCTGTGCTTTATAAATGGAAAGCCTAGATAACAGCACATCTGTGTACAACATGGTTTGCTGAGTATTTTAAGCCCATTAGTGATACCTACTGCTCAGAAGAAAAGATTCTTTTCAAAATATTGCTGCTTATTGACAGTGCACCTGGTCACCCAAGAGCTCTGATAGAGATGGACAGTGAGATTACTGCTGTTTTCGTGCCAGTTAACACAGCATCCATTCTGCAGCCCATGGATCAAGGAGTCATTTCGACTTTCAAGTCTTATTACTGAAGAAATACATTTCATAAGGCTGTAGCTGCCATAGATAGTGATTTCTCTGACTGATCTGGGCAAAGCAAATTGAAAACCTTCTGGAAAGGATTCACCATTTTAGATGCCATCGAGAACCTTTGTGATCTATGGGAAGTGGTCAGAATATCAACATAAACAAGAGTTTGGAAGAAGTTAATTCCAGCCTTCAAGGATGAGTTTGAGGGGCTCCAGCTTCAGTGGAGGAAGTCACTACAGATGGGGTGGAAACAGCAAGAGAACTAGGATTAGAAGTGAAGCCTGAAGGATGTGATCAAATTGCTGCAATCTCATGATAACACTTTAACAAGTGGAAATTTGTTTCTTATGATAAGCAAAGAGTAGCGTCTTGAGACGGAATCTGCTCCTGGTAAAGATGCTGTGAAGACTGTTGAAATGGCAACAAAGGATTTAGAATATTACTTAAACTTGGTTGATAAAGCAGCAGCAGGGTTTGAGAAGATTGACTCAGTTTTGAAGGAAGTAAGAAAATACTTCTGTGGGTAAAATGCTATCAACATGCTGCACAGAAATGCATGAAAGGAAGAGCCAATCAATGCAGCAAACTTCATTGTTGTCTTATTTTAAGAAATTACCACAGCCACCCGTGCCTTCAGCACCCGTTACCACCCTGATCCATCAGCAGCCATCAGCATTAAGGCAAGACCCTCCTTCAGCAAAATCATTACGTTGCACTGAAAGATCAATGATGATTACCATTTCTTATTTATTTTTATTTTTTTAAAGATTTTATTTATTTATTTGAGAGAGAGAGAGAGCACAGGCAAGGGTAGGGGCAGAGGGAGAGGGAGAAGGAGACTCCCCAACAAGCAGGGAGCCTGACACGGGGCTCTATCCCAGGACCCTGGGATCATGACCTGAGCCGAAGGCAGACACTTCACCAACTAAGTCACCCAGGCACCCCATGATTATCATTTTTTAGTAACAGAGTATTTCCTAATTAAGATATGTACGGTGTTTTTTATCCGTAATGCTATTGTACACTTAATATTCTACAGTACAGTGTAAACATAACTTTTAAGTACACTGAGAAACCAGAACATTAATTTGACTCACTTTATTGTAATACTCCCTATATTGCAGTGGTCCGGAACCAGTCCTGCAGTATCTTGGATATATGCCTGTACCCATTTAAATTTTAATGTTGTTTAGCGCAGCACTCAAGGCTGATGGCATAACCAAATCAGTCCCAGGATTTTATCTTTGAGACTCTGTTTCCTAACTTCATTCATGGTGTCAGTTGCTGTATCACTTGGGTTCAGTTAGGAAAAAGAAATCACAGTAGGAATTTCTACAGTACAGGTTCAACATTGAGAACTGAAGACATAGATATTCAAGGATTGACAAACAAAATCCTAACACGGAGATCACCCAGATAAAACAACTGCAGGAAGCAGGTGCCACCCCTGAGGCTGAGTGAAACAACAGGTTACCATAACCTAAGATTTTGGACGATGGACCCCCCCCCCCCCCAGAATTGGATCTCAGGCCTTTGAGGAGCAGGTACATCTGGCTGCTGCTAACATTTCGGAGGTTGATTCTGTGAATGTTGAAAGTTACTGGTGTCAAGAGCCAGCTGCTGTTGCTGAGATGAATTGCCACTGCTTTGGAGACCCCAGACAGCAAACAAACGAAATAAAGGTCTTTCTCTACTTCTGCCCTCCAGTCTCTCTCTCTCTGCTGCCTCTTGTTGGCAGAATCTAACTTGAGCCACTGGTAAAGGAGTCTGGAAAGGATAATTTGCAGAGTCCCAGCTTAAGCATTATGTAAAAGAATGTGGAAGAGTGAGCTGAGCAACAGGTCCATAACCAGCATGCATGCATTCCATAAAGGTGTTAGAGAAGAAGTACTTTTTAAGTTGTCATGTAAATGATTAAAAAGAGTTAGGCCAAGAGGAGGGGGAAATATTTCAGTCAGGAGGAACGACCTGTGAAAGACCAGGAAGAAGAAGGAAAGACAAATTTGGACAATTAAAAACCAAACTAATGCCATTTTCTTTATGTGTAACCCAGGAAAACTGATTGATGGGCATTCCTGGTTTAGGGTTAATTTCAAAACAATGGTTCTTAGGTTACTGATGGTAACAGTAACGAGAAATTGTACGTTCATACACTTTTTATATTTCCCAAATTCATCTCCTCAAGGAGCTTCAAAACAATTTGGCTAATTCTTATAATTCTGTCTTTGCTTTTATTATTTTTTTTATCTGGTGTTTTGCTTGTTTTTTCTTATTGAGGTATACCTGACATACAACAGTCTGTTAGTTTCAAGTGTACAGCATTTGTATTTGCTATTTGTATGTGTTTTGAAATGATCACCATAATCAACCCAATTAATATCTGTCACCATTCATAGTTACAAATTTTTTTTTCTCATGATGAGGATTTTTAAGATCTACTCTCTTAGCAACTTTTAAATATACTATTATTTAGTATTTACATTTAATTTATTTACATTTATAATTTACATTTACATGTAAATTGCATGTATGTGTTATTATAAATAATTTACATTTATTTACATGTAAATGTAGTATTAGTACTGCAATGCTGTATACACATTATATCCCCATGACTTAATTATTTTATAATTGGAAGTTTGTACCTTTTGACCCCCTATCCATTTCTCCTGCCCCTCCATTTCCTGCCTCTGGTAACCACCAATTTGTTCTCTGGAACTATGAGCTTGTTGCTATTGTTGTTGTTAAATTACATATATAAACGAGATTATATGGTACTTATCTCTGTCTGTCAGTCTTATTTCACTTAGCATAATGCCCCCAAGGTCCATCCACTTTGCAGATAGAAAGATTTCATTCTTTATGGCTGGGAAGTGTTCCATTATATATATACCACATCTTGTATATCCGTTCGTGTATCACTGGACACTTAGGTTGCTTCCATACCTTGGTATTGGAAATAATCCTGCAGTAAACATGGGGGCACACATATCTTTTTAAGTTAGTGTTTTATTTCCTTTAGATAAATACCAGAAATGGAATTCCTGAACCGTATGGTAATTCTATTTTAAGTTTTGGAGGAACTTTCGTATGCTTTCCACAATGGCTGAACCAGTTCACATTTCTGCCAGCAGTGCCGGTTCCCTTTTCTCCACATCCTCACCAACACTTGTTATTTCTTGTCTTTTTGGTGATAGCCACTTTAATAGATGTGAGGTGATATCTCATTGTGGTTTTGATTCACATTTCCTGATGATTAATGATACTGAACATCTTTTTGTATGGCTTGTTGGCCATCTGCATGTCTCTTCTTTGGAAACCTATCCATTCAGATACTCTGTCCATTTTTTAAATTGTATTGTTTAGTTTTTTGTTTTTGTTTTGTTTTGTTTTGCTATTGAGTTGTATGAGTTCTTTATATATTTTGGATATTAACCTCTTATCAGATATATGATTTGCAAGTATATACCCCCATTCCCTAGGATGCTGTTTCTTTTTGTTGATGGTTTCCTTTGCTGTGCAGAAGGTTTTTAGCTTGTAATCCCATTTGTTTATTTTTGCTTTTCCTGCTTTTGCTTTTCGAATCAGATCCAGAAACTCATCACCAAGACCAATGTCATAGAGCTTACTGCCTATGTTTTCTCTAAGTGGTTTTATGGTTTTGGGTCTTACATGCAAGTCTTTAGTCCATTTTGAGTTGATTTTTGTGTGGTGTTAGATAATAGTTTAGTTCTATTCCTTTGCATGTGGCTGGCCAGTTTTCCCTATACCATTTATTGAGGAGACTATTCTTTGCCTTCTCTTCTTATTCCTTTCCTTTCTGTTTTTGTATAGTTTTTGACTTTGGAATAAGAACAGTAAAGCAAATCAATAAAAATCAGGTTCATAGAGATTTTCCTTTTCCTCTGTTTCGGAGATTTATTTTTCATAGAAAATATTCTATAAACGATAATACGTATTATAGTTCAGAAGTTTTGTTTTTTAAGATTTTATTTATTTGACAGAAAGAGATAGCGAGAGAGGGAACACAAGCAGGGGGGGTGGGAAAGGGAGAGGGAAAAGCAGGCTTCCCACCAAGCAGGGAACCCAATGTGGGGGCTTGATCCCAGGACCCTGAGATCATGACCTGAGCTGAAGGCATATGCTTAATGACTGAGCCACCCAGGCGTCCCATATAGTTCAGAAGATTTTATCTGTTTGTTTTCTTCCCTGGTGAGAAGATGTCTTGCCTACTTATATGACATAAAGTGATTTCAGCTTATTTGCAACCCACTGTATTCAAAGGACTTTAATCACTTCACACTTTTAATAAAATCAAAGACTGCCTGCGTGGGGATCAGCCCCTGAGAACAAGGGACGTATTCCCCAGGCACCTGATCTGCTGGACCTGCATGCTGGAGGAAGGGGACAGAATACTCTGATTGACTAGCTTACGCCCCTGTGTTTTTACTCCTTAGATCTGTGCTTAAATAGAAATCTGGAATGGATACTTGGGCACCAATATCCTATGGTTATAATGCCATGCAAGCCATTTCTGAATTTTACTCTCTTTAGAACTCATTGAAGCTTCAAATTCCTCAGAGCTGGTTCGCTTCATGTACTCTGTACATGATACATGGCACATTAGCTGTAGAATGATGTACCGACTTATGGGTTTATGATTTTGTTTAATCATCTGTCATGACTAACTGTCAGAGGTAAAGGTTTAATGTGGTTCTGTGACTTCCTGGTGTCTCTATTTGAGGATCAAAATTTTTTTTTACATTTTTCTTATTCTTTCGTTTAATTTTTCTTATTATAACCTTATATGCATTAGCTTTGGTTTATTAATTGATTTTTCAACTCTACTGTTTTCTTTCCTCACACAGTTTGAAACCAAGGCATCCAGCTTACCTAATTTTCTCCCTCATTATAAACAAAAACTGGAAACTCAATTAGAAAAAGAAAAGAACCCATCATGCTTCTTCCCAGGTGTCTGCATGTATCAGAAGAGACTGTAAGAGACCTGGTGAGAGAAATGAAAACAAATATTGTCGGATGATTGGGTGGGTGCTTAGTCAGAGTGTGACTGTCTCTTGCTAGAGAGTATATTAAAGGTCACAACTGTTCCTTAGTGGTTGACCTTGAGTAATTAAAAAATTAATTAGGAAAAGGAGTAGGAATGTATTCAAATTCCAGTGAAGAAAAATCATACTAATGACTAAATAATAAGTATGTTCTGATTAATAAATGAACACATTTATGCTTTATTATATCTGAATTTCAATGGCAAGTTCTGCGATAGTCACCAACCATTTATTAGTAATAGGTACATCATATATATTGTATTCAGAGCAAAAAAGTATGTATTGTATTCAGTACAAAAGATTATATTCAGGGGTGCCTGGGTGGCTCAGTCATTAAGCGTCTGCCTTCAGCTCAGGGCGTGATCCCGGCGTTCTGGGATCAAGCCCCACATCAGGCTCCTCCACTGGGAGCCTGCTTCTTCCTCTCCCACTCCCCCTGCTTGTGTTCCCTCTCTCGCTGGTTGTCTCTCTCTCTGTCAAATAAATAAATAAAATCTTAAAAAAAAAAAAAAAAAAGATTATATTCAGAGTGAAATAGCTGCTAAGTAGTTCTAAGTTGTAAAGCCATGGCATCAGACATATCACCAAAGGACTAGGTTTGAAAAGCAGCTTTAATTTCATTACCACATCTCTCAGACTTCTTTAACTGTCCCTTATCAATCTAACTTGGTCTAAACTAGAGATTAATTTCTGAATTATGAGCCTGTGGGAGAGTGCTATAGATTTTCCTTTTTCTTGTCTTGAGGTAAGAAAGGGGCTTGTTTTACTTCAATCCAAGTGAGGGGGATGGGCACTTCAAGAGATCCACTCATAAATTGGGATGATCTGAAGGTTGTGAGTTACATCTGAATTATAGACTGAATGTTTGCCTATGCAGTGGATTTATTAAGTTCCTGACATGCCTATTTGAAAACGGAAGTGGAAAGAGCCAGATTAGGAAGAAGGTTGAACATTAGGGAAGTCATACCTCCATTATATAGTAAATAAAGGATAATGATCCTCCCATGGACCAGGTAGCTGTGCAAAAGGGAACCAGTCTTCAGCCTTGTTGCCAGACACAAGTTATAGAACACATCACTGAATGACATGTGGTCAAGTTGGGTAGACTGTCTACACCAGGGAACTGGCTGTTCTCTGCAGGGCTCCCTGAAAAACCCGCATATACCCCCTCGTGAGGGAGCGAGCCCTTGAATGTCTGTGACACAGAAAGCATCGATAGATGAGGAAGACCAGCAGCAGCACCAATGAATTTAGACACATTTGCTCTCTTTCCTCCTATCTTCTCTAAGACTCCACAACCCTGAGGACCCAGAGGAGGGAGAGATAGGAGGGAGAGAAGTAGAAGAGTTGACAGGTGCTAATCGGTCTCAGCTAGGGGAGGAACAGAGCATTAAACTAATTTGAGGGTTAAATTTTATATCATATTTAATTTTACTGAACTAGCTTGTTGTATACCTAAAATTGGCTGTAAAGCTATAAGTACCACCTGAAATGTTACTAAGGAATTTGATAAAATACATATAGGAATAAAGACTACATAAAGGAGCGTAGAGGATTTGATTAAATACACATAGGAGCAAAACCAAAAAGCTTCCCATGTCTGAACTCTGCTGAGTTAGGCTGTGCCATATACCCATGAGGAGCTGCATCGTCATCATCATCATTTCTGGCCTTCTCTGGCTTCATCTCCATGCTTTCCTGAATTCAGATCCGTTGGCACCAAGGTCTCTCCCACCTTAGGGCCTGCTGTTTCTGTGTCCTCTGACTGGAATGTTCTTTCTTCGATCTTCACAAGACTGGCTCCAGCTCAAATATCCCTTCCTCAGAGAGGTATTTCCTGACTGTCTTGTCTAATGTTACTTCTTTATCTCATACCTCTGTTTATTTCTCTCATGGTATTTATGCCATCTCTGATTATTTTGAGTACTTATTTGTTTACTTGTTTGTTGGTATTAAATTAGTCTATTTTATCTCTATATATCCCAGTGCCTGGGATATAACCACTCAGTAAACGTGTATTAATAAATGAGTGAAATAAGCCTCAGTAATTCAAGAGAACCTAAAGTTTAGTGATAAATAGTAATAATTGCCATGTCACTCTCTCCCACATGTAAACTGGTGGCTAATGACAAAAATTAATT
The DNA here is from genome assembly GCF_024610735.1 of Ursus americanus. Classification (NCBI taxonomy): domain Eukaryota; kingdom Metazoa; phylum Chordata; class Mammalia; order Carnivora; family Ursidae; genus Ursus; species Ursus americanus. Next base: position 61,324,012 of record NC_142131.1, on the reverse strand, counting down.
AAGGCTCTGCCCCAGGGCCTTTCACTGTATGGAAACAGATGCTTCAATAAGCTGTTTTCCTTGTTGTGAAATTATTCCCTTTAGAAGGCAAAATGCAGTAATTGGTACTTACTGTGTATCAGGTGCTTTAAACATTTACTCATTTACTTTTTAAAATTCTTCAAGGTCAGTATTGCCATTTTATAGATTCATTTCACAGATTCAGAATCTAAGGGTTCCAGCGGGTACAGGATAGAAATATTTTCTGCCAATATTGCTTCCAAGTGTATTTGGCTCTGAAGTCCATTGTCTCCCTGGAACATCATATTACTTCCCATCTTAAAACTGTCAGGCCACTGGCAATAACGTATATGGCATAACTGGTAGCTTTATGGAGTTGAGATGCCTCTAATTCACTGTTTATGACTTTGGCTATGGAATCAGGGACTCCTTAAAACAAAGTCTTGGATTTGTTTGTTTTGTTTTGTCTTGTTTTGCATGTATTATTTGGACAGAACCCTAAAAGCCCAAAGAATATAAACTAGATTTGTCTTTTACTGATTGGCTGAGACAAGGGTTGTCTGTGCAAGTGGTTTATTGGGAAGGGCTCCCAGAAGAAACTGGTTAAGGGTTTGGGGGCATGCAGGACAGAAACCAAGCCAGGGGCTCGCCTCTGGGGAGGGTTAGCCAATTCCTGTAGTGTAAGTGTTGAGTAGAAGCCATTCCTCAGAGTTGTCTTGACCTGAATAGAAGAGATGGGCTTTCATACACTTATGCCAGTCATTGGCTGGGAGAGGGAAGTGGGTAGGTGCAAATGTAAATTGCTGGCTCTCTTCTGCCCCTGCAGCTCAGCTGTGCCAGAAGATAGTCCTTTGTATAGGCCTTTGGAGGCAAAAAAAAGGCCTGAGGAGGGGTATGCAGAAACCGTAAAAGGTATCCCAGGTGATTTGGGTAAAGCACCAACCAGTGCCCATTATACTGATCATAACTGTCTTATTTTAAAGGAAAAGTAAACAAATTCCTCTTGTACAAGGAAAAAATGAAGACTTATTTGTTGCCATGACTGGGCTGTTGAAGCTCCAGTGATAATTCATCTTGACTGGATATTTTGAAATGAAAATGTAAGGTCACATGGTGGTTGCCAAGTTGGCTTTCAGTGGAAATGGCATATGGTTCTAGTTGAGGCATAGGGTTTAAGGAGCAAGGCATCAGAAAATGCATCATCACCGGTTCCCGCGTATTGGCTGTACTCTGACTCTTTATTGCTTTCTCAGCCCTAAAGCTGAGCACATTATTGTTTCAGAGGCCAAATGCTCTTAAGGCAATCTATGGGATGCCTCTCCTTCTAAACTCTTCTTTATAGCTTGAGAACCTTTATAGTCCTTTCATCACTCCCAGTTTGACTTCAGTTTTATTCTGCAGTTTTCTGATCCTCCCCAGCAATTTCTTCCTTTGGCATGCTGGCAAAACCTTTTGCTCTCTTATTCCTCACCTCTCCCTATCCTGTGTTCATCTGTGTTTAAATTACCATCGTGCCCTTATTTTTAGTGAAAGAACTTAAAATATAAGTGCAGCAGCTGACCTTTATTTCTCTATATTCTTTTCCAAATCCAATACTTCAGTTTTTCCTTTTGAGTTCAAATTACTCTTTAATAATTTCAGTTTTATTTGCTTTTTATTTTAGTTGCAGGACTAAGTAATTTAACACACAATAGGAAAACCTAATATAAGTTTAAGTACAGTGGAATCCAATTCATGGTTATTTGCCAGAATTGAGTTCAATTTATAGTTACTTCCTAGAAATGATTTCTTATCTCAAAATAGAAGATAAGCTTAACATTCTAAATTTTTATATGTATTTTCCAAATTATCAGTTAATAAATGCTGAATGACTTGTGATAATGTTAAATATTCTACTATAATGATTAATTTTATGTGTCAACTTGTCTCAGCCATAGTGCCCAGATATTAGGTCAGACATTCTGGATGTTTCTGTAAAGGTGTTCTTTCAATGGGTTTAACATCTAAATCGGTTGACTTTGCGTAAAGCACATAAGCCTCCATATCATGCGTGGACCTCATCAAACTATTTGAAAGTGTTAATTTTAAAAAGACTATGACATCTTCTGAGTAAGAAGGAATTTTGCCAGCAGACTGCCTTTAGACTGAGACAGCAGCTGACCTTGGGTCTCTAGCCGGACTATGCCATGTATTTTGGACTTGCCCCTCCACGATCACATAAGCCACTTCCCTAGCATCTATCTATATCGCCAGCTGTCAGTCTACAGTCTATCTATACAGATCCTGATGATTCTGTTTCTCTGGAAAACCCTAATGCATTTATCTACTTTAAATTGTCCTGTTAAAAATCCATCCTTTTTGAAGGAGGAAAAAGTTTTAGTGTAAGAACTTAGTCACCAATGAAATTATTTTAGAAATGATAAATACTGAGTATGGTCTATTTTTTTTATGATCCACAAAGAAACACACACACACACATTAAAATGAAATAGTGACAAAGACTAGTCTCCCCTCATTCCTACCCCTTAGCCATGACTGTTGACTGAATTATGAGTTTTATGTTCAACTCTCTCAGCAGTGAACAGGCCATGAACCATTTGTCTTACTTTTGAAAAAGGCTATAAGTTGTTTTTATTCTCAAATCTGAGTAAGGTATAGGCTTTTTCTAAAAAAAAAAAAAAAAAAAAAAAAAAAAAAAAAAAAAAAATTCGATATTTAACTATATTTTTAAAAATTGGAATGGTACTTACATAGGAACAAAATAGGAACAAAGTTTTAAATTTTGTTCATTGATATATCCTAGCAGCAAAAGTAGTGTTTGGTATATATTAACTATAACCATCCATTCACTAGAAAAGAATCAATGAATGCTCCTAGTTCTTATGCAGCTATAAAATCCAAAGCAATCTTCACTTTTAAATGTATTAAATCTGTTAAGGGGCACATGGGTGATTTATTTGGTTAAGTGTTGGACTCTTGGTTTCGGCTCAGGTCATGATCTCAGGGTTGTGAGATTGAGCCCCACATCAGGCTCTGTGCTGGGCACGGAACCTGTAAGATTCTCTCTCTCCCTACGCCCCTGCTCCTCCTACCCCCACCTCACTCTCCCTCTCCAAAAAATAAAAAAATAAAAATAAATAAATAAACATTAAACCGAAATATTTAATAACATTAATGTCATAGATAATGTTATTTTACTAAAATGTTTACTTTTAGGTTGAGTATGGTACTGTTGTTGTGATTCAAAAAAGTTTGGCTTCTGGGGCCCCTGGGTGTTTCAGTTGGTTGAGCATGGGACTGTTGATTTTGGCTCAGGTCATGATCTCAGGATTGTGAGATCAAGCCCCTCATTGAGACCTCTGTGGGGCTCCATGCTCAGCAGGGAGTCTGAGGTTCTTTCCCTCTACCTCTCTCTCTCTCCTCACCCTCCTTGCGCACATGACTGTGCTCTATCTCTAAAATAAATTAATATTTTAAAAAAGTGTTTGGCTTCAGCATTTTTATTAAAATCATGATGATTTAATTCTACCTCCAGTTGTGTTTTTCTTTTTTCAAGGTTGTTTTGGCTATTAGAGGTCTTTTGTAGTTTTATACAAATTTGGGGATTGTTTGTTCTACTTCTATGAAAAATGCTGATGGTATTTTGATAGGATTGCATTAAATGTGTAGATTGCTTTGGGTGGTGTAGACATATTAACACTATCTGTTCTTCCAGATCATGAGCATGAGACGTCTTTCCATTTCTTTGTGTCATCTTCACTTTCTTTCATCAGTGTTTCATAGTTTTCAGAGTATAGGTCTTTCACCTCTTTGGTTAAGTTTATTCCTAGATATTTTATTGGTTTTGGTGCATTTGTAAGTGAGATTATTTTCTTAATTTACTTTCTGCTGCTTCATTATTAGTGTTAGGGATGCAGCAGATTTCTGTACATAGATTTTATACCCTATGCCTTTATTGAATTCATCTATCAGTTCTAGTAGTTTTCTGGTAGAGTCTTTAGTGTTTTCTGTATGTAATATCATGTCATGTGCATATAGTGATAGTTTTACTTATTCCTTACCAATTTGGATGCCTTTTATATCTTTCTGTTGTCTAATTGCTATGGCTAGCACTTCCAGTATTATGTTGAATGAAAGTGGTGAGTGTGGACGTCCTTGTCTTGTTCCTGACTTCCAGAAAAACTGCAAGTTTTCCCCATGGAGTATGATGTTGGCTATGGGTGTTTTATATAAGGCCTTTATTATGTTGAGATATGTTTCTTCTAGACCTACTTGGCAGGGGTTTTTATTATAAATGGATGTTGTACTTTGTCAGATGTTTTTTCTGCATCTGTTGAAACGATTTTTATACTATCTCTTATTGATGTGACACATCATCTTGTTTGTTTTGTCAATATTGAACCACCCTTGCATCCTGGGAATAAATCCTCTTTGATCATGGTGTATCATTTTTGTTATGTACTGTTGGATGAAATACAGTTTTGATACATGGTTTATGGTTGAAAAACCAGGGACCAACCCATTTCAAAGTACTGGGTCCAGAAGGTACTTGGGAATGACTTTTGGATCTCACTTCATGGTGTTCGAATGGATGTTGGAACTGCCATGGGAAGGATGCTTGGTACAGGAGATGAGAAATAGGGGCACCTGGGTGGCTCAGTCGTTAAGCGTCTGCCTTTGGCCCAGGTCGTTTTCACAGGGTCCTGGGATTGAGCCCCGCATAGGGCTCCCTGCTCCACTGGGAGCCTGCTTCTTCCTCTCCCACTCCCCCTGCTTGTGTTCCCTCTCTCGCTAGCTGTCTCTCTGTGAGAGAAAGAAAAGAAGAAAAGAAAAGAAAAGAAAAGAAAAGAAAAGAAAAGAAAGCAAAAAGGAGATGAGAAATAATTGGACCATTATAGGCCCAATACTTCTAAGAAATCTGGTCTTATTTTTAAAATAAAAATCTCTATTAATTTCCTCTAAAACTTTCCTAAAAGGAACAATGTGGATGATACGGTGGTTATGCGGGCAGTAAGTGAATTCCAGGGTCCTCTTGGAGTTCAGATGCCACATGTTGGTGGTTCCCAAATTCAGAGCTGAAAGGTGTGCTTAGCCACTAAAGCTCAACTACTTCTCAGGAATGAGGTGGTTCTGGCCGGAGATAATCCTGTCTGGTATCCAGAAACAGCTGTGGGCCAGATGGGACTGATAGTGCCCCCTAGAGCCTAATTCCTGGGAGCTTCTGTGCTCAGGAGGCAAGGCATATGCTTTGTCCTATTCTTGCCTCCATCTAGGATCAAGTTAATTCCTGTCTTCATTTTTTTTTTTTTTTCTGTTTGGTGCCCTCTCTTCTACCTACTCAAACTTCATACAGCCTTCAGTGCCAGTTTTAAGTCCCACATAGCTTTCCCTGACAACTCCAGCCTGACCTGGCCTCACCACTCTCAAGTCTGTTTCACCTGCTAGATTGTTTAGAAAAATGTTTGGAATGACTTTTTTACTTGGGTTAATAATTTTCTGTACATCAGTGGTTTGCCTCAGTGGCTTAGCATTAGAATCATCTGTGGAGATTTCAAAAATCCTTATGTCCAGACTGTGACCCAGATCGATAAAAGCAGAATTCTGGAGATGAAGACATCTGCCCATCCTCCCCATACCTCCCACCCTGCAGCATTTATTTTTAGCTCCGCAGATGATTCCTGTGTGCAAAAAAATTTGCAACCACTGCTGTACATATACAGTCTAATTTCTAAGAAGGCAGAAGTGAGAGTTAAACTCCTTTTGTATGTCTTGGGTCCATAGCATAGGTTTGGTCACAGAGTGGGGACTTCGAAGCACTCCTCCTTGGTTCTTGGCTGGGAGAACCTAGTGCCTACATGTGTGCTAATTAAGTATATGGTCACAATCCAGGTAGGCAATGTATAAAGGTTTAATATTGCAGACTTGGGATTCATATCTGGAATAAAATCCTTGCCGTGGTACTCAGTAACTATATGACTTGAACTTGGACAGTTGGCTTGAATTCTTTGTTCTTCAGCTTGCCCATCTGTAAAGTGGGGGAAATGATATTACTTATCTCATAAGATTCTTCTGCAGACTTTTAATGTACAAATGACTTAGAAAAGCACCTGGCATTTAATAAGCCCTCAACAAATCTTAGCTACTTTTACTATTCTGCCATAAGGAGGCTTCTGTTCTTTTTTTCTTATATTATTTAATATTTATTTTCCTTGCGGCACCTCAGTGCCTCAGTTGGTTAAGTATCTTGCCTTTGGCTAAGATCATGATCCCAGGGTCCTGGGATAGAGGCTCCTCTCATTGGGCTCCCTGCTCAGCTGGGAGTCTCCTTCTCCCTCTCTGTCTGCCCCTCTCCCCCACTCATGCTGTCTCCCACTCACACTCTCAAATAAGTAGATAAAATCATTTTTAAAAAATTACTGTTTCCCGAGGAATTACCAACACACTAACAAATCAGTGAAATTGTTCACGCTTATGAGATTGTCCTGAGAAGCACTGATGAGCAACAAGTAAACCTCAAAAATGGCACTTTATGACAGCTTCTGACTAGTACACTCTACTTCCTGTACCCTGCAGCTACCATAATCTGGAAGGAACTAGACTAACAAAATTCACAAGACAAATAAATAATAATATTGAACCAAAACCTCTTGGCACATTTTAACAGAGTCAGTTCTTATTGAAGTTCTTACTGAAGTCAGTTAAATGCCATTGATTTCCAGGGCATTTGTCATAGGACAAACACTACCCAGTGTGAATTTGTTACCAAAGAAGGTTTGTATTTGGGAATCTTGGGTGTATGCATTCATATTCCTCTCTGGATATATTCTGTATAATTATAGTAATTCCTTCCTTCCTTCCTTTGTTTAGTTTTGTTTCACAAAGCCCTCTGCCCCAGTTTAAGTATTATTTTAAGTTGTTTTTAATTTTCATTCCAGTATGGTTAATAAACATTGTTATATCTCAGGTGTACAATATAGAGATTCAGCAATTCTGTGTGGTATTTTGTGCTCATCATTTTTTCCTTTGTTTGTTTTGCTTCTTAATTTCCATGTATGAGTGAAGTCATATTGTATTTGTCTTTTTCTGACAGACTTATTTCCCTTAGCATTATATTCTCTAGCTCCATTCATGTCATTATAAATGGCAAGATTTCATTCTTTTTATGGCTCAGTAATATTCCATTACATATATATATATCTTTATCCATTTATCTCTCTATAGTAATTTCTTAAGTAACACTAGAAAAAATAAAGTAACACTATAAAAAATAAAAGCACTATAATTAAGACACTAAATCTGAAATGGGGTGTTTTTGAAAAAAATTTTTGTTTAATTTGCAGTCAGTTAACATGCAGTATAACATTAGTTTCAGGTGTACAATATAGTGATTCAACACTTCTATACATCAAATGGTGCTCATCACAGCAAATGTACTTCTTAATCCCCATCTCCTGTTTAACCCATCCTCCTGCCCACCTCCTCTCTGGTAACCATTAGTTCTGTATAGTTAAAAGTTTGTTCCTTGGTTTGCCCCTTTCTTTCTTTCTTTCTTTCTTTTTTTTTTTTCTGAAATGGGGTGCTTTTGAGAACAATAGGAGACATGAGTAGCAGTTATGCCACAATAACAGATCTAGAGTATACCAGAACTTACAGTCATCCTGACTGTGGTCACCAAGAAATATCAAATCCAGGGACACCTTGGTGGCTCAGCCGGTTAAGCATCTGCCTTCAGCTCAGGTTATGATCTTGCGGTCCTGGGATCAGCCCTGCTCAGTGGGGAGTCTGCTTCTCCCTCTCCTGCTGCCCCTCCCCCTTGCACATGGGCTAGCTCTCCCTCTCTCGCTCTTTCCTTCTCTCTCTATCTTTAAAAAAAAAAAAAAAGAAAGAAAGAAACATCAAATCCATTAATGATAGAAGGAAGATGTTAAAGCTTGTGAGGTTTTCCCTCTCCTGGCTTTTATTTGGAGGCTTCTCTGGGTTAGTTCTCTGTTTCCCCATGTGTCTGAAGCTTTATATACCTCTGGCAATGAGTGGCTGCTTAGCACTATAGATAAGTACAGTTCTCACTATTGGGCATGAGTTTTAAAAAACGAGAAATTGTACCAGCTCTGTGGAGTTCAAAGTTAAGATACTTTTCTCTAAAGGAAAATAAATATTACAAGAAGGGTGTTCTTCATCTTCATTTGTAATGAAGTACCTAGTAGCTATATCTATGTCTGTGTCTCTGTTTTTATCACTATGTAGCTGTCTGTTTTTCCTCGACCTACATAGATTAAAATTTCTGCTTGAGGCCTGCACTTCCTCACCAGTTAGGAAGAACTATTCTTTAGTGACAGGCCAAAAACAAATTCAAAGTGAGCACTACAATAAGGAGGGAAATCATATTAGAAGTTTTCTCCCAGAATTTTTCTATGGTGTAACAGTGATAGCACACAATTACTTTTAAATATTATTCCACATCCCCCTGGATCCTCCTACAATGCTTTAGTTTAAAACTAGTAACCTCTAGGGGCACCTGGCTGGCTCAGTGGGTGGAGGGTGCGCCTCTTGGTCTCAGGGTAGTGAGTTTGAGCCCTTCATTGGATATAGAGATTGCATAAATAATTTTTTTTTAAAAATCTAGTACCTCTGAACATTTTATATAGTTTGGCTCCCATGGACTCCTGTGGGTAGGACAGAGTTGGAGAAAGATGTCAATTCTTCCCTTAGGTCAACTGTTGCAGCTTCTTGAGGTCACAGAATAGCTATGTTTTTGGCAGTTTTAGGAGACTGCAAATTCTCTACTTGTTCTCTGTTCCTATTTTCAGTCTTCAGAAGGAACATCCCTCTAGCTACTGCTATTTCACACCCTACACACTGAATCCTGATTTTCTCTTTTCACTATTTCAGACAAAGTGATGTTTCTCTACATTACACAAGTGACCTTGAAATGCAGGCACTAATCTCAAGGGCTTTTAGATCCTGTGCATTTTCCCCTGTTTAGACCATGAAATCTGGTCACAAAATGCATTGACTTACTGAAGGTTCCCTGGGGCTTTAGAATATACTACTTTGAATATTTTGCATTCTTTCTTTTTTGGCTTTGTGAAGTGTCTGCCCCTGTGTGTGTGTGTGTGTGTGTGTTCTGTGCACCTTGAAAATACCATCAAGCCAGACTTTCTGGAAGGACAAGACAAAAGGAATGTACCTCTCTGAAGAGAGGAAATCTGGATAAAATGGTCTCTCTGGTTTTCCAGATGCATTATTGTCTTTTACTCTTTTTGTTTGTTGAAAACATTTACTTCCTAATAGATTACCTCTAATGCAACTTTTATGTTAAATTAGCTGCAGCATGAGCATTTTAAAAAAAATCAACTCATCTGTGTGGAATTATTTTGGGGAAGGCTATAAAGAAAATAAAAAGGGTCATTAAATGATCTCTCAATGACCACTGAGTCCTGGGTTAATATGAATCTCCTTCTCTGTCCAGCAGTTTGTATGTTTAGAGGCAGATAAGGGCAACATGAAAGAATTATTAGCATGAGTAAAGTTTTGGACATGGAAAGCTCTTTTAGGCCCTGAGAAACAGAAACACAAAGTGGGAAAGAGCCCTGACCCTGAGACGGACCTTTCTGAGTTCATATTCCTAGACCTGCACTTCTTAGGGCTCCCTTGGGCATATTCCTTAGATTCTCTGGGTCAGAGTTTGCTCATTTGTATAATTGCAATGTATAATTGCAAATACCTAATTCACAGATGAAATAAAGGCATAAAGTATTTAGTACAGTACATGACACAGTAAAGCGCTCAGTAAATAAAAGGCACATCTCCTTAGGTGTAACAGCAATGAGTTAGGCGTTCAGTCTGACCTTATAGTACTTCTCAACTTGTTTTTCTTGTGCTCCTTTTCCTTTCCCAGTGCTAAGGAAAACAAACCTTCACGCCACAGTTCAGATGAAATCTCTTGTAAGTTTTAGGATCATTTATATCAAGAACCTCTGTTCTTTTTCAACACTTGTTCATAATGTTTATACCCTTCAAATAGTCAGGATAGCTTTATTAAACAAAATACCACTCCCCCCCCCAAAAAAAAGTACTTACGGACATATAGAAATGCATAAATCAACATAGTGTGTATTTTTGTTACCAGAGGACTTACAGACTGCTCTCAATATCTTTAAATCTCATATTGAATATCCTGCATGATTCATTTATTATACATATCATTAATGTAATTTTGTTTAACTCAATAATAATAGCTCTCATAGAATGCTATGTGTCAGGTATTGTGTTAAGTGCATCACGATGATTTGGATCTCACAACCCTGTTTCTTATTATATTTCCCAGTTAATAAGTGAGAAAACTGAATCTAAAAGAGATCAAACAGCACAGCCAGGGAGTGGCAGAGCTGGCATCTGGCTGGCGATGGCTTTAGAATGTTCCTAGCGCTGATAGGACCGCTACACCAGCCCTCTCGGACAGTATGGTTTATGGTGAGCAGCAGCTTTTACTCTGGAAGTTTAGGATCTAAGTAGCTGTGTCTAGACCCTGTGTGCCTACATCACCAGCCCCCAATTAAAAGCCTTGGGATCCAAGTCTCACACAGGCTTCCCTGGGTAGAAACACTGCAGACACAAGGGTGCATTTCACCTCCAGACTCTGCGTGACATGTCTTTATTCTCTACTCTCTGCCTCGTAGCTTTGCTGTATTGCTGTAATAAATCTCAGCCATGAGCACAACCATATGCTGAGATCTGTGAGTCCTTCTAGGGAAGTACCCAATGTGTGAGTGCTTATGGGACTGCTGAAAGCATGCGAAGTGCTAACATAGGTGTTGATGTAACTACTGGGGAGACACATTATCCATCAGTCAAAGAACTTCCTTTAAATTACCTTCCTGAAACCTGTAAAGGTGTTGGCCAGTAGGTCTAAGGTTGCAGCTCTTCTAGAAGTTCCAGTTCTAATGCCTCACCTTGGGTCAGTATCGGGAATGTAATGTGTCCTTTGTAAAATATATGCTTACAGATACACGGTAGTTAGAAAATATGCCAATAGCTTCAGTATTAGTATTGCTTTTTGTCTGTGTGTTCTATGTTTTTATTGTTTTGCACCAGAATGCCTAACACCGAACAAAACTGCAAATATCTCACTGTGCAAAAGAGGACATAGAGCCTAAGAACAAATGGAAAACATGCTTTTTTAAATAAGTAGTTAAAAAGAACCAGTGTCCTACAAACATATGGAGGCTAGGTCTCTGTAGCTGAGCTGCCTCACCAGTGGCCCCACAATTATAGTCATGATTTCCCTCCCCCGCCAGTCAATACATAGTGTCAGAGTGCCCAGGGTCAAATGTGTACACAATGAGTCCCTTTTCTAGAGTTTTCCCTAACCTTGTACAGATAATTGTCTTTTTAAATAAGATTTTAGATGTTCTTATTTTCTTTTTAGCATTTTCCTCTTATTCTCCAAACATATACCATGTGTACATTTTGTTCTTACAATAAGAAAACCTGACATTTAACAATTAACATTATAACATTTTCAATATACAGATGATCACAACTAAATTTGTTCATATCTACAAAATTGTGATAGGATAAACCATAAAAAATAACAAATAAGATCTTCAGATCATAAAATTGTGGAAAACCTGTTCTCATTTTCTACTTGTCTATTTTTTCACAATTTTCAAACACTACTTTCAAAATGAAAAATCTTATATTGATACTATTTTTTTAAAGATTTATTTATTTATTTGAGAGAGAGAGAGAGAGCATGAGCGGGGGTGGATGGGCAGAGGAAAGAGAAGCAGACTCCCCGCCGAGCAGGGAGCCCAAGGTGGGGCTTGATCTCAGGACCCTGGGATCATGACCTGAGCTGAAGGCAGACACTTAACTGACTGAGCCACCCAGGCGCCCCTGATATTATTTATTTTGAAAGTTTGAAACCTGCTGGGATCTGGTGAAGATCAAGCCCATTTAGCAAAATACTTCTTTTGGGGTAGAAGATTCCAATACACTGTCCAAGAACATGTGGGCATTAGAATGTGGAAGGTGGTCAGGATGGAGCCCCATGCCCCACAGAAAAGGTGGCAAAGAATGTCTACACCATATAGCATGTACACCCAAGTGCTCTTCTTAGTATGTGGCTTTAGGATTGGCTTTATTAACAAAGTATCAAAGTCAAGCTATTTGATAAACACATAAGCATTTTCATGATTAATAAACTACTTTTATGCTATAGAATTTTATATTTATAACAGAATTTTAGGAAATACTTATTCTAATAAATATTTATTTTCCAATCGAAGGGTTTAAGCCCAAGGATAGTAAATGCTTTTTCTCAATGAATAATGAAGGAGTGGCAGGATCAGCTTAGAATCCCATTTGCCTGGATCTTGTGTCAGTGCTCCAAGGGCTATGTCTATTTATGCTTAAAATAACTTTTTACCAATGAAACACCAGATTCCAGTCTAGCTATCTTTCCTGCAAACCCTGTACAGTACAGTAATTCTTCTATTTGCTTCTCAATGCTCAAAGGAATTGAGTTTGTCAAGCCATCTGAACTAACTTTACTCTTTATTTGTGGAAGATCACAACAAATAGTTAATGCTGTGCTTCAAGCCTGAAAATGCTGAAGCTGAACATCTCCAAAAAAAAAAAAAAAAAAAAAAATAGGGTTGGAAAGCGAATCTGAAAAAAAAAAAATGGACAGATTTTAGAGAAGTAGTTCAAATCATTGCCTGGACAGCTGCTCTATAATATGAGCTGTTGGTCAACGATAGCGATTATCTTTGCTGTTGACCCCATTTATTCCCAGTAGCTCTGGGTTCAGCATTACAGGTGTTCTCTTTGCAAAACTGTTTTTTGTACAGTGAAAGTTGCTAATGCCCAAGTTATTGACGATGTTTCAGGGAAAGAATAAATGCTCTCTGCAGTATCATTTAAAAATCATTTTTAATGATTTTTAAAATTACAGTTGAATCAAAAAACCATTATTTGACTTGTCCTGTTGAGTAAATATTAAATAAATTACACTAAACCCGTGTACATTTTCTGAAACTCAAGAGTCTGTTTCAAACTATTTTCTCTTTATTCTGGAGGTGGAGAACTTAGGTGACAGATTCCTGGAACTCTTTTCCATTTCACCCCCACCCCCAATTTCTTAGCTATTTAAGTATTTAATAGCCATTCTGAACTTAGATTCTTTAGTTTCCAACTTTCAAAGAGTTTTAGACCACCAAAAAAAAAAAAAAAAAATTAAACCAGAACAATTAAATGAGACTTTGGAGAATTCATAAAGTTAGAATTTTTTTTTAATGTGTTTTTATTATACCATGTTAGTCACCGTACAGTACATCCCTGGTTTCTGATGTAAAGTTCGATGGTTCATTAGTTGCGTATAACACCCAGTGCACCATGCAATACGTGCCCTCCTTACTACCCATCACCAGTCTATCCCATTCCCCCACCCCCCTCCCCTCTGAAGCCCTCAGTTTGTTTCTCATAGTCCATAGTCTCTCATGCTTCATTCCCCCTTCTGATTACCCCCCCTTTCTTCTCCTACCGATCTTCCTACTTCTTATGTTCAATAGATGAGAGAAATCATATGATAATTGTCTTTCGCTGCTTGACTTATTTCACTTAGCATTATCTCCTCCAGTGCCGTCCATGTTGCCACAAATGTTGAGAACTCGTTCTTTCTGATAGCTGAGTAATATTCCATTGCATATATGGACCACAACTTCTTAATCCAGTCATCTGTTGAAGGGCATCTCGGTTCCTTCCACGATTTGGCTATTGTGCACAATGCTGCTATGAACATTGGGGTGCATATGGCCCTTCTCTTCACTACGTCTGTATCTTTGGGGTAAATACCCAGTAGTGCAATGGCTGGATCATAGGGTAGCTCAATTTTTAACTTTTTAAGGGACCTCCACACTGTTTTCCAGAGTGGCTGTACCAACTTGCATTCCCACCAACAATATAAGAGGGATCCCTTTTCTCCACATCCTCTCCAGCAATTGTTGTTTCTTGCCTTGTCAATTTTTGCCATTCTAACTGGTATAAGGTGGTATCTTCATGTGGTTTTGATTTGAATTTCCCTAAGGGCTAATGATTTTGAACATTTTTTCATGTGTCTGTTAGCCATTTGTATGTCCTCATTTGAAAAGTGTCTGTTCATATCTTCTGCCCATTTTATGATTTATTTGTTTCTCGCATATTGAGTTTGAGAAGTTCTTTGTAGATCTTGGATACCAGTCTTTTATCTGTAGTGTCATTTGCAAATATATTCTCCCATTGCATGGGCTGCCTCTTAGTTTTTTTGACTGTTTCCTTGGCTGTGCAGAAGCTTTTTATCTTGATGAAGTCCCACAAGTTCATTTTATCTTTTGTTTCTCTTGCCTTTGGAGATGTGTCATGAAAAAGGTTGCTTTGGCCGATGTCGTAGAGGTTGCTGCCTATGTTCTCCTCTAGGATTTTGATAGATTCCTGTCTCACATCGAGGTCTCTCATCCATTTGGAGTTTATCTTTGTGTATGGTGTGAGAGAGTGGTCAGGTTTCATTCTTTTGCATGTAGCTGTCCAATTTTCCCAGCACCATTTATTGAAGAGACTGTCTTTTTTCCACCGGGTGTTTTTTCCTGCTTTGTCAAAGACTAGTTGCCCAAAGAGCCGAGGGTCCATTTCTGGGTTCTCTCTTCTGTTCCATTGGTCTATGGACATCTGTTTTTGTGCCAGTACCATGCTGTCTTTGTGATCACAGCTTTGTAGTACAGTTCGAAATCCAGCATTGTGATGCCCCCAGCTTTGTTTTTCCTTTTCAGCAGTTTCTAGGCAATTTGGGGCCTTTTCTGGTTCCATACAAATTTAAGGACTATTTGTTCCAATTCTTTGAAAAATGTCATCGGTATTTTGATCAGGATAGCATTGAAAGTGTTGATTGCTCTGGGTAGCATGGACATTTTAACTAATTCTTCCGATCCATGAACATGGAATATTTTTTCATCTTTTTGTGTCTTCCTCAATGTCTTTCAAGAGTGATTTATAGTTTCTAGAATATAGATCTTTACGTCTCTGGTTAAGTTAATTCTAAGGTAACATATGGTTTTTGGTGCTATTATAAATGGGATGGATTCCCAAATTTCTCTTTCTTCAGTCTCATTGTTCGTGTATAGAAATGTAACTGATTTCTGAGCATTGATTTTGTATCCCGCCACATTACTGAATTGCTCTATAACTTCTAGTGGTTTGGGGGTGGATTCTTTTGGGTTTTCCATATAGATTATCATGTCATCTGCGAAGAGAGACAGTTTGACTTTTTCTTTCCTGATTTGGATACCTTTTATCCCTTTTTGTTGTCTGATTGCTGTTGCAAGGACTTCTAGTACTATGTTGAATAGTAGTGGCAAGAGTGGGCATCCTTGTCGTGTTCCTGATCTTAAGGGAAAGGCTTCCAGCTTTTCCCCATTGAGAATGATATTTGCTGTAGGCTTTCATAGATGGTTTTTTTGAGATTGAGGAATGTCCCCTCTATCCCTACACTCTGAAGTGTTTTAATCAGGAAAGGATGCTGTATTTTGACAAATGCTTTTTCTGCATCTATTGAGAGGATCATATGATTTTTGAATTTTTGTTTCTGGATAAAATCTAAGACACTGATAGATTTGCAAATGTTGAACCACCCTTGCATCCCAGGGATGAATCCCACTTGGTCATGATGGATAATCCTTTTAATGTACTGTCAGATTCTATTAGCCAGGATCTTGTTGAGCATTTTGGCGTCCATATTCATTAGGGAAATCGGCCTGTAATTCTCCTTTTTGATGGGGTCTTTGCTTGGTTTGGGGATCAAGGTAATATTGGCCTCATAGAATGAGTTTGGTAGCTTTCCTTCTGTTTCTATTTTTTGAAATAGCTTTAAAAGAATAGGTATTATTTCTTTGAATGTTTGGTAGAATTCCCCAGGAAAACCTTGATCCCCAAACCAAGCAAGGACCCCGGGCCTGGAGTTTTGTTTTTTGGAAGGTTGTTTATCACTGACTCAATTTCTTCATAATTAACTGGCCTGTTTAAAAAATCAATTTCTTCCTGTTTCAGTCTTGATAGTTTATCGGTTTCCAGGAAGGCCTCCATCTCTTCCAGATTGCTTAATTTATTGGCATAAAGCTGTTGATAAAAGTTCCTAATAATCCTTCCATTTTCATTGGTGTTGGTTGTGACCTCTCCTTTTTCATTCATAATTTTATTAATTTGGGTCCTTTCTCTATTCTTTTGAATAAGTCTTGCCAGTGGCTTATCGATTTTATTTATTCTTTCAAAGAACCAGCTTCTAGTTCTGTTGATCTGCTCTACTGTACTCCTGGTTTCTAATTCATTGATTTCTGCTCTAATCCTGGTCAACTGCTTCCTCGTGCATGGATTAGGCCTGTCCCTCTGTTGCTGTTCCAGCTTCTTGAGGCGAGAATATAAAAACTGCATTTTAGATTTTTCTATTCTTTTGAGTGAGGCTTGGATGGCTATGTATTTCCTCCTTAGGACTGCCTTTGCAGTATCCCATAGGTTTTGGACCGTTGTGTTTTCATTCTCGTTGGTCTCCATAAATTGTTTAAATTGATTTTTGGTTTCCTGGTTTATCAAATCATTCCTGAGCAGGATGGTTCTTAGTCTCCAAGTGTTTGAGTTTCTTCCAAATTTTTCCTTGTGGTTGAGTTCCAATTTCAGAGCGTTGTGGTCTGAGAATATGCAGGGAATACTTTCAGTCTTTTGGTATCAGTTCAGACCTTTTTTGTGACCCAGAACATGGTCTATTCTTGAGAATGTTCCATGGGCATTAGAATAGAATGAGTATTCTTTGGTTCTGGGGTGTAGTGTTCTATATATATCACTATGAGGTCCAACTCGTCGAGTATCGCATTCAAAGCCCTTGTTTCTTTGTCGATTTTTTGCATTTTCTGTCTATTTCTGATAGTGGAGTGTTGAGGTCCCCTACTATTAATGTATTTTTATCTATGTGTCTCTTTATTCTGGTTAAGAGTTGGCTTGTCTATCTTGCTGCTCCCCTGTTGGGGGCATAGATATTTATAATTGTCATATCCACTTGTTGGATACATCCTTTAAGAATAATATAGTGTCCTTCTGTGTCTCTAACTATAGTCTTTAGTTTAAAATCCAATCTGTCTGATATGAGAATTGCTACCTCAGCTTTCTTTTGAGGTCCATTGGCGTGAAAGATGGTATTCCATCCCTTTACTTTCAGTCTGGATGTATCTTAGGGTTCAAAATGAGTCTCTTGTAGACAGCAAATGGATGGGACATGTCTTTTTATCCAATCGGCAACCCTGTGGCGTTTATGGAAGCATTTAGGCCATTTACATTGAGACTGAATATTGAGAGATATGATTTTAATGATGCCACGTTGCCTGTAAAGTCCTTGTTTCTATAGATTGTGACTTTCTGTTCTGTATCATTCTTGGGGCCTTTTTACCTTTATAGAACCCCCCCTTAATATCTCCTATAGGGCTGGTTTCGTGGTTACAAAATTGGTCAATGACTGGCGATTCTGGAAGGTCTTTATTTCTCCATCAATTCTGAATGACAGCCTTGCTGGATAGAGGATCCTTGGCTTCATGTTTTTCTCTGAAAGAGCTTTAAAAATGCAACCCCAACCCTTTCTCTCATTCCAAGTCTGTGTAGACAGGTCTGACGTAATTCTGATACCTTTGCCTTAGTACGTGAGAGATTTCTTTGCCCTGGCCGCTTTCAATACTGTATCCTTGGATCTAATATTTGCAAGTTGCACTATGACGTGACGTGGTGTAGGTTTGTCGTGGTTGAGCTTGGGAGGGGTCCTCTCTGCCTCTTGGACACGAATGTTTGTTTCCCTTGCTAGATTAGGGAAGTTTTCAGCTACAATTTGTTCAAATATCTCTTCTAGTCCTCTGTTTTTCTCCACCCCCTTGGGGATGCCTATGATTCTGACATTGGAACGTTTCATTGAGTCAGTAATCTCCCGTAACCTACATTCTTGAGCATGGATTTTTTAAAGTCCAGATTCCATTTTAGCTTTCTCTTCTACTAACCCATCCTCCAATTCGCTGATACGTTCTTCTGCCTCGTTCACCCTGGCCATCAGAGCCTCTAGTTTTGACTGCATTTGGCTCATGGAATTTTTAATTTCTCCCAGATTCGCTCTCATTTCCGCCCTTAGAGATTCTATATTCTCATTAACATTTTCGTTAATACTTTTTTCAAGTCTACACATCATCTTGACCATTGTTACTCTGAACTCCATTTCTGATAATTTGGTTATATCCATATCCATTAGTTCTGTGGCAGAGGCCACAGACTCATTGTCTTTTCTTTGCTGGGGGGGATTTCTCCTTCTCGTCATTCTGATGAGGAGAGGTTGTGGAGTTTGCTCTACTGCACTCCTGGTTTCTAATTCATTGATTTCTGCTCTAATCCAGAGCCCAAATTATTGACTGGGACCCAGGCCGTACGCCCTTCTTTTATAGGGATCTTAGGGATGTGGGCTTCTTGATTTTTCAGCCTGACTTCTGGGGAAGGGGCCTGCCGCGCCGATACTCAGGCAACCCTGTTTGGGTAGAGTCTCCGTGTCCCCTGCGAGGGGGGATGGGGATGGGCACCCTGTGAGCCGGTATTTCCAGGCTTTTGTTCTCTCGCGGCTTTCCCTGACGGCTTGCTGTGCCTCTTCTGAGAGTCAGAGCAGCAGTGGCCGAATCTCAGCCTCTGTCTCAGAACAGAGGGATCGCTGACCATTCTCCACTGATGTTCTGGCCACTTTAACTCTGTTTCTGTTGGTGCTGTTCAACCCTGCAGCGTCCCGGGATGTGCGCCTCACAGCCGGTGTCCCAGACCTCACCTCCAGGGCCGGCATCTCTGTCCTTTGTGTTTCTAACACCGCCAGCCACCCCCGCGTGCTCCGGAGCTCCCGGTCTCAGTCTGGATCCAGTGAGCACACCGGGGCTCCCTTTCAGTCTGGTCTCGCGCGTTTCCGGGCTCACGGTCTCACTCTGCTGTCTCGCGGGTGCCGGTCCACGAGTCCGCCCGCTCCCCGTGCAGGTGGCTACTGCTTCCCGGCGCCTGAACATGGCGGCTCCCTCCCCGTTCCGTTTATCTTCCGATATCTGTGTGCGGTTTCACGGCTCCCCGCTGTGTACCTCAATACTCAGCGCTGGAGATGTTCATTTGTAGAGATCCAGATGCATCTTCCTGCGCCTCAGGCTGATTCCGTGGATGTTGAGGCTGGTGTGGTACCTATCCAGCTCGACTCGGGGGACCGGCTGAAAAAGTGGTTCCCTTCTTCTCCGCCATCTTAACTCCATTCCATAAAGTTAGAATTTTAATAGAAAAAGGAAAGATCCTTGAGTGGGTTATTGACTGCTTTCCTCAGATATATGAACTAAATCACATATACATCTTTGACATCTGGGACGAGATTATCTCCTTGTAAATTTACAAAAAAAAAAGCAATTCAAAAATATTTTCAGTTTCTAAATTAGATCACATCTGACTAAAGATGATGCTAAGTAGTCACCTTCATGAAGTTTGAAAACTAACTTGATTTTCATTGTGAATGCAAAAGTCCTCCTGGGCCCTCTATTGTGTACTGTACACCTGACAGCCCCTATAGGTGGGGTGTGGGAGGTCCCATGGATAGGCTGGGGAGGCCCATTTTCTGTCCTGTGTAGGAATTGCATAGAATTCTGTGCACATGTTCATCTTTTACTTTTGTGAAACAGGCCTAGAGGCTCAGCAACTACGTGTTCTTCCCATGTGCATGATTTAGCTTCATGATGGCTTGTGTGGTGTCATGAGACTACCCTTGTTTATTCATTTTGAGTTTATAAGATATTTTTCAGAATGTATGCATTCAGATGAATCAGGGAATCCTGTAAGTTTGAGGCAAAAAGTAATGTCGTGAGGTCTCCTACTTTAAACCTCTCAGTTGCTACTACTATCTGGCCTCTCTCATACCTACTTAAGATAATTGACAGTGGTGACGTTCAGTAATATTTTAATTTCTAATTTGAGATCTCTTTTTCCATGAAAGTACTATAAACTAGCAAACATGTCAAATTTCTCAGCACTTTAAGAATTTTGAAGAATGATTGACTCCAATGCCTCCCTCCATACACACATGTAACTAATATAAACTACCTCTTGGGAGTCGAACGGCCATGTTCTAAGGCACCATGCTGTCTTATTAAATCCATCTGTTTTCCTGATATTCTCTGGAAAATAGTCAAGAAGTCTCCTAGGTTGGTGAGGCAGGATTTTCCAGGTTTCCTTTTATACATGTTCCATAAGTATTGGCTTCTTCATTATAAATTATGGGAATGATGCTTATTCTAGGGCACTGGGTAAGGCAGCAGGGGAGATTGTCTGATTTTAAATGTTAATCTACTCTTTATTAAAGAGTAAACTATTCAAAAATGATTTGAAATTTCTCCTGACGTTTATTGCCCTTTGACTTTGACTCAGTTTGGTTCGGTAGAAATAATCTGGGGTCAGATCATCTCATTTTGACCTTGATCTGAACCATTTTTACACTTCCACAACCTTCATAAAAATATGCCAGCAGAGTTCAAATGGGCAGTGAGAACCTTCCTCTGACAGAGGATATTCCTGTATTTGAAAAACTAAGTCAGCCATGAGTCCTAACATTCCTGTTTCTGAGACTTGGTACAAATTTCAAAGAAAATGACTACTACTTGTCCTGGCAGGCCAGCAGAGAATCATACTCTTTAGGTGAATAATGTGATCCTATTTTCACACTTCAGAAATACCCATAAAAGTCAAAACTGATAAAATTTAAAATTTGCATACAAACTGTTAAGGCAAAATCAAGGATTCTATTTTTAGGTTGTTATTGCTTTAGGAAATTACCCTGAGAGCTGTCTACATTACTTAGTGACTAGCCAAATAGTAGTGGCTTAAACACAATGGAAGCTTATTTCTCTTTCATAGTAATAGTCAGGAAGCAGGTGGTCCAGGGCTGGAATGGTCGTTTGGCTCCATGAGATCATCCAGAGAGCAGTCTCTGCTCACTGTATCTCTCTGCTTTCTCTGCATGTGGTTCTTTTCCTTGTGGCAAATGACAAGAGTTCCAGGCTTTGTACTATCAGTTGAACAGGAACATGAGGGAAAGGTGAAGAAATGCCATGGTCTCTACTTTAAGGACAAGTCAAGAAGAGGATACTTTTCTCCATTGTCTATTGCATAAAACATAGTAATATGGTGACATCCAATGGCAGAGGAAGTTAGAAAATTTAGTTCTTAGTCTGGGTATCCAGGAGGCAGTAAAAATCAAGTGTTCAGTTCTTAGAAGGACAAAGAAGGGAATGGGGGTGGGGTAGCAACTAGCAGTCACACTGGTGCTGTCTGACTGTCAAAGTTACTTTGGGAACTTCAAAAATACATAATCCTTGGCTTCTCCCCTGAAGATTCTGATTCAGTAGGTCTGGTTTAGGCTCTTTGGTCAAATTACTCCCAAGCTGTATCTTAGTGATAACGTGAGTCACCAGAAAGTTCCATTTCAGTAGATTTGCCTTCGAAGAAACCTGTTATGCTCTCAGCTTTCACAAGGAGTGGTAACAAGTAGCTCTATGTGCAGCATCGGCAGGCTTTTCTATGGCAGAACTTTTGTCAAGGGTATTATGCATTATGTTGTTGGGTTTTTCTGATGTAAAGATCCTAATGACTAATTTCTTTTAGCCCTCAGTTCCAGGTAAATATATTTAAATTTTATTCTTCTAAAAGTTTATTCTGCTTTACTACACAATTGGACCTATGTAATCAGTTGCATTTTCCTCTTTGCCTTAGCTGTAGAAAGAAAGGAGCTTTGTTTTAGGTTCACCTGTTGGAGCCTTGCTCGGTATTTTGCAGCTTTTGCTCAGTATCAGTGCAGATAATTTCTTGTGTCCTCTGTTTCTCTTAAATAGATTCAACATTACTGGATTCTGGTCTTTTCTCTGCATTTTTTATAGGTTTCCTCCAATTAAAATTAGATTTAGATGGGACAATGTAAATAATAAAAATAGGAGCTCCTAAACTGTCACTGTGAATAATGACAATAACATTTATTTCTTGAATGCTTACTTTGTGTTGAGCACTGTGGTAAGTATTCTATAACATTCACCAGTGTTAACACCAACATGTGTAATCCAAATAAATCCTGGGTTCAAAGTGGTTCACTTTCTACACAGTGTAATTTTCAAAGAAACATAGTCCAGCCGACAAATGTAATTAAACACAAAACCCCAGCTTTACTTAGATTTCTCAAAAATGATTAACAGATACAACTAATAAAACACAACAGAAGTTCCCTAAATTCCACTTTCTTCTCAAATCTCTTGCATTGCTTATGCTCAAACATACAGCCAAGGGTTTTGGTGTTTGGCTTTTTTTTCTTTTTTTTTTTTTTTCCTTTTTTCTTTTCTCATTCCTTTGTAACACTTGGCATCTTCTCCCTGTGAGAGAGGGCTGAGCTTCTACTCTCATCTGTTGTCTCTGCAGTGATAGCACAGGATAGAATTTTGTAGAATTCTCTGAATGCATCCATCTCCTCTCATTGCTTTCTCCCCCAGTTACACTTTTGAGGCATCCCCATTTTTATGAGAAGACAGTGAGACTTTGTAAAATTAATTAACTTCTCCAACTTCAGAGTCACCCAGCCAAGAATCAAGATATTAAAGTCCAAGCGGTGGAATTTCTAAGCCGTGTACTTAGACACTCTACTCTCTCGTTGCACTTTATATGGCTAGAAGGATGGCACAGAGATCCACTATCTCCTGGAAACAGTATTGTCTCTGTCAGATGACTTGTCACATTTTATTTTAATTGGTTATTTTTGTTCCTACCTTCCCTTGTGCTCATTGTAAGCTCAGTGAGGTCATTTTTTTTTTATTCTTTACTAATTGTTATCAGTTTATCCACTATTTTGTACAGAGCAGGCAAGACAATAGATATTCATTAAATTAATGACTGAATGACTGGATGAGGAGTGAGCTACCTTTCTCTAGGACTGGAATTTTCTGTCAACAGTAATTTACCCATCTCTGTAATCACCAGGCTTTTTGGGAATGAAAATAGTTACTTCTCACAAAAATCTCAGACCTTTGGTATGTTGTGGTGAGTTAGCTTTCTCTCATGGCTCATAGATTGGTTCTGAAAAAATTTTCAAAAGAATAGTTCAAAAAAAATTTTTGAGCAGTGGCAATGTTACATGTTATATGGTGACATTGTGGAAAAAAACCCAGAATTTAAAACCAGCTAACTAAGGTATGAATCCCAGCTGTGGACACTATTGGCTAAGAACATTAAATTATTTAAATTTCAAATTTCTCATTTTCAATAGGAAGTACGACTTGCTCTAATTCGTGATTTATTTGTTACTATCAATGTGAGATGATTATGTGAAAATCTTTTGAAAAACTCATATTATTATGAAAAGTATTAAATTTCTAATGTGTTAAAATGTCATGAATAATAATCACATTATCTTTGGATACAAAAGTGCACATTAGTGTCCATCTGTATTTATGCTTTTTTACAGTAAAATCTCAGAAGAAACGGAGGGGTGGGGTTTTATTTTTAATTGTCTCCATTTATGTTTGAACAATAGCTATGCTTTTAATCAAATTCATTTTCATTGATGAGTTTATAAACAAAACAATATACCCATCACATCTCACGTTCCACATAGTATTACACCATCCAGACTTTTAGAAATATGGCTTGGTAATGTTGTTCTATATATTATATAGTTTTTAATTTTATTTATTGATTTATTGATTTATTGTGAGAGAGAGAGAGTACAAGCAAGGGGAGGGGCGGAGGGAGAGGGAGAGAGAGAATCCCAAGCAGGCTCCATGCTCAGCATGGAGCATGACATGGGGCTCATTTCACGACCCTGAGAATATGATCTGAGCTGAAATCAAAAGTCTGATGCTCAACCAACTGAGCCACCAAGGTTCCCTACAGTTTTTTAAATAAAATATTAATTTCACTAAACACTTAAGAAAGTAAAAATCATTTTCTAAGTCCTCATTTTTCCAAGAAGTAAAATTTGAGCAGTAAACAAAATACAGTATCTCCATTTTGGTAGAATTAAATAGTTACAGATCTTTCCTGGTCTTATCAAGGTTATTAAAAAATACTTAAGTTCCACCAGATGAACAATAAGTGCTTTAGCAATGCCAATAATTCAGAATATGTGTTAAATGAAATTAGGATTCAAGACAATTACTCTTAATTAGGTTACAGAATATAAATCATAAAGAGGTTGCAAGCCTCTATAGTTCATCAGCAATTATATTGAAAAGGTCACTTGAAAACAAATGTAAGAAGGATCCAGTAAAATAATAAACCCAGAATTTTTAAAATATTAATTTTGGTGAGTTCTAGTTTCACAGTGCTGATAATATTTTTTCAAGAGATTCCAGTAATCTGATTACACTTCTATTCTGTGCTGTGCAATGGAGCAGCCATCTTTGCCCCAAAACTTACGGGAATGAATGATTTCACAGGATAGTTGATATTCTTGTAACTTACTTTCAAAACTTAGTCATCCTGTAAAATGTATTTTGCTAGCATAATATACACTAAATTGCTACACATGTCCAAGAAAACTACCTTGCAAATATGTATCAACCAAATTACTGCCCTAAATTCCCTATATCATTTGTCTTAAAGATAAGCATTATTTGTTCAGATTGTTTCAAAATTAAGGCACAATTCATTTCATTGTCTTTCTCCCTTTGATCTTTATTGTTAGAGCTTACCTGATTTACTATGCATATATATTATCTGTATAACTATGGAAAACTCCAGATAGTGGTATATCTTATTTAGGTATGATTTTGTAAGACCTGAACTCTGTAGGCAAGAATTAATTTGATCAACCCTTTGAGAAGAACTAGACACACACTGTGGAATAATTTGTATAAAACATGTAAACTGTTAATTTATTTTTTTAATGATTTTATCTTATTTTAATTTTAAGTGGGTTCCATTGCCCAACATGGGGCATGAACTCAGGACCCTGAGATCGAGTCACATGCTGTACTGACTGAGCCAACCAGGTGCCCCAAATCATTAATTTAAGTTTAAATATAGAAAGACCGTATGCAGATATATCCTTTACAGATGTATGGGTCTGTTACCATCTGCTAATTAGGAGTGGATAAGACTAACATCTTTTTGGACTTCGTTGTTGAAAGGGAACATTTTGTGTAGCATCATTTGCTCATTCCTTTTTTGTGGTTCACACCCATTCACATCTCACATTGTTCTACAACATTTTACACTAGACAGATATATTAGGGAAGGTTTATTTTATTGCAACCAACAGAAAGAAAATGCCTCCAGGTAACTCAAGCAGAAAAAGAAGTTATTGGAGAGAACTGCACACAATCCAAAAACTGCTAAGCGGTCATGCTTCTGTGAGACAGGGATGGGAGGTGGATCTGGGACCTCAGTAACTGATATCTCTAGAACTTCTTTTAGAATGCTGCCATTGTCAAAGCTCAGCCCAGGTGCCTGTAGGGCCCATGTCTTTCTGTGCAAACTCCAGATTCTCAGGAGAAAGGCACTGGCTCATCTAGTTTTACTCTCTAGTGTCTCTACCTCCATGTCTCTCAGACACAGCCAGAACAGTAGTAGAATGGCACAAATACGGTAATGATGGCATTGTTGTAAGGCAAAATATGCCCTGATTTTGTGTTTCTCACAATTGGTCCTTCTTATCAGGGCTGATATGACCTTTGGAAGAATTTTTCTCTTATACCAGTAATTCCTCAAATTTCACTGTTCGAGCACAGAAATTTTTTCAAGTTTATGTCTGCAGCTCTGCTTATTTCTGTATTTCATTTGTACTTGCTTAGTTTGTGTAGTCCTGCAATTATGACTACTGCTGCCAGCTAGGACAAAATGTTTGCTCCCATCTGTTCTTCTGGGGCAGGATAGATTTACCTGGTTATCTGAAAGATTCTCCTGTAGTACTCAGAAGTAATTTACTCTGTGGTTAATTCCTGTTTCCACTATTAAATGTTTCCTCCTCCATTTCTACAAATCTGTTCATAATGGCCTATTAGCTAGAATTTTTGCTATTTAATTATTTTATATTGGTCAATGCATGAAATGGTTCTGGACAGTGCCTTACTTCAGTTCATCTGTAAGACCCCCAGAGAAATTTGCTAAATATGGTAAGCTTTGTTTTAATGCTACTGAATTTATTCATGTCTGTTTATAGTGGAAAAGAATGACTGAGATAACTGGTGGCTCCCTGGCATAGTTAGTGGCCCAGGTAGAAAATTTTTCCTGCTGCCTTCAGAAAAATTTTCCAACTTCAATTAAAGTTGTATCTCTTTAAATTAAAATGCAAAAAGATAAATCTACATATGCTATAAATTATGATTTTTCAAAATCTGCTCCTTGACAATTTCTTTCATTTTTATAGCATTCCAATTTTAATTGACTCAAGATAACATATTTGTTTTTTCATTTAAGAAATAGTGCTGAGAAGGCATAGTATCTATTTTATTATTGACCCATTGAATGATCTCAAGTATGTCATTTGAGATTTTGAGTGCTCCATTAAAAAAATGGAACATTAGTATATATCTTTTTCATGAAAACTAACAGAATTTTCATATGTCATGGTTGCTCTCACCATCCAGAATATTTCCATTTTTTCTGTATTTTCAAGTTATTTGATGTTATTGTCTGTTTTACAGTTTTCTCTTCTGTTGAAGACACAATTCTATGACTGTCCATGTCTGGGTCATTGTGGTACTTAAGGACTGTACATAAAACCATTGACCATCTATCTGATCCTTCACATTCCTTTGTTATGGAGTCACCATTGCCTCCTCAGGCTAGAATGTATAGGCAATTTTGATTGATGCAAATCTAAGGATTTATTTAGAGTGCTAAAATGGTTTCTTAATATTATGAAAACATTTCTTCTGGAGTCAAGTTGAACTGGATTATGTTGATTATATAGTAAATGTTCCCATAATACTCTCTATAATAAATGGAGGTTTAAAAATGGATAACACTAGTGAGGGTGGCAAAAAGATGGCCACCAAGTAGGAGGACCCTAAGCTCATCTCCTCTGATGAACACAACTAGATAACTATCAAATCATCCTAAACACCCCAGAAATCAACCTGAAGACTGACAGAACAAACTCCATAAGTAAAGGGAGAGAAAAGGCCACATCAAAGAAGGTAGGAAGTACAGAGATATGGTTTAGGAGAGAAATGGAACACAGGTGCTGCATTGTGAGGGAGCCATGGTCACAGAGAAGAGTGAGAGAGAGTAGAGCACAGTGAGGAACGGACAAGGACAGCATTTCCCCAAAGCCATTGACTGAGAAAACAAAGAGGGGCTAATTTTTATGAGTTCTCGCAACCAGTGGGACTTAAAGCCCAGAGTTCTAAAGGGTCACAGGTTTGGCTGGGATGGATCCGGGAGGGCACTGCCCTGCACCTAGAGAGAAGGCAGACAAACAAACCGGAGGCAGACTACACTGAAACAGCAATTTGAAGAATGCCTGGGGCACACAGAAGGGCGATTATTCACTCTTCTCGGAGTGCTTCCCTGAGAAGCAGCGTTAATGGAGACCCCTCCCAGGGGGCAAAGGAGTGGCCAGGACCATTTTTCTCCCCTGCCCCTCAGCATAAACACAGAGCCACTCATGGGAAGCAGCACAGCACCAACACAGGTTGCTGCAGTTGCTTACACCAAGTGCCATACCTCTACCCTCTGGAGGGACTGCCCTTCTCAGCCAGGCTTGCCTCAGTCCCAGTGCAGGGGGGCCTCCTCCCCAGAAGACTAGCAGAAACCCCTGCGCACACCACGTCACCTGACTACAGGTTTCTGCAGGGATTCAGTTCTAGTGGCAGTAGCAGGTCCATTTAACAAGCAGACCAGAGCACACCTAATTAAAACTCACCACATCCTGGCCAAGGACCCAACACTGCCCACTGCAGGCAAGGAGAGCCTCTGCAGATGACTGGCCTGAAGGATAGCAGCCAAAACACAAGAGCAGAGTGCAAGCAGCACACACCAGAGACACTCCCTGAAGAGCTAGACCCTGCATACTACATAACCTCTTCTTCCTAAATCCATTACTCTCAGGAGCAGGAAACATAACTGCTTTTTCTAACACAGAGAAGAAAGCAGATACTTAGACAAGATACCATGATGGAGGAATATAATCCCAAGTGAAAGAAATAGATAAGGTCACGGCCAGAGATCTAAGCAAAACAGATATAAGTAACATGCCTAATGGAGAATTTAAAACGATAATCATAAGGATATTCGCTGGGCTTGAGAAAAGAATAGAAAACATCATTGAGGGGCGCCTGGGTGGCGCAGCGGTTAAGCGTCTGCCTTCGGCTCAGGGCGTGATCCCAGCGTTCTGGGATTGAGCCCCACATCAGGCTCCTCCACTATGAGCCTGCTTCTTCCTCTCCCACTCCCCCTGCTTGTGTTCCCTCTCTCGCTGGCTGTCTCTCTCTGTGTCGAATAAATAAATAAAATCTTTAAAAAAAAAAAAAAAAAGAAAACATCATTGAGACCCTTACCGCAGAGATAAGAGATGTTTAAAAAGAATCAGTCAGTAATGAAGAATGGTATAACTCAGACTGAAATAGGCTTGATGCAACGAACAGCAGTCTGGAAGAAGCAAAGGAATGAATAGGTAATATAGAAGATAAAATAATGGGAAATAATGAAGCTGAACAAAAGAGAGAAGGAATAATTATGGAAAACAAGAATAGACTTAAGGAACTCAGTGGCTCCCTCAAACTCATTCATATCATGTGATATGAATGAATGTCATTCTTACATAGGACAGGATATCATAGGATATTAATGTCATATGAATGTCTTCTTCCCAGAAGAAGAAGACAGAGAAAAGGAGACAGAAAATATATTTGAGGAAACAATAGCTGAAAACTTCCCTAATCTGCGGAAGGAAACAAACATCTAGATCCAGGAGGCATAGAGAACTCTCATCAAAATCAACAAAAGCAGTCCAACACTAATACATACTATAATTAAATTTGCAAAATATAGTGATAAAGACAAAATCTTAAAAGCAGCAAGACAAAAGAAGTCCTTAACTTACAAGGGAAGAGTCATAAGGCCAGCTGCAGATTTCTCAAAAGAAACTTGGCAGGCCATAAGAGTGGCATGATATATTCAAAGTGCTGAATGGGGAAAATCTGCAGCCAAAAATACTCTATCCATCAAGGCTGTCGCTCAGAATAGAAGGAGAGAGAAAGAGTTTCCCAGACAAATAAAACTGAAAGGAGTTTGTGACCACTAAACCAGCCCTGCAAGAAATATTAAAGGGGACTCTTTGAGTGGCAAGGAGAGACCAAAAGTGACAAAGACAAGAAAAGGTCAGAGAAAATCTCCAGAAACAATGACAAAACAAGTAATAAAATGGCACTAAATACATGTCTTTCAATAATTATTCTGAGTGTAAATGGACTAAATGCTCAATCAAAAGACATGGAATGTCAGAATGGATAAAAAAGGAAGAGCCATCTATATGCTGCCTACCAGAGAGTCATATTAGAGCTAAAGACACTTACAGATTGAAAGTGAGGGGATGGAGAAATATTTATCACCCAAATGGATATCAAAAGAAAGCCAGAGTAGCAGTACTTCTATCGGACAAACTAAACTTTAAAACAAAGACTGTAAGGAGAGAAAAAAGGGCACTATATGGAAATAAAGGGGACAATCCAAAAGATAAAACAAATTATTCTACCATTCTACCCATTCCCCTTTATTATCCATTCTACCCAACATAGAATCAGCCAAATACATAAAACAATTAATAACAAACATGAAGGAACTAACTGATAATAATATAAGAATAGTGGGGGACTTTAACTCCCCGCTTACAATAGTGGACTGATCATCTAAACAGAAAATAAACAAGGAAACAATGCACCAGATGGACTTAACTGATATATTCTGAACATTCCACCCTAAAATAGCAGAATATACATTCTTTTCAAATGTATATGGGACATTCTCCAGAATAGATGACATATTAGGTCACAAATCAAGCCTCAACAAATACAAAAAGATTAGGTTCATACCATGCATTTTTTTCTGTCCACAATGCTATGAAATTTGAAGTCAGCCACAAGAAAAAATTTGAAAAGACAACAAATATATGGAGGTTAAACAAAATGCTATTAAGAAATGAATGGAAATCAGAGAAAATTTTAAAAATACCTGGAAACACAAAACACAATGGTCCAAAACCTTTGGGATGCAGCAAAAATGGTCCTAAGAGGGAAGTATATAGCAATACAGCCCTACCTTAAGAAGCAAGAAAAATCTCAGATAAGCTTCCTAACTTTACACCTAAGGGAGCTAAAAAGAATAACAAATGAAGCCTAAAGCCAGAGGAAGGAAGGTAATAATAGAGATTAGAGCAGAAATAAATGATATGGAAAAAAAAGAATAGATCGATGACCAGGAGCTGGTCATTTTTTTTCATTGAAAAAATTAATAAAATTGATAAATCTCTAGCCAGAACTATGAAAAAGAAAAATGACCCAAATAAATCAGAAATCAGAGAGGAGAAATAACCAACACCACAGAAATACGAACTTATAAGCAAATATTATGAAAAACTGTATGCCAACAAATTAGACAACCTGGAAGAAATGGATGAATTCCTAGAAACCTATAAGGCGCCAAAACTGAAACAGAAGGAAATAATAAACATAAACAGACCAATAACAAACAAGGAAATTGAATCAGTAATCAAAAATCTCCCAAAAAACAAAAGTCCAGGGCCAAAAGGCTTCACAGAAGTATTCCACCAAATATTTAAAGAAGAGTTAATACCTATTCTTCTCAAACTATTCCAAAAATAGAAAAGGAAGCAAAACTTTTAAATTCATTCTATGAGGCCAGCATTACCCAGACCAAAATCAAATAAAGACTCCACTAAAAAAGAGAACTACAGGCCAATATCCCTGATGAACATGGATGCAAAAATTCTCAATAAAATACTAGCAAACCAAATCCAAAAATACGTTAAAAGAGTCATTCACCACATCAAGTATATTTATTCCTGGCTTGCAGGGGTGGTTCAATATTCACATATCAATCAATATGATACACCATTAAGGAAAGAGAGGATAAGAACTATATGATCCTTTCAGCAGGTAACAGAAAAAAGCATTTGACAAAGTACAACATCCATTCATGATAAAAAATAATTAACAAAGTAGGTTTAGAGAGTACAAAGTTCAACATAATAAAGGCCATCTATGAAAAACCCACAGGTAATATCATTTTCAATGGAAAACAAATGAGAGCTTTTTTCTCTGTGGTCAGGAACAGGACAGGAATGTCCACTCTCAACACTGTTATTTAACAGAGTCCTAGAAGTCCTGGCCACAGTCAGTCAATAAATAAATATAAATATAAATATAAAATATATATCCACATCAGCAAGGAAGAAGTAAAACTTTCACTATTTGTAGATGACAGGAAATTCTACATAGAAAACCCAAAACACCCACAAAAAAATTGCTAGCACTGATATACAAATTCAGTAAAGTTGCAAGATACAAAATCAACATACAGACATCTGTTGCATTTCTCTACACCAGTATTGAAGAAGCAGAAAGAGAAATTAAGGAGTCAATCCCATTTACAATTCCATCAAAAACCATAAGATACCTAGGAACAAAAGACCTGTACTCTGAAAACTATAAAACACTGATGAAAGAAATTGATGAGGAAAAAAAATGAAATTGAAGAGGACACACAAAGAAATGGAAAGACATTCCATTCTCATGGTTTTGAAGAACAAAAATTGTTAAAATGTCTATACTCCCCAAAGGAACCTACACATTTATTGCAATCCCTATCAAAATAACAACAGCATTTTTCACAGAGCTAAGACAAACAGTCCTAAAATTTGTATGGAAAAACAAAGGACCCCGACCAGCCAAAGCAATCTTGAAAAAGAAAAGCAAAGCTGACGTCACCAT
Source organism: Ursus americanus (assembly GCF_024610735.1). Taxonomy (NCBI): domain Eukaryota; kingdom Metazoa; phylum Chordata; class Mammalia; order Carnivora; family Ursidae; genus Ursus; species Ursus americanus. Next base: position 61,291,964 of record NC_142131.1, on the reverse strand, counting down.
AATTCCAAACTTCAAGTTGTATTACAAAGCTGTAGTCATCCAAACCATATTGTACTGGCACAAAAATAGATACGTAGAATCAATGGAACAGAATAGAGAACCCAGTAATGAACCCTCAGCTATATGGTCAATTAATCTTTGACAAAGCAGGAAAGAATATCCAATGGGAACAAGACTTCTCTTCAACAAACAGTGTTGGGAAAACTGGATGCCAACATGCAAAAGAGTGAAAGTGGACCACTTTCTTACACTATACACAGAAATAAATTCAAAGTGGTTGAAAGACCGAAATGTGAGACATGAAACCATTAAAATCATAGAGCTGAACACAGGCAGTAACCTCTTTGACATTGGCTGTAGCAACTTTTTACTAGATATGTCTCTTGAGGCAAGGGAAACAAAAGCAACAATGAACTATTAGGACTTCTTCAAAAGAAAAAGCTTCTACACAGCGAAGGAAACAATCAGCAAAACCAAAAGGCAACCTATGGAGTGGGAGAAGATATTTTCAAAGGACATATCCAAAAAACGGTTAGTATCCAAAATATACAAAGAACTTATAAAACTCTATACCCCCAAAATGAATAATCCAATTAAAAAATGGGCAGAAGACATGAATAGACATTTTTCCACAGAAGATATCCAGATGGCAAACAGACACATGAAGACACTCAACATCACTAATCAGGGAAATGCAAATCAAAACCACAGTGAGATATCACCTCACACCTGTCAGAATGGCTTTTATCAGAAAGACAAGCAACAACAAGTATTAGCAAGGATGTGGAGACAGGTGAACACTGGTCCACTGTCAGTGGGAATGCAAACTGTTATAGCTACTCTGGAAGACACTTTGGAGGTTCTTCAAAGAAATTAGAACTACTCTATGATCCAGCAGTTGAGCTGCTGGGTATTTACCCAAAGAATATAAAAATACTAATTCAAACGGAAACATGCACCCCACTTACATAGCCCCCTATCTACAATAGCCAAACTGTGGAAACAGCTCAGGTGTCCATCACCTGATGAATTAATAAAGAAGATGTGAATATATATACAATGGAATATTACCCAGCCATCAAAAAGAATGAAATGTTGCTATGTGCAACAACATGGATGGAGCTAGGAGTATTATGGTAAGTGAAATAAGTCAGTCAGAGAAAGACAAATACCATCTGATTTCACTCATATGTGGAATTTAAGAAACAAACAAACAAAAATGAGTGAAGGGGGAAAAAAAGAGAGAGGCAAATCAAGAAACAGACACTTAACTATAGAGAATAAACTGATGGATACCAGAGTGGTGGGTAGGGGGGTGGATATAATAGGTGATGGGGATTAAGGAGTGCATTTGTTGTCATGAGCACCCGGTGTTGTATGGAAGCGTTGACTCACTGTATTGTACACCCAGTGCTAATATTACATGGTGTATTAACTAACTGGAATTTAAATAAAAACTTTTTTAAAATATATAAAACTACACTAAAAAATTGGATTGCAGCAGAGAATCTGATAATAAAACTGTATTTCTTTGAACTTTCTTCAGGTGCATTCTTTGTCCTTTATGAAATTACAGTTGAATGAGATCTATATTTTACTGTCACATCAGACTGAATCTAATTGTATATACTACTGCTGTTCTTTTTCTTTGCCAAAGATGTTCTAGAACCTTGATAACATTTCAGGGCAAAGCGTGATTCAAAAAGGTTACTAGAACTAGCATGTAGATCAATGGAACAGAATAGAGATCCCAAAAATAAACCCATACATATGTGATCAATTAATTTATGAAAAGAATGACAACATAATACAATGGGGAAAGGACAGTCTTCAATAAATGCTGTTGGGTAAACTGGACAGCCACATGCAAAAGAATGAAACCACTGGACCATAAATCTTACACCATGCATAAAAATCAACTCTAAATGGACTAATGACTTAAACAAAGACCTGAAACCATAGAACTCCTAGAAGAAAACATAGACAGTAAGCTCCTTAACATTGGTCTTGGCAGTGATTTTTTGGACTTGACACAGAAAGTGAAGGTAAGAAAAGCTAAAATAAATGGGACTACATCAAACTACAAAGCTTCTTTCTGTACAGCAAAGGAAACCATCAACAAAATGGGATGGCAACCTATGGGATGAGAGAAAATATTTTCAAATTATATATCTAATAAGAGGTTAATATCCATAAAAGATAAAGAACTCGTACAGCTCAATGCCAAAAGGACAATTCTATTTTAAAAATGGGCAGAGGACTTGAATAGACATTTTTTCAAAGAAGGCATGCAGAGGGCCAAATAGACACTTGAAAAAATGCTCAGCCTCACTAATCTTCAGGGAAATGCAAATTAAAACTATAAGAGATATCACTTCACACCTGTCAGAACAGCCATCATCAAGAAGATAAGAAACAACAAGTGTTGGTGAGGATGTGGAGAAAAGGGAAATCTTGTAAGTTGGTTCAGCTATTATGAAAAAACAGTATTGAGATTCCTCAAAAAATTAACAAAAAGAAGTAGCACATGATCCAGCAATTCCACTTTGGATTTTTATCCAAAAGAAATGAAAACATAACTTGAAAAGATTTATGTACCCCCACATTCACTGTAGCATTATTTACAATGACCAACATATGGAAGCAACCTTATAAGTGTCTATCAGTGCACAAATGGGTAAAGAAAATGTGTGTGTACACGCACACACACACACAATGAAGTATTATTCACCCACAAAAAGTAATGAAATCTTACCACATGCAACACCATGGATGGACCTTGAAGGCATTATGCTGAGTGAAATTAGTCAGACAGAGAAAGACAAACACCATATGATCTCACTGATACATATAATCTGAAAAGAAAAACAACCCTCATTTGATACAGAATACAGACTGATGGTTGCTAGAGGCAGGAGGCCAAAGAGTACAAACTTCCCATTAGAAGATGTACGTCCTGGGGATGTAATGTACAGTGTGGTGAGTATAGTTAACAATACTGTGTAGTATGTTTGAAAGTTGCTAAGACAGTACATAGTGAAAGTTCTCATCACAAGAAAAAATATTTGTGTGCTGATGGTTACTAACTAGACATTGTGGTAATCATTTCACAGTATATACAAATATCAAATCATTATGTTTTATATCTGAAATTAATATAATCTACATATTTATTAGATCTCAAATTAAAAAATAAATCACTTGCCTGTGCAAAAAAAAAAAAAAGGTTAATGCATTTTACCGTTATAGTTTTCCAATTTTTGTTTTTAAGAACAGCATATGCTATGCTTTCATTCCTTATCTTTTAAAATGGTTTTATTTATAATCATCACAGCTACTACATCCTGGTTGACGGATTTGAATAGCCTATACTAACTAGACACATTATTTAATGGGTACTGCCAGTATCTTAGTTGTCAAAGTTCAAGGGTATTATTACATTGATATTAGATATTTGCTGATCATTTTACAAAAATATTACTTTGTAATTGTGCCATCATTGCAAGTGGAGAATCTGCTTGATCTTGAAGATAGAATAATGTTTGTTATTATTATGTTATTCTATTATGTAGGGCTTGAAATAATTTGTGGTGCCTTAATCATGTGTTAGTGAGAAAGAACCATTCTATATATTCCAAAGCCATTGTTCTTGAGCTCTTTGGCTCCATTTAACTGCTTGGCAACAAAGTTTTAGAACTTTTAAAGTTGTAGTCATGCAGAAATTTACTGATTATTCTTATAGGGCTAAATAAGGAAATGTAGGTAAACAGATGCTTGGAGCGCACAGTACAGTAACAAAGTATTTTTGGACTCATGAATGTTTTATCTCATTCTAATTGGAAGTCACTTTAGGCAGTGGTTAAGTTCATGGAATCTGGCCTCTGGTTGCTTAGGTTAATTACATGGGACCTAGACTAACTGCTTCTGTTTAAATTCATGCCGTGCCACTTTCTTGCTACTTGACTTTTCTATAACTTCCATGCATCCCAGTTTTTTCATCTGTATAATAGAAACATCTGCCTCTTAATCGTCCGTATTCTTCTGCTCTTTTTATTGTTTTTATTTTTTTTAAAGATTTTATTTATTTATTTGACAGAGACAGCCAGCGAGAGAGAGAACATAAGCAGGGGGAGTGGGAGAGGAAGAAGCAGGCTCCCAGTGGAGAACCCTGATGTGGGACTCGATCCCGGAACGCCGGGATCACGCCCTGAGCCGAAGGCAGACGCTCAACGACTGCGCCCCTCTTCTGCTCTTTTTAATATGTACTTCAGTTTCATTGGTTCCTTATGTCTCTCATGATAAGTCCAATATGTATTTTTTCATATTATTGGCTAATCCCAAGAAGTAGACCATAATTAGAACAATTATATCAGTTGGGGTTCAGTCAGGGAAGTGGAACCACTATGAATGATATGAAAAAAGAGATTAGGGGCACCTAGGTGGCTTAGTCGGTAAGCATCTGCCTTTGGCTCAGGTCATGATCCCAAGACCCTGGAATCGAACCCCACATCAGGGTCCCTGCTTCTCCCCCTCCCTCTGCTGCTCCCCCTGTTGGTTTTCTCTCTCTCTTTCTCTGTCAAATAAATAAATAAAAAATATTTTTTAAAAAGAGATTATTCTAGTAAAAGTTTAATATTATTTTATACATGAGTGGGTTTTGAATTCTAGCCAATATTTTGCTGTTTATTTTGAGATCTTTATTTCATTTCTATGAATTAAGTGGATTAGGGTGATAGAATAAAACATCAGAAATGTCCCAGGCACATTTGCTGATATATTGTATTATAAAATTGGCATTTCAAATCAGTGTAAAAAAATATAAAGTATTCAATAAATAGTTTTGAAGAAATTGGTTATCCATTAGGAAGGAAATAAGGTTATATTTCTACTACATGTTTTTCACAAAAGTAAATCCTATATTTGATAAAGGCTTTATATCAAAAACCTAAACTATAAGAGTAATAGTAGAAGACATATGACTATGTTTGTGACTTGGGATAGCATAAACCTTATTAGACAAGGTGCAAAAGCTATAAAGAAAACAACTGATAAATTGGATGTCAAAATTAGAAGCTAAAAAGATATAATAAACAACAGACTGGGATAAAGTATTAGCAATATGTGTAATAGAAATTGGATTCATGTCAAGACTATAAAAATTCTGGAAGTCAAGAAGAAAAGAGAGATAAAACCAGTAGGAAAGTGGAAAAAAGGCTACATAGGGAGTGGAACATAGGGAATTGATAACGGTTACCTGTTACAAGGGACTTAGGATTTAGAGTAGTAATAAAAGAGAGATTTAGTTTTGTGTATAGCATTGTGATTTTTTATAAGAATACTGTATTCATGAATTACTTGTTCTTTTTTCTAGATATTCTTTGTCTTTATATAGAGAGCAAATAGTTTATTTAGCTGTTTCTAATTAGGGACAATTAATTGATTCCTAAATTTTTGCTATCCAAAGACTACTGCAATGAATGTCCTTTATATATCTCTTTAAGAACGTGAGGGACATTTTTCCTTAAGATAGATTCTAAAAATGGAATTGCTGGCTCATAGTATACTCTCATGTTTAAAGTTTAGAAGGTATGGCCAAATTGCTTTACAAGGTGCCTGTGAGAGTTTTATTCTAATAATCAGTATATGTCTTAGTTTTTCTACATTCTTGCCAATAGTTGATATACTCATTCAAAATAAAAGATATGACAGCTCAATAGAAATATGGGCAAAGGCTCTGAATAGTCACTTAGAGAAAAACAAACAATGGCCAGTATACATATGAAATTATGTTTGTCCTCACTACTGATCATGAAAATACAAAATATAACAACTGTGAGGTGCCTTTTTTCAACCATCTGTTTGGCAAAAAAAACATTTTTTTTAAGTCCCTAGGATTTTAGAGAATGCATGCCAGTATTTTCACTATCCAGCAAAGTGAGATAAAAGACTTCACATTTTTTGAAATTAGAATAAAGTTTTACTTAAAGTAGTAGAGAAATGGCCCATGGAACTTGTACAGAGGAGTGAATAAAGATCAATCAGTTGTTGTTGGAAGCCAAATACAGCCAGGCTCTGTCAGCAGACCACAGACAGCAGGGCCCTCTAGTCTTCCTGTTATTACCATCAAAGTGAACGGAATAAGGAAAAACTGAGAATACTTACTAAGAATTCACACACACACACACACACACACACACACACACACAAGAACTAGGTAGAAGAGTTCATGTCTTAGTGGTCATTGTAGACGATGTTGTGGAGTCAGGTTGAAATATTAGCGTCCCATGGGGTAAATATTAGTGATTGAGAGCCTCCTAGATTTTTTTTTGAGAGGGCAGGAGAGAGATGTTTCTCATTTCTAGTAAGCAAACTCATAGGGCTTCCCTCAGTAAAAAGGGCCTATTTTTGTAACCAGTGTAAGAAGTATATGAAATTAATGGAGTGCTCCATTTGTCTGGGAAATCATAGTGTAATGTTGAAAAAGTTACAAAAGGCTCACAGCATTTGGAAAGTGAACTGGGTCCTTAAGGCAATGTTTTCAGGGCCCTGAAATGTTAGATTAAACCTTGCAAAACTTACTGGTACATTTGCTTAGAATTGTGCTCATAAGTTTCAGGATATATCTCAAGACACCAGTGCAGCCACAGGCTAAGCTAAGCAATGTTGTGCAAAGCAATATTGGACAGTGAGTTCCAATCAATATCATGTTTTTTTTTTAATTAGAGATCAACCTGTATCTTGGACATAGTGTGGACTAGAATTTCTACAGGAAATTGTGGGAGTGAGACAATTAAGTACACATCTGAAATAGCATGCTCAAATTTCCACAGTCAAGTCAGAAATAGATGTGCTCATTGGGCACAATGTAAACCTCTCCTAAGTAGTCAGCCAATTTTGCCAACAGCAGACCGAGGAGCAATGTGTAGTTACTTTCCTAACATATTACCCCTGATGCTGCAGAGAGAAAAAAAGAGGAAGAGGAGGCAGTTTCTCATGTGCCTAATCCAGAAGTAGAAAATGGAGATGGAGTTTGGAATTAAGTTCAGAAAAGAGGAGGAGGGTCTTCTCTCTCCGTAAATGGGACATGGGCTGTGCAAAAGATGAGAAGCACTAAATAGAATTGTAATGCCATGGAATTTCCAGAGCATTCTTGAGAAGTTCACTTTTCATTAATTTATGGATTAGGAAACCATATTATACTGGTATTTCAAAACCCTATGTGTACCTGGTAAATGTGGGTTATTCTGAACTGAGTGAAAGGAGTAAGATTAGTTACACTATACCTTGCATACAGGATACCCTTTACCATAGAGTGAGGACTCATGGTTATTGTCAGTTACATTTGGCTGAGGACGGTAAGGCAGCTTTTCTTCAGATTTACCTCATTGGAATAAATTTTATAGGGTTTTTCTAAAGTGAAGTTTTATTTCATCAATTGAGGAAGAGCGATGCTGGAATTTAAAGACTTTTGGAGGTGTTGCTATAATTAGATAAATGTGTGTACTTGAGACTGTGAAAGAGCCCTGGGAGACACAACCGAAGGTGCCAGAGTGTGTTGAGAAGTAGACTATACCTGCTCTGTCTGTAGGAAGAATGCATGGAACATGTCGTTTTCAACAGAGAAAAAGCACAGTTCCAGAACAACTCTAGAAAACGAAAGCTGTTTATGGGACTTAGTAGATATTATGGATCAAAGAAAGCCCTAGACAAACAAAAACATCTTGCTTAGTTGCCTCATGGATACCTTATCAGTACAGGGCCTTTCTTCCTATGAGTCTGCAAGTTGTGGACATTGAACATGAGGTCCACACTGGTGGCTATAGAATAATGCATATGTATAATGATTTTTAAAAATTTTTACATACTACTATAATTAAGGTTACATAAGAACTGTTTATTTTGACTTTCTTGTCAAAATAAGCCTGGCCCTCCCCGCAAATAATCTATTTTCACAGCGTCCCATCTTTTTCATCAAAATGATAGAATTTTATAAAGATACATATATGTGTGTGTGTGTGTGTGTATATAAAATATATATAAAGATACATATATACATATGTATGTATGTATATATACCATACCTATATATACATATGAAATCTATTTTTTGTCATTGTTTTGCAAAATACACTTTCTCCATGGAAAACTCTGTGAATTTGGTACAACTAACTTTTTTGTTTTCATGCCTCCATCATGTTTTATGGTATGGTATAAACTGTGTATGGTCATTCTCATATTGACAGATACTAAATTTGTCTTCAGTTTTTGTCCAGTATGAGTAATGCTACAACAAATATCCTGCACAAGTGTCTCTTCAGACTGAAATATTTTATTCCTATGGGATAGATTCCTAGAAGTTGAAATGCTAGATTTAATGAGTGTTTTTACCTTTAATAGATTTTTACAAGTGTAACAGTTCATACTTACATCGTTAGCATATAAGAGTATCCTTTTCTTCACAACCATACCTGAAACAGTTGTTCCAGCTCTTTTCAGTTTTGCCAGGTCAGTGGTTATGAAGTGGGATCTTAATGGAGTCAATATACAAATTTCCTAGTCTGTGTATGCAGTGCTGCTAGAAATGTCACCACTGGAGTCTCATTTCTCAAAGTTCAAGGACATCTGGATTCCATTGTCTGGTTTGTAGTATGTGACAAGGGGACAACAGGGACCAGTTTCCTTTAATATATACCTCTAACTTAAGCAGTAAACTCCAAGTGGCTTATTGATTGTTGGATGTGGTACATCAGCCTAACAATATGCAGTGGAAGAAAGAAAACCAAGCACTATGATACTGAGAGCAGTGGCCTTGGAGATCTGAATTTTGCTGTGAAATTTATGGTTCTGGGTTGGCATAAAGTAGCTGACTGCTGGAAGTTTCCTTTTATTCTCTAGTGGGTTGGTTAAGCTCCCCATCACTTATAAAGTACATCAGGAAGCTAGGGTAGGGTATTTAAAGGAGTGAAGAATAGAAGATCCATCCTTTATAGAATATGCCCAGATTAACATGGGGGTTTCTCTGTCACAAGAAAAAAATACCAACTCTATTCTCTCTGAAAAAAAGTAGAATGATGGTAGAAGAGGAGAGTTAGGAAGAGGTCTTGGGTCGGGATGGGAAAGCTATAATGTCAACAAGGAAAGGCAGATATTCTCTTTCACGGTTCTTGTGCAAGAGACAGTGTCAGTATAGCCCAAGGGAACAGCCAGTATATCTTGGACAAGATGCTGGAGATTGGTATTTGGAGACTTTAAGGAACTTCAAAGTGGAGAGGCAAATCATACAGAACAGCTTCTTCGGAGCTAAACATGCCAGGGAACTTATTGCTGGTATGAGGGCACAGAAGAATACTTAAGCCCATCATTAACTACTAGGAAGGGGTAACTGTACCTCCCTTTCTGAGAGCTTAATGATATCAATCAGAGGGATATGGCATAATGGGACTTTTTTTCCTCTGTAATGCTCAACTTTGACAACATATATCTACATACCGTGGCTGGTAGAAGCCAGGGAGGCAAAAGGAGCTCTCATAGTTAAGGAAGAGATTGGAAGTTTTTTTTGTTGTTGTTTTTTTAAAGATTTTATTTATTATTTAACAGAGAGAGAGACAGCAAGAGAGGGAGCACAAGCAGGGGGAGTGGGAGAGGAAGAAGCAGGCTCCCAGCGGAGGAGCCTGATGCGGGGCTCGATCCCATAACACTGGGATCATGCCCTGAGCTGAAGGCAGACGCTTAACGACTGAGCCACCCACGCGCCCCGAGATTGGCAGTTTTAAATGTAACTCACAGAATATCTGCTAAGAGAAGGTTCATCTTCACAGTCTAAAAAGTCTGATTACCTCCTTAGGCCATAGAGATCTTTGAATTCTCTTTCCCACTCCCACTTGGGTATATTCATAATGAAATCAACTAGATCCATTTAATTGACGTCCTCTCCAGGAGGCTAAGAGGAGGTGGGACTTTTGGGGAAAAGGGGCAGAGAAAAGAGGGAAAGAGAATTCCCTTTTAGGAAGCATTTATTTCTCTAAATACTAGGCATGGTGGTCATTTGCAAGCTTCAGAGTCTAGCATGAGGGACTCAGACTAGTTGATGGCCTGAATCTTGGCTGAGCAGCATAAGGGGTCCCACTCCAGAACTTCTATACTCATGTGGTTCTTGAAAAAGTTAGAAGGTGTGCTGGAACCAAAATCAGAGAACTGTCTTGTGAATTCTTCTGAATTTAATGTGAATACATGATCAGCTAACAGTAAAGTTGCTTAATAATGGGTATCCTCTTCCTTTCCGCAGTAGGCATATAGATCTGGGGCTTTATTCATATGGTAAATACTATTTAGTATTTTCTAAAAACTGTGAGTTTTTCCAGTTACCTTACGTACAGTATCTCATGTAATTCCTGCCAGGTACCAGACCCAGTTTATATATAAGAAACTAAAACTCATTCTCAGAGAGGGTAAGTAACTAGTCCAGGGTCACCCACATTGTGAATGATGGGGCAGAACTTCAGTGCAGCTCTGCCTGATTCTCAGTTCCATGTCCTTCCCACACTCCTCTAAACTAAGTACAGATGTAGGAGTTCCTCGTGCTCCCTGAGAGAGACCCTTGCAACTTCAAATAGTCTCAAGGGCCTTGGCATCCCAGCATAGTGGCCAGGTGCACCGGATTCGTGGCAGAACTCCGCAACAGTGCTCTCTTTGTTCCGTGGCATTGAATTTCCGAGCATAATATTAGTGTCTCAGGAAATCCTTCCCAAAAAGTTATTTCCAGCCAGCAGCCAGTGATTTATTCCAAATGTCTGACTGAGCTGAAGAGAGTTTCCCCTGGTCTGAAGTTGCTTGTCCTGGCAGGCAGATGTCTGCCCTGCTTCTTTTTAACAGAATTTGTCTCTGCTCCACAGGCTGAACGATCTCTCTCACCTTTGTGCTGTCAGTTTACCTGGAGGTAGCAAAATAATGAATTTAAACAGGGAACAGATCCTGTCACAACATCCCTCCTAACTGCTTTATTTATTTTTCCTGAGACAATGATTTTATCTTCATTTGTATCCCTCACTATGGGTGTTTCTTTTATTTCATATGCAATACTTGGCCTTGGCAGCATCAGCCCTACTGTTTGAAAAGCTCTTGGAATTTGAAGCAAAGCCACAGTCAAAGTTGACTTTGGCGTTCATGTTTTTCAGACAGGCAAATTTCTCCAGTTTCCCTAAAAGGTATCTAGGGCACTGAGATGAGACCATGTCCTGGACAACACAAAGACCTCTCAATAGATGTGAGGCATGCTCAAAGACCGTCTAAACACCACACTTTTTAAACTTGAGGAAGTGAAGTATCTAAAGTGGTTTGCTAAAACCAATCGTTGCCTCACACATTCTGGGATATGCCAAGCAAAGCAGCCAGTGCTTGTATTGACTAGGAGATGCATAGGTCACTTCTGGTACTTTTGAGATAGAACACTGTAGTTATTTCATTAGGAAAGGGTTTTATTGGGAGGTTGAAGAGTGGGAGTTATGGACAAGTATTATCGAATGTACTGATTTGATGATTAGTATTTGAATTTCCTCCCAATTTCTCTTAAAGCTGTGTATGTTTATGCTCTATGCATTTTTGCCTTTTTAACCCTGACAGCTCAGAGAAGTCTGAGTCTTTTAAAAAGGTCTTTAAATGGGTTACAGGTGGCCTGGAGGGTCTTACAGAGCGCTCCTGATGGATGTCACTGCTCGGAGCTTCCTCATTCACTCCCAACCTCTTATCTTCCATCCTCCCAGTTTTTCCAGGTGCCCTCTGCTTTTTTTTTTTTTTTTCTTTCCTCCACAGTAAACAAATTCTACTTCCCTTTCCCTGCTCTTTGGAACACTTCGTCCTGTTATTGCTTCATTTGAACCTGGTTCTCCCTGAGGGCCCTTACTCTTGCATCTTTTTCAGGCAAATGCTGCTCCCTCTCACAGGCACCTCCAGTGTTGCAGGTGTCACATAAGCCCTGAGCGGTGAGGTTCATATATCTTGGTTCCCCAGTGTTTCTTCTCAGCTCCCCTTCTTCCACTCTCCCCCTCAAAATTCCTGCTCCTTGACGCTTATACTTTTCCTCCACATGATTATTGCTGACTCTCTGGTCACTTCTGTTGGCTAATGTAGATTTTGACATCAGCTCATAGAATTCCTCCCTATACTAAATCATGTCACTGTGTCGTGCGACATCACAGTTTACAGGGATTGCCATCCAACACGATATTCGTGACCACCTCAGTGCCAAAGTCTTAAACTGCTCTTCCACATCAGCCATACACTCCCTTGTCCACACTGTGGATAGTGTATACTCTGAATCCTATAACAGTTATTACTTTACCAATTATAGTAACTACCACTGATTAAACACTTATTTTGTGCCAGGGCCCTAAGTTCTTACCTTTAGATTCATTGTTTCATTTAATTCTGAATTCAACTTTCTGAGGTAGACATTACAATGATGCCATTTAATTGAGTGGGAAACCAAGGCTGCAAATTGTCAAGTGAATTACTCAGAGTTATAGGGTGACTAATGGTAGAGCTTGTATTGAAAAATAAAGATGTCTACTTCAAGTTCAAGCTTTTAACTCCCACAATAGAAACGTTCTGCTCTCTTACCTTACCCCTCTCTCTCCTGCCTCCCTTCTTCAGTGCTGTTACTCCTGACCCTTAGTCTCATGGTGTGCTCCAGGAGCTCCTTGGCCTGCCCGTTTCTTTTAAATGTATTAGCTTCTCGCTGTTTCCTTTTTCTTTCTTATTAAGTTGATTCTGTGGACTGTCATCAGACTTTTTGCTAGGTTCTCCCACATTCTTTCCTATTTTCCTTACTCCACACCTGCCTAGAAAATCTTTAACCCACTGTACAAATGCGATGCCAAGTACTTCAGGGAGAAATCATTCAAACTGTAGAAGATGCAAATCTTATTCCCCTTACTGTGCAATAAAAGTAACTCTTTGAGGCTCCTGACTGGCTCAGCCTGAAGAGCATGCTACTCTTGATCTCGGGGTTGTGAGTTTGAGCCCCACACGGAGTCTAGAGAGTTCACTGGGTGACAGAAACTGTATCTCAATTTAGACATTCATCCTCTTTTCCTGAATTTGTATCTAATTTTCAAGTTATGCATGTTAAAATAAAAGTCATTTGGGTGGGGGCGCCTGGGTGGCACAGCGGTTGAGTGTCTGCCTTCGGCTCAAGGCGTGATCCCGGCGTTGTGGGATCGAGCCCCACATCAGGCTCCTCCGCTATGAGCCTGCTTCTTCCTCTCCCACTCCCCCTGCTTGTGTTCCCTCTCTCGCTGGCTGTCTCTATCTCTGTCGAATAAATAAATAAAAAATCTTTAAAAAAAAAAAGTCATTTGGGTGGGGAAGGAAAAGAAAAAGCTTTCCTTGGAATTGTCAGAAAAGAACCCTGGAATCCCCTGAGATGTCTTCATTCAGATTGGTTTTGGCAGATGAGGGAAGTACCTGCTTTATCCTACTTCATTGCCTACTCCAGCATCTCTACAGGTCTGTCACCCTCTGAGCTATTTATCCATGCTAGGCTGTGGCACCAGGGAACCCAGCAATACCAGCATGATGCGGGTGCAGAAACAGAAAGGTGATGTGTCCGTGCACGTGTGCATTGAAGAGTCTCATAGAGTCCCCCTGCTCTGCTGCCCACAATGTCCCCCTTGCCAGTTCTCTAGAACTTTTGACCTTAGATGCTCTTCAGATATTCAGGGAGGTGGTGGTGGTGGTGGGTCCTTTTATAAGCAGTTCCATTTGTCTGTCATTCCCTAATCCCCTCTTGATCATCTTTTTACTTAACATTTATGTCTAAGCTCGGAGCTCAGTTCCCAGACCCGCTGAAACAGGATCAGTGCCATCTTACATGTTTCCATAAACTCTTGTCACACTGTTTTATCAACACCTTTGCATTCATCTATTACTTCCTCCTTCTGACTGTGAGATCCTGGAGATCGGGCATCATGTGGGTCTGGATTATCCTTACGTCCTTACTGAAAGTAACAGAAACCCAGTAATTTATTTTCCTTTTCTTCAATGATGCAAAATATAAGAGAAAATATGGTATTAGTTTTTATGTCATTATCCATATATTTAATGAAAAACTTGTCTGTGAAGGTTGTTTGAAATGGAAATATGTTTTTCAGAAAATTGATATATTAATTTCTGTCATAGAATTTAGATACAAAATATTCTTGAAACAGCAATGAGATATACCTCAGAATAGCTAATAATAACAAATAATACTATTTTCAAAGATTGATGAGGATATGGAACCACTGTAACTTTTGTACATTGCTGATAGTCATATAAATTGGTGCAACAACTTGAAAAAACCGGTTGATTCATCTACTAAAATTCAACATTTGCATACCATTTAATTAACTGTTTTTCATGTGTGCCAAAAGACATGAATGATAATATTCATAAGACCATTATTTGTAATGGCCCCAAATTGAAAACAGTACAATGTACATCCACAGTAGAATGGGTAAATAAAATGTGGCATATTCATTCAATGGAATATTATGCTGCAAAGAAATGAATGGATTGTAGCTATACACATAAACATGGGTGAATCTTATAGCTGTTTTCATTTATACAAAGTTCACTAACAGCCAAAACTAACTTACCATATCAGAAGTCAACAGAGTAGTAACCTTGGAGGAGGGGGAGTGATTGGGAAGGGAGTGAAGGGGAATTCTTGAGTACAAGAATGTTCCCTTTCTTGACCTGTATGGTAATTTATGGCATGTTCAGTTTGTGATAATTTATATTTTATGATTTGTACACATTTTTGCATGTGTGCTATACTTCAGTAAAAGTGTTTTTAAAAATGCAAGCTGATGATAGAAGATCTGTATGCCATAAATATGTATATGTAAAAGTTAGAAGAGGTCACCTTGGGTAGATATGGTAAATATTCTTTACAGAAACATACAACTTTACCAGTATAAGTCTATTGCTCTTCTTTTAGAAACTCTGAAAGGACTCCCTTCAGCACTATAATTGCAGTATAAGTAGGTGAGCATTATTCTTAACCTTTTTTTTTCCTCAGCTAGTTTGGTATGACCTATGAACTAATATAACTAAGATTACAAAGGAAACCCATTGTAGTACAGTTATCAAAATGTTAATTATGATTTTTCATTCACACATTGAATAGCCAGGTAGTACATTTAGAAAGTAGGCAAGTTAAAGTTAAAACTTATTTTTAAAAGATATATCAGAGTGAAAGCTATTTACACGCTCCTTTGTCACATTACAAACAGGAATGCATCTTTACAGGAAGTTAAGAAATCTCATTTGAACCATCCAGTCTTGCATAACTTAAACAGTGAACATGACTTATCTCCATGTATGTATTGATGAATGAACAGTTGTAGATATCAGCATTGATGCTTCTGTCACCATTAGAAGAACTTACCACCACTTGGTGATAGAACCACCACTAGATTCCATGCATTTGTCCAGCTCTGCATTATGAGTAGCTGTAGGTAGAAAGATCATAATGAGATATGATCTAGTGGCAAGGCCAGTAGCTCTTGTAATTGCCAAGTAGTGGTGAAAAAAAAAAATCAGTACTTGAAGTATCTATAACAAGTATAAAATATTATACATAGTATCCTATATATGAGTATGAAAATATTTTTGTTTCTGTTGGTCTATAAAAAGTCACAGGTACTGCTGATACTTCCGTGATTTGTTGTTTGTATTCATAATGAAGGAAATACTACATTTTAGTTAAAAGTTAGGAGAGTAAAATAAAGATGAAAGTGATAGATGTGATTTTTCCCCACGCAAGTTATGCATTCCCTGAATTGTGTCCTGGGTTAAGAACTGCTGTTTGAGGGGTGCCTGGCTCTGTCGTTAAGTGTCTGCCTTCGGCTCAGGTCATGATCCCAGTGTTCTGGGATCGAGCCCCACATGGGGCTCCCTGCTCTGCTGGGAGCCTGCTTCTTCCTCTCCCACTCCCCCTGCTTGTGTTCCCTCTCTCGCTGGCTGTCTCTCTCTCTCTCTGTCAAATAAATAAATAAAATCTTAAAAAAACGAAAAAACTGATGTTTGAAAGTGAAGGTATGAATTTCTGAATTGACCTTTCTTGTTGAAGAAGAAAGTTGTAGGAAAGAGATGATAGAAGAAAGTCCTCAGTAATTACAGGTGACACTTAAGGCTTTTTTGTAGACAAAGACCTAAGGTTAAGACTAAATGGAAAACAAGTATTTCAGGTGCTCAGAACCCTCAGGAGAACTACACCTGTGAATAAAAAGCCACTGACCCTAATCCTTTATTGTTTATGTTAAGGCATCTGTATAGTAGGTTGGGAACCTTAGAAGCATAAATTGACAAATGGAAACATTTAATTTTTTTTTCTTGGATTAGGTCCCTTCACATAAATGTAGAATACAGAATAAAACGATTGGATAACCTCTGCTTATCCTTCAAATCTCAGTTCACCCACCATTTCAACTTCGTTAAGGAGCACTTCCTATTCCCAAAGTGCCTGGAACCCCTTATATGTAGCACTCAGCATCCTGATAATTTGGCTATGGGGATTTGTTCTACTATTTTACTAGATTATAAGCTTCATGCAGCCGAAGACAAATATCTGTCTCATTTGTTGCTTTATCCGTAGCAAATAGCACAGTGTCTGGTATATGGCAGGCACCCACCAAATATTTGTGGAACTAACAAGTAAACAAAAAGGCTACCAAATGCTTTTTGGAACCATATCTCTCCTGTTGGTTAGTCACAATGAAAAGAATCATGGGGAAAGAAATGAACCACAATCCTGTCTTTAGAGCATAGTGGGAGGTCCAATTCTTTCAGAAGGCTGACTTGATGCAGAATGACGACTGCATAATAGGGGGCTTTCAAGAAATTAGAAGTCAGAACATCAACATACCAAACAGATACAACAACTTCACTGACTGATGGTAGCTCCACAAAATTGAAAGTGAAATGCCCCCTCTTTTATGTGGGCAAGCCACTCAAATCCTGTATGTGTTTTCCTCAATTTTATCTAAGAGATAATTTTTATTATCCTCTTTAAGTTAGGTAACTAAGTTAATAAAATGTAGAACTGCTTTTGACGAAAGTAGCTCTTTTCAAAGGGTTACTGAGAATTACACTGCAGAGTAAATTAAATTCACTGTAGAGGGAGATCAGCTGTGACTAATCTAGGTCTTTTTTTCCTCACATTATTCCTTGATTTATTTTTCCACAGTTTACCAGACAAAATCAGCTTTTCTTCTGAGTGATTGTGATCTGTGTTTTAATGCAAAATAATTTCTTTGTATTCCAAATGAGTAACTTATATAAGGAGGAGGTTAATTTTTTTCACTGTGTTCAGCTCTGCTGGTAGTATTAACTATAAAAGGGACAAGATTTATGGCCTTAATATATATCCTTGAATATTGTTGCATGTTGTAAAATACATATTTTTATAATACCACAAGAACTAGGGCAAGGACGAATGACCCTCAGCACTCTTTTCACCCATTAATTTTATTTTATAACTTTATTGTTTGATACTCCTTTTAAATGAACTGGACCTATGCCCCCAACCCATAAAGAAGAGAGAGCAGTCACTGCTGTGTACTAGCATCATTGTTTACCATGATGAGCCAGGAGAAAAGTAAAAAGATAACTAGCTTTGCCGTCCACCTACTGCCACAAAGAATCCCACAATATGAATTAAACACACATTTCTTTTTGCATGTTTTCTTCAAAATACGAAAAGCCAGTGAGGAGTAGCTCTGCTTTGCAAGGAAAGTAGTTTTCTGATCAGAGAATTAAGTATATTTGTATACTTAATTTGTATATTAATTCTGGCGTGCATGACCAAAAATCATGGAGATCAGAAATAAATACCTATGAGGAACAATTGACATTTGCCCCCATCTATACGGTTGTGACTGGTGATACCGCACATTAAAACATTTCTTGGTTCAAGCATCTCCCGTAGTCTATGAGGATGGTCTCTAGGAACACTTGGTAGATCAAGTGCTGAATGAGGGCCAAGGCTTTTCCCAAAAGAATTTCTTGGTTGTGCATGCACTTACTCCTGGGTTGTACCTCCATACAGGTGTTCTTCTGTGGGAGAACAGCAACTACATTTTTTTGTTTGTCTGTTTGTTTTATTTAAATTCAATTAGCCAACATATAGTACATCATTAGTTTCAGATGTAGTGTTCAGTGATTCATCACTTGAGTATAACACCCAATGCTCATTATGTCACGTGCCCTCCTTAATCCCCATCATCCAGTTACCCCATTCCCCTGATTTTTTTTTTAAACAGCAAAACCATGTGAACTCTACAGTCTGCTCTCTGAATCTCCAAAATGTACAGCTTTTCACTCAAGCTGCAACTAGCAACTTCCCTGTACTCATCACATTATTAAAACCATATATACAACATCATGTCACCTGTCTTCAACTGACTGACATGGATTCCACTTGGGAAAGGGCTTTAGAAGGGAGATACCATTTGCCACCTCTTGGTTACTCTTGGTCATATTCTATGCTTAGTTTAGACATGAGACAACTATATATGAGGACCATATGCCTTTGTTCTTTATAGAACTACTTTTAATAACTTGTGCATTCACATATTGATCAAGTTTTTATTCAAGACTGTTTTAAGAAACAACTGAATGATATCTTTACTTCTCAGGCAGGTGCTTTATAAAATGTATGCTAACAGTTTTTGCAACAGCATTCCCTATATAAAATTCCTGTAAGAAATTTATTTTAGGATTTATTAAGAGAAAAGAATTAAAGAAACCAAACTTTATTTTCTCATTAAAAAAGCATTCTGTTTCAACCTCTTTTAATGTAATTGTGATACTAACTTTTTTAGCGAACTCCTAGGAGACTCAATTAAATCTGAGGTATAGTTATAGCAATTACATTAACCCTTAATTCTAACACATTTGAATCTATTTTTCCTTGGTTTTCATTTTCTATTTTATTATTCTAGTATATATCTCTTATGGTAATTTGTGTCGAATTGTGTTAGAAATTAGATCCATGGTACTCCAACTGCCAACCGCCACAACAGAAGGGACATATGTTACATAATGTATGAAAGAGAGTTTGGCCATTATGGGTATAAGCTGGATGAACACAGATTGAATGGATGAAGTCTGTAATCAATACACAAATATTTGTGCCCGTGAAGGATTGCTTTTCAAGGTAGAATAAATGAATTAGAAATCAAAAAATATGAAATAGAAAATTAGAACACTGAGAGAACTAAGTATATATTCATAACCAGCAGCATGTGTCACACAATGATTTAACTTACAGAATGACAAAAGAATGAAACTCAAGAGAGCTTTCGCTAAGAAAGAATTTTAGCCAATTTTGAAAGGTGGAGAACAGGATGACAGATTGGATGTGTAGATATGTGTTCATAATTGTGTGTGTGCTCATGCATGTTCATGTTATTGAAAGAAAGTGTTTGGAGAAAAAAATAAGTAAAATACGGTGTTTTTATGATACCTATTAAGAGTGAAGAATAACAAAAGATTTTGACTCCCAGTTAAGTTTCTGATTTTTTTTTCCTCCCACAAAGATAAAATGTCAATTGTGTTATTAGGAAGCATTGGTAAATTATATCTGGGCTGAAAATTTTATAAAGGTCTGATAGGGAGCCACAACTGTGGGCCTCCCTGAATATGGTTACTGTTGTGTTTGGATGTGTTCCTTGCGGGGACCTGTGGGACTTTGTAGAAATCCAGGATCCTGTGGGGCAGGAGCTTTTAAGCCAGTGTAGTTCATTCCCTTGTACTTGAACTGTCACCCAGAGTGACCAGGATGGTTTTAAAACACCTCTCAGCCGACTAAACTTTGGTCAGATTTCTTTCTGACTATAGGCCCCTGACCTCCCTTTTTTTAGAGCATTAACTTCAGAGAACTTGAAATTGTAAATTCTTCCTCTACCTCTGAGATGTAAATCTTCTAAACCTAAGACCATCTTTCTCCAGGATGTGGGAGCTTCCCTTTGAAATGTAATCATTAAGACGACTAGGACCCCTGACCCCAGCCTGTTTGCAAGGGTAGGAGTCTAACTTCAGTGGGCTATAAGTGGCAGTTAGCAAACAGAGAACAAATAATGTGGCCCAATCACATTGACTAAATTACCTGCTTAAGTCCTCCAACTCTTTCTCATTAGCCCACCCCAGTGCTTAAAAATGTTCTCACCTTTGAAAAAAGAACTCTTGTACACTGTTGCTGGGAATGTAAATTGGTATAGCCACTATGAAAAACAATATGGAGCTTCCTCAGAAAATCAAAAATAGAAATACGAAATGATCCAGTAATTCCACTACTAGGTATTTACCCAAAGAAAATGAAAACACTAATACGAAAAGATATATGCACCCTGGTGTTTATTGGTGGCATTATTTACAGTAGCCAAGATATGGAAGCAACCTAAGTGTCCCATCAGTAGACAAATGGATAAAAAAGATGTGGAATTTATATGCAATGAAATATTACGCAGCCATAAAAAAGATGAGGTCTGCCATTTGCAAACACATGCCTGGACCTAGACAGTATTATGCTAAGTGAAATAAATCAGACAGAGAAAGACAAATACCATATGATTTCATTCATATGTAGAATCTACAAAAACAAATGAATAAAACAAAAAGCAGAGTCAGACATATAAATACAAGATGACTGCCAGAGGAGAGGGGGTTGGGATGGACAAAATGGGTAAGAGAATGGGAGATACAGGCTTCCAGTTATAGAATGAATCAGTCACAGGAATAAAAGGCATAGCATAAGCAATATAGTCAACGATATCGTAATAGCACTGTGTGGCCCCAGAAGGTAGGTACAGTTGCGGCATAGCATAACGTACAATTTGTTGAATCATGTAACCTTGTGTGTCAATTACACTCAAATAAAAAAAATGTTTTTAATCTTCCCATCTTATTTCAAAAGAGTTGAGTTCATTCTTTCTTCCTTATTGCAATGGTCTTGAATACAGTCTTCCATGTTATTATTTTTAACAAATGACCAGTGTAATTTTTCTTTTACAGGGATGAGGTGAGGAAGAAAAGAGGACAGTTGCTGGTTGGTTGTGTGGACTGCTGCAAAGACTACTTCCAGAGAAGCAGCCTGATGCCCCTCTTCCCTCCCATCCTCTCTCCTCCAGAGCTGACGAAGGCCAACAGGGCTTATGATAGTCCTGTGAGTTTAAATGCTTAGTTGAACCTAAGAAGATTCCCCAGGGCATATTGCACTTATGGTGACCCTATCCTACTATCTTGCTACTATTTTTCATTTTGTCTTTTAGTGGAGTTTACTTTCAACCAAGTAAAACCAGAAAGTGAAATGATGAGTTCTAATTAACTTGCTTCATAGTTTTCTGTAGCCTAATATTTTTTGTCATCACTTGATACTTAATTACTATTTTATGGCTCTTGAGAAAGCCCATGCCCTTATAATGGAGCTGCTTTCTTGTGTTGGGAGTTTTGAAGAACAATTCAGGTATTTTAGTTAACTGCAAACAGAATAGTAGCTTATACATAGGTAAAGGAGATAACCAGTGTACTGTCATCAAAAAACAGGATTTAAAAGAAAATGAATAGAGGAAAAAAAACCTACAGGTGGTCTAGGATCAGTGAGGTTTGTTTTAGCATGTTGTAGGATCCCTCAGGATGGGAATAAAACTGATTCCCTGGCAGCAAGTAAAGAGGCTACTCTGAACAACCTGCTCTTGAGCAGGCCGCCTGGGGTCATCTCATAAAAAACAGAAAACCAATTTCAGTTGTTTAAAGCTTCTTCGAAAAACCTTGAGAATTCAGCTTTGAGTGTATATGATAAGCTGTCTCTTTGTATTGTCTACTGGGGTGCTTTCATTTGGTACCTTTCAATTAATTATTAGTCTAGGGCTGCACCATTTCCTCATCAGAATTTCTCAGCACATTGACACAGCCTGAGCTTGGGCAGGATGATGGTAGACGTTCCTTCCTGAGGGCTGAATGTGTTTTTCAAAACAATTACACAGATTCAATTGATCAAGCCAGAAACACTGTTCAGAGACCTATAGATAGAACAGAGGAGAACCAAAGAAGGAAAACAGGAACTTTTTGACTCATTTTAATTCTTTTAATGATCCTTTAAATGTAGGTCATTTATTTGAAAGGAAGTATGTTTAGGACTTGGGGAAATTATTTCAGATATATTCTAACTCTAAAATTAAAGCACATTCAGGCAGATAATGGATTGCTGGGAAATTATTATACACACTTTATCTAAAGAGCTGTCAAGAATTTATAAATGAATACTACATTGTCTGAAGTACTTAAGAGAATACAGACAGCTTCCTTGCACTAATGCTAGCTATCAGCTGTTAATGCATAATAATTATGTCTTCACCGATAATTCTTCCAAGAACTTGTTTTCTGTATCTCATTATTGTAATTCTCTTCTTCCCTCACCTTCTCCTGCTTTTAACCTTTCCTTTTTGATTTTTATTATTTTTTCTATACAGAGATGAATTCTCTGGAATATGAAAGGATTTAATGGATGATAGGTTTTGTAGAGACATGGATGGCACATTTAAATCTAGAAAAATGACATTTGTTTAGTTGAGGAAAATAATAAAAAACATCTCTGAAACAATTCTGGACATCTTTGCATGTCACAGATAAAGGGCTATGGGATATTGTAGGAGAAGTTTGGACATAAGCCATGGGGAAATGGGACTCTGGCAGAAATTCAGTTAAATTCAGAGCATTCCTAAGATCAGTGCAGGCAGTGTGCTTAGGTGCCATAGGAGTTACAAAGGTGAGGAAGACTTGGTGTGTATTTAAGGAATGTATGATCAGACCAAGTTCTTTTCTACTCAGGAGTCCTCTCTTTGAAAGCAAGGTTGACTTCTAGCCACTTTAAATTCCTACCGCATGGCACAGGACCTGTCAATCTCTGGGAAATAGTTACTGAACTAAAGCACACAAAGTGAGGTGCCTGGGTGGCTTAGTCGGTTAAGCATCTGCCTCTGGCTCAGGTCATGATCCTGGGGTCCTGGGATCGAGTCCTGCATCGGGCTCCCTGCTCAGTTGGGGGGTCTGCTTCTCCCCCTTGTTCACTCTCTCTAAATAAATAAATAAAATCTTTAGAAAAAAATAAAGCACACCAGGTTGCCTTTAAGGAATAAAAATGTGAATTACCTAACACAATGGTAAGAAAAGTGCCATAGTAATTAATCAAGAAATCTGACTCTGCAGCACCTATAGGCCTTTAAAAATATATCTCACCTCTCCCTGGGGCACCTGGGTGGTTCACTTAGTTAGGCATCAACTCTTGATTTCAGCCCAGGTCGTGATCTCAGTGTCCTGGGATTGAGCCCTGCATCGGGCTCCACATTTAGCTGAGAGTCTGCTTGAGATTCTCTCTCCCTCACTTTCTCCCTCTGCCCCCGACCCCAACTCTCTCTCTCTCAAATAAATAAATCATTGGGGAAAAAAGTATATCTCAGCTTTCCCTTTAACAGAAGCCTCATCTAGATTTAACAGATGAGCAAAATAAATGAAAACAAAAATAATAACCACTTATTGAGCTACCGAGTTTTTACACTGTATTGAGTATTCTACAGAGTACTTTACATGTTTTATCTGACTTTATTCTCAAATCATTCTGTGAAGATACAATGAAGCCCCTGGCAGTGAATAATTTTTGCACAGTTAATATACCTAGTATGGCGAAAGACTAGGATCGCAGGTCTGTTCTGTTGAACTCCAGAGTCCATATTTCTTCCATGGGTCTTTACAGTTCTGAAGCATGAGCAAATTTCCTGCAGCCACCAAATACATGCTTCCAACAAGCCAGAAACTTTGGCAAGTGCTCTTACTGGAAGGTTAATGCATTCAAGACTTACTGAGAATTGCCCACTCGTAAAAAGTAAGGTAAACCTTGATTTTCCTAAGTGAGCAATCTGAAGCTGATATTTAAGACATTTTCCTTTCATTTCCAAATCCCATTCATAGTATCTGTTATGACAAAAATACGTGTGAATTTTGACTGTGACTTCCAAATATACTTGAGTTTTTGTTGCTCTTCTCTTTCTAGGCTTATACACCAGTAAAGAGGGGAGGAATGGAAAGGAGAGTGGAAGTTGATGTTTTAGGTATAGTAGTAGATGGTACTAGTAGAAGCAGAATTTAATCTCCAGAAGCCATTTATCTCAAAGCCCATTTTTTCCCTATTCTACCACCCCAGTTCCCCAAAATTAATAGGATAGTTGTTGAATTATATTGTGCTACTTCTGCCGAAATCTGGCTGCAAATTTTTGGGCAGATCTCTCTAAGCATCAGTTAATTCATCTATAAAAAGGGATTGATGGTAATGATTATCTCATAGGGCTTGAGTATTAAATAATTTAATTTGCTATGTATCATGCCTAACAAGAAGAAAGTCAACCAGTCTTTCCACGACACTGGTAGTGGAAGATATGCCACATTTTGTATTCGTCTAAATGAAATTAAATCTTGATTTAACATCCATGTGCCGAGGTTGGCTATATCTCCAATATCAGTAAAATTTGAGGTGTCACTCCTCCATTATATTGTAATAAATTCCAAAGTTTACTCAGTTAAAAAAGGAAGGGCTAAGGGGCATGGTCTTCTGTTTCTGTGGGCCATGGCCCTGGGCTGCCTGGTGTTATGTAATGCCCTGATACAGCTGAAGCTGCCAAGAGGCTGTGTTCTCAGCCTCAGCCATGGGAGTATCATGGGAGTGCCCAAGACCAGGGTTCCTCGTCTGCAGCTCACACAGTCACTCCTGGAACAGAAGGAGTCCCCTTCAGAGTTCCTGCCAGCTCAGGGCTCCTGTGAGCCAGAGGGACCCAAGTGTTGGAGGAGGAGGTCATTGAGAGGACATGACTACTGATTGACTCACAAGGTAGACCCAGGCAATCAAAGGCTCCTCATCCCCTCCCCTGTCCTTGGAAGGTACATTCTGCCCACCATCCTCACAATAGGACCCGTTTCAAGGAGGTAGCCTTGAGAGAGAGCAATGTGTTACTGAGACCATCTGGATGATATACATGACAGAAACCAGTGAAAGCCTCCATATAAACTTTTAAAATTCTGGCATGTGGACTATGGAGAGCTCTTCTTGTGTCCACCCAAGACAAGTCTTGTATGTAAATTCCCTTGCTTATTTTTTTTTTTAAAGACTTATTTATTTGAGAGAGAGAAAGAGAGAATGCTCAAGCAAGGAGAGAGGCAGGGGGTGGGGAGAGAATCTCAAGCAGACTCCCCACCGAGTATGGAGGCCAACTCAGAGCTCGATCTCATGTCCCTGAGATCATGAGCTGAGCCAAAATCAAGAGTCAGATGCTCAACCTACTGAGCCACCCAGGCATCCCTGTTCCCTTGCTTATTAAAACTGCCACCTACAAACTGTAGTGGTCTGACTCTTTCTTCAGTCTCTCTTTGCCCTCTATATGCAATAATCGTTTCAGATTTTACCCAGGAAAGTCGAATTTTTGAACCAAGACTAAGTTGCAGTCTTCATCTTTGTACATCCCAGTTAAGAGGGTTGTCACACTCTGGGCTGAAGCCTTGCAGCTCCTCATTTGGAGGTGCCCTCCTCTCTCAAACAGGATTAGCTTCTTTTAATTGCCCAGACTTTGTAAAAGGGATTCCGTGAAGGGTTGCTTAATGTGGATTTTCCATTTCAGACTTGAAACCCTGACAGATTGTTAAACTGCCCCTTCCCATCTCCCAGTCACTTCTTTGTACTTACCTCCTAATGAACTAATAAAGCTAGTCAACAGACTATTTTGAGTACAGCACTGTTAGAGATACTTCTTCATCATAATATTTATATTTTTCTGTAGTCTGCTTTTTGACCATTTAACATTATATCTTGGAGATCTTTCAATGAAAGTCCAAATTTAGAGCAATCTGTAGACCACATGAAACTGGGCAAGAAAAAAAAAACCTTGTTTTTGTGAAGTGCTGAGATATTTGAGGCTGTTTGTAACACAGTATTACCTAGTAAAAGCTGACTGGGACACATATTTCTACTTGTATTTTACTAACACTATCTTGAATTAATCATTGTCAGTTATCTTTCCCTTAAAACAAATACGAGAATTAATGATATATTTTACTGCTTTATTTGTTCAACATTGTTACTTATATCCCACTTTTTCTGTATGGATTCTTTTTTTCTTTTTCTTTTTTGCTGAAATACATTGTAAGGTAACTCTTTCAGAGGAAGTCTGTGGGTAGTAAACTGAATTCTTAGTTGTCTTAAATTGTTGAGATTTTGCCTTCACAAACATGATAGTGTATTTGTGCAGAGGTTCAGAGTTAATGGCTCCCAGGACTCTTGAGCTATTACTTCTTTGTCTTCTTGGCTTTGGCATTGTCGATGAGAAATCTAATAACAGTCTTATTTTCATGCATTCCTTGTTCCAGTATTTTGATTCAGTATTTATTTGAATTTTTTTATGTATTTCTGTATTCTCCTGAGGATTTTTTTTATATGCTAGGTTCTTGTATGTTTGGTAACATATGTCAGTTGCTGTTACGCTTGAAGGATAATTTGGCCATTTTAAATGATTGGGTAACACTATTTTCTTATAATCTTGTAGATACGTCTTCCTTGACTCCTGGCATGAGGAGTAGCTACAGAGAAGACTGAAGCAACCTGATTTTCCCTATATACATCGCCCCCTTTTTTATTTGGATGACCATATACTTCTTCCTTCAGGTAAATTCTTTCCTTAGCTACGTTCAAAAACATGTTATATCTTAGTGTCTATCATTCTTTAAACAAATTTTTCTAAGACATCTAGGGAGTAGAGTGTTCGTTAGATATGCAGATTAAAACTTCTCTATAATTTGAAATTTGAAAATACCTATTTGGCCCTTGCATGGTTTTTAGTTCCATTCTTTATAAATTCTGCTACACTAGGGGCATGTGGCTGGCTCAGTCAGTTAGCATCTGACTCTTGATTTCAGCTCAGGTCATGATCTCAAGTTCATGAGATTGAGCCCCACATGGGGCTCTGCCCTGCTGAGCATGGAGACTGCTTGGGATTCTCTGTCTCCCTCTGCCCCTCCCTTCCTGCTCATGCCCTCTAAAGAAATAAATAAGTAAGTAAGTAAGAATCTGTTTCATAAGCACTAAGTGCATATGTGATAGATCTTCGGCCTTCAGTCTACCATTTTCTTCATAATCATTTCTATATATTTATTATTTTCCATTATTCTTCATTTATAATTTCATCTGTCCTCTCAAAATGTACCTGAATGTGATTTTAAGTCAGCTTTATTCTATTTTTAGTTGTTTTTAACATAGGTTTTTTTCACTTTTTTTTCATGTTAGTCCAGTGCTCAACTGGCTCCTTTTATCTTCTGTTGTCTTAGCAATTTACTTGCCTTTCTTGTGAGCTTTTCTTTCATGGACAGGTAATGTAGCCTGAATTTATTTGAGGCCATGGAAACTTATTTGTCTGAGCTCCTAATCTGTTGGGCATTTGTTCTTGTAATGTATTTTCTTTGCCTATCTGCTTTTTATTTTCCCTCTCTGCCTCTTTTGGAGTGTATATACATACTTTAAAATTTCTTGTTCTTCTGATTTTAACAGGTCATATTATTCAAAGAATATGGCTGGGGAAACTGAGTGGGGGTGGAGTTGATGTGAGTTGGAACGCTGTAGGTTTAGGTTTCTCATCTTAAAAACCCTCTTAGAAAACCTGTGATTTCCTTTGTCTTGGGTCACCTCTGATCTCAGCTTTCAATGTCCTTGCAGTTCTTATACATATCAAGTCCTTGATGTCACAGCTCTGCTCCTGAGATCAGATGATGTTCAATGACTGTGTGTGCTCTTGCCTTCCCTCCATTTTATCCATCCATGAACAGTCCAGGTTGTAGGCCAGAAAAATAACATATCAGCATGGTCATCCATTCTATTTTACCTCCCCTGGACCCCTGTCAGGTTTACAGTCCCTATTACCTTTGTTAGTCCTCTTGTCCTTACAAATTTTGTTGCTAATTTAGGACAGAATCATTAGCTTTTAGGCAAGTGTTTCTTGTTCACAACTTAAACCTATACCTGCCTATTCCTAATGTCCTCCCTTGTTTTGGTCTAGATTTCCCACTATGGCAAACATACCTCACATTTTGTAATTTAACTGAAAATTAAGATTTTTCTCTTTGCATTCTTTTGGGATGTTTTTAGTTGGTTTCATGGAGTTGAGAGTACAATAAAAAGAGACTTTACTCCATCATCTTCAACTGAAAAACCAAAACACCTTTGAAAAGGTTGAATTGACGTGGTGAAAAATTGACATAATTTTGTTGATATGAATTACAAAAAGGCTTAAGATACAGAACCAACAAAGCTTGTTGATACATAGAATAAAGAAGCCAGAGAAAAGAGAGTTATTAACGACAGTCATTATATTTTCTTGGATTGAGATACTAAGAAGACAGTGGTGCTACTCATGTGATGAAGAAGTCTGGATGGCCAGACTGCTATGGGAGAGGGTATTAAAGGTTCCATCTGAAATGTATTAACACTGAGAAATCTCTGAGATATCCAGGTGGGGATTTCACATATGCTCTTGGGTATGAGTCTGGAGTTCAGGGAAGAGGTTGGGGTTTAATATGAATTTGGGATAGGTTAGCCTAAATATGGTAATTAGAGCCCTGAGAATGGGTAAACTGATCTTGGAGGTTGTATAGATAGAGAAGAGTAAAGGGCAAGCTCTGAGACACTCTGATGTTTAGAGGTCAGGTATTAGAGAAAGAGAAAGGAGGCTGAAGTAAGAGAACAGTGCCCCTGAAGGCAAAAAGTGATACAGTTTTAAGGAGAGAGGAGTCAACCATATGAAATAAGTCTGAATGTTGAAGCAGAATGAATAGAGTTCCCGTTGGATTTAGCAATATGAAACTCACTAATGACCCTGACCAAGGCACCTTCAGTACATTGTTGGGTAAGGAGCCAATATTGCAACGGCTCAAATTAGCAAGGTAAATGAAAGTGAGGAAGCAAAGAGAAAGTTGACATTTTTAAGAGGTTTACCTGTGAATAGTTGACTCTTGTGAATAGGTAGTGAGATGTAGCATCATGCCTTTTGTTTAATTTTAACATGATACTAGAGCATGTTTGTATTCCACTAGAAATGATACATAGAGGCGAAGAGTTTAATTATATGGGATAGTATTGGAATTGTTGACATTGTATAGACTTTTAAAAGGTGAAAGGGAATTTGATCTATAGCCAAAGTGAAGGGTCTTTCTGTGGAGAGATGTGTGGCCATATCTCTTATTGAGGCAAGATGGAAGGTGAGAAATGGATGTTAATGCAGAAAGGTTTTTTTAAATCAGCAGTGGGAAGATGATGAAATTTCTTTCTGATGACTTCTGTTTTCTCTGTAAAATTTGAGGGGAAGTCATCAGATTGCTGAGGGGGAACCATTTTGTGAGGCTTGAGATAATGACAGCACCAGAAATACTTTCATTGTTAAGAACTCAAAACATCTGCCCTGTTTTACTTGATATATTTCAATAATTATTCTATATTCAAGGATTCTTCTTCCAGAAAATAGCTAATGAAACTATAAAACAGAGCTAAATGCCTACTGATACAATACTGTATGAACTAGCGCTTATTAGCGTATCCATTTTACAGATTAAAAAACTTGGGCCATATAGATGTTAAATAATTTGCTCAATGTGACACAGCAGGGAGATGAGACAACTGGAATTCAATCCGAACTGTCTGATCTCAGAGCTTGTGCTGTTAATCACTAGAATGTATTGCCTGTACTCTTCATAAAATTTAGACCACATGCACACACAATGAAAAGAGGTGGTTTTTTTTTTTCATTACTGTCCTTACGGCTGTTTCAGCCGTACCCAACAAATTTTGACATACCCAACAAATTTTTAGATTCTGAATAAAATGAACACCTCATTCCTACATTACTGAAGTCAAGAGTCAGAAATAAAACTATACATTCTAACCTTAGCATTTTCAAAAAACATCATGAGTTTTTATTGTTATTCTGTAATAAACGGCAGTGATGAAATAACTAGAAATTTGACAGAACTCTGTATTGTACATCGTGTGTGTCTTTATGAATAATCTCTCAATCTGATGTTAACATTTCCTTTTATGAACATGTTAATTTTTCTACACGGTGGTTTCCTTTCACTTTTCTTTTTTAATAAGTCAAAAACAAGAATGCCGAGATTTGACAGAGTATCTATATAAAGCAGAGAAGAACAAAAAGGTGCTATCTTGGCATTGAGTTAATTATATTTAAAAGAACTCTGAAAGATGTTGAAATAATGTGGGTGTGTTATTCATGAATCCTGTTTATTTCTCTTGGTTTTCTTTGCTTAGAAGAGCTATCCGCAATTTATATGCAAAAGTTTCCTTTGACATTTCAATTATTAAAGATAATTTAAGAGTGAATAGCAGATCTTTAGCTAGAGAGAGAAAAGGCAAAAAGAAAGAAACCATTATCAGGGAGCGGTGAGAAAAGGAAACTGACAAATATTTCTGTGATTCCTACATTTTCTAACATTGGTCATTTATTATAAAATTTATGAAAGAAGCTTGAATTATTTCCTATTTGTAGAATAGGAAAGTGAAACATCATAAAAATGTATAATTTGGTTTTGGGCGAATGGTATATTAATTATATATGCCACGTAAAATTGATGTCTCTCCCTTTTTTCTTTTTTTTTTTTTTTTAAGATTTTGTTTATTTATTTGAGAAAGAGAGAGCACGCACATAGAGAGGGAGAAGCAGGTTCCCCGCTGAGTAGGGAGCCCGATATGAGGCTCAGCCCCAGAACCCCAAGATCACAACCCGAGTCAAAGGCAGAGACTTAACCAGCTGAGCCACCCAGGCAACCCTCCCTTTTTCCTGACATTCTTCTTGCTTACTTTGCTTCAGGAAATCTTAGTTGTAGAAGAGTTACTGCTGACCTATATTAGGAAAAAATTGAAAGGTACTATAATTAAAATTCAACTGGGAAATTAACCATGGAATGAAATTCATCCTGAGATTTCAGTATCTTAATATATTATCCAGTTTTTAAGATCTTTTGTTGGGAGAAGAGAGAGTGAACATTGGGCACACAATTGAAGGAAAGAATACACGATGGAGTAAAGGCTGAAATTCTAAATTTGCTAATTTTATTTTTCTTCTTGGTAGAGTGGCTCTACCTGAGAGCTATGCTATCATAGATCGCAAGACCCAATATATATATATGGCTTGAGAATAAAGAGCCTTACATCCAAACTGGTAAGGAAGAAGTAAAACTTTCACTTTTTGATGACATGATACTATATATAGAAAACCTTAAAGACTCCACCAAAAAACCACTAGAACTGATCAATGAATTCAGTAAGGTCACAGGATACAAAGTCAATGTTCAGAAATCCGTTGCATTTCTATACTCTAAAAATGAAGCAAGAGGATGAGAAATTAAGAAAACAATCTCATTTACAACTATACCCAAAACAATAGAATATCTAGGAATAAACTAAACCAAAGAGGTGAAAGACCTATACTCTGAAAACTTTAAAACAATGATGGAAGAAATTGAAGACAAAACAAAGAAATGGAAAAACATTCCATGCTCATGGCTTGAAAGAAGAGATATTGTTAAAATGTCTGTATGGTTCAAACAATCATTTAATGCAATCCCTATCAAAATAGCAACAGAATTTTTCACAGAACCAGAACAAACATTCCTAATATTTGTATGGAACCACAAAAGACCCCAAATAGTGAAAGCAATCTTTAAAAAGAAAAACACAACTGGAGGTATCACAATTCCAGACTTCAAGTTATATTACAAAGCTGTAGTAATCAAAACAATATTCTGGCGCAAAAATAGACACATAGATCAGTGGAACAGATTGGAAAACCCAGAAACAAACCCAAAATTATACAGTCAGTTAATCTTTGACAAAACAAACAATATCCAGTGGGAAAAAGACAGTTTCTTCAAGAACTGGTGTTGGGAAAACTCAACAGCTACATACAAAAGAATGAAACGGGACCACTTTCTTACACCATACACAAAAATAAACTGAAAATGGATTAAGCACCTAACTATGAGACCTGAAACCATAAAAATCCTAGAGGAGAGCACAAGCAGTAATTTCTCTGACATCAGCTGTAACACCATTTTTCTAGATATGTCTCCTGAGGAAAGAGAAGCAAAAGAAAAAAAAAGCTATTGAGACTACACCAAAAATAAGAAGCTTCTGCACAGCAAAAGAAACAACCAACAAAACTAAAAGACAGTCTACTGAATGGGAGAAGATATTTGCAAATGACATCACAGATAAAGGGTTAGTATCCAAAATGTATAAGGAAATGATACAACTCAACACACAAAAACCCAAATAATCCAATTAGAAACTGGGCACAAGGCATGAACTGACCTTTTTCCAAAGAAGACATACAGATGGGGCACCTGGGTGGCTCATTTGGTTAGGTGCCCAGTTCTTGACTTCAGCTCAGGTTATGATCTCAGGGTTGTGGGATCAGGCCCCGGGTAGGGCTCCATGCTTGGCTTGGAGTCTGCTTGTCCCACTCACTTTGCTCTTCCCTCTGTTCATGTGTGCACACTCTCAGTCTCTTCCTCTCAAATAAATAAAATCTTTTAAAAAATTTTAAAAACATACAGATGGCCAACAGACACATGAAAAGATGCTCAACATCACTCATCATCAGGGGAATGCAAATCAAAACCACAAGGAAATTTTATGTCATACCAGTCAGAATGGCTAAAATCAAAAAGACAGGAAACAAGTGTTGGTGAGGATGTGGAGAAAAAGGAACCCTCATGCACTGTTAAGAATGCAAACTGGTGCAGCCACTGTGGAAAACAGTATGGCAGTTCCTCAATAAGTTAAAAGTAGAACTACCCTATGTTCCAGTAATGGCACTAATGGGTATTTACCCAAAGAATACGAAAATGCTAATTCAGAGGGACATGTTCACCCCTATGACACTTAATAATACAGCATTATTTACGATAGCCAAATTATGGAAACAACCCAAGTGTCCATCCATAGAGGAATAGGTAAAGAAGATGTGGTTTTATATATACAGTGGAATATTATTCAGCCAAGAAAAAGAAGGAAATCTTGCCATTTGCAACAACATGGATGGATCTAGAGAGTAAAATGCTAAACGAAATAAGCCAGCCAGAGAAAGACAATACCATATGATTTCACTCATATGTGGAATTTAAGAAACAAAGCAAACAAATGAAAAAAGGAGAGAAACCAAGAAACAGACTCTTAACTATAGAAAAGAAACAGATGGTTATCACAGGGGAAGTGGGTGGGAGAGTGGGTGAAATATTTGAAGAGAATTAAGAGTATACACATCTTGATGAGCACTGGATAATATATGAAAGTATTGAATCACTGTATTCTACACCTAAAATGAATATAACACTGTATGTTTACTATACTGGAATTAAAAATAGAATTTAAAAAAAAGAATAAAGAGCCTTAGATAATACAGACAAGTATCACATAATTTCCATTTTCTGAGGAAAAAGAGGAAGTCCTGAGCAGAGGTATGGCTCTTTGAAGGTGGAACTTCCTGATTCTTTGATAAGGATTTTTTTTCTTTCAGTGGAGGTAACCATATCTTGATCACATAATTTAACTTTGATAATACAAACATTTTAAAGACAAACTAAAGCTTCTATGATTTATGTTTTCAAAAAGTCTCATGTAGCATTGCTATGATTCAAGGTGAATTCATTAACTTGTTCTTAAAATTTGGTAAAATAAGAGTTGAATTTGCTTTCCAATCACAATTTAAAAAAAAAAAGAAGAAGAAGAAAAGAAAAAAGGGGCACCTGGGTGGCTTAGTCGGTAGAGCGACTAACTCTTGATCTGAGTTCTTGATCTCAGGTTGTGAATTCAAGCCCTGTGTTGGGCATGGAGCCTACTCTAAGTAAAGAATGAATGAATGAATAAATGAATGAATGAATGAATGAATGAATGAATGAATGAATGAATGAATGAACGAATGAATGAATAGATTCTAATAACATACCTAGAGCTATATACAACTCTTTATTGTATTTGGCCTCACTTAAGTGTCAAATATGGCAGACATGTGTGTTCTGCCACAAGCTTACGGTCATGGAAGCTCCTTAACCAGAGAAATGTTGAAAAAAACACTGCACGTGCCCCCTTTAAAGCATGGGTATTAGAGAAATCAAGGGACTAAATTTTCAGTTATTCCACTTTTACCCCTTACCAGTATTCTTGATCTTGAAATGTGCTGCTTAAATTTGAATGCCTCTTTTGAGAGTCAGAATTTTTGGCAAGATCCTAGCCAGCAGAGAAAGGAACCTCCTTCTCACTGGAAATGAAAATTATTTTCCTGAATCAATAATGTATATTTCTAACTAATGATTCTTTGGATTAATGAAAGTTGATGACTGAAAAGATAGGAAATGCTTTAAAATGTAACATAGCCTAAAGAAATTCAAAATATTATCTAAAATTCTTGCCTCTTCTAGAAGCAAGATTGGCTCTTGGATCTTATAGACAAATACTATTAGGAAAGAAGAGATTTTTTTTTTCTTTTGGATTCATGTTATTTAATATTCCAAAATTCTTTTATTTTAAACTATTTTACTTATTTTTTATGGCAATCCAGTGCAATAAATATGAACTGGCATTATCACAGATAAAGAAATCAATTCTACTCACAGTTCACTGCTTTGATGTAAATCACCTTGTCAAGGAGATGGTAAGAATTTGATGGCAGCTTCAGAGCACCAAATGTTTGATATACTTCCCTAAGCCTCAGTTCATATACTTTCTTGTCTCTGATTTATTGAAGAATAAGACATAAGTAGTCTGAAGATCAAACAAGCAGGACTGAAAATGAAGAGGCCAGAAGAAAACGATACATCCTGGATGATGAGCCTTGGGAGGAAATGGATTGATTAGATTTCCTCTCCTGTCCTAGGGTTGTGTCTCTGCTTCTTTGGTAATTAAACTGTAGGCTAAAAATTTTTAAAAAGGAGAGAGAGAAAGAGAATACTCACATTATAAAAGTTCAGACTGGCATCTGTGATAAATTATTAAAAATTAATTTAATTAAAATATTAATTTAAAACATTTGTAAGAAGTATTCACTTCAGATAACATATTGGCTTTCTCCAGAAAAGAATGCTGTCTTCCTGTGCCTGGGGAGATGATAATCAGACTGGCACACTGGCAATCAATGTGAATTCATTAAACAGGAAGTAAACAGGTGTTTTAAAAATTTTATCTCTATTTATAAATACTTTCAACATGAAATAGTTTTGATGTTCAAAATTGATAAAACAAGCAAATGAATGAAACAAGGAAAGCAAACAATGGAAAAATCCTGTGGGAAATATATTTTCCACCACAAAGTATTTTGTCCTCTGAAATTATTCTGACTGCCCACCTCTCCAAGATATATAAAACTTCTCTTAGCTAATGCCAGCCTTTACACATATCTATTTGCTGCTTTTTTCTTGATTACCAAAATAAACATGCTGAGTATAGAAAAAAAATGGGAAAAAAATAGAAGCACTTAATATTTAAAAATTATCCTCACTCAGATATAACCAACTTTGTTTGATATTTTGTAGATTATTATTTTGTTTTTTCCCTGGTTGTTTTTTTCCCAAATTGCAATGAAATGCAATACCTTTGTGTATTCACCTTCATAAGTACACACACACAAAAACTCATATAAAAACAAAAATATAGTTTGAGTTTTCTTTCATTTTATATACGGTGATATTATACATATTTTTGTGATAGCAGTATATTGTATTAATATGTATAGATAATTATTCTTTTTTTATAGCTTGTACCGACTGGTAGAAGCCTACTTAATATCCAATATCCTTTTCTTTCCAAAAGAATTCCAGTTTTATTGAGAGCCCCAATGTGCCCAGCTGCAACAACAAAATCAACTAAATTTACCAGTGTCCTTTGCAGTTTACATAGCCACTGACACACCCCCTGCCAATGAGATGTAGATATCTACAGGGGTTTCAGAGGAATTTTGTTTTCTCAGTACAGGTTCTGCCTCTACTTCTTTATCCTTTTCCTCTTTCCTGTTGCCTGAAAATGTGGACAAAATGGCTGGAAGGGCTGATTCCACCGAGAGAACGTTTAAGTGAATCGCCAATATTTTGCTCTTGACATTCCATGCTTGCAAATTTCTACTCATTTCCTAAGAATGAAATTGGGCCCTTATCTTACATCATACACAGAAGTCAACTCAAAATAGAGTAATTGCTTACACATAAGACCTAAAACCATAAAAGGACTAGAAGAAAACATGGGGGGAAAAGCTTTTTGACATTGGTCTTTTCAATGATATTTTGGAATTGACACCAAAAGCACAGGCAACAAAAGCAAAAATAAACAAGTGGGACTCCATCAAACTAAAAATCTTCTGCACAGCACAGGAAACCATCAACAAAATGAAAAGATATCTTACTGAATAGAAGAAAATATTTGCAAATCATGTATCTGATAAAGGTTGATATCCAAAATATGTAAGTAACGCACGTAACTCAGTAGCAAATCATCATCATCATCATCATCATCATCATCATCATCATCCATTTAAAAAGTGGTCAGAGGATTTTCAAAGAAGATATACAGATGGTCAACAAATATATGCTAAACATCACTAATCATTAGGGAAATTCAAGTCAAAATCCCAATGAGGTATCACCTCATACCTGTAAGAATGGCTCTTATCAAAATAGACACACAAACAAAAAACCCACAAAATAATTGTTGACAAAGATACGGAGTAAAGGAAACCCTTGTGCTTTATTGGTGGGAATGTAAATTTATACAGCCACTCTGGAAAACAGTGTTGAGTTTCTTCAAAAAATTAAAAAATAGAACTATCGTATGATTCAACAATTCTGCTTCTGGGTATTTATCCAAATTATAAACATTAATCAAAAAGTTCTGTGCACTTTTCTGTTCATAGCATTGTTTTACAACAGCCAATATATGGCAACAACCTAAATGTTCATTGATGGGATAAAGAAATGTGGCATGAATATAAAAATGGAATATTATTCATCCATAAAAAAAGAAGAAAATCTTGTCATTTGTGACAACATGGATGAAATTTGAAGGCATTATGCTAAGTAAAATGAGTCTGAAAAAGACAAATACTGTATAATCTTGCATTTATATGTGGAACCTAAAAAAGAGAAAAAGAAAACAAGAACCAAAAACAAAACTGAGCTCATGAATATAAAGAACAGATTGGTGGTTGTCTGAGCCAGGGGGGTCAAGTCAATGAAGGGGGTCAAAGGTATAAATTTCCAGTTATAAAAATGAATGAGTCATGAGGATGTAATGTTACATTAAGT
The DNA here is from genome assembly GCF_024610735.1 of Ursus americanus. Lineage (NCBI taxonomy): Eukaryota > Metazoa > Chordata > Mammalia > Carnivora > Ursidae > Ursus > Ursus americanus. The sequence goes on along the minus strand of NC_142131.1, from coordinate 61,254,536 downwards.
GAAATAAGTCAGAGAAACAAATACTTCATGATGTCACTTATGTGTGAAATCTTAAAAAGTTGAACTCCTAGTAACAAAATATAGAATGGTGATTACCAGAGGTTAAGTATGTGTGGGGGAAAAAGAGAGATAGCAGTCGAAGGGAACAAACTTTTCACTGTAAGGTGAATTCTGGAGACCTATAATACACAGCTTGGTGACTATAGTCTGTATGCTTGAAATTTGCTAAGAGTGGATCTCAGGTGTTCACACACGCACACACACATACACACACGTAACTATGTGAGGTGATGGCAGTGTTAATTAGCTTGATTGTGGTAATGATTTCACAATGTATATGTATATCCGCACATCACGGTGTACATCTTACATATATAGAATTTTTATTTGTTAGTCACACCTCAATAAAGTTGTAACAACAAAAACCCTAATTTTCTTAAGGCACTGCTTAGTCAACAATTATTACAACTGAATGCACTTCTTGTGACATATGTAATGATAAAAGAAATGGAAGCATATTTTAATAGAATATGTGTAATATATAGAATAAAAAAATTAGGATGCACTATTTAAAAAATAGTGGATGTGTCATAAATTATTTAACCATTCAACAAGTAAAGGGCATTTAGAATTTTTTCAGTGTTTGCGATTACAACGGTGATAGAGTTGGCATATTAGTACATATCTATGCCAGTCTACCTTTTCTACCATTTTTTTAGCATTTTGCATTCTTTGAGGTTTTTTTGATCATCCTTTGTTCAATCTGCCATCTCACAAATTCATATTTTCTCTAGGTTTCTTATTTTAGCTCATTATTATGTGTCTTTAAATTTGAGCATTTGCAAACTTTGTCTATGTGTATCTATATACATTAAATATTTTACATATATTATAAAATAAACTTTGTGAAATAAATAATATATTAAATGTTATTAAGGATTATATATATTTATATTTAAGGTCTAAGCACCAAAGCAGTTTATTTTTAAATATTTATTTATTTATTTGAGAGGCAGAGAGAGAGAGTATGAGCAGGGGGAAGGGCAGAGGGAGAGAGAGACTCCTCAAGCAGACTCGCAGGGCTCGATCCCAGGACCCTGAGATCATGACCTGAGGCGAAATCAAGAGTAAGACGGCTCAACCAACTGAGCAAACCAGGCACCCCCAAAACAGTTTATTTTAAAGAAGCACATTTCTTTAATTATGGATAAGAAAGACTTTTTAAGGATATTATTCTTATTTATTTAAAGTTTTCTTCTGTTTTTCTCTACCAAGTTTATTTAATTGTAATGTTAATTTTTCTATAATTTAGGTTTGGCAGTTCCAACCTCCTCAACCCCTACCAACCTTTCATGTTTACTTCTGAATACCTGAAAATTCATAGGGAATTCTAGACTGCAGTTTAAAAAGCAAGAAACATTTCTTTCAGGGTCTCAGAACATTTATATGAGGGTCTCAGAAGACTTTGCTATTAATGTAGATTTTGACTGCTATACACTTATCTTTGCTGCAGGTAGATAGTGATGGTACCTGGGGACAGGCATAGCTTATGAATCCCTGTTTCCAGGATACTGGCTCCTTGAAGCTTATTTGTGGTTATGAGGTATCTGGGACACTTCTTGTATTACAACAGGACCCTTACAGCAGGACCCAGGCCCAGTCTGGGTGTGTCTAGTGTGAAAATATCAACTTCACAAAGTTGTGCTCTTTGGTTCATTGGTGAGGAGGTAGAGTGGGGGGTTTCAGAGTCCGTTGTTTAGACAATAGAGAAATTAGTTCATCCAAAATGTGCATTTCCCTCATTACCACTGAGGTAAAATATCTTTTCATACATTTCATTAATCAGTAGTGTCTACATTTTTATGAATTACATGTTTATACTCTTTACCCCTATTACATTGTATGTCTGTTATATTTGTTTTTTAAATGATTTAAGGGAATTTTGCCTACTTTATATATTAAAAACACTTTCTCCCTGTGTCATTTGCATTTCACAACTCATTTACTTTTTTCTATTTGGAATTTTTTAAATTTTATTGTGATTAAATATGTTATTTCATTTCAGGCTTTTGCTTTTTCTAGCTTTTGCTTTTTGAAGATGTTTAAGAAAGCTTTCTTTTGGGGCACCTGTCTTGTTCAGTCAGTAGAACATGTGACTTTTGATGTCAGAGTCATGAGTTCAAGCCTCATGTTGGGCATAGAGATTACTTAGATAGATGATAGATGGATAGATAGATAGATAAAAATTATATTTTAAAAAAAGTCTTTCTTTCACCCAAGGTTGTACATGCAGTTGAATATATTTATCTCCAATAACTTATTTTAAAATATAGGTCTTAATAAGTCCTGGGGATGTAATGTGCAGCATGGTAATTATAGTTAATAATAGTATATTACACATATGAAAGTTACTAGGAAAGTAGATCTTTAATATTCTCATAACAGTAAAAGAATTTTGTAACTATGCATGATGACAGATGTTAACTAGACTTAACGTGGTGATCATTTCACAGTATATACAAATATCAAATCATTTTGTTGTACTTTGCTGTATGACAATTATACCTCAGTAAAAAAAATAAAAATTTAGATCTTTAATTTTCTTGAAATTTAATTTGATAAAGGAAGTAACAAAGGAAACGTGTTAAACATTTTTTCTGAATGGTAGTTGCCTTAACTTTCTGTATTGACAAGACCATTATTTTCCCAGTGTCTTCTGGTGTCATATCTACCATAAACCAAGTTTCCATATAATTATGAGTCTTAATGTTGTGGACTTGTTCTGTTTTGTTTAATTATTATTTAAGCCTCAAAAATTCTTCAATTTTATAATTTTCTGTATAGAAGTCTTGCATTTTTCCTTAGTTTTATTCCTTGATATTCTTGCATGATTTTTGCAGCTATTTTGAATGGATTCACTAAATTTTTTTTCTAATTTCTTTTCTAATTTTTGTTGCTGACACATGGAGATGCACTTGATTTTGTAAATTGACCTTTTGTCCTGCAAATTTCCTAAAATCGTTTATTAATTTTAATAATTTGCTACTAATGATAATTTATAATACATAATAACTTACAATAACTTACCTACTAATTCTAATAATTTAACTACTTTTTTGAGTTCATGCACAATCACATGGCCTGTAAATGTTAACATTTTTATCTCTTCCTTTCTAATTGTTTTGCATTTTGTTTTTTCTTATCTTATTAAACTAACCGGGTCCACCAGTACAATGATAAATAGTGATGACAACATTGGGTACCCTTGTCTAATTCCCAATCTCAGAGGGAAAACTTTCAGCATTCGCTCTTGTGAATGGTTTTTTGGGGTTTTTTTGATGGATCTTTTAGTAGATATCCTTTATTTGATTAAAAAGTTTATTTTTTCGCTTGCTAAATGGCATATGTTAGAATATATAATATATTAGAAATATATATATAATATATAATATTTAGATATTATATTATTCTATATTATAATATATATATAATATATATAATATTCTATATTATATATAGAATATATAATATTCTATATTATATATAGAATATATAATATATGAGAAAATGTTTCTTCTGTATCTACTGAGGTGATAGTATGCTATTTTTTTTCCTGGTTCTGGTTATGTGTGTGAGGACAGTGATTGACTTGGCATCAGTAAGTAAACCTGGCATTCTTTGAATAAACCCTATTTTGTCATAGGGTCCTGGCAGGAAAGCAATGACCCAGTGAAATTGAGTATTTTGAGGATAGTTAAGTAAAAGGGTGGTCTAAGAAGGTATGGACTAGAAAATCAAAAAAAACACAAGAAGTTTAACAGTGAAGCCCTGTTACTGTCCCTAGGCCTGCAGGCATGAGTGTTGAGAGTAGTTACAGAACTGGAAGAGAGTTCCATAGAGAGGGATACCTGATGAGATCTGGAGGAATTCATAAACCAGCCTTAGTCTCCTTTCTTCCAATCTCTAACTAGTGCTCATCAGTGGCCCAATCCAGATGAAAGCTTAAGGGGAAAGAACTGCACCAATGCAATCCTCATAGGTTATTTTTCCATTGTACCAGTGGGGTGAATCTGAAAGAGCAACAAAATATGTCAAGTATGGACATGGGCTGATTTTTTCATTTACTTCTCAATTCAATTTTTGCATTTACATTCAGAAGTGAAATTGGCCTTGGGATTTCCTGTCTTATAACTACGTTTATGCTGACCTTATTTTTGTGTGTGTGGTATATTTTTTTTTTACTGAGATATAATTAACATACCATGTTATTATGTTCATTTTAGGTGTCAACATATTGATTTGTCAATTCTCTACATTACTCAGTGTTCATCACAATAAATGTAGTCACCTGTCGTCATACAACATTATTGGAATATTATTGACTATTTTCCCTATGCCGTACTTTTCGTCTCTGTGACTTATTTATTTTATAACTGGAATTTTGTACCTCTTAATCTCCTTTATCTGTTTCTCTCATCTCCCCACATCCTCCCTCTCTGGCAACCACCAGTTTTTTCTCTATATTTAAGAGTCTGGTTCTTGTTTGTTTGTTCGTTTGTTTTGTTTTGTTTTTTAGATTCCACATATAAGTGAAATCATATGTTTGTCTTTCTCTGTCTGACTTATTTCACTTAGCATAATACCCTCTAGGCCCACCCAAAACGTCCCAATGGCAAGATCTCATTCTTTTTTTATATTTATATACACATCTTTTTTATCCATTTATCTGTGGGTGGACACTGGGTTGCTTCCATACCTTGGCTACTATAAATAATTCTGCATTAAACATAGGGGTGCATATATCTTTTGGAATTAGTGTTTTCCTTTTCTTTGGGTAAATACCCAGTAATGGAATTGCTAGATGATACAGTATTTCTGTTTTTCATTTTGGGGGAATCTGCATACTGTTTTTCCAGTGTTTGCGCCGACTTACATTCCCACCAACAGTGCACAAGAGTTCCCTTTTCTGGGCACTTGCACGCCAGTGTTATAGCAGCAATGTCCACAATAGCCAAAATACGGAAAGAGCCCAGATGTCCACCAACAGATGAATGGATAAAGAAGATGTGGTATTTATATACAATGGAATACTATTAGCCATTAAAAAAGAATGAAAGTTTGCCATTTGCAACAACGTGGATGGAACTAGAGGGTATTATGCTAAGGAAAATGAGTCAGTCAGAAAAAGACAATTATCATGTGATTTCACTCATGTGTAATTTAAGAAACAAAAGAGAGGAGCGTAGGGGAAGGGAGGGAAAAATAAAACAAGACAAAATCAGGGGGAGACAAACCATAAGAGACTCTTATTTACAGGAAATGAACTGATGGTTGCTGGAGGGGAAGGGGTGGGATGGGTGGGGTAACTGGATATGGTGCATTAAAGAGGGCACATGATATAATGAGCACTGGGTGTTAGATGATGAATCACTGACCTCTACCTCTGAAACTAATAATATACTGCATGTTAACTAATTGAATTTAAATTAAAAAAGAAAAAAAGAATTCCCTTTTCTCCACATCCTCACCAATACTTGTTATTTCTTGTCTTTTTGATATGATATGCTGTCCCTATTAAATAGGTTGGGATTTTAAATATTTTTCTCTTCTCTCAAAAAATGTCTTCAAGACTGATGTTATTTCTACCTTCAAAATTTTTAGAATTCACTGGTGGAGACATTTTATATCAGTTACGTCTTGTCTTTTTTTTTTTTTTATATTGGTCTGAACAAGAATTTATCAGTTACCAGTCCTGTCAAAGAAGAGATTATTTCATTAATCTCTGTTCATTGTTTTCTTCCTTGTACGTGATCAGGATTTAATCTTCTATTCTGTTTCCTTTGCATTGAAATAGATGCTTAGCTCACCGAATCTGAATTTTCTTTCTTTTCGAAGTGTGCATGTTAATATGTAAATGTGTTGCTTTATCTACATAAGTTTTGATATATAAGACTGTTTTTATGTCCTATCTACCATTTGATTCAAAATGTTTTTTTTATTTTCATTCTTTGACTCATAGATTATTTCAGTCTTTTTCTTCTTAATTGCCAAATATATGGACTTTTCTTTCCTTTAAAATACATTTTTTTACTTGTTTTTTTATTCCTAGCCTAATTGTACATTGGTCACAGAGCATATATAAGAAATATGAACGAACAATTTCAGTCCTTTGAAATTGTTGAGATATGCCTTCTGACCCAGCATGTGGTATTTTTTTCTCAATGTTTTATGTGTGCTTGAAAAAAAATGTTTATTCTACAGTTGCTGTTTACAAGATTCTATATATATCCACTCAATCCATTTTTTATAGTATTCAATTTGTTGTATTCTTAACTTTTTTCCTTGATCTGTCAGATAGATACTGAGAAAAGCGTGCTTCACTGTCAGGAATGAGAAATGCATCCTTGTGACTGAATTTATTTCTCTTTACAGTTTAGTCAATAAAATATATGATTTTCTTTAGTTTTTCCTAACTTATTAGTATAAAGTTGTATATATTCTTCCATAATTTCCATAAATTTAAGTGGAAAGGCTAAGGAATACTTTCATTTAAATACACAAGAATAAAATTGAAAAAAAAAAAAGGAATAGAATTGCATGTGATTATAATAAACATATATGATGTTAAATGGCAGTCTTGTTCCTTTAGAGGAAGAGGCATTGAAACAGCCATTATTAACGTGTCCTTTCCTGAAATGTTGCCAAAATTTCTTCATCCCAGTACGTGTCATTTTGCAAATGATGAAGAAATTAATTGCCCTCCCTTAACCTCTGTACTAAGATAAATGCCACATTGATTGAGAGGCTTTGAATTGGCTTATACTGCTTTCTCAGTCACATCATATGTGGTTTTATACAATACTGTGTTCTTTTTGACATTATACTTACCTATTAGAAAGGTTGTAAAGGTGTAAAAGATTAATGGGATTTGAGGCTTCAGGTCTGCTATGTCTTTGTGGAGTCTTGACCTGTACTTTCATGGAGCTGGAGCATAATTAATGCTTCCTGTGATTTATGATTTCCACTGCTAGGAAACTACAAGAAAATGCTCTTACCTGCTAGCACTGTCTTTTCTCTGTCTGTAGATATATCGAACAAGAAATATAGCTTTTGTTCATAAATTCCATCTTTTGAGGTTTTTTTGTAGTATTTTAGTTGGTACTTCATCTATAAACATATGTTTATATGTTATACCTTTACCCCAAAACCAAATTTGAATACCTGCTCTCATTGTATATCTGCGGGAGTGGTTATCAAAGTGAAACAATTTCAGCCTTTGACCTTTGGAGCAGAAAGCAGTTCTAATCATTAACTCTTGTTGTATAACTGTAATCAGAAAAGGACCTTCTTCACTGCAATGGCAGGATATTAAGCTGGAAAGCATGAAAATAGCTTCAAAATGTAGCAAGAGACCAGGGCTGCCAAGAATGACAGACACTTATATTTCTAACCCAAAAGACATGACTTTGGCCTTGAGAGAACGTTGCTGAACGTAGAAAGGACACATCAATGGGAAAACTGTTGATAGAGCAGTAACCATCATCCTTGAACTCTTTCCTCCACCAGAACAATTTTACGGTTTCTTAGTCCATCATTGTTTTAAATGATTCATAAACCTGTTGAATAGAAATAAGATCATCTGGCTATTATAAACTTGCATAAAAATATTTTACTCCAAGGCAACCAGATTACATGCCAGACAGGACTATGTGGTAAAAATGAACTATCTACTTACTCCTTTGACAGCCATTCAGAGACCTCGTGGGAGAGTTCAGTGTAATATTCAGGTATGCTTAAGGGATTAAACAACAAACATATTATCATTAGGGAAGTTTGGCCTCCTGAGAGATAACTTTTTAAAAAATTATTTATGCTCAATATTCCTATATGAATTATCTTCCTAAAATGTATTAGGTTATTCTGTTTTACTACAGTATTCTTTCAGTTGCCCCCAAAAATAAGTTCAAAAGTTTTTAATTTGACATTCAAGGCTCTTTATGATATGACCACAAGTTAACTCTCCAGCCAAATTTTCCATATTTCCACTCTGAATTCTGATCTAGAATTCTGTTGTATTTTCTGTTTCCCAGTCATGTCAGGTAATTCTGTATTTCCTTATACTGGCTGTACTCCCTTTCACTCTGCGATGCTTTCCCCCTGTTCACTCACACTGAAAAATGATGGCATTGCTCAAATGCAGCCTTCTCTTTGAAGCCTTACTGGACTCTCAGAATGCATTTTTCCTTGCCCCTGGCCCTCACAGTACCGTACTTGTATTTCCATTTGGTGCTCATTTCACTGTCTCTCCCAAAGACTTGAAGGTCACTGTGGGCGAGGTCCATGAGTAATTGATCTTATGTTCCCAAAGCTTGGCAATAACTAGCATTTATTTATCAGTCATTCTGTGCAGGATGCTATTTGCTTGAGATACAAGTCTGAAAAGATAGTATCCCTTGCCTGTGTTAGGTACTTACTAAACATATGTTGAGTGACTGAGTTACATGGGAGGGGTCTTAGTTCTCTGTTGCTGACAATAAGTTGCCATCATCTTAAATAGCATATGGTTGTCGAAAATCTGATAAACAGAATGAAGTAATTATTTTTTAATACACCATTTGAAAGTTCTTATGAAGTAAATAAGTGCAGTTAGGATATTTCAGGATGGAAAAACCTTTGATCACTAATTTAGAAATTCCCCATTGCTACTTTATAATTTACTTTAACAATTGAAATAAGCTTCTCATTTGGCCTGAACGTTAAAGAACAGAATCTTGAAGGTTTCTCCCCACGGATGGCTGGATTCTGTCAGTCCCATATGTAGTATGTAGGAAGATTTATAAATCTTAGCATTTGTAGAGTTTTTTTTAACTGAGGTTATGATCACTATTCACATTACCCTGAAAGCTGAATCCTCTATTGAAAAAGCTGCCTGAAATATATGAGATTGTAAATTTGAGTGCTAAATACGATTAAGAATTTAGTTTGGAGATATAGTATTAAAAACTTCACTAAGAAATGTAGATTTTTCATCAGCAATAGCCAAACACTGAAGATTTTGTTTTGTTTTGTTTTGTTTTAAGATTTATTTATTTGAGAGAGAGCGTGCATAGGAAGAGGGGGAGAGGGAGAGGGAGAGAATCTCAAGCAGACTGCCGGTTGAGTACAGATCCTGACCTGGGCTCGATCGCATGACTCATGGGATCATGACCTAAGCTGAAACCAAGAGTCCAACACTCAAATGACTGAGCCACCCAGGTGCCCCCAAATACTGAAAGTTTTAAGTAGTTGATGACTTAGTGTCCATTATATGCAAGGCCAGTTAATGTGCCAAAAGAAGATTAGCTGCACAAATAATGGAAGATCAGAGACAAGATATGAATATAATTTTATAGTTGGCAATAGATGATAACTACAGCAAGAGCTATTTTGGAAATAAAAGAGCACACAGATGTTGAAACCATTTTGGAGATTAATCAGTACAGTCTAGTGATTGATAAGAGACATGGGGAAAGGAATGTAATAAAAATGACAGGCCTGAGTGCTTGGGGAATGACTTTCATCAAGAGAGGGAACATAGGAGGAGAAATAACTAGAGAATAAGAGTTTATCAGGCAGGATGACCTATGTTATATTTTACTAATGTGAACCTTCAGATCTCAGGGATTAAAATAGCAAAAGTTTATTTCTTGCTATTGCTACATGCCCATTTTGGTCTGGCTGGGATTTCTTCTCCACATCCCCCTCATTTGGGGGACTCACACTGACAGATCACCCACTGTCTAGAAAGTAACCAGGTGCTGTGTCACAGAGAAAGAGAGGATGGATGTATCTTACACCAGCACATAAGCATTCTAGCCTGGAGGTGATACATGTCACTTCCACTCACAACTCATCAACCAGACAAACCACAACCACTAGGGGACTGTCCAGTTGAGTCTTACAGGTGATCAGAAGGAAAGGAAGATGGGAGAGGATTGCCAGGGAGAAGCTCAGTAGGCCTCCTGAGAGGCACACCTAAGATGCCATTAAACCTGCACGGGTTTTGTTCAGGCAAATCGCCATGAGAGAAAATGGGAAGGGAGGTTGAGAGAGCCTTCAGACTGTAATGCAAGTCCTTCCCCAAGTGAGGGATGGAAGGAAAGGTCCAAGGAAAGCTCCCAAGACTGTCGGGGTGTCCTAGAGTCAGTCTGCTGTCAGAGGAATCCTGTGTTTTCTGAAGAATAAACCTGTTCTAGTATACTTGTCACGTTCAGTCATCAGTTGGGATCAGCCCTTGGGAAGTGCTGTCTTAGTATAAATGCAGCCATGGAATTCAAAACACAGCAGCTCGAGCCCTTGGTCTGCTGAAGGTCTATAGATGACACATTCTCACAGTAGCCACAGTAACCGTAATGGCTATTTCTGGAGGTGACAGTTTGATTTATGCATGTTTGATCTGGGATTATGAGGCAGGGAGTATAGATGAGAGCAGTATAAGGCAGCAGCTTTATTGTGATGATGTCCAGCAGGAAGATGGACAATAGAATTTGCAGCTTGGACAGAAGCTCTAGGGTACCAATTGAAGAGCCAAAAGGATAGAGGTAGGGACTGAACTGATGAAAAATGGTTTCACAATAGCAAGAGGAAATTCCATATATTCCTGAATATAAAATGAGCCTTAATAGAGTAGTGGTCCCTTGCGCAAGTTGTCGGTCACATGCCTGGAGAATGGAGGGACAGCTTTGATAGTTGGTCACATGCATGCTTAGACAGAGGTAAACAAGTCTAAGCAGAGAAGTTGAAATTGGACTTCCAGATTCCTAGAAACCAAGAATACTACCATAAAGAATGCCTTCACCCAAGTCATGGGAACTATAAATGAGACCAGCAGCAATGGAGAGGCTCATCAAGTACCCAAAGGAAAGTCCCCAGAAAGAGAAAACAGAACTTTAACCCCTATCAGGTAAAGCTCTCTTCCCATAATTACAGTCAAGTAGTATATTCCCTGCTCATTCACCCCTTCCTCTCCTGTTTGGAGCTTGGTGGATGAGAAACTAACACGAGGTGGATGAGAAACTAATACCTCATAAGGTGGAGTAGGGAGAGAAAGCACAGAACTTCCTTCTCTTGCTTCCGGTCTGCCAAAGGCTCCAGTAGGAGGAGCGGAGGTTTAACCATAAACGAAGCTAGAAGCCTTATTACATTGGATTGGACCTTTCTAATTCCAAATTAAAATCTTGTCATTTAAAGTAATGTCAACATGGGCGCCTGGGTGGCTCAGTCAGTTAAAGGTTCAGCTCTTCATTTCGGCTCAGGTCATATCTCCAGGTCATGAGACTGAGCCCCACACTGGGTTCTGTGCTGGACATGGAGCCTGCTTCAGATTCTCTCTCTCCCTCTGCCTCTCCTTGCCCCAAAATATGTATCTTAAAGTAATTCCAACACTTTCTAGTACTTAAAAGTGACCTTAAGCCATGGGATCTGCCTGAGTTTTTATTTGAGGACAGGGTAACAACTAACTCCACTGAACAAACTTTATGCTAATATTGGGACATTGAGAGCTACTTATTTTATAAATCTGTTACATAAAAAGGCATCATAGGGGCGTCTGGGTACCTCAGTCAGTTGAGTGTCTGACTCTTGATTTTGGCTCAGGTCATGATCTCGGGGTTGTGAGATTGAGACACACATCAGGCTCACACACTGGATGTGGAGCCTGTTAAGACACATTCTCTCTCTCTCTCTCTTTCTCTCTCTCTCTCTCTCCATCTCCCTCTGTGCCCCCATCCTTAAAAAAAAAAAAAAAAAGAGGAATCATAAATAAGATCTGATGATTGGGGTAGCTATGATTGCAGTTGTCTAAAATTTCCAAGAAGGCAAGGTGTCTCAAATGCCTATTTCCATGTAAGGAGACAGTATGCATTTCCAAATTGGATAGTTAATATTGCCATATGTAATTGTTTGTTTAATTTTTTTTTAAGTAGGCTCCACACCTAGAGTGGAGCCCAATGCAGGCCCAAACCCATGAGATCCTGAGATGAAGACCTGAGCTGAGATCAAGAGTCGTACACTTAACCAGCTGAGCCACCCAGGCACCCCTCCATATGTAATTGTTTTAATGGAAGATTTTTCTCAGTTGAATTTAAGTTTACAGGTCATAAACTCTAGGCCATTGCCATAATTACCTGTACCCTAATGAACTTGAAACTAAGATCTCTGTCTGCTTCCTTTTCTCAGAAGCCACTGAGTTTCTGGCACAGTCTTTGGCTAAAAAGAATAACCAGATACTGAGAACATAATTGTGTGTGGGATGATTTATTAATCACTGGGAAGTGTCTTTTTTTTTTTTTTAGTTAGTTACTATTCTGTCGTTTTTTTTTGGGGGGGGCACCCAGACACATTAGAAGATTGTTGTAACCTGATTCAAGAGCTAGGACACCAAGGGAACAGCTCACACCAGAAGGTGACAGCAGGTGTTAGCTGTTCAAGGGATTTCTGATTCTGTCCAATAACTCCTCTGGCAGAAGTTAAGCAGTATAAGAATTTGAGTGGGAGTTTAGTTTTTTGGGGAGGGGTAGGGAAAATGTTAATCCATAATGGCCTCTTAGATACTCACATAAGAATTTAGGGCTTCAGTTTACTTGGGACTTTAATCATTGAATTCTGATTTCTTCTAGGAAGGGGAATATGTTTAAATTTGGGGCATCTCAATTTATTATATATTACTGGATTATCTTTATGATGGCTTTTGATCTTATTGCCAAACAGCTAAGCTGTGTTAGACAGCAAGACTGGAAATAGTTTGGGATAAGAGAATAGAGAGTAAATTTTAGCCTTAAATCCTAAGTAGCTCTGGGGTTCATTTAATTAATTTGTGGTTCTAGCACATTACAGTGTCTTTTGGGATCAAGATTTAGAGTATTCAACGGTGGTCCAAGGAGGATGAACAAATGGTCAAATGGTCTCACAGAAGTAAGAGTAGGCAATGTAACAGACTGCAGGTCTCTTCCCTCTAGGGAGATGTTCCCACCTGTGGTCATGCATAAATTGATTGGTTAAGCATAGTGGTAGAGATGAATGAGAAGCCGAGAAGTGTTCTGAGGAAACCCTATTCCCCACTCTTGATATCTCTCTCCAAGTAGAGAGACATCCTTCCGCTCTCTGCCCCTTTCTTCTTTTTTCTTTTATTTTAAGTAGACTCCACGCCCAGCGTGGAGCCCAGTGCAGGGCTTGAATTCTCGACGGCAAGATCAAGACCTAAGCTGAGATTAAGAGTCGAATGCTTAACCAGCTGAGCCACCTAGGTGCCCCCCCCACCCCTGTCGCTTCTTTTAATGAGAGAAGAATGGACTACCCTCATTGGTGAGTTTGAGACAAGAAACAAGACACAGCCTGTTCCTTTCCTCCTTGAGATTTGTCTTTCTGTAGAGAGATCTGGCGTACTCTTGGGTATGTGGAGGAAGGATTGTCATTGTTCTGTGATGCCCGTGAGTGATAGCTAAGTATCTAATTCTGGACAAGAATGTTTTAGGAAACTCTTTGTTCTCCAAAGCCATTTCCTCCAACCCAGTTTCATCTACAGTGAACTCTGCCTAACACTGTTGCTCTCACCTGGCTTTTGTCTGACTAGGAAAAGGAATATTGTTTATTAGCCTCCTTCCTACCTCAGCAGAATTATTCAGAATAGCGATGCAGTTTGTAAACAAATTGGTTGATCAGTGCTGTGAATGCGTAGGCAAAGTTGATTAGTGAATACTAATCACAATCACACATGCCAATAATTTTTTAAACATTTTCACATACTGTTTGCTATTTTCAGAGGTTTGTAAAGGCATTCAAATTCTTTGGTTGAACAAGTAGAAGCTGAAGCATAAGGGATGATTAAAAGTCAGAAAACTGTGCAGGACTTGCACGGTTGTGTTTCTCAGGCATGAGGACAGTTTTGAAGAGAGCAGCTTTGTGAGAAAGGAAATGTGTTTTTTGAAGAGTTCGCCATGTGATTGTGCAAAGTCTGTGAGTGGCAAAAGACATCAGTGACTGGAGGAAGACTTTGTGTGTGGTTATGTGTAAGTGTATGTGGATGTGTTTATGGACATGGGGGTGAGCAGAGTGTGTGATCGTGTGGCTAGAAGTGTGGGTGAGTGTGTATCGGTATGAATATGTGCTGTACTTCTGGGTGCGTTTGGTTACGTGTATGTGTGTACTAGTGTGGCTGGGTGAACATGTGTCTGGGTGCATGTGGGTGTGAGTGTGGCTGGGTGAGTGGGTGTGGGTGTGTCCAGGTATGTGTAGATGTGCGTTTGTATTCATAGAAAAGGTACGGCAGAGGCAGATGAAACCAAAAACGCTTGCAGAATAACAAAAAAAAAAAAAATCCATTTTCTCAGTAAATTTCAAGATACCTTGTAGGGAAATACCAAACAAATATTAACTTTTCAGAAATTTGCACTTAGAATTTAATCTAAAAGACTGGAGTGTTAATTAATACAACTAGATAAAGCCTAGTCAGAGCCTGTGAACATTCTTTGGTAAACCGAGACAGTGGTCCTAGAGAACCTCATGGATGGTTGTGCAGTTTCTATGTATAGGGCACAATTGCTCCTGGCAAAGATGGGAGTAAAGGCTGAAATCCAGCTCTTTCTCTATGTACTAAGCCATGCTTCCTCCACCGCGACAGGACACCTTTTTCTAATTTGCACAGAGTTGCCCAGAAGTCCTAAATAGCACAGCAAGATGGAATTTTCACAGTTTATTTTCCCATGTGTGGCTTCAATACATACCTACTTCTCTCTGGATCAGTTCCTATCAATGGGCACCATTTCTCATGCCCTGGAGGAACAAGTTTATTCTCAAGAAAAGGAAAAGCTGACTAGGAATCTGAGAAAGTTGGAAAAGTATACTGGCAATGATTTCAGAAGCCTAAGAAGACATTCATCTTTGGTTCAGGAAAATGTATGGATTGGCTTTGAATTCCTTCCAGAGACCCTATCACTTCTTTGCCTTTTTCCTGGCTTTTCCCAGATGCATTTAGTAATGATTTTTGGCATTTGCATTTTGAGAAAGAATTCTTGAAAAATAAAAAAACTCTAAGAACATAGAAATGAATTTCTAGTGTTGCAGAGAAGCTTTATAGGCACATGATGTTGGAGGAGGTCAGGGGAGCTCCTTGACTTTGCGAGGGCTCATGATTCGCATTGTGACAGCATTGATTTGTTCCTCCTAAGATATACAAATTTCTCATGCATTTTCTCTAGAAAAATAGACATCGGAGGAAGACATCTAATGAGTCTACCTTTCAGGAGAACTGACTTTGGATAAGGGATGAGTCTGGTGCTTGAGGGGTAGGTAAATGAATATAATAACTTAGCCAAGTATTTTGAAATGTGTCAAAGTGAGACCAAGTATTTTGAAATTGTGAACATAGAGAATTGATACCTCTAAGAAATCTGAAGGGAACATTGCATATGAAAAACTGAGCAGGAGGTGCAATGGATCATCCCAAGGAGGTGTTTACCTTTGCCAGCCTTCCCAATGTGCTGAGTCTAGGGCAAAGAAAGTTTCTCAAGCCTCATTTATCCTTTTATAGCACATTAATAAAGTGACTCAACTTGTTTGTCAGCACTTTTTACTTCCCAAATTGACATCAATCACACATGCCAAGGTATACAGAATAATAAATGCACCTTCCTCCGAATCTAACTGCACTTGATTCATACATCCCCTTTTAATTTAGTTTACCCAGGCTATTTTAACTCCTTAATGGGACCGGCTTTCTGCATGCCTAGGCAGTTATTTGAAGGGCACAGAACTGTTTCTTTTGCCACCATCCCCGACTCCATTTTCAGATTTCTTTCACTAGTTTGTCACTGATGTATTAATTTCTACCATGTCTGTGCTGAGGAACCATGGAGAGTAACATGATGTAGCACAAAAAGGTGAACATATTAGATACAAACAGGCCTAGGTCTGAGGCCTCACTCTGCCAACTGCCAGCTCTTTGACCTTGAGCAACAAATTTAAATTCACTGAAACTCAGTTTCCTTGTCTTTAAGACTGTTATGATGATTCCTAATTTTCAGAGTCCTCATGAAGATCAGCTTATATATGAGCACTACATTAAGTATCTAGCTCAAAATCTGACAGTATGGTAGGAATATTTGTGTAATTAAATGTGTAGAAACTACCTGTTCTTGGTAAATCTGAAAATTATAAAAGCATCTTATAGCAACCTTTTTTTCTTCCTTTGTTTCAAGTTTTTATTTAAATTCCAGTTAGTTGACATACAGTGTAATGTTAATTTCAGGAGTAGAATTCAGTGATTCATCACTTACATACAATATCCAGTGTTCATCACAACAAGTGCCCTCCTTAAGACCCATCACCCATATAGCCCATCCCCTTACCCTCCTCCCCTCCAGCAATACTTGTTTTGTTCTCTGTAGTTAAGAGGCTGTTTTATGGTTTGCTTCTCTCTCGTTTTTTCCTCTATGTTCATCTGTTTTGTTTCCTAAATTCCACATAGGAATAAAATCACATGGTAGTTGTCTTTCTCTGACTCACTTATTTCACTTAGCATAATATACTCTAGCTCCATCCACCTTGCTGTAAATGGGAAGATTTCATTCTTTTTGATGGCTGAATAATATTCCATTGTGTACATATACCACATCATCTTTATCCATTCATCAGTCGATGGACATTTCGGTTCTTTCCATAATTTGGCTATTGTTGATAATGCAGCTATAGACATCAGGGTGCATATATCCCTTTGAATCAGTTTTTTTATATCCTTTGGGTAAACACCTGGTAGTGCAATTGCTGGATTGTAGGGTGGTTCTGTTTTCAACTTTTTAAGGAACCTCCATACTGTTTCCACAGTGGCTGCACGAGTTTGCATTCCCACCAACAGTGGTAAGAGGGTTCTCCTTTCTCCACATCCTCATCAACATCTGTTGTTTGTGTTGTTGATTTTAGACTCTCTGGTGTGAGGTGGTATCTCACTGTGGTTTTGATTTGTATTTCTCTGATGATGAGTGATTTTGAGCATCTTTCCATGTGTCTGTTGACCATCTGGATGTCTTCTTTGGAAAAAATGTCTGTTCATGTCTTGCTCTGCCCATTTTTTAACTGGATTTTGGGGGGGGGGGTGTTGAAGTTGATAAGTTCTTTATAGATTTTGGATACTAACCCTTTATCAGATATGCCATCGCAAATATCTTCTCCCATTCTGAAGGTTGCCTTTTATTTATTTATTTTTTAAGATTCATTTATTTATTTTAGAAAGAAAGGGAGAAAGAGAGAGCACACACATGCCTGAGCAGGGGAAGGGGCAGAGAGAGAGAACCTCAAGCAGATCCCCTGCTGAGTACAGAGCCCAACTCTGGACTCAGTCTTATAACACTGACATCATGACCTGAGCCAAAATCAAGAGTCAGATGCTTAACTGACTGAGCCACCCAGGTACCCCGAAGGTTGCCTTTTAGTTTTGTTGATTGTTTCCTTCACTGTGCAGAAGTTTTTATCTTGATGAAAGTTCATTTTTGCTTTTGTTTCCCTTGCCTCTGAAGGCATGTCTAGTAAGAAGTGGTTGTGGCTGAGGTTGAAAAGGTTGCTGCCTGTGTTCTCCTCTTAGGAGTGTGATGGATTCCTGTCTCATATTTAGGTCTTTCATCCATCTTGAATCTATTTTTGTGTATGGTGTAAGGAAATGGTTGTTTCATTCTTTTGCTTGTAGCTGTCCAATTTTCCCAACACCATTTGTTGAAGAGACTGTCCTTTTTCCAATGGATATTCTTTCCTGCTTTGTCAAAGATTAGTTGACCATAGAGTTGAGGGTCCATTTCTGGGCTCTCTATTCTGTTCCATTGATCTGTGTATCTTGTTTTTGTGCCAGAACCATACTGTCTTGATTACAGCTTTGTAATATAGCTTGAAGTCTGGCATTGTGATGCTACCAGCTTTGGTTTTCTTTTTCAACATTCCTCTGCGTATAAGGGGTCTTTTCTGGTTCCATACCAATTTTAGATTTGTTCCAGCTCTGTGGAAAATACTGGTGTTATTTTGATAGGGATTGCATTAAATTGTGGATTGCTTTGGGTAGTATAGACATTTTAACAATACCTGTTCTTCTAATCCATGAACGTGGAACATTTTTCCATTTCTTTGTGAATTCTTCAATTTCTTTCCTACGTGTTTTATAGTTTTCAGAGTACAGATCTTTTGCCTTTTTGGTTAGGTTTATTCCTAGGTATCTTATGGAGTTTTGGTGCAGTTGTAAATGGGATTGATTCCTTAATTTCTCTTTCTTCCTCTTCATTGTTGGTGTATAGAAATGCAACATATTTCTGTGCATTGATTTTATATCCTGTGACTTTCCTGAATTCCTGTATCCGTTCTAGCAATGTTTTGGTGGAGTCTTTCAGGTTTTCTGTGTAGGGTGTCACGTCGTCTGTGAAGAGTGAAAATTTGACTTCTTCTTTGCTGATTTGTGTGCCTTTTATTTCTTTTTGCTATCTGATTGCTGAGGCTAGGGATTCCAGTACTATGTTGAACAACAGTGGTGATAGTGGACATTCCTGCCATGTTCCTGACCTTAGGGGAAAAGCTCTCAGTTTTTCCGCGTTGAGGATGAGATTCACTGTGGGCCTTTCATATATGGTCTTTTGTATGTTGAGGTATGTTCTCTCTATCCCTACTTTGTTAAGGGTTTTTTTTTCAAGAAAGAATGCTGTATTTTGTCAAATGCTTTTTCTGCATCTTTTGAGAGGATCATATGGTTCTTATCCTTTCTTTTATTAATGTGGTGTATTACATGGATTGATTTGCAGATGTTGAACAATCCCTGCAGCCCAGGAATAAATCCCACTTGGTTGTGGTGAATAATCCTTTTAATGTACTGTTGGATCCCATTAGCTAGTATCTTGTTGAGAATTTTTGCATCGATGTTCATCGGGGATATTGGTCTATAATTCTCCTTTTTGGTGAGGTCTTTGTCTGGTTTTGGGATCAAGGTAATGCTGACCTCATAGAATAAATTTGAAAGTTTTCCTTCCATTTCTATTTTTTGAAGCAGCTTCAGAAGAATAGGTATTATTTCTTTTTTAAATGTTTGATAGGATTCCCCTGGGAGGCCATCCAACCTTGGACCATTTGTTGGGAGATTTTTGATTACTGATTCAGTTTCCTTGCTGGTTATGGGTCTATTCAGATATTCTTTTTCTTCCTGTTTCAGTTTTGGTAGCTTACATGTTTCTAGGAATTTATCCATTTCTTCCAGATTGCCTAAATTGTTGGCATATAACTGCTCCTAATTGTCTCTTATAATTGTTTATATTTCTTCAGTGTTGATTGTGATCTCTCCTCTTTCATTCGTGATTTTGAGTCCTTTCTCTTTTCTTTTTGATAAGTGTGACTACGGGTTTATCAATCTTGTTAATTCTTTCAAAGAACCAGCTCCTAGTTTCCTTGATCTATTCTACTGTTTTTTTGTTTTCTATATCATTGATTTTTGCTCTAATCTTCATTATTTACCTTCTCCTGCTGGATTTAGGCTTTGCTTGTTCTTTTTCCAGTTCCTTTAAGTGTAAGGTTGGGTTGTGTATTTGATACTTTTCTTGCTTCCTGAGGAAGGTCAGTATTACTATATACTTCCCTGTTAGGACTGCCTTTGCTGCATCCCAGTTTCTTTGAGAGCTCCTTCTTGTGGGCAAATCTCATTCTTTAAGGTAGGTGTGACCATCATTCTTTAAGGTAGGTGTGACCATGTAAATTTGTTTAGTAATTTTTTAATTCAGTATTATTAATCTGATGTTTTGGTTTTAGAGAATGAAACATACAGTCTTGACTTAGTGTAATATTTGTTAGTAATTTAACCCTCTTTAAAATCAAAGGACCCCAAAATCCTTTAAGTCCGCTTTTCCTCTTTCCCACACTATAGTTGTTTAATTCTTCCACTGTATTTTTATACAAACCATTTATTCAAGTGCAAAATAATAATAAAATGTATCAAAATCATTTTTTAAGTGTACAGCTTAATGAATTCTCAAAAAGGGAATATACCCATGGGGCGCCTGGGTGACACAGCGGTTAAGCGTCTGCCTTCGGCTCAGGGCGTGATCCCGGCGTTCTGGGATCGAGCCCCACATCGGGCTCCTCCGCTGGAAGCCTGCTTCTTCCTCTCCCACTCCCCCTGCTTGTGTTCCCTCTCTCGCTGGCTGTCTCTCTCTCTGTCAAATAAATAAATAAAATCTTAAAAAAAAAAAAAAAAAGGAAATATACCCATGTAAGTAGCAACTGATTAAAAATCAGAACGCTACCTGAAATCCTTATGCCCCTTTGAATCTCTGCCCTACCCTCTCTCTCCCATCAAGGGTAATCACCATTCTGAGTACTAACAGCATAGATTAATTTCACCTCTTTTTAACTTTTTATAAATGGATTTACATGGCATGTACTCTTTTGTGCCTAAATCCTTTTATCCATATGATGTTTGTGAAATTCATCTGTTTTATGTGTAGATATAATTCATATTCATTATTGTACTGTATGCCATTATATGCAATACTGTAATTAGGGTCTCTGTTACCCTGTTGATGGACATTTTGGTATTATGAACATTTCCAGGTAAGCGGTGTTACGAATAGTGCTATTCCATGAACATTCTAGCATATATCTTTTGTTGGACTTAAGTATGTATTTCTGGAAGGTATATACCAAGGGATAATGTTGCAGGATCACAGGGTGTATCTACATAGGTTAACTTTGGTAGATACAATCCAACAATAGTTGTACCAATTTGCACTCCTACCAGCCTCTGTATAGAATTCTAATTCTGCCTCACAATTTGCCAACTTTTGGTATTTTTTTGTCATTTTCATTTTTACCGTTCTGGTTGTTTAATTTGCATTTCCCTGATGACTATTTGGATATTCTGTTTTGCGAATTACCTGTGCTAGTCTTTTATTCAGTTTTTATATTGGGTTGTCTGCCTTTTTCATGTTGATTTGAAGGTATTCTTTATATTTTGAAATTATACAGTATATTCTCATTTGTGTCTGGCTTAGTTTTGCTCCCTATATGATTATAAGGTACATCCATACTTTCCAGATTGGGTTGTAGGTCATTCATACTCATTGTTACAGTATTTCATTGTGTGGCTTTGCCGATGGGAGTCATTCACTGGTTAATCAGCATTTGGGTAATTGACAACTGTTTTGAATAGTGCTGTTATGAACATTTGTATACATTATTTTGGTTCATACATATTTGCATATCCAGTAGATATTTAGGAGTCGAGTTGTTTAATTTTAAGGTAGACACATATGTTCAACTTAAGTAGATGTTACAAATTAGTTTTCCAGAGTGCTTCCAATTTTACTTATGTAACTAGTGAAGGAGATTTCCAGATGTTCCTAGTGATCACAAACACTTGGTTTTTATCTCTTTAACTTATTTATTCTTCATTTTAGTGTTTTGGTGATGGGCATGTAATGATATTGTCTTTGTGGTTTTAATTTGTCTTTTCTTGATGGCTAAAGAAATTGAGCACATTTTTACTTTAGGCTTTGTTTTCTTACTCATTTAAATGATTTATTTTTAATTTGGATAGAAATGTCTTGTCAGATCTATCTGTTGCAAATATATTCTCCCCATCATGTGGTTTTCCTTTTTATTCTCTTAATAGTATCTTTTTATGAACAGTTTTTTAATATTAACATAATCCAATTTATCAAATGTTTTCCTTATGGTGAGTGGTTTTTATATCCTATTTTTATTTTCATTTTTTTTAAAGATTTTAGTCATTTATTTGACAGAGAGAGAGAGACAACCAGTGAGAGAGGGAACACAAGCAGGGGGAGTAGGAGAGGAAGAAGCAGGCTCCCAGTGGAGCAGGGAGCCCGATGCAGTGCTCAATCCCAGGACTCTGGGATCACAGCCTGAGCCGAAGGCAGACACTTAAAACGACTGAGCCATCCAGGCACCCCTATATCCTATTTTTAAAATCTTTTCTTATTCTGAGATCACGAGAATGTTCAACCATGTTTTCTTTTAGAAGCTTTAGTATTTTACCTTTCACTTTTAGATATGCAATTCATACAGAATTAATGATTGAACATGCTGTTAGAGGTCACGATTTTATTTTTTTCCAGTATGATCATCCAGTTGACCCAGTACCATTTATTGAGAAGACCATTTCTTGGCCTCTGCTCTGCAGTGTCATAAATACAGTGATCGTATTTGTATGGATCTCTATCTGGACTCTCTATTCTGTCTCTTTAGTCTATTTGTTTATTCCTATACTAGTAGGAGAGTACTTTATTATAGCTGCACAGTATAATGCAATAGATCTTGGTTGAATAATTTCTGTAGTTGTGTTCCCTTTCAAGGCTACCTTAGCTAATCTTTGACAATTGTATTTCTAAGTAACTTCTAGAATGTTTTTTTTTTTACATGTAATATTTTATCAGTTTCAGGTATACAATATAGTGAGTCAACAATTCTATACACCTGGGTGGCTCAGTTGGTTAAGTGTCTGATTCTTGATTTTGGCTCAGGTCATGATCTCTGTTTGTGAGGAGGAGCCCCATAACAGGCTCACATGCTGGGTGTGGAGCCTGCTTAAGATTCTCTCTCTCCCTCTCCCTTTCCCTCTGGCGCTCCCCGCCTACTCTAAAAAATAAATAAATAAAAATTAAAAGAACAGTTCTGTACATCACCTGGTACTTATGACAACAAGTGCACTCCTTAACCCCCACTCTATAATGAAAAGTCTGTTTCCTGATTCTCTCTCTCTCTCTCTCTTTCTTTTTCCCTTTGCTCCTTTGTTTTGTTTCTTGTATAATTCTTCAGTTTCTTTAGAAAATCTGCTGGAATATTGTTTGGGATTTTGTTGAGTTATAGATTAGTTTGGGAGAATTGATATCTTTACAATAATGACTCTGTCAATGAATACAGCACATCTTATTTTCACTAGATTTATTCCTTGGTAGTTGATTTTTTAAAAATCTATTGTAAAAGGCATATGTATATTTTAAATTTTAATTTTTCTATTTGTTGCTAGTAAACACAAATAGATTTGATTTTTATATATTTGTATGCAGTAACCTCACTAAATTCACCTACTAGTTCTGATGTTCCATCTGTATTGTTTTAGATCATCTATATTTCTCATCATTTCATCTGCAAAAATGACAGTTTTGTGCCATTATGTTTTTGTTTATGCCATCCTCTTTTCATCTCTTCCTGTATTGGCTGGGACATCCATACAATTTGACTGGTGAGAGCGGATATCGTTGTTGTGTATTTGATCTCGGAAGGAAAGCTTTCATGATTTCACTATCTTAATGGTGTGACGTTCATTTTAGATTTTTTTGTATGGCTAGTCTTCATTAGGTTAACATAGTTCCATTCTATTTTTAGTTTCCAAAGAAATTTTTATCGTGAATGGGTATTGAACTTTGTCAGGTGCTTTTTTGGCCTCTATTGGGCTGATTATATTTCTTTCTTCCTTCCATATGTTATTGTAGCAAATTACGTAGGATGAATTTGGGGTGCTAACCCACACTTGCATACTGAAATAAAAATCTGTTGTTCAAGATGTGTTTTCTTTTTACTATATGTCTATATTTGTTTTACTAATACGCTATTCAGGATTTTTATGTCAATGTTTATGAGAGGAACTGGTCTTTAATTTTCCTTTCTGCTAATGGGTTTATTGTGTTTTTTAAATCAAGGTTATGCTGACCTTATAAAAATTTTTGCAGAGAAGTTTACTTTTTTTCTATTCTGTGATAGAGTTAATGTGTGGTTGGTGTTATTTTTTCCTTAAAAATTTGGAAGACTTCACCAGTGAAGACATCTAAGTCTTAAGTTTTCTTTGGGGCAAGATTTTCAATAATGGATTCAATTTTCCTTAATGACACAAGTATTTTCAGATTTTTCTCTTTTTACTCAATCAGTTTGGCTAAGGTTTTTTTGAGGAATTTGTCCATTCCATGGAATTCTTTTATGATCTTGAATAAAATTATCTATTTTTCTTGGCGGATCCTGACATTGGTTTATCAATTTTATTATTAATTTTAAAGAACCAGCTTCTGGTTTTGTTGGTTTTCTCTTTCATAAGTTTGATTTTCCTCTATTGTTGATTTAAACTCTTCTTATTTATTCCTTTTCTCCTTTTTTAGATTTGATATACTGGGTTTTTTCCCTAAGTTACTGAAATGTAAACGTAAATATTTAGTTTTTAGCCTCTCTTGTTTCTTTCTTTCTTTTTTTTTTTAAAGATTTTATTTATTTATTTATTTATTTGACAGAGATAGAGACAGCCAGCGAGAGGGAACACAAGCAGGGGGAGTGGGAGAGGAAGAAGCAGGCCCATAGCATAGGAGCCTGATGTGGGGCTCGATCCCATAATGCCGGGATCATGCCCTGAGCCGAAGGCAGACGCTTAACCACTGTGCCACCCAGGCGCCCCTAGCCTCTCTTGTTTCTTAATACATGTGTCTAAGGATTCCCATTCCTCTCTATGTGCTGCTTTAGTTGCATCCCACAGGTTTTTATGTGTAGTGTCTTCTTAATAATTCATTCAAAGTACTTTAAATTAAGGGTTTGAAATCCTTCTCTTACCAATGAATTATTTAGAGTGCATTTTTAAGTTTCCAGGCACTTGGGGATTTTCTAGGTATCTTTCTGACTTCTTGCATAATTCTACTGGGGTCAGAGAACATATTCTGAATTATTTTAATCATGAAATTTGTTAAAGCTTGCTTTGTGTTCCAGTTCATGATCAGTTTTTGTAAATGGTTAAGCGGATGGGATCTGGAGCCAGACTGACTGGCTTCACAGTTAGCCTCTGCTGTTTTCAAACTTTGTAATCTTTGTTAAATTGTATAACATTTCAATCTTTTGGTTTTTTCACAATTAAACAAATATATTAATACTACTGTATTAGTTTGCTAGGGTTGCCATAACAAAATAACAGACTAAGTGTATTAAACAACAGATGTTTATTTTCTCATGATTCTGGAGGCTGGAAGTCCAAGATCAAGATTGGATTCCAAGCAGGATCGGATTCCTCTGAGGCCTCTGTCCTTGGCTTGTAGATGTCTACCTTCTTGCTGTCTCTTCACATAGTCATCTCTACACACATGTGCCTGTGGTGTCTCTTCCTCATCTTACAAGGACACTAGTCATATTGGATTAGTTTCTCACCATAATGCCCTCATTTTAATTTAATCACCTCTTGAAAGAACTGTACTGCAAATCAATCACATTCTGAGGTTTTGGGAGTTAGGGCTTCAGCCTGTGAATTTGAGGCAGGGTCAGGGAGCACAATTCAGCACATAAAAGCTACCTACCTCATAACTTGTTATAATAATTACATGAGATAATGTGTACCACACAGTTATGTTAGTTGCCTGTCTCATAATAAGCTTCCAAAAATATAAGCAATTTCTATTTATGTTTTCATATATTTGAGTCTATACACATGATCTTATCTGAGTTTTTTTTATTTTTGTAGTCACATTTGTTGGTGTAACATTTATATTTGTTCTTAATTTTGGTATCACCTATTACATTGTCATTTCTGTTTTTTAAATTTTTATTTTATCTTTTACTGTCTGGCTGTGCTTTGACTGCTTTGTGTATGTGCATTTCCATTCTCATAATTTAAAAGAGTAATCATAGGTTTTCTTTATTTTTTTAATTTATAACAACAAACATCAGTAGCAGCAGTATAAAATACAAATTTAAATTTCTAAGACTATTGAAATGTCCCTTGTCTATGCTGTTCAGTGCAGTAGCTACTAGCCACATGTTGGTTATCAAGCACTCGAACAATGGCTAGTTTATCTGAGAAATTGAATTTTTAATATTCATTTGAATTAATTTAAATTTATTCACATATGGCTAGTGGCTACCTTATTGGACAGCAGAGATCCATGGTATACTCAGTTCTCTATTTCATTAAACAGTATTCACGAACTCCCCTCTATGAGTACACTTCTGTTTTTCCCATCTAACCTTATTTTTTCTCTCTCTCCTTCTGGTGCAGTCAGTGCTGTTTGCCATATAATACTGTTCTCTCATGAGAATGTGGGATGATTGCCTGTCCTAATAATCTTGTGTTTGGGAGAGGTCCAGTGATGAAATCTGGCCAATGAGTTGTGAGTAGAAATGGCATTACTGTTGTGAGACCCTTTCCTCTCCCATTAAGTCTGGTAATGTTTCAGAATGTGGTTCTCTGTCAGTGTATGGGAGTAAAGATAATATAGAAGCACAATGTACCCATGGTGGGCATTTCCCATGAGTGTGAAATTAACCTTTATTATGTTAAACCATTGAGATTTGGAGACTGGTTATTCCTATGGCAATCCAGTCTAGTGTATCTTGATTGGTAACACTCTATTACTTTATTTATCAGCATAAAATCTGTTGACATTTCTTTAAAAGAAATCAACTCATTTGCAAGTCTGTCAATTTTCACTTCTTTCTTTTTTCCACACATTTCTTAGCTATATTATTTATAAGTAACAATAGTATTGTAGTTATTCTCTTCTGAACTATAATCTACATACTGTTTTATTCTTTGTCTCACAACTAAATGAATTCATTTTGCTACAGTGTCTAAATTTATCTTTTCGTTAGCAGAGACATGGAATGATTCTCAGTCAGAAAGCAGTAAGAATGACTTCATTCTTATTTACTTAGTGTTGATACAATAATAGAAAGTGATAAGAATAAAACATTAAAAATTGGGAAGCCATGGAGACAAAATGTGGCAGTATTCACCTAGTGATCTTCATGGGAAAGAATACCATACTAATTTTTTCAAGAAAGCTTCATGGAAGTATATTTCTTGATTTCTTGAATGTCGTACTTACACATGAAAGACAGTTTGGCTGTATATGAAATTCTTGGGTTGTCCCTTTCCTTTTTGTTCTCCAAGGGTGTATAGGTGTTTATCCAAATCATCTAGTTTTGAATCAGTCTAAAACCCCTAATTGATTTTTTTTTTTTTTTGGCCTAACTACTAACCTAATTTTGTTTCTTTAGACATCCACAAAGTTCTTTCATTTTTGAAGTCTAATAATTTTTCTCATATATGTTTCAGTGTTTGTGGTTCTGTGATGATTTTCTTAAGATATAATAAATCCTTTTAAACCATAAATTATTCTTTTATTTATGGAAACTTTTATTGAGGTATATTTTGATTTCTAAAATTTTTTGTTCTATTAATTTAGTTACCCTCTTAGGAGTCTCCAATTATACCTGTATTGGATTATCCATATCCAACAGTTATCTAATAATTTTGAACTCCTAGTGTAAATTTTTTGTTCACTTTTCTCGTTCTGTCCATTATGAATCTCACTGTATTTTCAGAATTACTTATTCCCATGAGGACTTCAATTTATTTTACTCTCTGCTGCTTTCTTCAGTTCTGTCAACTCTTGTTTTATCTCTTCTTTTCCAATAATTTCTCAGAAGTCCTGATTATTTCAGTAATTTCTTTAAGTTCATAATGATACAATTGGTCATGATTTTAATCTGAGAAATTTCTTGAATTATATACCTAACTCTAACCTCCAATAGTATCTATCACATTATCCTTCATAATATTCACTGCTATCTCAAAATTCCGTGTGTTATTTTATCTGTTCATTATATATCTACTCAATATAATTAAAGATTATTGCAAACAGAAACTCTTCCTGTCTTTCACATTTAGCACTTTATCCTAGAAACTTAATTGGGATTAACACATACTAGGGATGAATGGGTAATTTCTCAGGAAATCTCTTTTATATTAAGGCTCATTTTGATGGATAAGAGTCATAATACCTCCAAACCATTGTTATAAATTTGAGGCTTATCAGATAATCCACAAAACCTGAGATTATTAGTTGTCTATTTTCAAAGCTAGAAACTTTGGTACAAAAGTTTCATTCATGGTCAAAGCCCTAGCTAATGTAAGGTTTGGTATGGCAGTTCTAGATACGACAGTTTTCCCCATGAGGTCCCATAAGTCAAAACCCTAAAACCTGGTAGACTTCCCTTACCTACCCAAAGTTGACAAAACCTAACAGCAGCTCTCTTAATTTCATGAAAAATGGAATCTAATATCAGATATTTATGTCTTTCCATACTCCACTCTCTTTTCATAGAAATGTGAATAAACTTGCTTAAATGAAAGTAACATTTTTGGATATATGCTTTCTATTAAATACTGTGATAAATACTTTAAAAAATATATATGTAATGGGTTTGTCTAGGGGCACCTCGATGGCTCAGTCAGTTAAGTGTCTGACTTGATTTCAGCTCAGGTCATAATCTCAGGGTCATGATATTGAGCCCCAAATTTGGGCTCCCTCCCCAGTGGGGAGTCTGCTTGAGATTCTCTCTCTCCCCCTCTCCTCCTACTCCTCCCCCCTGTGTGCTTTCTCTCTCTCAAATAAATAGATCTTTTAAAAAAATAACTCCTATTAAGAAGATATTTGCAAATTATATATTCAATAAGGGGTTAATATCCAAAATATGTAAAAGAACTTATACAACTCAATACTAAAAAAACCCACAAATAATCCAGTTAAAAAATGGACAGGAGCCTTAACAGACATTTCTCCAAAGAAGACATCCAGATGGCCAACAGACACATGAAAAGATGTTCAACATCACTAATCATCAAGGAAATGCAAATCAAAACCACAACAAGATATCTCACACCTGTCAGAATGACTGAAATTAACAACACAAGAAATGAGTGTTGTCAAGGATGTGGAGAAAAAGGAGCCTGCGTACATTGTTGGTGGGAATGTAAACTGGTGTGGGCCACTGTGGAAAACAACATGGAAGTTCCTCAAAAAATTATGAGTAGAAATACTATGTGATCCAGTAACTGAAAACTAATACAACACTATGTATTAATTTTACTAGAATTTTTTTTAAATAAACAACCGTTTGAAAATTTTTTTTAACAGTTATTAACTCCTATTAATTTTAAATGTTGTTATTTTGAGTAGAGAATAAGATTTGGATCTGCTTGTTACTATAACTGGAGGACAGTATCAGGAGTCACAGTCATGCTCTCTGTACCATAAAATTCATCTATATACTTCTCTCAGTAAGAAACCTTTTTGGCTTCAGCCCTTCTTCTTCCCTCATTCCACTGACCTGCTTACTAATTTCCTTGGTCCCCATTAATTGTTTTATATACTGCTTAGTATATTCTAAATACCCTGTATTGAAGAGATATAACAATATTCAAGGCAGTTTTAGAGACGTACTTACTGTTTTATTTTATGACATTTTTCTAAATAATGTAGGTTTGTAAAAAATACTCAACCATTTTAAAGTATCTGCATTTAAAAAAGTATTTGATGTTTATAGATGTTTACTAGCCAAAGTATTCAATCTTATTATTCTAGAATGTTAGTATTAGCAGATGTTATTAAGGCACTTGATTGACTCAGATTTTTCTGTATTTGTCCCCTTCTAGTAACTAAGTGCAACTTTTCCATATAAGGAACTATGCGTATGATTTCAGCACAGTGTCTAGGAATTGTCTGGTTTCTAAGGCCTTAATCATGTTTAGTCTCTCTGTTTTGGTCATCACTGTCTCCTAAATGTCTGGGTCAGTCAACTGGGAAGGGCATGTGGGCATGTTTCTTGAAAGCTCTTCAGAATATGTCTCATCCTTCTTTTGATTGGATACTATCTAGAATATTACATTTTATAAATTCCAGGCCTTACTTTTTCTCTTTGAAATAATTGAAATAAAGCTTTGATATAAATTAAGCACACCTATTCTGTCTCCACAGATAATGTTGTGACCAGAAGTCAGTGCTGAAACTAATTTTTTTTTTTTTTTTTTAGTTAAAAAAGAAGAAAAGGAATCTCACACACACATACCCATTTCCGCTCAAGATATTCTCGAGAACTCCTTGTTCCAAATTGATTACCCCTCTGTGGTGATTCATTAAGCAGTCTTCTTTAACTGGTGTTCAAGCATAGTTATATATTTAATTTAAATTATCTGAGGGGAGAGGTATGTTTCTTAAATCATTAATTACCACAGTTTGAGTTCTATTTCTAAAGCTATACAACCCATAGTTTCCCAGTGCCATAATTTTAAGCACCTAAGAAATCAAAGATTTTCAAAAGTTGATTTCTTCTCATTTCTTAAATATAACTGGTCTACCCTGACCCTCATTTTAGTAGGAATATACAGAGAAGGATTTTAGCTTTCATAGTTTACTTTGTTCCCATATTCAATTTTTTTAAAATCTTTTTTTTTTCTTTTTTTTTCTCATGTATCAGTTGAGTGAAATGTCAAAGAATAATTAGACAAAATGGTAGCTTAAATCTACAAGCTAAGCAAATTCCTGATAAGGTTATATATTGCAAAGTTACATTTTGTATAGACACTACCAGAACCCTACGGCCTTCTAGTGTTCATTTTTTTTTTTTTTTAAAGATTTTATTTATTTATTCGACAGAGATAGAGACAGCCAGCCAGAGAGGGAACACAAGCAGGGGGAGTGGGAGAGGAAGAAGCAGGCTCATAGCAGAGGAGCCTGATGTGGGGCTCGATCCCACAACGCCAGGATCACACCCTGAGCCGAAGGCAGACGCCCAACCGCTGTGCCACCCAGGCGCCCCTAGTGTTCATCTTCATTTAATAACACATGGTTTTTGCTGCTTCCAAAAGTGCCTGATTCACTCTTTTCTTAACTTTTAAGTTGCCCAGATGCCTAATTGACAGTGATAGCTTTCCTTTTCCCATGCACACATTGATAGCTTCCTACTGCATGGTTTGTTTTACTTTCCTTTAAAGGGCTTTCCTTGGCATGATTGGCTCCTGCATGGGCCAAGTCAGAGTGCTGGAATTTGATGCCCTAAGAGTAGCCCTCAGATAATGAGAGAGGCAGTTGGATAATAAATACTGGCTGCCTCATCCTTCACATGTTATAACTCTGTGGAATGATCTCTTCACTCAG
This sequence comes from Ursus americanus, assembly GCF_024610735.1. Classification (NCBI taxonomy): domain Eukaryota; kingdom Metazoa; phylum Chordata; class Mammalia; order Carnivora; family Ursidae; genus Ursus; species Ursus americanus. Next base: position 61,223,562 of record NC_142131.1, on the reverse strand, counting down.
AGGTTCCCAGTGGATTGAGCCCCAGTCTCACAGTGATCTCCTGCACATTATCTTGCTTTGTGTTAATTTCCTTCCATCCCCTGTCTCTCTTTACCACTCCTCTGCGGTCCTGCTGGGATCATCTCCCTAATAAACCACTTGCACTCAAATCTTTATTTCAGGGTCTGTTTGGGGGGGGAACTCATTGTAAGTTACTGGTTTTTGTGGGTTACTTTTTCCAGTTTTATTTAGAAATAGTTGACATACATCACTGTATAAGTTATGCAGCATGATGGTTTGATTTACAAGTATCGTAAAATGATTACCATGATAGGGTCTGCCAACATCCATTTTCTCATATTGATACAATAAAAGGAAAAGAAAGAAAGGGAAAAAGTTTTTTTTCTTGTGATGAGAATTCTTATGATATATTCTCTTAACAACTCCTATATATCATACAGCAGTGTTATAGTCATCACATTGTACATTGTAGTTAATGAGTTACTTTTGAGAATGCTTAGTACATTTCATTCAAGATCTGCTGAATTAAAAACAAATGCTCATTTTAGGTTAGTAGTGTTGGATTTGAAAGAGATATATGTTTTGCTTTTACCAAATTGATTTCTTTTAAGGACTCTTTTGTTGGAGCTCTCGTAATATAGAATATAAATTAACCTTAGTGTAGCCTGCTAATTTGGGGCTCTAGGTGTTAGGATGATGATGTTTAGGATCTTTTCATATTCATGCCTCTAAGCTCTTTTGGATAAGATAAATATGAATTTGATTTGACCTCTCTGCTAATTGAAGCTCCAAAATTCAAGAGTCACAACACACATGTAGGCACATTTTTTTTGAGAGTGAGGGGGGTGGGGCAGGGGAAGAGCAAAGGGAGAGGGACAAGCAGACTCCCCACTAAGCGCAGGACCGGATGCCAGCACGGTCCCATGATCTTGAGATCATAACCTGAATCAAAATCAACAGTCAAACATTCAACCAACTGAGCCACCAAGGCACCCCCCCACAGAGACACATTTAAAATGAATGCATAGAAGGGTACCTGGCTGGCTCAGTTGGTAGAGCATGCAACTCTTGATCTCAGGGTTGTGAGTTTAAGCCCCACATTGGGTATAGAGATTACTTAAAAATAAAATCTTTTAAAAATAATAATAACATAAATAAAATGAGTGCATGGAACAATACTCAGCAGCATTTTGTGGTTAATTAAAGACTATTTTTACTTCTGCAAACTCTGACACTCTATATAATCTTGTAATGTGAGTAAGCAAGTGGTGTTTCTAGTTACTAATTCAAATAGTTCAAGCACTGAGCTTTGGACAAACCAAAGTTTCTTAATTGGCCCTCCAAAAAGTAGCAAAGGGTACAATTCAGATATGCAGGAAATTAATTTATATTAACCACCTCATCTTGCTTAGTAGCCCCCATTTCCATTCAGTAGCAAACACTTAACAACTGCCACCATGAAATAGCCCATTCAAGATTACTCAGTTTTTTTTTAAATGAAACCCATTTTTTAAGATTTATTTATTTGAGAAAGAGAGAGAACATGTGTGCATGTGCACACACACACACACACACACACACACACACACACACAACTAGGGGAGGGGCAGAAGGAGAGAATCTTCAAGCTGACTCCACACTGAGGGCAAAGCCCTCGCAGGGCTCAGTCCAAGGACCCTGAGATCCTGACCTAACCTGAAATCCAGAGTCAGCCACTTAACTGGCTGAGCCACCAGGTGCCTCTAATGTAAAATGCTTTTTATTAGGAGGAGGGTAGCAGTCTTTCGAGGCATCTTTTCCCTCATTTTTTCCCTTCTTCCAAGGTCTAATTCAGGTAACATTGTGATGGTAGGCGAGGAAGTATCTAGACTTTATGGTGGCTCTCACCAGCTTTGGATTGGGGTGTAGCAGTTTAGTGTGTGTTTGAATGGTTATACCTCTGAGACTCAATGCATTTTCCATCTGCCCTCCAGTTTTCTTCTCAAACCCCTGAAAGGCAAGTTGCTTCTTAATTTTTAACTACCTGCCAAATCCCCCATCTTGCTCCACTCTCAGTCCAACAAAAGAGCCTTTCAGGTCTAAATCTCTTCCATGCCACATGGAGGCCAGGGTGTGAGGACCACCTCTGTATAAACATGTCACACAGACAGCGTCTGCTCTACTGTCCTTTCCAGTGGCTGCAAGGTACCTCTGAAGCATTCTCTGGCTATAGCCCAAATGGGAAGGGAGTATATGCTCCCACGGCTTTTCACTTACTACTATCTTATTCTTCCTCCCTCTGTCTTTGGTCCAGTGTAGCATGGTAGGAGTATCTGACTTCATCTCAAGGAGCCAGGAGAGTTTCCCTAGTTACATCCCCTCCAGAGCTCTCAAAGTCCTCTCTACAGTAGGATGGTTTCTTCTTCCTGTATGTCAGTGCCTTCACTGACAGCCTTGCTTCTCTGTGCACTGAGGCAGACAGTAAAAACCCAGGCTCTGACTCTCTGGTTTTGCTTTTTCAGTGTAAAAGGAAGATTTTTAAATTTAGAAAACATATTACTCCCAGCAAAGCTTGGTTCACAGGACTATCATCTAGCTGTGAACTCAGGAATAATTTAATTTTGAAGCTCAAAGTTGAATAATGACTTATTTGTTCTAGGAAATATCTGAAGTAATGAATATTACTCATCTAATGGGTGTGGACTCACAGAGAAGTGGATTTATGGTGAATAAAAAATACATTGGTTTAATGTTTTCAAAAGTATTATCCCTTTTAAAATGTTACTTTGAACAGTGTGCCTTAAAATAGACTTTTATTCACATATCCATTGATGAATAACCCAAATAAAGCAGAGCAGAGTATGTGAGGCTGATGATACTTAACTTTATAGGGTTATACAGCATATAAATTTTCTGAATAAGTGGTACAAAATTATATTTCTTTCTGCTTATTTTAGCTTTATTGCTGCTGAAAGTGTAATATACAAATTCATTCAAGTTCAACCTTGAAAAATTAAAAGAACATCATTTTTTATTAGTCCTACCTTCACCCACGATTATAACAGTGATTCTCTAGTTTTGGTCAAAACACGAGATTTAATCAATAAACAAGAGGACACAAAGTCTAAAATACTCTGTAATGTGTATATTGGCATCAATACTTTCATGTTCATTTACCCCAGAAATGGATGTTGTCTATCCCAGATTTGCAAACACTTATGCAGTCCACTATTTATTTCATCCTGACTCACTGTTTCTGGAATAAGAAATGAGGAAGTCAGAATTGGTCTGCTTCACAGTTGCTTTGTGGTTGGAGTCAGGTAATATATGAGAAGGGTTATGGTCCAGTGGATGCCTGCAGTCTGGTGAGGCAAATAAAAACGTGACAAGGAGCTCACATTTTCTGAGCACCTCCTATTTGCCAAATGCTTTCAGAGAAGAGAGAGAAAGGCTTTGCCTATCTTTAAAGACCAACTATCCTTTTTTCCTGGAGGCTCAAAATGTAAATGGCCTGGAAGGAGAGAGCTTTTATTTCTTGAGGATCTGCTCTACTGGTGCTGTGCATACCTTCTATTATTTAATCCTCAAAGCAATCCCTCAACAAAATCTCATTTTTCAGATGAGCAAACTGGACCCAGAGTTAATAGACTTTCTCAGGACCACTTTGGTGGTAACTGGCATAGACTGGGACTAGAACCCAGATCCATTTCGTTCTAAATCTCTGGCCTTTACACCAGAATGAATGTAAACATGCATTTGCCTTTTCTCATTTTGGCTCTCTTGGGATTTTTTTTTTCCTAACAGGTCAGTTAATCAGATTGATTCCATAGTTCAAAAAGGAACCAAGATGGTTTGTTGACAGAACATGTAGAGACTACCTGAGAATAGGAACTTAATATCTCAGAATAAAGTCCTAGAGAATTGCAACTAATAACTAACTGGGAAGGCTTAGCACAAGTGCAAGGATTTACTTTTTTTCTCTAGATTAGTATGGCACATCTGACAATCTTTGATATTTTATGTAGTACATTATCTATTTTGTGCTTGCTAATTAGCCATACTCAGAGCTTATTATGCCTGGACCATTGCCTAGCACAGACTTTTTTTTTTCCTTCTTGTATGGATTGGCAATGTAGGATATGCCTTAAATGTACTAACAGAGATGATTATTTCCACATCTCAGTATTATTTTCAATTTCAGTGTCTAAATATGATTTATAATCCACTAATTCAATAAGCAGTGAGTAAACCATTAATTCATAAATGGTACATTATCTTTTTAGAGCAGAGAGATGCCACATGCCTGGGGAAGTGAGTAGGATTTGAGTCTTGTCCATAACTCTTTAATTTTAGAGTTGATTCAGAGTGTATTTAGGGCTAATTTGGAAATGTAAACTTAAGAAGACTTCAAAAAAGATTTTTTCCTCCTCCTCCTTTTCCATTTAGTTTGGAAATGATGTATTCAGTCAGATAAGCTTCATGTCAGAAGATGATGGGAGCAAAAAGTAGGTAGAGAAAGAAAATGAGGAGAGTAGTATGAGAAGAAATACACCTCAAAATCAGTCCTACCTCAGACTAAGGAAAACCACTTTATATAGAAGCAACATTATTAGACATACCTCCACTTGCCCTGCTCCAAGAAAGAAAAAAAAAAAAGGTTAGAAAAATCAAGAAAAAAAAATTATAAGGCCCTCAACTTTTCTTTGCCATTCAGAAAGAGTGTTTTAGAGTAGTCGATTACAGCTGTAACTTGGTAATTTTCCCCTGAGCTCCTCACTTTAGCAGACCTAAAAAGGTAGTATGTTTCTTTGTGTAAATTTCTACATCTGGGATGACATCTGGAAGAGGAGAATTACACTTCAGGTTTGTAACCTTACTTTCCAGCTCTCCTGGAAAGTAACTTAGCTTTATTTACACCTGCCTTCAGAAAATAAACACTCAAGCAGCCCTGATGGCAATAAACCAGATGAAATCAATAATTTACATATCTCCAGAGGAGTCTGTCAAGAAGCAAAAGCAGAGGAAATGATTGACTATTTTATAGAAATTGCCTTATTTTAAGATACATAAATGAGACACACATACTTTAATTGAATTTAACTGAGTCTGTATTTGCCTCAATTACATACTACTGAGGACCAGTGCAGTGTTTCTTGGAAGAACAGAGAGAGGGTGATGGGGGTCAAAGTAGGGGAAGGGAAGAAAAGAAAAAAAGGGGGCACCTGGCTGGCTCAGTTGGTGGAATGTGTAACTCTTGATCTCAGGGTCATGAGTTCAAGCCCCACGCTGGGCATAGAGATTGCTTAAAAAAGAAAAATCACAAAGAAAAACTTAATAGAGTAAAAGGAATTCACTCATGCCGAGTTCTTCCCTGCCAGGAAATTTTCCAATCCCAGTGACTTGATTTTCTTTGATCTATTCCCTGTAAACACTCAGATAAAATAACACATTTTCCCACCCTGTAAGAATATAAATATGGCATTTAACTTCTCCATGTTGTTCTCTAAATAATGGACTTTATTCATAAATGTGCCTACAACTGAACTATTTAGAAAGGTAGTCATAGATGTGTTATGATCAGTGTCGGAAAACTGTGTCCTCTTTGCAGAAAGTACAGATCTTCATCCTTCTCCTTCAGCAGACTCACTGTTTCCTTTTTTTTCCTCTTTTCATTTCGTATGCGTCATCAGCTTCACTCCCACACCCTTAAGTGATGTTTCCCCAATTCATCCATCTCAACAGGAGGAGGGACCATGTCTCCATCCACCGCTCTCTTTTTCATATTGAATTTCTGTGTGTTTCTGCTGTTAAGCCTCCGGGTACAACTCATAGGTTCTTCATGTTCAGTTATCCTCTAAATTTAATCTCTGAATTTACACTATACTTGCCAGGAATCACTATTCTTTGTGTTCTATTTTATTTAAAGATTATTTCCTTTTCACCTACCCTTAATAAAATCCATCACAGCAATAGAGAATATACTTGAAAATAGAATAATAAATTTTTTTTTTCCTTTTCTTGCCTACATAGTTTTCTTAAAAGGAAACAGCTTCAAGACTATGTTATAGCTTTAAAACAAACAGTTGAATTTGCAGCTTGGTTTTCACATCTGTGCATCTCTTAGCCCCAACTCCACTAATTCTCTTTCCTTAATGCAGACTCTAGCTATCTCTTTTTTGACCATGTGTGATCAAGTTCTATAGATCCATTTTAGTTTGGTGGATGATGAGGTAAAGCGAGTTCCCACTGAGTGGATAAAGTCTTTAGAGTCATAAGCCATTGGCCTTGATCACAGGTCATTTGAGGTATGTTGAGGTATACTGTAAAATAATAAATCAGTAAATCCAAAAGAAGGCAGAAACATAAGAGAAACGTAAGGGAAAGGAAACAAATTAAAAATAGGCAAATGAAAAGCAAATAGCAAGATAGTAGATTTAAATCCACTTTGAGTTGCCACTGCATACCCACTTGAATGGTTAACGTTAAAAGGACTGATAGTCTCAAGTGTTGGCAAAGATATGGGACAACTGAAACTCTCATACATTGCTAGTCAAAGTGCAAAATTATACTTAAAGAAGGATCACTGGAGCCACTTAGAGAAGTTTGACACTTTGTTCAAATGTTAAATGTAGACTTACCGTATGACTCAGCAGTTCTACCCCTTGTTGTTTAAGGAAAAATCAAAACATTTCTATACAAAGACTGGTACTCAAAATGTTTTAGCAGCTTAATTAATAACAGCCCCAAACTGGATATAATCCAAATGCCATTGACTGGTGAATGAATAAACATACTTTAATATATTCATATGATGTGGTACTACTCAGAAACTTAAAAGGGACTAACAGTTGATGCATGCAGCAACATGGGTGAATCTTTTTTTCTTTTTTTCTTTTAAGATTTTATTTATTTATTTGACAGAGAGAGCGGCAGCGAGAGAGGGAACATAAGCAGGGGCAGTGGGAGAAGGAGAAGCAGGCTCCCAGCAGAGCAGGGAGCCTGATGCGGGACTCGATCCCAGGACCCTGGGATCACGCCCTGGGCTGAAGGCAAACACTTAATGACTGAGCCACCTCAACATGCATGAATGTTGAAAGTTTTATGCTAAGTGAAGAAAACCATACATAAAAACTACAAACTATATGATTCCATTTATGTAAACTTTTAGAAAAGACTAAAGTCTAGTCTAAAAGACTAAAGTCTTTTTTTTCTGAAGAATGATTAGTACTTGTTGCTGCTTTGGGTGAGCGGAATGGATTGACCACAGAGGGGCACAAAGGAACTTGTTAGAGTGATGGAAATATTCCATGCCATGATTGTAATGGCAGTTACCATTGTATACACTTATCAAAGCTTGTTTCAGTGTACACTTAATATTGTTGAATTCTGCATGTAAATTACACCTCTCTAAAGCTGACAAAAAATAGTTGAGTTAGATTGTACTGATCAAAAGGAGAATCTACTTTAAAAAAGAGGGGAATATAGTTTGAAGAAGGAAGGAGCAGTATTGGGGCCAGGAAGGAGGGTGTATGAGAGAGAAAAGAAAATATGAATGAATACAGCTAGGACAGTGGAATGCTTTGCTTTAATGCTGTCACAAAATTGAGGTCATTTAAAACACAGTAGGAGTTTAGCCAAGTAGTATTCAGGCCTCTCAATAAAGACTAAAATTTAGAATGTACCACTCCTGATGGGATATATATTATAATAATGAAATAAAAAGGAGAAACTAGGGATGCCTGGATGGCTTAGTCACTTAGGCATCCGACTCTTGACTTCAGCCCAGGTCATGCCCTCTTGGGCTCCATGCTCAGCAGGGACTCTGCTTGAGAGTCTCTCCCTCTGCCTCTTCCCCCACTCATGCACACACACACGCACCATACATGTGCACACACACTCTCTCTCAAATAAATAAATCTTTAAGAAAAAATGAGAAACTATTTGCAAACAATATAAATGGTAATGAGAGGCAGAATTAAATGTGATTTGGGGAGGAGTTTTTGTTTTGAGGGTTTTTTTTTAAATTTTATGACTGATCTACAAAAAGCTCTATGTATTTAACATATGTACCTTGATGAATTTAGACATAAGTGTACATCATGAAACAGTCACCACGATCAATGCGATAAACATGTCTATCACCTCCAAAAGTTTCCTCCCACCCTACTTATTAATGTATTTGATTATGATGAAATACTTAGCATAAGATCTACCTTCTTCAGAAATTTTTAAGTATATGGGGAGGAGTTTGACAGGCATTATAAAAAAAAAAAAAAAAACAAAACAAAAAGCAAGTGGTGAACCCCAAAGGGAAAGAATTTGAATCTCATTTAAAAAAAAAAAAAAAGAGTATTAATACCCAAAAGCCAATCAAGAGAAACTTCTGAGGGCTCTAGCATTGTTTCAAAGTCTTTGTAAGTAATATATCATGTAACTCCCATTCTACATTGTTTTTTTGTTTCCACTCAGTGCCATCTTGCTAGAAGAGCTTTAGACTGGAGAATGATTGAAGCTCACCATGCTGGGGCCCCAGGTAGGTTTGCCTAGAATTGGAACAACTCTTGCTGTTTGCTTACCACCCTGCAGGACTAGTTATTGCCCAGAATAGGAATAGAACAAGGTGTCTTTTTCTTGGCCATTGGCCGTTTTCTTTTTCTAGGGGCTTGATGTGATAATCCACTAATCTTCAGAATATTACAAATGACATATTTGTAGGAGAGTTTGAATCATTCTATCCTACTTTCAGTAGCAGCTTTATTTTTCACATTTGAAAGCTACTCAGTTGTCATGGTGAACAAGTTATTTGATTTTTTTAGTAGATTTTATTCTCTAGAGCCTTTATAGGTTCACAGCAAAATTGAGTGGAAGTTACGGAAATTTACCATATGCCCCCTATTCACACATGCTCAGCCTGCCTCATTATCAACATTCCCCATCAGAGTGTTGCATTTCTTACAACTGATGAACCTACATGACACATCATTATCACCCAGAGTCCATCATTTACGTTAGAGTTATTTGTCAGAGAGAGAGAGGGAGCACAAGCAGGGGGAGTGGCAGAGGGAGGCAGAGGGAGAAGCAGGCTCCCCACCCTGAGCAGGGAGCCTGATGCAGGACTCAATCCCAGGACCCTGGGATCATGACCTGAGCCAAAAGCAGATGCTTAACTCACTGAGTCACCCAGGAGCCCCTCCACCATGTCTTTGCATAGGTTGATAGCTCATTTCTTTTTAGTGCTGAATAATATCCCATTGTCTGGGTATACCACAGTAGGTTGGGTTTTTTTAATCCATTCAACCAAGACATCTTGATTGCCTTTCAAGGTTTGGCAATTATAAATAAAGCTGCTATGAAATCCACGTGCAGGTTTTTGTGTGCATGTGAGCCTTCAGCTCCTTTGGGTAAATACCAAGGAGCACAGTTGATGGATCATATGGTAAAAGTGTGTTTAGTTTTGGTTTTTTTAAAGATTTTATTTATTTATTTGAGAGACAGAGAGAGTACAGTTGCAGGGGGCAGGGTGGGCAGAGGGACAAGCAGACTCCCCACTGAGCCTGAAGTAGAGCTCAATCCCAGGACCCTGAAATCATGACCTGAGCCAAAGTCAGATGCTTAACCAACTGAGCCACCCAGGCACCCCTGAGTATGATTCGTTTTGCAAGAGACCACCAAACTGTCTTCCACAGTGGCTGTATGATTTTCTATTGTCACCAGCAATGAATGAGAGTTCCTGTTGCTTCACATCCTTGCCAGAATATGGTGTTTTGGTGTTCTGGATTTCAGCCATTATAATAGGGGTGTAGTGGTATCTCACTGTTGTTTTAATTGCATTTCTCTGATGATATATGACATTGAGTATCTTTCATATGCTTTTTTGCTACCTGTATGTCTTTTTTGGTGAGGTTTCTTTGGCCTATTTTTTAATCAGGTTGTTCGTTTCCTTTTTGTTGAGTTTTAAGATTTCTTTGTATACTTTAGATAGATTGTTTTTTAATGTAAACATTTCTTTAATTGTTGACTCTCTGATGTGTATCTCTTGTTATGTGGCACTGTTGGAAATAATTTAGTAAAAAAAACAGGTTAAGAATAAATCACTAGATTTTTCTCTCTTATGGGAATTAAAGAGCTTTGGTGAACTGATAAAAGGTGAAAAGAAAATTTGGGGAAACTTAAGGTGACATGATAATATACAAAATTCTATTTAGAGACAGATTTTAGGCATTCTTAAACTTAAATCCCCAGGACAGTTTTAACTGAATGACCTATAGTAATCCTTTCAGCTACAGAAAATGAGCGCAGTACCCCTCAATCAGAAAGTCCCTGTATTTATATCTGTTATGAATGGTACAAATTAGATCTTCAGTAAATATTATAGCAATAAGTGTTTTTCTTTATGCTGTGGTTGTATATCAGAACCAAAACAAAAATTAAATTTGGTGAACTAGTGATTGTTTTGAAAAAGAAATTAACTTACTTTTAAAAGACTATTTCTAAAAGGAAAAGCCAAAGTTTCCAAAGTCTAAAGTAGACACATCTAGTAGGCATTATCTATTTATACTGTTAATCAGAAGTCAGTGACTATCTGATCTTTGTTAAATTTGCAAGTCAGAGTTGTGACTTCGCTACAAAAAAGACATCACACTTGTGTCAGTGTTTGAGAGAGTCCGTTGCTCATGGAACTTAAGCAAGGGGGTGACTGCAGGCGCTGATATGCCTACTACTATGAGTTTTACAATAAAGATTTCACTCCCTCCCTCTTCCTTCTGCCCACAAGTAGCACAATACAACAGTGATTGCCTCTGGGCAATACCAAAGAGGTTCACTCCAGAAAGTCTCCCTCACTCACTCACTTCCATTGTGCAGCTTCTTAAGTGTTCAGGGTAGGTGGAAACAAGGGAGTTGTGTAACACAGAGGAGAAAAATGATTGCTCCTGTTCGATTATAGGCTGAAGGTTCCAGAGTTCTTCCATGTTCACTGTACAGCCTCAGGCTGGCTGGCTGTACTGTGGCTTTCCTGGATATTATTTTAGGCCTTCAGCATGAAGGCTACAGATCTCCTCAGTCACCTGAACCCTCTGCTTTCTAGTCCTATGCATAGTATGTTGGGTCCTTTTATTCTCTTCCTTGAAAAGCTTAAAACCGTAGGAGATTCCTTTATATTTTGAAATCTTCAACCTACTTTACAACTTCAAGCCAGTGGCAGTCTGATCTATGTACTAAACGCTAAAACAAACGAACAAAATAAGTAAACATGTGTTTGTTTTGAGAGCCTTTGGTATCCCTCTCAGCTGATCATTGCCCCGGCTCCGCCATATGAAACCTATGTTCCATTACACCAATTGCTTTACCCTTCAGATGTAATTTCGTAGTTGTATCAGGTAAACACTGTAATTCATTTTCTCCTTATGTGTATATTATGTATCTTCGGTGTTCCAGGTTTGCAATTGTATACAAGTATTTCAAGGATCTTACAAACTAATGAAGGAAGACAGGAAAGAAAATAGGTGTAATAGGGTGAAAATTAGTAATATATTAAGTGTTACCAGCCTTTGTCTTTTCCCTGATGGCTAGGGAGTACTCTGCATTTAATGCTTCATTCTTAGTTTCTTACTCTGAATATTTCCGCCCACCCTCAGAAGAAGCCTGTAATATTGCAAAAGTGATTATTTTGAGTTTCTGTAATAAAGAAGCAGGAGAATAGGGCAGAAGGAAGAGGATAGAGGAATCCTATAGATCTAGAGGGAACTGCCAGTAAGAAAGTAAATTAAGAAGATAGGAGAAAAGAATGACACTTAAAATAAGAGAATTATGGGAGAAATTGTGGGCTGATAATAGGCATGCCTTCTATCTTGCCTGAGGCCCCAGTAAAAAAGAAGTTAGAAGTAAAAGAAAGAGTAAATTCATAGTGTAGTGAAGAGAAATGGAAGGGGGTGTTCCAGACACTGAGGGATTTCAACAAACTTCTGAGAGATGGAAAGTGAATGGGGGATTGCTGTGGACTGATAAAAATTAGTGGTGGGATCACAGCCCGAAATATACTCTGAAGAGCTGGAGGGAACAGGACTCAATGTACAAGGTGGAACCTGGACAGATTCTGGGGTCAGAACCAGTAGGAGTGCAGAAGGCAAAGGTGAGGTGTGGGGTTAACACAACGTGTGTGTTTGTGTGGGATAAATTTGAATGTCTTTACCCTGTTCCTCCCCAGTCTCCATATGCAGAGTGAATGGAACACAGTGTCTATCCTAAAGCAAAAAGAAGAATTGCACTCTAAAGAAATGGAGTGAATTGTCTGTAGAGAGCTTAGGCTTTTAGCACTTAGTGCAGATGCTCCAGAATAAAGCCCTCTTCCTTCAGGCTTTTGAAGGGCCTGCCCTCTGACAGCTAAAACTCTAAATCCACCCTGCTAGTAGACACTTACTTCTTTGAACTTGTTATAATTCTCTTAGGGAAAGAGCAGCGGAGAATAAAAAGTACCTTAGAAAGCAGCAAAAGAAACCTGTTCTAGCTATTCTTAAACTTGGAGTTTAACTCTTTCTCAAATAAAAATATCTACCCAAGGTCATTAACAAAAGTGGAGAAGGAGCACCAACTGTCTGTCTGAGTTTAAAACCTAACCATAGGAGAAACAAGAATGCTAAAGGGAACAGAGAGAAAATAACTTTTTAAAACACTCTAGATCTGAGACAAACCTAGGTAAAAAAAAAAAAGAAAAAAGAAAAAGAAAGAAAAAGGAAGAGAGAAAAACAAAGAGAAAGAAGAAGATCTTAGAAATTAAAATTACTGAAATAAGACATAAAAAGAGTTGGACACAAAGTTAAGACAATTTCTAAAGTTGTAGAATGAAATGAATACAGACCTCTACAGTGATGTGTGAGTTTACCATGTTGAAAAGTTTGGAAGTCCTCATGGGGACTGGGTGAAATGGAAATTAGTTTTTACCTCATGATTAATGAATATCCACATTCTTTTAAAATGGAACCGTTTTTGGCATAATTTTCACCTCAAGTACCTTTGCCACAAGCATTTTCACCACATGACTAATTGGCCGTAAGGCAATTTTGTCATAAAAAATAACCTGTTGACAGTTCAGTTTCATTTCTATATTGATATGGTACTCCCATTTTTATATTAAATGTATCTTAGCCCTCATAATGGTTCATACAGTGGCACACAGTTTTGAGCCCATATTTCCCATACGGCTTTGGAACCTCTGTCAACAGACATGTGACAATATGCCAAGAACAAACAACAGTATTAAAGGCTTTTTGAAAGCAATATAAAACTCACTTACAAATATGCATCCTAGTATTTGGAAACTGATACCTCTCTTAATGAAGGAAGAAATTTTAGTGAATAAAGAAAACGTATGCTAAACAAGGAGACAAATCAACAAGCAAAAAGCTATATAATACTATGAATGAAAGGTTTCATTGAAGACAAGTACTTAGATTGAAGCTGCAAGATAAAATCGGTTATCTGAGCAGTGTTGACCAACCTACACACCTTTCAAATGTATTTGAGTATTTTATATATAAGAATAAAGTCTTTTTAATTTTGTTATTCATGTCTCATGTTTCGTTATGTCCTTCTTTAACTTTTCATGATTTTATCCGTCACAACAAAACCACCTTATGACCATCTAGTTATACAGCAAAAATGTATGTGGCAAAAATGCTTGTGGCAAAGATATTTATGGCAAAAACTACCTAGAACCCCATTTTTGGATTCTAAGAGAAGGCTCACACTTCACTTTCTCTGGTTAGCAGAAAGATGTTGCCAAGTTCCATAGGGCATATACCCTGGCAATATGGCTATTGCTTTTGGACTTTAAATGAAGTCAGCCTTGAAATATTTTTGAAATATATACTTCATGCTGCCAGAAACATGTTAAGCTGCATGTAACTGGAAACCTAACCAATGATGTCTTCAACAAACAGGGGTTTTGTTCCCCAAGCAAGAAGTCAAGTGTGGGTAGTTGAAGGTATTGGTGCAACTGTTTAAAGACAGTACCAAAACCCCCAGGGTCTTACTATTCTTCCATTCTTCTATCCTTCACATGTTGACTTTAGTTCTTGCCATTGTCATCTCATGGAGATATCCTCACGCCAGTATCCTAACAAAGAAGACAGCTCTTTGTCTTCTCAGAAAGGAAGCTCTTCCTCAAACTCTCTTGCATGTCCTTAGTCAGAAATGGATCTTGTGCCGAGTCCAAAGCAATTACTGGCAAATCCAATGAAATCTCCATGACTAACGTAGACCAGTTATGATTCATCCTTATGAACCGTGGGTGGGACTCCTTCTCCTGAGACCACTTGTTAGCTAGAGTTCTGTTTGTAGGGAAGAAGGGTGGCCCATTGAGTAGCCAACAAACTCACTCTGCCACAGGTTTATCCTACAAAATGTTTCATTCTTGCCTGGATGTGAAGGGATAAGAAGTTAAATCACACAAAATAGGAAGTTAGGAAAGGCAACAAAATAGCCCAAAACATAAAGAATTCCAAAGTAGAGGCATTGTAATAAACTATGTTTAAATTTTGCTTACTTACTTCTATTTATAGAGTGAAATTCCTATTTAGGCTAGTTTATTGTGTTCGTGCCTTCCTGGCTGGGAGTTCCATATGGCTGATGAATTAATGTCAAGGAAGGAGACTAGAGAAAAGGCAAAAATCTCTAATCCCAAATTCTTTACTTTTCTATTCAACTCCTGGGTAGAATTGATGAGGTTCCATGGGGCATCTCCTGTTTAATTTATCTCCAGCATTTTTTTTTTCACTTCTTCTTCAAAGGAAATCAGAGAAGAAGTTATCTTACTAGTTTTGCCAACAAAACTGTAGCTGAGAAATCAGCAAATGCACAGAGGTTCCTATCATGCCTCTTGCTTCTCTCCTGTAAGACAGGTATTTATGCTAGACAGACATGTGGGGTGGATCTGATGACAATAGGCACACTCATTGTCACTCACAGACTTCAAAAACTAAACTGAAGTCTGATTAGTTGTAATCGAGTGCCACTTTTCTTCTTTAAAGTGGTTTGAATAATCAGAGGTGCTGCCGCCACTACCGCTTATGAGCTAGAATGGCATCTCTAAATAGTCCTTACTTTGGAGGAGAAATTAGTCTTAGATTTAGTTGACTCTATACTCTTTATGTCTGCCTCCTCTTCATGTTGACATGTACCAGTCTATGGGAAGCCAGAATTTTGTACTATGGTCGTAATTCCTTTGGACTGAAGCTAAGTTTATAATCAAATAATATACAAGAGATCTCTGAGGATTTTAAAAGCACTTTCTTTTATATTTTCACCCAGTATGAAGCACTGTGACTGGTATTACAGAAAGTGAGGGGTAGGGGGGGCGCCTGGGTGGCACAGCGGTTAAGCGTCTGCCTTCGGCTCAGGGCGTGATCCCGGCGTTCTGGGATCGAGCCCCACATCAAGCTCCTCTGCTATGAGCCTGCTTCTTCCTCTCCCACTCCCCCTGCTTGTGTTCCCTCTCTTGCTGGCTGTCTCTATCTCTGTCAAATAAATAAATAAAATCTTTAAAAAAAAAAAAAAAAGAAAGAAAGAAAGTGAGGGGTAGGGGTGGGGAGGCTATCACAGAAACTATACCAAGACCATAAATAGCAGGAAGAAATATTGGTGTTTAAGTGACTAATAAATGTTAAATTACGGTACTCATGTTTAATGTACATAACCGTGTCACCAGTTTCTTAATTCACGTGATGAGTAGGAAGATATGCTTCCAGTGATAGTTGTAGTACTGGTGTCCAGGGTGAAAGGGCAAGGAGCTGGGCTAGGTGAGTGGTTCTCAAACTTGACTGTGCATTATCAGTATCATTTCCAGGACTTGTTAAAACACAGATTGCTGGGGTCCACCCCCAGATTTAGGACCAATAACTCTGACCTGGGGCCTGAAAGTCTGCATTTTGACAAGTTTGTTAATGATACTAATGCTTCTGGTTTAAGGTTCATAGTTTGGGAACCACTAGCCTACATAAAGAGTGCATGACTGCATGACAACAAACCAAAATGTAGCCCAGATTTCAAGTTTGTTCTTTCCCTGCTCATTCATATGTCTATTTATTGTGAGCTTCTTCAGGCCAGAACCAATGTATTAGCCTCTGTTCTTCACCAGGGTCTACTAGAGTGCCTGGCACATAATAGACAATTGATGCCTGATTCAGATTCTCAAAACACTCCTATCTAAGGCAATTCCCCCAACACAAAACTCTTCAAGTTTCAATTCAAAAGAATGACTCAAAGAGATCATGTCTTTGGTTCCATGGATAACTTTATGCTTTCTTTGATTTGAGGACAAATAATCATTGTGGTTGAAGAAAAATAAAATATAACTATTAAGGCACTATAGTGAGTATAGATAAAAATAATAATCTTAGCTCCAAAAAGCAATGGCACTTGAATATTCAGGCTATTTTATAAAGTGCAATGAAAAGTAATGATTTAACTTCCTAAATTTCAAGCAACTTCCATGTATATGTATATCCTTTGCATCGTGAATGACGTCTTACATATAGTTAGGAAGTTGGTATACCTGGAAGTTCTCAGGTGCATTTACTTATTCAACTCCAAAGTGTCTTAGCTCTATAAGTGATTTCTGACTCTAAGAAAAAGAAACTCCTGCCTAATAATCTGAAAATCAGAAGTCTTGCATTGATGTCCAGAAACTGCACAGTGCTGCATTTAAAAGAGCAACAAAGAAGTGAAATAGGGAGTCTACAGTCTAGGCTGACGCTAAAATAAGATGTGTTAAGATGAAATTATAGCTGGGTAAGGGCACCAGGAATTTACCAGGTCTTTGCCTGGGCCTCCTTATGCAGGCAAAGAGTAGAATGATTAAAAATAATAATAATAAGAGCGAAGACATGGACTTATTTCTACCTATCCCCCAAAACCAGAGGATTTGTGGATGCTTAACATAAACTACTGAAATGTTCATTGGCTAATGTCTCCATAGTCATGGTTTATTAGCTTTGGCAGCATTCTTTTCTGTTTAAGTTCAGATCGGGCTGGTGTGCAAGGAGTGATGATATTGAGGAATGTTCAAAAAAAAATTCTACCTCAAATTGTCAACTAACAGGGATAAAAGATACTTCGTGGATACATCTGAGTAACTAAAAGTGTGCTGACGTGTTAACACAAAAACTCCTACAGTATATAAAGAAATGTGTTATATTCGTCATTTTACCATGCAGCCAAGGTATTTATAAGTCATAGTGCTGAAAGAAGGATCAACTATCCATACTGACTTAATCGGCTTTATTTTCTGGAACTTACTAGTCGAAATGCAGATGAACCTGTGAACACAGCATGATGCTATAGGTTGGCATTTGGGACCTCTTTTAATCTGTGCCTTTATTTTGTGTGATGTGAACTTCTGAAAGTCTGGTGTTGTGGTATCAATGCTTTCAGGGTGTGAATGCCTTGGACTAAATAGGAAGGAGCCATTTATTTGTTTGGTGAAAAGAGGGAAAGTAGGAATTATAGATACTTATACTTTACAATCAGTTATACACTCCTGGTGATGTCCATTCTGTCCATTTTCTATCACAGTAGACCAACTCTTTCATTGTGAAATAAACCTAAATCATAATATTGTTCAGTGAATAAGTCTGCATGCATATATCGTATTAAAAAAACATTGTACATAATGGTGCTTTGTACTTACTTTAAACCTCCTCATTTTATTTTTGATTCATTAAAAATCCACAGGTTTTCTTAGTTTTAAAAAATATTACACAGAGGACATTTTACAGCATATAGGTCATAGAAACCCAGACTTCTGGTCATCATTTCTTTTGTTGTTTAATGAACATGCAGAGTACTTCCTATCATGGGGAAGCTTGAAAACATGTTTTGTAGTAGAAAGATTTCTCGGGGCCCCTGGGTGGCTCAGTAGGTTAAGCGTCTGCCTTCAGCTCAGGCCATGATCTCAGGCTCCTGGGATTGAGCCCCTCATCAGGCTCCCTGCTCAGCAAGGAGTCTGCTTCTTCCTCTCCCTCTGCTTCTCCCTCTACTTGTACTCTCTCTCTCTTTCTCAAATAAATAAATAAAATCTAAAAAAAAAAAAAAAAGATTTCTCATACTCTGAAATGCTATATACCGTGGGGGTAGGGTAGATTCTCAGCAATATCCCTACCTCCCACACTCAGCGGATATAACTTCTTTTTTTTAGTGAGTTCAGACTCGATCTCATACATCTTCTCCATACATGCTCCAAACAGCCACCATCAGTTGATGGGTGGTGGCACTAAAGTAAAAGCCTTTTGCCTTTTGGTTCAAGGTTTCATTTTCTCTCAAGAATGAAACTCAGCATCTAAGATCCAAAGATGTACATACAAACCCAGACTCCCAAGCAAAATTGATAAAATTTTAAAGCATACAGATTTCCCTTTCCCTAAAAATTCAAAAACTACTTGGCAGAATTTGCAATAAAGGAAACCAATTTTTTCATTGTTTTCCTCTCCTTTTTTTTTTTCTTTCACTTTTTTCCATCCAACTTGAAACTGATTTTAACTGCCATTCAGCCTGGAGAATGCATTGATATTCAGTTCATCATTTTCAACAACTACAGCAAGGTTAGTATGTTGACCTAAAGTGGGAAGAAATGTAAGTAGCATTGAATATCTTCTATTTGTCAACATGAATATCTTCTTTATTTTTAAAAATCTTATCTTTTTACCTCACAACAGTCCTTCTAGGGAGGAATAATAAGTCACATGTTTATTGTTAAGAAAATGAGACCCTGTAAGATTGAATTACTTGCTCAGTCATGCAGCCGTTAAGTGGCAAAGCCAAAATCCAAACAAACTTACAACTGTCTACAAGGACCTTGGTTGTTTTATGAAACCTTAAAGATTTTATTTGTTCCTTTTCTTGTACTCTGTACGATTCCTAAAATGAGTTAACAGGACCTGAATAAGTAAACCCATAGATTAGGACTTCTGGATTCTTTCAACCATATCCTTGAGATTTTAGTTATGCCTATGTTCCTCCATTAGGCAAGGAATTAAACCTGCCATTGTCGTAAAAGAAATAATAAAACTATATAAACATAATGCCATGTAAAATTAAAATAATACTCAACATAGAGTATTTTCTTTTAAATATTGGCTATTTTTATTCTTACAAAGCCATAAAAAAAGAATGAGAGCTTGCCATTTGGGACAAGTTGGATGGATCTAGAGAGTATAATGCTAAGTGAAGTAAGTCAGACTGAGAAAGACAAATACCATATGATTTCACTTGTGTATAATCTAAAAAACAAAGCAAATGAATAAACAAACAAAAGCAGAATCAAAAGTAAAAACATAGAGAACAAACCGATGGTTGCCAGACAGGAGGGAGGTGGGGGGATGGGCAAAATGGGTGAAGGGAAGTGGGAGATACAGGCTTCCGTTATGAAATGAGTAAGTCTCAGGAATAAAAGGCACAGGATACAGAATAGTCACTGATATTATAATAGCACTGTATGGTGATAGATGGTAGGTATGCTCGTAGTGAGGATAGCATAAAGTATAGAGAAGGTGAATCACTATGTTGTACACTTGGTAACATTGTGTATCAACTGTACGCAAATTTAAAAATTATAAATAAGTAACTTTTGGCTATTTTTTTATGGATTTCTATTTAAATCTTAGAATTTTCTTATCAATGTATATAAAATTACCTCCTGGAATTTTAGATTGAAATTGCATTGAATTTATAGATCAGTTTATGCAGAAATGGCATATTTGTGATATCAAGGTCTCTAATACATGGTTATCCATACATGGAATACATAATATTCTGTTTATTTAGGTCTTCATTGAATTTTCTCAGCAGAGGTTTTGTAAATCTTTTGTTAACTTTATTCCTAGCTATTTAAGAATTTTAATACTATTATAAATATCATATCTTTTAAATTTTCATTTCCTAATTGTTTTAAAAAATCAGTATTTTATATTAGCCTCGCATCCAGTGTACTTTCTGAGTTGACCTATTAAATCCAGATCATAAATCTTTTGGTTTTTTCCACATAGAAAATATGTAATTTATGAATTATAGGATCTTAAATCATTGGTTTTTAGGCTTTTTCTCCTCCATACATCCGGAGTCATAATTTTTTTTCTAACCATATTATTAGCTGCACCCCACAAAAAGTAATATAAAATATTTTCATCATCAAAGTATTGTCTATTTTTACTATGATTTCCTCTTTGACTTAATGTTAATTCTAAAATGAGGTTTAGAATTATTTTGGAAAATGTAGAAGTATATAGAAGATTTTATTTTTTTGGTGTTAATTTTGGCTTAATACCACAGTGGCTTAATACCACAGAAAACACCCCGAATTATTTCAACTCTTTGAAACTATGACATTTTTCTTATGGCCCAGCATATTGTCAGTATTGGCAAACTTTCCAAACACACTTGGAAAGAATGTCTGTTCCTTTATTATCAACTATGTTTCATATATGTCAATTATGAAGGTCAAATCTGTTAGTCCTATTCTTCAAGACAAGAGTTTGTCTTGTTCTATCACTTTGAGAGAAAGATGTGTTAAAACTTCCTTTTCAAGTCTATATATTTGTCTATTTCTGATTTTAGTTCTATCAGGTTTTACTGAGGTACAAGTTACCTTATGTGTTTTGAAACTTACAATTACTACATCTTCCTGGTGGTTTGGCCCTGTTATCATCATGAAATGATTCTTTTTATTTCTAGAAATGCCTTTTGCTTCCTTATTTTTACAAATGCTATATGACAGCTTTCTTTTGGCCTCTTAAGTTAGTGTTTGTGATGTGTGTGTTTTCCTCTTTTGCCTTTATAATATTTGTGTTGTTGTTCTTTTTAAGCAACACACAGTTGGTTGTTTTCAGGCTGATGTGAAAAATCTTTTAATCAGAGCTTTCGGACCCCTTACAATTGATGTAATTCCTGGTATATGTTGCTGTATGTCTGTTTCCTAATAATTTGATTTCTGCTGTCCCACCTTTATGTGCTTCTCTTCTGATTCCTTTTTGACCTTGCTTTTATTACATTTTTCTTAATTTCCCACTCTTGTTATACATTCTTTTAAAAGATTCTTTTGCTTTACTTTTATTCTTTTTTGTTTCTTTTTTTTTTATACTCGAGGTTACAACATGAATCCTTAACATTAGACTCTAATATAGTTAATCTTTAACTTAGAATCTAATAGAAATTATTACTTTTTCCACTTCCTAGCTTATACTAGAACCTCAGATCTCCCTATCACCATTTACTGCTCCTGCCTTTTAAAATGATCATTGTATGGAATTTTAGTTTTATATTTTTTTAAATCCTACCAAATATTATTATTGTTTTGTGCGATCAGTATTCATTTAGATTTATGCATATTGTTGCCCATTCTTTTGGTCTTCATTTCTTCCTACAATTTTATATTTCTGTTGTATCGGGACATTTTTTTCATCCTGAAGAGCTCCCTTTAGTATCTCTTTTAGTATGTTTCTGCTCTTGACAAATTCTCTATTTTCTTTTTCTGTCTAGAAATGCCTTCATTTCACCTTCACTTTTAAAAGATATTTCTGCTTTGTACAGAAATCTAAGTTGGCAGTTTATTCTCTTTCAGAACTTTAGGGAAATCCTGCCACATC
Organism: Ursus americanus; assembly: GCF_024610735.1. Lineage (NCBI taxonomy): Eukaryota > Metazoa > Chordata > Mammalia > Carnivora > Ursidae > Ursus > Ursus americanus. The sequence goes on along the minus strand of NC_142131.1, from coordinate 61,201,951 downwards.
CTGTGGCTTCCATCATTCCTGTTGAAGGAAATATGTCTTTTAGTCTGTGGCTGGTTTTAAGACTGACTCTCTTATTTTTAGTGTTCAGCAGTTTCTTATGAGGTACTAGGTGGGTTTCCTTTGTTGTTATATAAGCTACTGCATGAGGTCATGCGGCTTCTTAAATCTCTAACTTGACGTCTGTTTGCAGTTTTGGAAAAATCTCAGCCAGAGTCTCTTCACTTACTACTTTTGCTCCATTCTTTCACTCCTCCTTAGCTGGACTTCAATTATGTATTATTATTAAAAGTTTGTATCATGGAGCACCTGGATGGGTCAGTCAGTTAAGCATCCAACTGTTGATTTTGGCTCAGGTCATAATCTGAGGGTCATGGAATAGAGCCCTGCCAGGCTCCATGCTCACTCAGCAGGGAGTCCTCTTGAGATTCCCTTCCTCTCCCTCTGGCCCTCCCCCTGCTCTCACACACTCTCTCTCTCTAGAATAAATTAAAAGATCTTTTTTAAAAAAAAAGCTTGTATCATATTCTATATGTCTTTAATGATCTATTTTTGCTTTTCTTTTATCTTGTGCTCGAATTATGTTATTTTCTACTGACCTATCTCCCAGATCATAAAATTATCTCTCTTGAGTTCCTTGTGCCATTAAACCCATTAAATTGAGCTTTAAATTTTAGTCATTTAGTCATGTTTTCCTGTTCTGCAGTTTCCGTTTGAAACTCTTTTCTTATAATATATTTTCTTGAATACATTAATAATCACAATGATCTTGGGGCGCCTGGGTGGCTTAGTCCATCTGCCTTCAGCTCAGGTCATAATCGTAGGGAGTCTGCTTCTCCCTCTGCCTCTCCCCCTGCTCATGCTCTCTCTCTCTCTCAAATAAATAAATAAATATTTTTAAAAATTTTTTTAAATTTCATATTCACAATGATCTTAAAGTCAGTAACTCATAACTCCAATAGTTGGGTCAACCGTGTATCTTTTTCTATTATCTTTTTTTTTTTTTTTCTTGGTCCTGCTTCTTACTGCACTTGGTGAGTTTGAATAAATGTGGGCTCTGGATGATGTTTTTTTCCTTCTGGGAGACGACCTCTATCCTCTTGCTAGTAGCAGAGGGGCATGTTATCTCAACTCTGAGAACCTGAGCCAACTTGAAGCTCTTTGTTTGGGTCTTCCTGTTTCTTCCCTGACTTCCCAGCGTGAAGCCCTTCAAGGTTCCAACTAAGTGCCTAAGGTGCCCCCAAGGACCTTTTCTTCTCTAAGCCGTGGGCTCTAATTTTTATATCTCCAATACCCTGAGATTGTCAGTACTTTCACTGTATTTTTTAGCTGCTTTTAGCCCTCCTTGTTAGCCTTTTCCCCTACATAGCGTAGTCAGCAAATGCCTTGAGAGAACAACTGGTATTTGATACTGGCTACACTCTTCTGTGTCCTTACATCCCAAGAATATTTTCTGCCTTAGATCCTGGCTCACATCCTGCGTCCCTTAGCAGCCTCAAACCTCAAGTTCTGTCTCTCTATCACTGAGTTTGCTTAAACTCTGATGACCTCTCAGTCACCCTTTGTTTTGTAAGCCTGATGCATGTTTCTGAGTACTGCCAAATCCCCCAAGAGGAAATGTGGCATGAAGGAAAGTGTATTGATATCAGCTTGGTTCTCATCTGCCTGCAGTGTAGACCCTCATGTCCTGGCTGGTTCATTATCAGTCCTATTCTTTCAAATCATTTTTGTGTTATGTCCAGTTTTTCTTATTTAGTGGGAGTATTAGCCTTCTGCAAGTCATATCTCCAAGCCAAAAGCAGGTATCCGTTTGATTACCTTTTGTTTTGTATATATGCTTCAGTTAACCATTGAGTTCTGAAGATTTTATTGTTGCTTAAATGCTCCAGCCACAGGATTCCTAAATGTTTTTCTAAGAGTAAGAGACAATACATATTTTTTTTTTATGAAACTAAGCCCATAATTGCAGATACTACTTGAGAGGTGTACTTATGGAAATGGGAAGGGACAGAAAGAGGTCTACTGTTGCCTTGTGACATAGGCAAAGAGAGGAAGTTTGTCTTTGCCACTTCCTATCTTTACCTTCTCTGTTTCCCTTTAACAAACCAGCACAATGTCATCTTTACAAATTTACTTTCCAGGGCATGACTCTAGTGTTGCATCTCAAAAGACATGTTAGCATTTTAATATAGAGAGAGTTTTTCCAACAGATACTAGTTATGTAGATTACATTATGAATGGGGACTCATGCAGTCATACAATGTGGTCCTATGCCAGAGCTTTCTTCGAAGTACCTCGCTTAGGTCATCCCAGCACAGTGTTCCAAGCTCCAGACTATGTTCCTTTACATTAACTCTTCCTTCCCCTCCCCCTGCTCCTATCTGTCTTTTGCATTTTGTTTGCCAATGACTAGGTTAAATTCTATAGCTAATATATAGTGCAATCTTAAAAGATTTAGTGTGTCATTCTTCTTAGTATAGTTTTCATTTTTAAAGAGCTCCAGTGGTTATTGAAAAATTTCTAGTAGAAAGGAATGACTTTCACGTTGTCTGATTTTAGCCTGCGTACTGGTAGGGGATAATAGAGACTTTAGGCTGAATTTAGGTGGTGAGTACTTAATCATACTGTCAACCAGTCCATCACATATATCTAAGAACTAGCAAGAAGATTGGTGATTATGTGTTTCATAGTTTAGCATATGTTATTTATGTCTCTTCAGTTCCTGTACAGTCTAAGCCTTGTGTTCAGTTGGACTTAACAGAACTTGAGAATTTTTGAGTGTGTATGATAATATTTAGATCAAGTCACATTTTATTATAGTGGTATAATAAAAATGCCTTTATTTTTTAATATTTTACAACTCATTTTTCAATGTTGGTGATATTTTAAATCATCCCAGTCAACTGTTGAATCACTTGTCCTTCCGTATCCTAGTACTTACTTATTCACAGTGTCAGAAATTCAATTTAATTATTTTACAAGGTAAAATTGAATAACATACCTCATGAGGAGCATACTATGAATGTCTTATTGCACCGAAAAAAAATGAATAACCCTATAATAAATTTTGATGACTTCCATAAAGAACTACTTAGAAGAATTTTTTTAAAAACAGAGTATATGAATACTTTAGTTCTCTGTGTGCAGAACAAAAGCAGGAAGGCAGCGTTCAGAGGGATATATGCATATCTTCTGGTGAATCTGGAAATGTTATATGCCTTAATGTAGTAACCTTAGGTATTGAGTGTCAGGGAAGCATGCTGAGATATACCCCTTTTCTGACAGTTAATTTTCTGCAGAAATGGAATAGGGGTATATACCCCTTGATGCATACTTTTTTAATAAAAACATTCTTATTTATAAAATAAAGTACAGATTAAGAAAACTACCTGTGAAAAAAAGAAAGAAAACTACCTGTAGCATAATGAATATAACACATGGATTATTATATGCAGCATAAAGAATTTTTATACCATAATGAATTATTAAAAGTGAATCATCACAAAGCTCAAGAAATAGTTTTACCAGCCCCTGCAGAAGCTTGCCACATTGCTATTTCAATCACAACCCCTTCTTTCCTTTGTAAAGGTAATAGCTCTTCTGATTATCAGAGTAATGATTTCTTTGCATGTCTTCATTTTTTTAGAGATTTATTTATTTACTATTTGAGAGGGAACCCAAAAGTGTTGGGGGGGGCAGGGCGTGGGCGGGGGGGGCGGGGAGGAAGAGAGAATCTCACACAGACTCCCCACTGAGTGCAGAGCCTGACACGGGGCTCCATCCCAGGATCCTGAGATCATGACCTGAGCCAAAATCAAGAGTCTAGCACTTAACCGAATGAGCCACCCAGGCACCCTCCTTGAGTTTTTTTTGAACATTTTCACCCAAATGTCTATCACTAATGTATTTCTGAACATTGTAATTAATTTTTCCCATTCTTAAAAGGTATTTTTAAAGTCTATCTTAATCTAAACTTTCCCTCACATCTCTTTTTAATGTCCTTGCTCTTCATTCATTGAATAACCCAGGTCCTTTGATCTGTAGAAATCCTATGCTCTGAATTTTGCTTATTACCGATGTATCCTTATTTTAGTGTATTAATTACTTTCTTGGGAGTGGTTAGGCGATTTGAAAATCTTATGAACCTTGGGCTACTAAGAGAAGCCATTCCTCATTCACTAGTATCTGCACATGTAATTTCCAAGGTAATGAAAGGCTTTTGCACCATCCCTGAGAAGGAGGGTATGTGTGTGTTTCAGATGGGCAGTTTGTGTGAAGCTTTTCTGTAATCCTGTGGAGAGATAATCATAAATGAATACACTCAAGTTTAGTTTAATGAAAGGCTAAGATCTGTGTGCTTCTGCTCATGGACTTGAGTTTCTTCTGGCGCTCTCTCTTTCTGATTACTTCACTGTGTTAGCTAGGGAGATAAGGGGAGGTAGACCAACATAGTGAATTAATATCCCTTAGGACACCATTTCTCAAAATGTGTGTTGGAGACTATTAATGGGCCTTGATATGTTAATACAATCCCCCACCCCCACCCCAAAAATTTGTCTGTAGTTAGTTAGGAAAATGCCAAGTCAGAGTACTCATAAGTGTATTAAAGTTACTGAAAAATTCTGTATTAAATAAACTTGATTAATTTTGGTTATTTTTCAAAATATCCTTGACAAGAGGTTTTTTATTTGTTTCCACTGAATATTTAACAGTATCTTGTGATACACATGTTTACCATAGATAACTTTGGGAAATTCTTACCAGGTTGCATTGAATCTGTAGATCAAATTGGGAGCATGCCATCTTAAGAAAATTGCCTTCTGATCCATGAACATAGAATGCTTTTCTATTTATTTAGATCTTCTTTAATTTCTTTCAACAATGGTGTGTAGTTTTCAGAGTATACATTTTGTATTTCTTCTGTTAAATTTATTCCTACATATTTTATTCTCTTTGATACTATAGTAACTGGAATCATTTTCTTAATTTTCACTTTGGATTATAAATTGTTAATATATAGAATTAAAATAAACTTTTTGTATGTTGTGATTCTGTTCTGCAACCTTGTTTAATTTATTTATTAGTTGCAATTATTCTTAGAATTTTCCTCAGGATTTTTTAGACACACAATCATGTCATCTGGTAACATCATTTTATTTCTTCTTTTCCAGTCTAGATGTCATTGGTTTCATTTTCTTGCCGAATTGATTGTGCTGGAACCTTCAGTATAATGTTGAATAGAGGTGGTAAAACTGGACATCCTTGTCTTGTTGCTGATATTAGGGAGAAAGATTCAATCTTGGTCATGGTAATCCTTTTTTTATATTGACGTACTTGGTTTGCTGGTATTTTGTTGAGTTTTACACCTATATTCTTAAGAAATGTTGGCTTGTAGTTTCTTATGATGTCTTTATCAGGTTTGGGTTATGAGAGGCTGATTGAATGCATTAGGAAGTGTTCTTTCCTTTTTTATATTTTGTGAAGAACTGGTATTAATTTCCTTTTAAATATTAGGCAGAATTCAGCAGTGAAGACATCTGGGCTTGGGCTTTCCTTTGTGGGTAGTTTTTTGATTACTAATTCAGTCCTTTTACTTGATAAAGATGTATTCATTTTGTCTATTTCTTCTTGAATCAGTTTGGGTAATTTTTGTCTTTTCAATAATTTGTCCATTTCAATATATTATCTAATTTATTGGCATACATTGTTCATAGTATTCCTTAGTAATCATTTTCATTTCTGTAAGGTCGTTAGTAATGTCCTTCTCTTTCATTCCTGATTTTAATATTTGAGTTTTCTCTCTTCTTTCATTAGTAAGTGTAGGTAAAGGTTTGTTCCCCTTTTTTCCAACTTCATTGAGATATAACTGACATATAGTGTTGTGTAAGTTTAAGGTATACAACATGTTGATTTGATGCACTTATATATTGCAAAATGATCACCGGGATAGCATTAACTATGCTTACATCACATCACTTAATTATCATTTTCTTTTTTGTGGTAAGAACATTTAAGATCTGTTCTAGCAACTTTCAAGTATATAAAACAGTATTATAAGTATTGTCACTATTCTGTACATAGATCTCCGGAACTTACTCATCTTAGAGCCGGAAGTTTGTACTCTTTTAAAGGTTTCTCAATTTTGTTGATCTTTTCAAAGAACCAATTTTTAGTTTCATTAATATTCTCTATTGTTTTTCTATTCTTATTTTTTTTATATCTGCTCTAATCTGTATTATTCCCTTCTTTCTCTTTGCTTTGGGTTTAATGTGTCCTTTCCCTTCAGTGTGTTAAAGTAGAAGGTTATTATTCTATCGATTTGGGATTTTTCTTATTTTTTATTATAGGCATTATAGCTCTAAATTTCCCTCTAAGCCCTGCTTTTATAGCTGCGTTTCATAAGTTTTGGTGTTCTGTGTCTTCGTTTTCATTCATCTCGCAGTATTTTCTTTTTTTTTTTTTTTTTAGATTTTTATTTTTTTATTTATTTGACAGAGGTAGAGACAGCCAGTGAGAGAGGGAACACAAGCAGGGGGAGTGGGAGAGGAAGAAGCAGGCTCCCAGTGGAGGAGCCCGATGTGGGGCTCGATCCCAGGACTCCGGGATCACGCCCTGAGCCGAAGGCAGACACTTAACGACTGAGCCACCCAAGCGCCCCTAATTCATTTCTAATTTCTTCTTTGACCCACTGATTATTTAGAAATGTTTTGTTTAATTTCCATGTATTTGTGAGTTTCCCAAATTTCTCTGATTTATTTCTAATTTTATTTCATTATGTTTGGAGAATATTATCAACCAGTTTTATGGTTTAGCATGTGGCCTATCCCAGAGAATGTGCCATGTGCACTGGAAAAGAATGGATACTCTGCTGCTGTTATTGGGTAGAGTGTTGTGTACATGTCCATTAAGTCTATGTGGTTTATAGTGTTGTTGAAGTCTTCATTTCCTTGTTCTTCTGCCAGTTGTTCTATCCATTATTTAAAGTGAAATACTGATAGGGCGCCTGGGTGGCTCAGTTTTTTTAAGTGACTGACTCTTGATTTCGCCTCAGGTCGTGATCTCAGGGTTGTGGGATTGAGCCCCACATCAGATCGGGCTCCAGGCTCAGTGCAGTGTCTGCTTGAAGTTTTTTCTCTAATCTCTCTCTAATACAGGTGCCCTGGAGCTTGTTTTTTAAATCCAATTGACAATCTTTGTTTTTTGCTTGGTTTGTTTAATCCATGCACATTTAATGTAGTTATTGATATAGTTGGATTTACATTTGTTGTGTTACTTTTTGTCTTTTTTATGTTTTGTGTAATTTTTGTCTCTCTATTCTTCCTTTAGTGCTTTCTTTTCCTTAATCATTTTGTAATGTAACATTTTTTTTTTAAAAGATTTTATTTATTTATTCGACAGAGATAGAGACAGCCAGCGAGAGAGGGAACACAAGCAGGGGGAGTGGGAGAGGAAGAAGCAGGCTCATTGCAGAAGAGCCTGATGTGGGGCTCAATCCCATAACGCTGGGATCACGCCCTGAGCCGAAGGCAGACGCTTAACCGCTGTGCCACCCAGGCACCCCTGTAATGTAACATTTTAATTCCTTTAATAATTTTTCAAAATTTTTTGTTGAGTTTTTTTCTTATTTTGCTGTAGGGATTAACATATACATCTTAACTTATCAGAATCTACATCAGATTTATATTATCTTAATTCCAGTGTGAGATAGAAGTTTTCATCCTATGTGGCTGTACTCCATCTTCCTCTGTTTTGTCCTATTGTGGTTATACATACTGCATCTATATGTGTCACAAACTCAAAAACACATTGTTATAATTGTTGTTGTATACAATTTTGTATCTTTTCAGGAAGCTAAGAGAGAAGGGAAAGCATGTGTATATTTATAGCATTTATTATATCTTATTTATCAGTAACTATCTTATTTATCATTTCTGATTCTTTGTATTTGTTCCTGTGGATTCAAGTTACCATCTAGTGTCATTTCCTTAGTCCAATACAGTTTTGTTTTCATCTTCTCCTTTTTGCTGTTTTTGGCAAATATATTACATTTCTATATATAATATGCCCAGTAAAATGATTATATACATTTGGGGGTGGGGTTTTTTTGTGTTTAACTCTTAATTTTTTAATCATATAACTTTATGATTTGATTAATCAGTTAAAATCATGCAAATTAAGTGGTATTTATACTCAAAAATTTCTTTTGATTAAGAGAACATTTACCTTACAACAACTTTATTTTTTTTCATTTTTGTGACCGTTTATTTTTTTGAATTTTTTTCATTGAAGTATAATTAACATGCAGTGACATATTAGTTTCAGGTGTACAGCATAGTGAATCAACAATTCTACATATTATTCATTGCTCACCACAGGTGTAGTCACCATTTGTCACCATACAACATCATTACAATATTATTGACTATATTCCCTGTCCCATACTTTTCATCTCTGTGACTTATTTATCTTATTATATACATATTGTTTTATACAACTACTTTGTAAGTCGATTAAAAGAAGAAAGCAGAAGAAATATGCATCTAAACTGTCTTTTATAGTTATGTAATTACCTTTCCCAGTGCTTTTTGTTTTTTTCTTGTATGTTTGAATTACTCTGTAGGGTTATTTGCTTTCAGGCTGAAAAACTTCATTTATTATTTCTTGTAACACAGGTCTGCCCACAATACACATTCTTTCAAGTTTTTAGTTATCTGAAATATTTTTGTTTTCTCTTATTTTTGAAATAAGTTTTTTTGGATTTATGATTCTTGGTTGATAGTTTTTTCTTTGAGCACTTTGAGTAAATTACTCTCACTACTTTTTGGCCTCCATTGTTTATGATAAGAAATCAACTATTAATTTCATTGAAGTTCCTTTGTAAGTGACAAGGCATTTTTCCCTTATTGAATTCAAAATTTTCTTCATGTCTTTGGCTTTCTGCATTTTTATTAGAAAATGTCTCTGTGTTGATCTCTTTCTGTTTCTTCTACTTGGATTTCATTGAACTTCTCAGATATATAGATTTTCATTAAATTTGGGACATTTACAGTCATTATTTCTTCAAATATTTTTTCTTCTTTTTTCTCTTTCTTCTCTCTTTCTAGTACTTGATTTTGTATATGTTGTTGCATTTAATGATGTCCCATATTTCTCTGAGACTCCATTCCTCTTCCTTTTCTTTTTGTTCTTTAGATTGCACAGTCTGTCAGTTCATCTTAAAATTTGCTAATTCATTCTTCTGCCAGTTCAAATCTACTGTTGAGCACCTCTAGTGAATTTTTCATTTCACTATTGTTGTTGTTCTTTTCAACTCCAAAATTTCCGTTTGATTCTTTCTCATGATTTCTAGCCCTGTATTGATATTCCCTATTTGATGAGACATTGTCTTCATATGCTTCTTTAATCATGGTTTACTTTAGTTCTCTGAACATATTTATAATGACTAATTTGAAGTGCTTGTCATTTAAATCTGACTTTGGATTGCTCTTGCAGGGAGTTTGCATTGCTTGCTTTTTCCCCCCTATGTATAGGTTACATTTTCCTGTTCTTTGTATGTCCCATAATTTTGGTTAAAAATGGGATACTTTAGCGACTCTGGGTACTGATCCCCCTCATCTTCCTTTGGATATTGTTACTGTTGTTTGTTAGTTTATTTGTTTAGTGACTGGTTGGATTATTTTCATCCATTCCTCCCCCCACCCATCAGCCTCCCTTAATGTCTCAGGTATTGCTCCTCAGAGTGTGTAGCCTTGGGCATCTTACAGTAAGTAGTTTTGACAAGGCTCTTTCGTTCACTGTTTCTTTCCCTGACTGCATCTGTCTGTTAACCTCCAATAATTGCTGGGTGATTGCTCCACTGTTTTCAGTAATATACTTGGTATAAATTGTGCCACAGACTGATGTAGTTAAATTCAGGCTCCCTTGCAGAGGTAGTGTTCGCCAGTTTCTGAGATTTGTTCTGACCCCACAATGGTTCCTCTTAGCTTTCCCTTTCCTTGGTTCCCTCTGGTAACCTAGCTGGTCCTTGGATTAATTTATGTAATGATAGCTGTAATGAAGCTACTATCCTGCTCTTAATTGCTTTCCACCAAAACCTCCATTGTTTTTGAGTGTCCTTAGTCCTGAACTTGCTTACATTTTGTTTGAAATAAAGTCGTTTCTCTTGGGTGGAGCTTCAGAGCTCTCTCTTGTTTATGGCTGCCTCTTCCCCAGGGCAAAGTCTCTCAGGCGAGTATCTAGAGCTGGGGCTGGGAATAGTGGTATGCTTTTCTCTGAGTGACTCCTGCTTTAGTCACCAGGCACTGGATAGATGTGGAACCTTCTGGTCTTTTTTGCTTGCCTCTCCTAGTCTAGAACCTCAGACCTATGGATGAGCTGGGGCTACTGCCCTAGTATTCTTAGAGTCATGCATACATAAATGTAAAGTTTCTTTCCACATGTGGGGGCTGGGTGGAAGAAGGGAACCCACAAACTTTTGGGGACACTTACTAGGAACATAGCTATGCAACAAGTAGTTTGGGGTGCAATGAGAAATATGGATGTTCTGTCCTTCTTTAGAAGACAGTGTAGCCCTTGATGGGGAGCTTGAGCAAAACGGATCCCTGTGTTCTTTGCCTGGATTGTAGTTTCTGTCACATTGGCCAAAGAAGCAGGGAGAAAGGAATGGATTGTGTTTCAAATGGCACAGATTACTATTGTGCTTAATTTTAGTAGATTTTCTTAAAGAAGTGTTTTTTCATTTGTTGTATATCTGTAGGATCATTTCCAGAGACTTTAAATGGTTTTAAAAAATGAATTCAATAATATATTAAACACTTTTTATTCACTGAAAAGCCTAAGAAATAAAACCTAGAGGCAGTCATAGCCTTCTGTATTCTATGTCCTATGTTCTTCTGTCCCATTTCCTGCTCTTTCTCCATAAGTAACCATTATCTTGAATTTAGAGTTCCACATTTCTATCATATTTTTATAATTTATTACATATGTATGTATTCTGAAACAGGAAGCATGATTCCTTCAGGTATACAATTAAGATAAATACTAAGTCAGTGAGCATATTTCATAAATAAAAGAAATTGAGCTCTTGCTTGAAAATACACTAATAAGCACAAGAATATTCACAGAAGGGGCGCCTGGGTGGCACAGCGGTTAAGCGTCTGCCTTCGGCTCAGGGCGTGATCCCGGCATTCTGGGATCGAGCCCCACATCAGGCTCCTCTGCTATGAGCCTGCTTCTTCCTCTCCCACTCCCCCTGCTTGTGTTCCCTCTCTCGCTGGCTGTCTCTATCTCTGTCAAATAAATAAATAAAATCTTTAAAAAAAAAAAAAAAGAATATTCACAGAAAGTAGGCTTAAAGTTCATCATTTTTTAACTTGGGGGGGGCAGGGGGGAATCACCTCTTTGTTACGTTAAAATATCTGAAATGACAAGAAATTCTACTGGCACTAATTGGTAATCATATCTAGATTATGAAGTGATTCGAGGAATGTTGATTCTGGTTTCCTGGAGTTAGGGGTGCCCTGGTAAAACACTATGGAGTGTGAATGTGCATCTCTCTCCATCCAAACCTAGCAAATTCCACTCTGCGTGAACGCTTGAGGCCTAGACATAGCAATACTAATGTCGGAAAGTGTTAGGTAATGGTTATCTGGAATGGATAGCAGTTCAAAAGAGATGGGTTATTATTTCAGGAGGTGAATGGAACAGAGAAGGGTATGATAAAGTTCAGAGTCAGTAACTTCGAAAGGACCTGAGTTGGGAACCAGAGAAAGTAGGAGGGTAGGAGAAGCATTTGAAGTCACTCTGTGACAGATTTACCTGGCTGGAAAGATGGATGGGGGCCTCAGAAGAAAGGAAGGTTACAGTATGTTGAAGTCTTGTGTTTGAGGAAGGGCATAGAAATCAGTAGCAAGTTCATTGGAAGGGGCCTGTCATAGACGTAAGTAAGATAACCCCAAATGACCACGTCCTGTAAGTAGGGATCCCCTCCCTTTGTGAATGGAACCTGTGTTTATGACGGGATATCACTCCTGTGGTTATGTTATAGTATATGGAAAAGGTGGAGGGATTTTGCAAATGAGGCTGGCTTTATCAGTTGATCTCTTTAAAAGCAAGAAGCTCTCCTCCTGGCCTTAAAGAAGTACCAGCCATGTCATGAACACCTAAGGAAGTGGAAAGTCTCTAAGAGCAGAGGGCTTCAGTCCTATAGTCACAAAGAACTGAATTCTACCAACAATCTGAATAAACTTGGAAGAGGACTCTGAGCTCCAGATGAGAATGCATCCTAACCAACACCTCGATTGTAGGCTTGTGACATCCAGATTAGGAGACCCAGTTAGGCCATGCCCAGACTCCTGACCCAAGGAAACTGAGATAGTAAATCTGTGTTGTTTTAAAGCACTTTCTTTGTGGTAATTTGTTCCACAGCCATCAAAAGCTAAGTAAGATCTCTTTTGAAATCTTTGCTGAGGGCATCAAAGTATCTAGCCAGGTTTCTAAAGAAAAATATCACAGTGACTGGTGATGAGGGAACTAAAGGCAAGCTGAGGGCAAAGCACAAGCTAACACCCTGCAAACTGTGCCCCACCCAGAAACCTATAGACTCAGTTTGCTAGGACCCCAACATCACTCTCTCCCCTCCACAGGATAGAAAATCTTATATAATCAGCCACTTCTCAAAACAGCACTGCAGCTCTTTCCGCCCAAGGGTCCTGTCCGAGTGCTATAATAAAACCACCTTTTTGCACCGAAGACATCTCAAGAAGTCTTTCTTGGCCATCAGCTCTGCACCCCACCACTTCAAACCACATCAGTTTGGATTATTTGGGAAAGTATTTGATCTGTGTGATTATTCCGTTTGCGTATGTCTAGTCCATTATTCTAAAGAAATGAGAAGAGCTATTCCTGAGCTAGCTTTTTAAGACCATTTCCTCACTGCTTAGTTTCACAGCGTTTTGCCTATGGCCATTTGACTAGGTTTTCAGACACTATAGAAATATTTTCTGTTTATTAAATTTGAAACTAGTAACTTTATGGCCAAACTGGTTCTTCTTTTAAGAAAGACTGACGTCCTCATTCCTCTAATTACATTTCCAGTGGTCTCACCTGGCTTTTTCCACTCACAATAAGTCATTGTTATTGAAGGGAACAAAAATAAAGGTCTTAATAATTTTCTAATTAGCACTTCAGGCAAATCTAAGATGGGTGTTGGAAAGGTTGGATATGGACACAAATTCTTAGCACTGATAAAGAAAAAAGAAGAATTATGTGCTTCAGAAAGAACTATTCAAAACATCTGGTACCACATCCTTTCACTTTTACAGTGGGTGTTGGTTTGGTTTTGTTTTGTATTTTTAAGTAGGCTCCATTTAATCTGTGCTCTTCTACTCAGAATCCATTGGAAGATTAGCAATTAATTATATATTTAATAAAAAGAAATATTCACTTATTTTCATTTTTAATTCATTTTGTGTGTTAAAAGAAAACAATTTTTTCCATTAAGGAATAAAGGAATTCGAAGGAATCCAATTTCCTCTGATTTTTATATCCTCTTAAGTACCAGTGAATTTCTGAAGATACAAAATTAAACAAATCTCTTAATTAATTGGTAGAAATGGTAAATTTAGAGTAGTTGGAATGAATTTAACGTTTATTTTAGAAATTGACAATAATGACATGGAGTTGAAAAGAATCTTCTCCACCTGTTATGAGGTTGCTCATGAGAAAAGCTAGCAAATGTAGTAGCCAGGCATATCTAGTTTATATGTGGATGTCTGTTCTTCTTTCTTTCCAATTCCATTTCTTGCCAAGTGGCAAAAATCTTCCAAAATCTAGTGCCCCAAAGTGCAGTGTAGTATGACAGCAACTGTTCAGAAAATCTTTGGGGATAGGGAAAAAAAATGATTAGGAATGATTCCACACTGTCAGCACAAGAATTTGAGGGAGTCAGTTAATGGCAAAGCAGTAGGCGGTATGTTTCTAATATTGCAAGGATTTTTCAGTCTATAGTTACCTGTGTTGAAACATGTGAGGACATTTTAGGACGCATGTTTCACATCCATTCATTGTTAGGATCTTGAAAAAAGTTGCTGGCCTGAGTACACTGTAATCCTCTTATTAGAAAAACAGCAGCCCAAGTGATCCTTTGACACAGCCTTTCTCTGAAGGGAAAAAGATACAGCTCTTCCCAAAGCAGGGCATCTGATAATACATTATACTTGTAGTCAGAAATTAAACTGCACCAAAAAGAGCTAATGGAGCAGAACAAAATCTTTAGAAACAAATCCCCTTTCATTATTGGAGAGCTTTTAACAACTCTGTTTCCTTCCCGGTTTCCAGTGCATTAGCAGAGACAAAGAACCGTGCCTCTGCAGTAACCTATGAAGTGAATAGGTCGGTTACTCTGGACTAAATGTAATACAATGTGCAGCAGGTAAAGTTCTTTGCCAACCTGGCCCTGTGGTTTCCCTGTACTCCCTCAGGAATTCATGTACTAGCACATAGCATGGCAAACCATTTGGAAAGCAACAGTATTATCATATAAATAAAAAATAAAATCAGAAAAAAAAAATAAAATAAAATAAAATCAGACTAATGCATGTAAGTATCTAAATGCCAATATTTGTTATGCTCAGAGATGACATTAGAGACAGCATGATGTCAGTCAACTTGGGAAGAGAAGGCTCACAAAAATACTTCATTTCAGAATCTGAATAGCCAGTAAAGACTCCCTACCATATTTTGATGTGCCATTTTTCTGCCTCCCAGGGTTGTAAAGATGCATAGAACATTCCCCGTCCCAGCTTGGTTAGACTTCTCAGATTGCCTCTAGCACAGTGCATCTTGAGTCCCAGGATGAAGTGCCTTGGTTTTTTTAATGTATATTTTTAAGTAAGCTTTTCTTCTGTTGGCATCCTTGGCTTAGTTCCATGAGCTAACACTGTTGGAAAGGACTTTGTTTAGTTATTTACTTGCCATCACTGCTGTGACTGCTTGAATCAGAACAAACTATGAAATAAATTTCAATCTTTACTCTTTGGACTATAACTACAAAGTATGCATATTTACATTGGGCCCAAATAAGTGTCTTTCCTTGATGATATTAATGACATACTTCCTTCTTCATAAATATCAAATAAAGGGAAGAAGCCCAATGATGACTTCCTAAATCAGCCTGGCATTTAAGTCTCCATCTCTATCATTGTATTATATCAGCATCTTTTTCTGAGGATCCTTTCTCATTTTTTCTCCCCACCTCCCACTCTAGTTAATTTATTCCATACAATTTAAAAAATAATAAATGGGGGGCTCCTGGGTGGCACAGCGGTTACACATCTGCCTTCGGCTCAGGGCGTGATCCCGGCGTTATGGGATCGAGCCCCACATCAGGCTCCTCTGCTATGAGCCTGCTTCTTCCTCTCCCACTCCCCCTGCTTGTGTTCCCTCTCTCGCTGGCTGTCTCTATCTCTGTGAAATAAATAAATAAAATCTTAAATAATAATAATAATAATAATAATAATAATAATAATAATAATAAATGGACTCTTTGGAGCAGCTTGAGATTTACAGAATCATGAGCAAAAGGAGAGAAAGTTCCTATATTGTCTCACCACTCTCCTCAGTTTTCCCTTTGATTGCCATCTGCATTAGTGCAGCACGTTTGTTACATTGATGAGACAATGCTGAGACATACTCAAGTCCATAGTTTACATCGGGGTTCACTTTAGTGTTGTGCATTACATGTGTCTTAACGAATATATAATAACATATATCCACCATAATTTAAAAAAATGCAGGTACCACTTTGAGTGTCAGTTTTCTGGTTCTATAGATACTATAAAATGTTTCTAAACAAGAAAAAAATATTGTCCTTGTTGAGGTCAGGAAGAGCAAGCCATTGTCAAGTTACCTCCACTGTACCCAGCACTGTATACAGTTTCTGTTGAAGTAAGTGGTCGTTGATATGTAAGGAATTCCTCTCTTTCTGTGCTGAAGATTAAAGCTGTCTTGTTTTTGTCAAGTGAGCAGATGCAAAGGAGAATTAAGAGGAACATCCAGATGAAGTCTTCTACCCATCCTGCTCATTACTTTGTGACTAGCTCCATTACCTTCCAGTATGTCTATACTTTGAATCCCATATATAAGAAGGATGATGGTGCGGATTTTAACCATGCTAGAGTTTTGGTGACATCTAGGAAAACCCTTAACTATCTCTTTAGTAATTTTCTTTCTCTTTAGTAATTTTCCTGCTCTCTTTTAAAAAATTTGTGTACTTGATCTTTTTCATCTGGATTAGATTGTAACATATTTTATTTATTTATAAGATGTAAGTTTATATTGTTTTATTCTTTCTAAATATCTTCAACTTCTATCTTTGTTCTTTTCTGCTTTTCTTAGATTCATAAATCTTTCTCTCTAAAAAGCAATCGTGCATCATTATTTTCTTCTTTGTATGTAAAACTGTGTTTTTCTTTTTGTATGCTAAATGTATAAATATAAATAGTATTAATGTACATATAAAATTTAATAATGATAAACACAAATGTACTTACTGCACAGGTTAAGAAATAGAATTTTACTAGTATTGTAGAAAGGCACTGAATAAACCTCTCTGGTGCTTTTCTCCTTCCTTTCCCCCAACAAAATCCACGGTCCTGAAGTTTATGTTACTCATTCCCTAGCTTTGCTTGATAGTTGTTCTTTGTTATTTTATTTTATTTTATTTTATTTTATTTTATTTTATTTTATTTTATTTTATTTTTTCAGAGAGATTGCATGTGCTAGGGGGAGGGGCAATGAAAGAGGGAGAGAAAATCTCAAGCTGACTCCACGCTCAGTGCAGAACCCATCTCAGGGTTCATTTTCACAACCCTGAGATCATGACCTGAGCCAAAATCAATAGTCGGTCACTTTAACCCACTGAGCTACCCAGGCTACTCTGCTTGATAGTTTTACTACCTATATATTTATCCTTCAGCAATATACTGGTAAATTTTGCCTGCATTTATACATAATAGAAATGAAATCATGCTATATTTTTCTAAGTCTTGCTGCTTTTGTTTAGTATTATATTTTTGAAGTTCACCTGTTTTCACAGCTGTATGTGAAAGAGAAGAATGGGGGGTGCCTGGGTGGCTCAATCGGTTAAGAGTCTGCCTTCCGCTCAGGTCATGATCCCAGGGTCCTGGGATCGCCCACATCAGGGTGTCTGCTCAACAGGGGCCTGCTTCTTCCTCTCCCTTTGCCTGCCTCTCTGCCTACTTGTGATCCCTCTCTGTCAAATAAATAAATGAAATCTTTAAAAAAAGAGAGAGAGAGAGAAGAATGAGTATACCAGAATGTATTCATTTGAATAAGAGCAGAATAAGCTACCCCAAAATATGCTACTTTTACATGTGGATTATTTTGAGCTGAAGGCAATCAAGACCCAGCAGACAAAAACTTCTACCTTTCTCTTAACTACCTGAAATATTTTAGGTAGGGGGCTTAGACCAGAAAGGGAACTTTTACCAAAGATAGTTTTTTTTTTTTTTTTTTATCTGAAAGACATACCTCCATGGCAGGGCAAACATCTGATTACCAAATGACTGCTCCACTTTTCTTCCTGTGATTTGCCCTCTTCCCCTTTGAGCCCCAGGCCCCTGTGTTGTTTCTCAGCCCAAGATGGCTTACAAGCCTCAGTTGCCTGGTTGCCTTTTGGTCTCATATTTTTATGGGGCTTCTGTGCTTATGAAATTAAATTTATTTTTCTCTTAATAATCTGTCTTAAATCATTTAAATTATTACACCAGCCAAAGAACTTAGGAGGGTATAAGAAAAATTTTTGCACCCTGATGCATTTCACTGTGGATGAAGTCACATTTTTTCCCACTTTTAACTGCTAGGAATACCATTCTTAATGGACAAAAAGAAATATTTTTTGACAAATATGCCAAAATATGTCCATTCTACCCTGAATGAACATTTGTACTAAATCCTTTTTTTTTCTTTTTCTCTTTTTCCTTTTTTTTTTTCTGTTTAGAACAGTGTTCCTATGAGCATTCTTTTATATGCATCTTTATACAAGTTCATATGTTTTCATTTTTTATTTTTATTTTATATCCAGTGAGGGAATTGTTACATGGTATACAAGTTCAATTTTGATGTGCCTAAGACAAAAGCTATTTGGCAATGTGGCTGAATAAGTTTACGTTTCCACAAGTATTAAGAGTTTCCATTGTTTCATATATTTGAATACAGTATTATACAAAATTTTATTTTTTGACTGGTATGTCTAAAATAGAATGAAGTTGGTCATAATATCTCTTTACATCTGTCTGACCTCTACAGCATCTGTGATCATGTCTCTTTTTCATTGTTTCTTTGTGATTTCTCTCTCTCTCTCTTTTTTATTTATCTGGCTAGATTTTTTATTTATATTATGAGCCTTTTATTTTATTTGCCTTTTTAAAAAAGCAACCTTTATCCTTTGTTTATCTTCTGTGTCTTGTTGGTTTTCTATTTTATTACGTCTGTATTTTACTCTTATTGCCTTTTTTCTTCTGCTTTATTTGCTTTATTTTTTATTTCTAGTTTCTTAAATTAGAGAATGCTTTTTTTATTCATATTAAGCTTTATTCTTTAATCATGTAAGCAAACATACGTTTCCCTCTAAATATTGTTTAGCTCTTTCCCACAGTTTAAGATCATAATAATCTCATTCTAAACACTTCTTACTTCCTATTATGACTTCTAATTCATGAGTTATTTAGAAATGTGTTTTAAAATTTTTAAATGTTTTGGTTCTTAAGTTGTCATTTTGTTACTGGTATCTAAGTTAATTATGTGTGACTAGAGAATCTGTTGTATGTTTTGTCATTCCTTTGGTATGTTTTGAGACTTTCATTATGGCCTGGGCGGGGGGGGGGTGTCTAACTTTAGTAGTGTGTTAAGAGTGCTTGAAAAAGTTTATTATCTAATTGACCCATGCATTATTTTATATATAATCATTAAGTTAAACTTGTTAATCCTATCATTTAAGTATTCTATGTTTTCAGTGGCTATTTTTTATTACTCTAGCTCTCACTTTCTTACCATTGACTGAGAAGGCCTTAATGCATGCCTAAACCTTAGGATTCTTCCTAACACTAGGACCCTGACATCTCTTTGCCTAGAACATTTAATTTAGAAATCTTGTCATTGTAATTTCTTTCTCTCCCCTTTGAGACATAATTTTTTTTTAAGCTTCTTACCAGTTTCACAACCCAAAAGTGTCTTTTTCAAGGACCTGGGAACCATCCCTTTAAAACATAATCATCAAGAAAGATAGTACCCCTAATCTCTTAGTCTCTGTGAGAGGGTACCTGTCATTAAGATACTTATTTTGTGGTCTCAATGTTTTATCATGTAATTTTTAAATCACAGGCATATTATTTTTATATTTTATAAACAATGCAGTCCAACATTCTTTGCATTTTGGATGAGCAGGTAGTCCATTTATATTCAGAATTCTTACTGATATATTTTGAGTTCTTTCTACTTTGTATTTATTTTACATTTTTATTTATTTTGTTTTTGTTTCATCCAATATCAAGACTGATAGAGGAAATTTTCCTTGTTCTTTTCTGAGGATAGAGTTTATTGTTCATTCAATATTTTACAAAGGATATACCTCTGGTCCCAGAGCATCTGGGGGACACCCATTTAATCTTAACTCGAGTGGATCTTTGGAGTTATCTTCTATCCCTAAGGTTATATAGTTTTTAACCAAACAGAATCTGAAGTCCACCTAGAATTTTTTTTTTTTTACAGACTTGAGATTCTTATTTACTTTTATTGGCTTTAAGCATGTTGGCTCCCCCCCCCCCCAGCATTTATGTATTTCAGAAGGTCTGACTGCATGGTGCTAATCATTTTCTAAGTATTCTGTAATTTGTATTTGTATTTCCTCTTTTATTAAGAGAGGAATTTAAGAGAGACAGTTTTTAAAATTCTATGTAGATGGGTTTTTGAGTTTACATGTCTTATTTTACTTTTAGCTTAATTTCCTTATGCTCAGCTTCTACCAGGTTTTCTATAAAGTTACTATGCCAGTACTTTCCAGGGTTTAATGTGGATACAAATCACCTAGATATCTTGTTAAAATGCAGAACATTTTTCAGTAAGTCTAGATAACTTTCCAGCAGGTTCTCAGATAATGCTAATATGCTGATACTTCTGGTCCATGGACCACATGTTGAACAGAAGGTCCCATTTTATTATTTCAGTAGTTTTTTGAGTAAATTTTGACCGAGACTTCACCTGTTCCTTAACTAAGTGGTCACAGCTTTCGTTTACTACAACGTTGTCCAGTAATTTGGTGTCTAAATTAAAGGACTGTATCTTATTTAATCCTCACTGTGAGGTAGTTTTGGAATTTAAGTGAGGTTTGATGGGGTGAGGTCCGGAGCCTGCTGGCCAAGAAAGAATTCTTGAGACGTCTTTGGTGCGAAATGGTGGTTTATTAAAGCATGGGGACAGGACCCCTGCGCAGAAACAGCTTCTGCGCTGGGGTTTTGAGGGGTGGCTATTATGTACTATTGGGTTGGAGAGGTAAGGGAAAAGGGAGGTTTTGAGAAAGAACTTTCATACATTAAAGAAGACTCACAGGATAACTTTGTCAAGTTAAGTTTACCCCTCTAGTAAAGCATTAACAGTAAGATAGTTGGGAGTTTCCTAGAGGAATGTTACATTCCTCTGATCACAGGTCCTTATCAATGGGCTGTAGTTTTAAGAGAAAGTTGCTTTGATTTGCATTTCCTTCTTCCTCAGCCTCCCTCAATTTTATGGAGGGGAGGGTGCTGTTAGGGCTTCAGGAAACTGAGTTATGGATCTCTGGTAGTTAGGCTATTGATAAGAATGGTTCTTCCTTGTAAATCTCAGATATGTGTAAACTGAGCGAGTCTTGCAGGATTGTAATCTCTATTAGTTAACTATTTGTTTTTCCTTTCATTAGCTTTAGGGAGCCAGGAGTGCCTGAGGAATGTCACATATATCCCATGGGGGGGTGGTTTGTGGGGTGTCAGATTCTGCTTTGATCTCAGCTAGCCTTCTGCTCCCTCATCAACTGTATCATCACCAGTAGATCTGAAAAGTTGGTTTCCATGCTGAGAAAAGTGAGTCCCATTCCACAGTGGCATACCCCTGACAATTCCCAATCTTGATTTTTCTGTCACATATATCCTTACCAGATGTTTTCCAAAAGAATTGAGGGGGTGTGCTGGGCTAGGTGTCAACTTCAGTTTAGGTAATTAGCTCTAGAACACTTTTTCCGCTGAATCTGTTGTGTCCTCTTTCTCAAGGGCTTGTTCTGCTTACTTTGGGTGTGTTTTTCTTTCAGATTAAGGTGAAAATTGGCCTGACCTTCCTTGAAACTCTCTGTGTGACAGTGTTTCTGAGTGTTGTTTTAACATTTGGGTGTCTCTTTTCTGCTGACTGGTTGGCATCTGTGAAGATCCATTTTTTTTTTTTAATTTTTATTACAGATTTCTCTAGTAGGTTACTAATGCATTACAGTATAATACAAGTTTTGAGAAATCTTTGGTAAAAAAATCTGTTTCACTTTGTTTAAACCTTCATTTCTCAAACTTAGCCATAAAATTCTTCGTTTTGGTGGCAAAGGCATCCTTTTTCATTTCACCAATGTTGCTGAATTTTATATAGGATACAAACATATACTTACCAACCAACCACATTCTAAATTTGCACTAAGTAACAATTATTATACTAAGTACTTTAGAGACATTATCTCATTTTATACCAAAAATCACCCTATGAGGTATTATAAGCTCCATTTGATAGGAGGGAATTAAGCAGAGCCTTAGTAATTTACATGAAATATTTAATATTCAGGACAGAGCTCTAATTTAATTTAGGCTCCCTGGCTTGAAAGTAGGCTATGTATCTTTTGAGGATGCCTTACCGCTTTTCAGGTTCCCAGCATTGGCCCTTTCCTTAGCAGAGGGACCACTCAGCTAATTCTGACATTGTTTAAAATAAAAAGATTTAAAAAATAAAAAGGCGGGGTGGCAGTTACTGAGGGTTGTGGGAGACTAGTGAGCGTACTTTACCAATAAAGTATGGCCCGAAGGGTGTGTTGTCACCTGCTAGATGTGGCTCGGTCCCAGAGAAACATCAGTCTCAGAGATGTTAATGCTAATTTTACAGGTGTTTGTCTGCTTTCCCAGGGCAGCTTTGCAAAGCTGATGAAAAAAAGGTGACATGGTAGGAGATTTCTGACTGGCGCACCTTCTGTGAGAAGATGGAGAGCCCTACTCTTAGCCAGTAGTCAAATCTAATTTCAAAACCAAATGAGAATAATAATGACAATAAAAGACCGAGAACACCAGTTTATTACACCCCATTGTGTTTATAGTTCTTGGTAACAGCAGGGAAAAAAAAAAAAATCCTGCAATCAGATTAGGACAATCTGCATAACAAAAGTATTAACAAGAAACAGCGGAGGCAGGAAATTGTTGATGATTTTCATTATCTGTAATGCTGCTGAGAGCTTTATTTGTCTTCACCTTGAAGCTTTGGAGAAAATCTGACTCTTATAGGCAGCATTAGTTTCTTTTCTTGAAACATCTTGCTGTTTAAATAAGCATCAAGCCCTTGAGGTTATTTTGAAATGTTTTCCTTTCCCAGGTGCCTGGAGTTTTCTGTTATGAAAAGAGACTCATATGAGAAAACTTGGGGTGCTCTAGGTGCCTGTTTATTTCTCAGATGAACATTTTTGTCATATTTGAAATTACAAGATTCCGAGGGGCTTGAATGGAGGGAAGAGTGTTAGCTTCAAATACCAGTTCTCCCACTCCAATGAAGGATGTTGGGCAATTAACTTGGTCTAGGTTTCCTCCCTGTGATAAGGAACCATAGTACCTATCTCATCAGGTTATGGCAAGAATTTCAAGGAATTATATTACATATAATAACATATAATCAATATAATAACTATTGATGTAATTATGTGATAATTATAATAATGTATGTGTGTGTGTGTGCGTGTGTATAAAATCTCCAACCACATTAGACATTTCATGATTAGGGGCTAGCCTCTTGTAAGTCTCGTGAAGATTTGCTTAGGGGAAGAACATGCTTTGCTCTCCTGGACCACGCTAATATTTCAGATATTAGCCATGCATTGGAGATAACTTAAATGGTCCTTTCCAGTTAGTAGTTATGGTTTTTTTTAAGTCAGGGATATATACAGGAGCCAGTTTTGGAGAAAGTTAAATGCAAGACAAATAAGCAATTATCAAGATTGGCTGGAGAACTAGATTTTTCCAATTGAGCTGGAATTGGGAGAACAGTTCTTGGACTCACATTTTCCTCCATTTTTGGTAAGATTATCTTCACAAATGTATTTTTACATACAAAGATGAAGGGGAGGAAACATTATTCTCTACTCTCAAGGTCTTCCACCTGTACTAAGAATTAAATTTATGTGAGACAGATTAAGAGGGGGAAAAAAACAAAGCTTTATTACATGCATACGGAGGCCCAGTCATGACACTGAGACGTAAAGAAATGACGACGATGTGCGGTTTTTATACTTTTTAAACAAAGAGACAGTAATTCTGTGAGAAATTGACAGGACAGAGAAAACTTCACTTTGGGAGCTTCAGTTAGTAAGGAGTTTTAAACAGAGTTTGGACCGTAGGGGTCCAAAAAGTTACAAGAGTTGTTTATATATAGCCTTCTTGGCTCTAAATTTCCTTTCCCTGGTGATAAGAATGCCCCTTTATCTCCTGGTAAAAGGTAGCCTTCATGAAGTGTTTTAGGGGGGTAGAGGAGGTCACGAGTGTCCTTCCACAGGCTGTATGTTAAGTAACTTTTATTTTAAATAATAATAAGTGGCGCATTTTGGAGTGGCCTGATCTTGGCCCCTACATAGGACAGATGTTCAGATTGCTTGTCATATCACGTGTTGGGTTATAAGTCTTTATGACTCATGCACTAACAAATTAGTACAAAATCAGAGTTTTTTCATGATATCCCACTAACTTTGAAGTTGTCACTATCAAAACATCAGTTTAGATGCCACTCTAATGAAATAGTCTTTCCTCTGTGTTTTTCTGCTATCTCTAATTGAATACACTGTAATTAACAAGGTGGCATTTGAAAAGGATGGCTCTAAGTAAGATAGGTAGGCTAATTCATCTCCCAACTTCTTTCAACATTTTGCCTTTCTATTCTTCTATCTTCTGATTCTCGTGCAGCTCCTTTCTTGGAATATAATTCTTTAAATGCTTTATTCTCACTTAGCTGTCATTTGGAAAACTGTCTGATAAAGTCAACTTGCCTTAGCATGATGCTGGAGAGGAATTCATTTCTGTCAGACCCCGTCTCCTGCTTCAGTCAGGCCCTGCATCTAGCCAACCACAGCAGAGGAGCTTACACACTTCATCATTTGAAAGCGTTAGATGAGCTGGACTATCACTTGAAACCAGAAGTTTCCACTTAGCAGCTGATACTATTCACATAGATCACAAATTTCGGAGCTGGGTGCAGGTGTTCCTAAGCAGGATGCTTAGAATTATGAAGGGAAAAAAAAAAAAAAAAAACTAAAATAAGATCCTGAGAGAATCAGAAGTAAGATTCTGCTCTTATTTATAGACATGAAAGGTTTTTTCCTTGAAAATCCAGATGTTTAAGTACTGGAGTGTATGTTGTATGTACTTATGTATACCTGTATGTTCCTTATATATACTTGTATGTAAGTGTGTACGTATGTGTACTTGTGTGTAAAAGTATATGAAGGAGTGTGTGTGTGTGTGTGTGTGTGTGTGTGTGTACATAACACTCAACTTGTGCACATACCCACATAACTAACCTATTATCTGGAGAGTATATGTTATCTTAGACGTATCATAGACAATCCATTTATAACTGTGAGTGATTCCTTTCCCCTTCTGATAATTTACAGTAATTACAAGTCTTTCTGCAGTTGTTTAGTTTAGTTTTAAATATATCAGGAAGCCAAAGTCCTTTGCCTACTACTTGCTCTGTTTAGCACCCTCTAGAATTTAATGGCTGTATAATCTTGAACAGATTACTTAGCCTCATTAAAATTCATTTTCCTCATTTGCAAAACAGGGGACATGTAACTAAGAAGCCTATAGTGAGTTGTGCATAAAAGGAAACATGTAAAAACTAGCACATGGTCTAGCATATATTAGGTGTCTAATAAATATTAATTATTGTGGCTTTTGCTATAATTATTATTACTACTACTTTATTATTGTTAGGCTTTTTCTCGTCGCCAATGAAATCAAGACTGCAAGGCAAACATGGTTCAAGGGATGAACTTTATTGCAAGCACCCTCCGGCGAGGTTCCACGACTCAGGAAAGAGCGGTGAGTCGGGGAAGTCGCGTCCAAGGCAAGGCAGCGAGGGTTTTTATTGGATACTGCTGGAGGTGGGGAAAGTCTGTCTTGGAGAGTCGCGGCAGGTTTTTATTGGGTACTGCTGGGGGGTGAGGAAAGTCGGTAGGACGGGTTTCGGTTTCCCGCCTAGGTTTTGGTTTAAATCTTGGCGGGAGAGTCGGTTATCTTGGCGGGAGAGTCGGCCATCTTGGGTGTCTTGGCCCCTTTTTCTCGGCCAGCCCAACAATTATTACCACCACCATCACTACTAGTATAACATTCAGCACATGTAGTCCATGTAGTTTCTGTTGTTCCTTGGAGCTTCTGTGGCTAGCTATCTCCAAATATGTTACAAATTCAGACGTCAGAAAGGAATATATTGATGTTGGACATTTTAAATAAAAGCTGAAATTTTATGAACTGCTACAAAGGACCTCCGTTCATGCCAAGTTTCAATTAGGAAGTGAGAAATATTTGTAATATGAACAATTGCTCCTAATTTATCTGGCCATATGACTGTCAGATTTTATTAATGTGAGACTTACCTATAAATCTAATATTGAAATTCTGGCTGGGGGAAAAAAGTACACATCTCATGAGTTTCTGTGATTGAAAAATATTTTTAAAAGTCATTTTTTTAAAATTATCATTTATTAAATGTCAATTGTATGTCAAGTACTCTTTTAGATCATTTATATTTTGTGAAGTTTAAAAATACCTGCATTTATTAATATTATCATGAATGCATACATGAAGTTTTTGGAGCAGAGAGTGTTATTATTTATAATAATAACCACATGGTTCCCTTGTTTCCAGTTCTTACACTTGGGATGATGTGATGAGAGCCAGGTAGATTAAAACTTTATATACATAAGGAGTCTGTATGTTAGGTGAGGAATCCTGAAAAAATGAATGTGGGTTCTTATATATGTTATCTCCCTCCCTCCTGATAGAGTATGGCTGGAAACATAATGGAAGGGATCCTGAGTTCTTGCTCTGACCTGTTGGAGTATAAATAAATCTCTCCAAGGGAAAGATAAGACTAGGGTCTCCAGCTTTACAACCCAGGGGCAGGGGGGTGGCTTCAGTCTCACACTCTAGAGTTCTTTCACTATGTAAATCAGTCATAAATTAACTCCATGGGTTGCTTTTAGCCAAGGTCAAGTTTGAGTAAAATTTACTCAAAAAGAGCCCTATCTGGGCTGAAACATAAAAATATTTTCTCCACAGCCCCAGATACATATTATTAAATTTAAACTCATACAACACTGTTTTATCCCCATATTTCTTTTCCAACAGGGGAATTGAGGGTCAGAAAGTTTAAGTAAATTATTTTAAGCCTGTGCAACTAGTCAGGAGAAGATTTATGATTAAAACTGAAGTTTGTCTGATGTGAAAGCTTTTTGGTGGCTAAAATGCTGGTTTGAAAGACAAACTTCAGGAGCACATATTTGACACTTTACTTTTCATCATATCTACACCTAAGTGACCCTGAGGGTAGTTACCATCTTACTTCCTATTCTAAGGTTTTTCTGAGATAATACACAGTTAAACACTTATAGACATCATGGAAAAGGAAGAAAAAAACAGTGGGACAAGAAGAGTTAGGAAAGGGAGATTGCAATTTAAGAAGAAACATGGGGTTGTGTTTTGTTTTCAGTTTTTTATTTCATTTTTTCCTATCTTGTTCTATTAATTTGTTGCTAACGAGGTTCACCTGATTTTGGGAAAGTTATTTTTCTCTGCACAGACTTGGCTGTCTCCCCATTCCAGTGCAGAAGTGTTTTCTTCTATTTGTATTATTTTGATATGTGCTCAGAATATGCTTGCAGCCACTATCATATCAGATCCTGCTCAGGGGTGTTACAAAGATGCAAACAATCTAGTGCCGATCTTCTTTTCCAGGAACTAGCATTAAAACCTAACCTTCATAGGAAATAAATTTTATACAGGTGGAAGGGAGATATAGACTGCGTTTTGTAATCATTTCCATGAAAGAAAGAAAGTATGCCTCTTGCCAATTTTTGCTCTGTATCGTCTTTAGGTGGTAGTATCTTTGAGAAAGGCATTATGGTTTCAGTTACCTGATCACCTTGTCATCTATCAGTATGTTAAAATATTTTTTATTCTTGGTTTACAGTTTTGCTACAGTAAAAAAAACAAAGTTGGTGACAGTGTCAGATATTCTAGTATATAATTATGTGTTTAAAACCAGGTTTTCCCAGAACTTTAAGCAAAACCAGTATTTATCAGGAACCTACAGAATCATGTTTCTCAGCAGACTCTCTGCCTCTAATGGTCACATGGGGCCAGAAGTATTATTGTGATTTTAAATGTTGTGCTGACGCATGAGTTATCTCTTAATGTGATTTTTAGGGCTTGAAGATCCTTTGGGGTGCCCATCCTTGAGAAGGGCTGGAATAGGGAAGCCTACAGCTAGGAGTTGACCTCACTAACTTATTTCCAGGCCCTACCAGCAAAATAACAGCATTGTCACTGGTCAGTGCACGTGCCTGAGTGTGTCTTGGTGCAGCTGGAGCCTGGTCAGCACTGGCCATGAGAGATCACTAGAGATTGGGATGGGTTGGGTTGGAAGGAAAATAACTCTGCTCATTGCTGTGCTTGCTATTTCCATGTGGGGGAGATAGTTGGGGAGGAAAGGGAAGGAATCCTTTAATTTCCTAGCACCGCCTCTTCTACCTTCCTTGGTTTCATGTTCTCTGGGAACTGAATTAAGTAGAGTAATTTGCCTTAAACAGTTGACTTTTTTTTTACTTTGGTCCACTAGAGAATAGAAGGGAGGTTGCAACGGTGGGTAGTGGGAGGTATGGAATGGGAAGGAAATCAGTCTCTGTGGTATCCCTACTAGTTGTCAGGCATTTTGCATACCCTCTTATTTAGGTCTTATATTACCCATGCAAGGTAAGTAAGCAGTCATTCAGTCCTCCATTCATTCACAGGTATTGAGTACCTCTTACGTACCATCCTAGGGGCCAATTGTTAATATTTCTAACTTAAAGATGTGGAGAAAGAACCTAAGAGAGGTTAAATAACTTGCTCAAAATTGCATAACTAATAAGTGGAGAAATAGAATTCAAATCCAGGACCGTTATTTCAAATGATCCCTGAGGATTTCCTCTCTTTAGGTGAGAAGTAGTAATGGTTAAGAAACTTAATAAGGAATTTAATTTGTATAAAGACCCCTGTTACCTGGATCAGTTTCTCCTGAATGATTAAAGCTAAAAGGGTATCTCCATCTAGTTTGTGTGAAACTAAAGTGGAAGTATGTGGACACCATGATTGTTTCATTTTCCTTCTTTGTTTCCAATTTCCCTCCATATCCCCTCCATTCTCGTGACCCCAGGTACCAGGGGCACCTATGTCTTTAACACCTCCCTCCCACACATTCCCCCACACACACACTTTCCATCATCCATCTCTTCTTCTTTAATGTGGGCAAGTCATGAATTCTTGATGGATCACAGAGTGTTTTGTACGCTCAGCATCAAGGATCCATTCCAACCATGTTACTAACCCCTAAACCCTTACTAGGTAGAAATTTGGAGTTCTTACTGTCAGTTAATCTGGCCGTTTCCCTAAACCAGGTTCCATATCAAAGATTCCATTTAGAACCAAAATAATTTGCAATTCTTTACGCAAATAATTTGTAAGTCAAATTTGTTATACATTGAATAATCCTTATATTGACACTTTTTATCTGTAATAATAGTACTTATGATTTGGAAATGATGTGTAGAGAATTAGAGAAGATTTTTGTGGAAGAAAGCATGAGATATTTTGTTCAGTGTTTTTAAATTTTTGAATTTAAACTACTGTTTCTAATTTAAAACCACTTTGCCATGGTTTTTAATGGGTTATATATTCAGGATTTAGAAAAATGGACCTGTTGCTTGGGAATATTGAATGACACAATAACGAAGTCAGTCCTTCAAAATGGTAACTTTAAAAAAAATCTTGTTGTGATTTGATGGGAGTTTCTTTGCAATTCTGTGTTATTTTAATGGACAGACATCTCAAGAATGGCTGTGGTAATGTAATTCACCACCAGTTCTTCCGTTATGAACCGAATGAAATTTTTATTGCCTGCAGAAATCAATCCCTACCCCTGAGACACTTATATTAGTTAGAGAATGAATGGAAATTCAGTCTTTTTGAAGTAATGAAGCAGTGCAGGAGTAGAACAAAGCAATATAGTAATGAAGGTGAGAGTGTTCCCTAACTTCTAGCATAAAAATATTCAAGTTCTTTTACTGTTAGATATAAGAAAATGCTTATGAAAAAAATCACAGATTTGTAAAGGTTAAAAGGCTCTCTTCCTCAACTGGAAACCTGATGAAAGTGACACTTTAGGTTATTTTTAATCCTAAAGATAGAAATTATTTTTCTACATGGATTTTCCTTGTTTTTCCATATCACTTGAATCTGTCATGCTTTTGTGTCCAACTTCTGATCATAGCCTACAAGAAATGATTATACTTTGCTAACCCATGTCTTTCCTAATGTGTTAACATGTTCTTCATTTCCCCAAACTACCATCATTTCTGTGAGAAATAATACCTCTAACTTC
Source organism: Ursus americanus (assembly GCF_024610735.1). Taxonomy (NCBI): domain Eukaryota; kingdom Metazoa; phylum Chordata; class Mammalia; order Carnivora; family Ursidae; genus Ursus; species Ursus americanus. The sequence goes on along the minus strand of NC_142131.1, from coordinate 61,171,984 downwards.
TTGACTGTTGGTCCTAAATATCCCACAATGGCTTCTAAACTATTATCACTGAGACAGGTTATCAGTGTTTTCTTTCACGTTATTCTAAAAATGTTAAACCCTATGTGAATACTATTATACAAATTATTTGCACATTAAAGTAAGCCGTTAAAAGATTCTGGAATGAACATCTTCCTGAAACCAAGAAGAAAATATTTAAACTATAGTCTGTATTTCAATATCATATGATTCAGATACAAATCCTTTCTCCATTGACATGCAAGAAATTTTGCTTTCAGTCTCTGAGTAGAAAAAATGGAAATCTAAAAAAGTAAACAAAAAATTTTACAGAAGGCATTTTATTTTCTAAAGGGGTTAAGCTCATCTTTCTTACCTCAATGTCTCCATTTGGAGTATTCTCTATGGAGTCTAAATTTAATCAGAAGAAGTTTTAAATAACAAGATGCTTTTGGGGAGGATTTAATCAAATGACCTATAAAGGAAGAAAAATACAGCCCGTTTTACACATTGGGTTAGTCATCTTTTAGGACAATGAGAGTTTGGGAAAGGAAATAAAGCACAAAAGGAGGTCAACCCTCACCTCACCCCACCTCTTTTTAAGTTCTTACTGCAAACAGAATGAATATTCAAAAAGCTTGTTGAATAAACTAATGAAATACATTGTTGGTATGTTGTTTCATTACATAAGCCATTCAGATGTTTACTCAACTCCAAATGATTTACCAAGGGATTTTTGAGGTGGATAGTCCCTTAGACAAGACACAGTCACTAAGCTAAGCTAGCTAGATAGATAAATAGATAAGGTTTAATATAGATCAACTCTAAATTACCTTTCCTACATCCTATCCTTCACCGTCTACATAGAGTATTGTAGAAAAGGGTACAATATTAGTATGGTTGTGTAGAATCATCAATAATTAGTCCCAGACACAGTACACTGAAAAAGATACACAAGTGCAGAGGCACACATGTACACATATGCAGGCATGTATAAAATAAGTATTCTCTCTCTATAAATATATATAAAATACTTATCTGTCTTGTTTTGTATATATATGTAAATTACTCTGTACCAACATGAGCTCTGTTCAGCTGTTTGGTTGATTTAGAAGCCAGTCTGACAAAAGGGAGTGTTCACTTGGTTAATTTCTGCAGTTCCTAAGATAATACCTTCCATAGGCATGTACTGCATATTTGATGACAACTGCTCTCTCTCCTGGGTCACAAAACAACATTTGGAGTCACTTTATGAACTACAAAAACACTTATAATTTAGACCAGTGCTACTCAGAATATTCTGGTGCTGACCTGCAGTCATCTGTCCACCACAATGAGAACAGTGCAGGGTAAACAATTATAAACTTTTTTTTTTTTAAGATTTATTTATTTATTTTAGAGAGAGAGGGCACGAGTGGAAGGGGCAGAGGGAGACAGAGAATCTCAAGCAGACTCCGCCCTGAGCATAGATGTGGGGCTCCACATAGGGCTCAGTCTCACAATCCTGAGATCATGACCTTGAGATCATGACCTGAGCAGAAACCAAGAGTCAGATGCTTAACTGAATGCACCATCTAGGCACCCCAACAATTACAAACTTTTGTAGCAATTTGATATTGCTGAGCTGTCCAAGAAGCATTTCATGTTTCTGGTAATTTATCTCTTACTGTATTTATGAAGTATTGGTCTATCATGGATTAGGATTTTTTTTTTAATAACCAAAAACATAGACCACTGGTCTATGTTACAATTACTTAAGCCTGACTGCATATCAGGGTTCTCCAGGGGACTTTTTTTTTTTAAGATTTTATTTATTTATTTGAGAGAGAGAGCCTGAGTGGGGTTGGGGAGGGGCAGAGGGAGAGAGAAGCAAATGCCCCACTAAGCAGGGAACCCAATGTGGGGCTCGATCCTAGGACACTGGGATCAGGACCTGAGCCAAAGTCAGACACTTAACCAACTGAGCCACCCAAGCACCCTCTCCAGGGACTTCTTAAAAAGCACAGGATGTTTAATGATTGGGGTCTAGAGCTCTGTATATTAAAAAAATCTCCAGGTACTTGATGAATATCGAGTTTGGAACATCTTTTATATGGTATCCTTTTTAACTGCTGCATCTAACTATATCAAGACTTGTAAGTTCTTGGTGATTCCAGTAGAATATAAGTGCCATGTACACAGTGATGCTGTCTTCACTGCCATGTCTTCACCTAGACTGATAGTTGATACATACTAAGTCATCAGAAATACTGGTTGAATGAATCAATAAGTAAATGCATACCTTAGGTCCTCAACTAGATTGTAAGAAAATTTAAAACAAGGGTCATGTCTTTTATTTTGTGGCCTTTAACAGATTTCTTTATATAGAAAACAAAAAAAAACCCTCATTTTGTATACACATATAAGTAGCTTCCCATAATAACAGCAAATTAATTTCTCAACACCCCAACATTGCAACCCCAAGTACCACTCCTGATCTTCCCAAATTAACAGATAATATGATTTTTTTCAGGCAGATATATCTAGGAATTCCCCAGGCATTTACTGGTATCTCTGAATCAATTTGGTCAGTATCACCCATTGCTATAGAGGAAAATTTGACCACAACTACACAAGACCAGAGGAGCCCACAGCCCATGGCACAGCTGCTCATTATTTCGGAAGGTGGCTGCTCTTGCTGTAACTTGGCTGGTGATTTACTCTGTAACACATTTTATCTTTACATAAACACACAAAGTCCTTTTAATGTCTTTGTGCCTTTTCCCAATGCCATGTCTCATGCCTGGGATACCATTCTGTTCTTACTCACCAAACAAACTCTTCTACGTCTGATTCAGCTGAGAAACAACCAACTCTTCATCAAAGCTAATTGCTCTGCACCCCGTTTTCCTACCGTAGTTCTTAGTCGCCATTGCAAACCTCTGCTGCATTTCACTTTCCCTGTGATGCATTAAAGCTTCAGTCTACATTCTTCTTCCTCCCCTACTGAGCTCCTCCTGGGCTCAGAGCATATCTCATTGGTTTCTGTTTCTGTATCTGAGTGCCAGCTTCAGAGCAGATACTCCAGAGATGCCATATAAATGTGTGAATCCTATGGCCATTTTTCTTCTATTGAGTGTCAGATTTAGGAAAGTTAGAATAGAAGAGAATAAAGACTCTCTGGCATTCAGATGCTATACCTCCCGTGGAGAAATCATGAAAGGGTTTTTTTTCCCTCTCAGATTTGAATGGGCCGCCCCGTCAGTGAGCCTTGCTTCTAATGGGCCCCTGGCTAAGAACCTGCAGTCTCTCTCTTTGTGAGGGTATTAATTAAATTAGTTTTGGTGCCTCCAGAAACATATCTTTCTTGCCTGTCTCCTTTTGTTTTATCCACACACAAATACAAGCAGCCAATACCCTGCTGCTGAACTTAGTCTCTTCAGTTTTCAATAAAAGAGACACATTTTCTTTCAATATTCCTGCCTTCTCGACAATCTTGACATCGCTCCCTTTATTTTGGCAAGATAATGGATTTTTTTAAAGTAACAGCTACTAATAAAAGTTCGTTACTGATATCCCCTTCAGCACTTGCATTATAAACCATTCTGGTCAGTTTTTTGTTCATATTATCAAGGGGGATTTCTTTTTGTTCCTTCTGTCCATAAAAACAGGCAGATTTCATCTGCAATGTGCTTGTATGTCCAGTTCACCTTGCACTGAGGGTGTAGCCCTCTGGAGTCCCAGCTTGATCCTTGAAGAGGATTTCCTCTTCATTTCCCATCTTGTAGGAAGTGGGAATCGTCTTTCGTCCACCGTTCCTGTAATAGCAGCAAAACAGAAATACAGGGTCACCAGGGTGAACAGTCGCCTCCAAGTGAAAGCCAATTGGTGAACACTTACTTACCTCTATAAATTTCCTCTTTCACTTCATTTTTAACCCTTATTTATTCTTTTGGGAGGGGGGAATCAAGCCATTTTATTGAGGGGCCTTGGGAAAGGATCACAGGGATTGGGGGACAATGAGATCCAGTGTCCTCAGGCCAGCTGGGATCTTCCAGCTTCAGGGTCATCAAAAACTCCTATTTCTTAATTTCTTGCGAGCTCAGGGGAGAATTTACATGGATTAGTATTTATTTTCCATAATTTTTATTTGTGTTCAGTGGGTATAATTTGTGGGGTATCCACATAGTATCATGCTGATAGACCCTGAAGTCTAAGCACATTTTCTTAGTGCACCCCTTTAGGTAATTTGAACATATAATTTGAATGGTGGTATGGAAGAGGGAAAAATACTTAAGAACAGAATATATATTTATATTTTAATGAATTATTTAGCCTTAACAGTAATTACAAACGAAATAAGAAAATGGTACCAGAGGGTAATAAGTTTGAAATTTGAGAATTAAAAAAAAAAATTTTTTTTGAGAATACACACACTTCAACCAAAAAAATAAATAAATAAAGGTTAGGGGAAAGAATCTCCATCTCATGTAGGTGTTGAGAATCGTTCATTAAGGTCCTTCTTTTGGTGTTTCTTTTGGCATTTCTATTCAAATGTGGTTTGAATTTGCCATATACATGGATTGCTATAATTTTTTTTGTCTCTTTTACTCTATCAGACTTTCTTCTTTTGGTGCCCACTCTCTTATTTTTTCAAATCTTCTATTTCCCTTTAGTTGATTCTGCTTAAAATTAGTTTCTCAATCTGTTCCCTTCTCTGTGCCTGTCGTTCTCCTTCCAATTTTTCCTTCTCACTCTCAGACACATTAGACAGACATCTTGCTCACAGACTTATTCTTTCCCTCACCTGACCTCAACATTTTTGTTCCACTCCTTTTCTTGATGAAGGAAACAATTTTTATAGAAATATTTCTTCTCTTCTCAATTAAAAAAAAAAAGCATATGAAGAATCTTGGAAACATGGTGGAAAAAAAGAATGACTAAAACCTTGCTGAATAATAGTTGATTTTAAAATGAAGGATGCTTGTTAAATCAAAGATCTCTCTGGTTTTAACAAAATGGGTGAAATCAATAGTATTCTCCATGTTATTTCAATGTGAAGGTAATAGAAACAAAGATCTAAAGCAGTAGCCATGAGAAAAGAGTTCATGGAGCAGAATCGATTTTTATTGCTAACAGTCATGTAAACTGAAATGGTTACAGGCTTCTGAGAGGATCTAAAAGCACGTGGATCAATGTGAGAGCCAAATGTGAAAATGGCTGGCCTATGTCTTTGGTCTCCTTAAGAGTAAATGCATTTCTAAGAGTAAAATGTGATTTTATTTAAAAAAGGGGGGGAGTTAGAGTGTTCTGTGTGACCATTCCCATGTTCATGGTACTTTACATGTCATCGCCTGGATTAACACATTTAATCCTCACAACCACCCTATAAGGTAAATTCTTTTCCTCACCATTTTTCAGGTAGGGAACGTGTTAGGATCAGGTGGCAGCTAGTGGGCAACACAGGCAGCCTGACTCGGTTCTGCTCTCCTGACCAAAATGCCGCCTCAACCTGAAATCTGAGGTGGAAAAGTAACTGGCATCATGTGTGATGACAGTGATCCTTTTGTGCCCTTTCAAAGGAACATTTTGTAGATGCCAGAGTCAAGCTTAAATGGATCTTAGAGAAGATGTTGTCAATCCTCGTTTCATAGACAAGGAAGAGAATTCTCAGAGAGCAGAAAGAATTCGCTCAAGGATGCCATTTGTCTTTGTGGGATTATAACCCCAGATCACACTGATGGAGACCACCTCTTAATGTTCTGTTCTCTGTTCTTTCCCACACATTATCTACCCAATTGATTTCTCACAACGCTAGAAAGTCGGACACCGAGAATTCTTTGAATAAAGGTGCTCTGGATTCAGAAATCCTTAACTAACACATGGACATGTTGCCCTGCAGGAATAGAACAATAGTTGTTGTTTTTCTTTGGATTTGCAGTTTCATCAGAGGACTTCTCTAGAGATTTTCCAAAAGGAAGAAGCAGAGGAGTACACTCTGGGCCCAGTCTGCCCCTTTCACTCATGCATTCTCTGCCTCGGTAAAAAACATATATGTAGTTGCTCTGTCAGTGAACAGATTACTTATGTCACAAAATTGTTCTTGAGCTTTCAGAACACCATACTTCAGAGAATGGTAGCATCTTAAGTGCAGGCGTTGTACAGCTTGCTGTTTACATCAAAGAGCTTTTTATTCTAGCACCTATACAGGTGAAAGTGCAGCCTATTCAGTCTGTCTTCATGACAGCATGGGGAGCTGAAGCATTCATGTTCACAGAAAACTTTGAAATGAGTCCACAAAGAATTCCCTCCAAGGCCACGGAGCCTTGCAAATTGAAGGTGGGCACAGAAAGTTGCAAAGCAAGTGACAAAAATACAGTGATTATCCATGACACCCTCATACTTCCCAAACCCTGCCGCACCTTGAAAGCCGTCCTTTCTCCTATTGTGGCTGACGACTGTTGCCATATGCCTAATAAAAACTGATACTCTCAGGAGAACTGTTTGCTGTAGACTCGAGGCTCACTCTTTGGACTTTTTGTATTAAAAAAAAAAAAAAAAAGCATTTCCTGGTAAATGAAATGCCTTGACAAACAGTTCTGATATGTACAAAGGAAAGTTTCATCACAGTCAAGACCACAATGGGGAGAGTCTACTTTACTATATCTGCATTAAGGGATTTGCAGTTGAGCAAACCATGCTCATTTTCCTTGAGCCACTGAAGTGGAATAATTTACATAGTGAGCAAAAGACTGGCTTAAACAATGCTCTCCTTAGGAACTATGAACACAAACGCTGCCAAAACAACACATATTGACTGTGTGTGTGTGTGTGTGTGTGTGTGTGTGTGTGTGTGTGTGTGTGTTTCAGGAGAGTAAGATTCCTTCAAAGATTGAAAATGTGATTGAATTGTTAACCTCACTCCACTCCTCAGATGCATGTGGATTATTTTCTGCTACTAGAAAATTGTTAAAAAGTCTTAAATTACTGTAATTTGGCACTCATCTTTCCTAGTCATTCTTCAGGGAGAACAGGGCCACAGGTGGCCTCCTTTGGAGAGTAGCATGGACTAAGACAGCCACGCTCAGGCACTGAGCCCTGTGTTTGTGGCTCTCTTGACAGCTGCCTCTGAGGAGCTATGAAATTATCCTCAACTCTTCCCAGTTTAAATAGAAAAAGCCTACTTTTAAATCTGTCCCATTGTTGATTTCAGATTTTTTGATCAGCTAGGGCAGGATTTTTCAGTGTTCTTTATTGCTCAATTTGTTGATATAGTGAAGTAGGAGAAGAGAAGGTCCCAGGCGAATAATCCCATGAGAAGTTGCTCATATCCCTATAAAGGTATGTACAACTTTTTCTAATAGTTCAAAATCACTTCTTACTTTAGTTTTGTTTAGGTACCAATCTACAGATTAGTCTTCATCCTATAGCTTGTGTTTAGGGCAATCAAAGGACTCCACTGGAAAGCAGAGTACAAATTAGACACTTATAGACAAGAAATGTATTATTTGTGTGTGTGTGTGTGTGTGTGTGTGTGTCTGTGTGTGTGATATTCAAGTAAAGTTCAATAGTTTGCCTTTGATAAGATCCCAGTCTCACTATAGAGTTTTCTTAATATATAATTTTTTCTTCCATTATTCCTCTGTGTTTTCCTTCATTTAAAAAAATGTTCAATTTCCTCTTTTGTAGGGAGTCATTGACTATAAACTATTACTTTATTATAAGTTTTTACACTTATTCTTTAAATGGCAATAGATTAAAAAAACTTCTACCTATATAATTAAAATACTGCTGCATAATCAAGATTCTGAAGACTTTTATTTCCAACACAAGGCAAACATCGAATATTTTGAAAAGTCTTAGTCTAAAATTCACATAACTATAGCTTTAGGCTCACAACCCCTGGTTTTAGAAACTTTCTGCACTGCTCTGCTTTCTTTTCACAATCTTTTGCCACTCCCTTCTTCATCAAGCTGACCTTTTATTTAAATGTTTTTTTTTCCAGAGGGATCTTGCTATAATAGAGGCAATCTATTGTTGGACATTCTTTCAGATGACAATTCTGCAGTCTTGGTGTACTTTATGTTGTTACTTAATTGTATAAGAATAGTCAGTTTAACAAGGAATTTTCTGTATCACTTCATTTTGATCTGGTAAGACCAGGATGATCCTTCACCAAGATTTCAGGTAAATATTAAACTAAGGAGACAGGAGGAGGGTAAAGGAGGTATGCGTTCTATTTTTGCCAAGATGGTGAAATAATACAAGTTTCAGTCTCTGTCCTCCAAAATGAACCCTGGGGGAATTATAGAAGCAAAAGGGAAGTATGGTTTTAAGGAGCTAGCAAAGGAGAACCCCTACCCCTCACCTTCCCCAGCCCTCCTCCCAAGTAGAAGGCCATCTGAGAACTGGCTTGCATAGGACAGTTGGATAGTAGCAGCCTGGGTCAGAGCAAAGCCAGAGGCAGCAAATGGAAGAGTGGGTTACAACAGTGGTTCTCAAATATGGTCCTCAGACCAGTAGCATTGTTATTACGTCAGAACTTACTAGAGATACAAATTACTGGCTAATCCCAGACCTGCTGAATCAGAAACATAAGGCAGGACCCAGCAATCTATGTTATATAAGCTGTTCTGATAATTCTGATATATGCTAAAGTTTAAGAAGAAAAAGGGTTTTTAAGTCTCGCTTGCCTTTTTCTTGCTTTGCCTTAGGACAGTCATGACCTGCAAGCATTTCTACAGATACCTGCCTCTCTCCAGCAGCTCAGTAAAGCTTAACAGTGCTGTTGCTAGTGGGCAGTTTATTACAGCAGTCGAAGGAAAAAAAAAGAAAAACCCTGCTTGGGCAGACAATTACCAACATAAGTATAGACTGACCAGCTATTCTCCAGCATTTATTTCTCCACTAAAGCCCTCAGGTTACAGCCTAGGGAATAGAATGTACCCTCTTTTGTTGATTCACCTCAGGCTTTAAAGAAACACTGATTAGAGTAGCTGCCTACTGGAGGGTCAGCCAAAAAGTCACCAAGGATTCTGTGGAGCCTGAGATACTATACCCTAGGGGCTTATCTCTGCCTCCCCAACTAACCTGGATGGATCCAAATCAGTGTTTTATCTTGTGCCATTAAACATTAACCAGGCTACTGCCAAGAGGACATGGGTTCATCAGACATGAATAAGAAAGAGACTTCTGGAGAGTGACGTTATCAAGATGGCGACACAGGTTGTTCTTGACTTTGCTCCTCCTCACAAGAACAACTAACAACTAGTCATGGACAAGACACTACTGAGGGATTCCTAGAACACTGGGGGTTGGGCTGCAGCACTCCTTGCACCACAGAGGCCAAAGCAGACTGCATTAGAAGGCTAAGAGGATCTGCTACACAAGTGACCATATTGCCCTTCCCCCACACCAGCACAGCAGCCCTCAGAGAGGTCTCTACTGAGCCTCTGGTTGGTTCCTTCAGTGGGAAAAGAAAGCCTAGGGAGACAACAAGCAACCCCAGCATTGTGGGTAACTTTGTGGGAGCCCTGCTCTGGTCTAACCCCAGAGGGATTGCAGGGGAATCTGAAGGGTTTAACCACTGGGAATTTGAGTGACAGAGAACAAAACTCTGAGAAGGGTGAATCCAGAATTCTGAAGCCCGAAAATTATATAATTCTTTTTCTTATAAAAAAGAAAAACAAAATTACAAATACAATATCAGACATGAAAATGAATACTTAGGATGACAAAAGAAATCACAATAAAATACACATTTTTAAAAACTGATAAATATCATGAACATCACTAAATCTAAAAAAAGGACTTTTATTATTTTCTAGCTGACATATCCTTAGAAAACTATTTTCCTTTTTTTTTTTTTTTTAATTCTTTTTGGTCATCTCTTCATCTTTCATTAATTGTATTTTATTTTTTTAAGTAGGCTCCATGTCCAGCATGGAGCCCAGTGCAGGGCTTGAACTCATGACCCTGAGATCAAGACCTGAGCTGAGCTAAGAGTTGGACCCTTAACCAACTGAACCACCCAGGTGCCCCCAAAATTGTATTATCGAAGATAGTTACAGTTTAAAAAAAGGAAAGAGGGGCGCCTGGGGGCTCAGATGGTTAAGCATCCATCTTCGGCTTAGGTTATGATCTCCAGGTCTTGGGATCAAGCCCCGCATGAGACTCCCAGCTCAGTGGGGAGTCTGTTTCTCCCTCTCCCCCTGCTTGTGGTCTCTCTGTCTCTCTCTCTCAAATAAATAAATCTTAAAAAAAAAAGGGGTATTTTAATTTTTCCTATGATATGATTGATCAAATTTTGTTTTTATTATTGATTTCTGAATGCATAAAATATACAGCTTCACACACTGATGTGTTTTTAATACTGCTATAGTTTTTCTGCTTTGTGCAGATCATAGGACATCTGGTCAATCCTATTTTCATGATTTGTATCAAAAAGGAAAAATTTTATGTTGCATTTGAAATTTTGTAAATTTTCAATTTTTTATTATATTCGTAAAAGGAGAGAACTTTCATTTTGAGTAGGGGTTAATGAGAACTTCTCTTAAACAATTTTCAATATCTGATGATTGGAATCATTTTCTACAGATTATTTTCTGGTTTTGTGCATTCCTTCATATTCTCAATGGTGGCCACTGTAGGACATTTTCATATTACAATATGACCTGTTTGATGTCATGATGCAGGATGAATTGACATAGTGTACTATTCCTAGAAGCTATTTTTACACAAGTGCACCTAGTAATAACTTAACCATACTCAGAAGTTGCTACAAATCATATATATTGGAATGGAAATGGAGTGGAAAGATATAGCAGTCTTATTGATTGCATGTAAGTATCTTACTTTTGCATATGTACAAAAATATACAACAATTTGCTAGTGAGAGTCCATGACTCTCAACCCTTATAGTGTAATAGGGTTCTCCAGAGAAACAAAACCAATAAGAAATACACATGTTATAGATATATATAGATATAGATATATAGAGACCTTTGTTTTAAGGAATTGACTCACTTGATAGTGGAGGTTGGCAAATCTATAATCTGCAGAGTAGCCTAAAGACCTACGGAAGAGTTGGTGGTGTAGTTCTAGTCCAAAGAGAGTCTGGGCAGAATTCCATCTTCCTACAGAGAGGTCAGTGTTTTTCTAACAAGAACTTCAACTGTTTGGATGAGATTCACTCATATTGTGGTCTATGATAATGGAAATAAATTTCCCAGTATTAAAAAGTAAGTTTCAGATAAAAACAGATTCATAGAGCATCAAGAAAAGATATAAACAAAACAAAACAAAAAAAAAAAAAACCCACACATGGAAATATAGAGAAATTTAGGAATATCAGAAACAAAGACAGAATACTATATAATTATAAAGGAGTACCTACAAAGGAAAAAAAATGTAACTTTGAACTTTTCACTAGGAATACGAGAAGAAAGAAGATAATGGAGTAATATTTTTAAAGTATAAAAGGAAATGATCTATAATTTTATGTCCAGCCAAATTACCATGCAGAGGAGGATATAAAATGAAAATACTCTCAGTCATTAAAAAAAAAAAAAATCTCAGAAGGGTTGTCACACAAAGATCAACATTAAGAGCACTTTTAAGAAACAAGAGAAAAACAATTTTATGAGATGAGGCAAGACAGATGTGAAGTAAGGGTGACCAAATATCAAATATCTTGGGAAAGGTTATTTTCGTTAAAAACAAAAACAAAAAAAACCCTGAAATTAATGGAAAGAAAATAAAAACATAGTCCATCATTGATTCCAAACTTAATTCTAGCCATCATTAATAGGATGAGGGGAAGGAGAAGACCAAATGGACCCAGTAGTGCCCTTGTACTTTACTTGTTAAGGGTAAGGTATCAATAGACATACTTAGAGGGTTAATATTAAATTAGGATTGTGACATTTCTTCCTTCTCCCTTTACTTGTTTTTAACCTGTTGCTCTATTTATGTTTCTTAGATCTAGAGTTTTTCATTTTTTAAGCAGTGAATGAATGAATCATAATGATGCCTAGCTTGTCACTACTGTTTCTACAAGGCATGGCCTACTCTCCCCCCCCCCCCCCAATCTGACACACACAAATAATGAGGCATATTACTTTCATTTTCTTATCTGGAGGTTTTTAACCATGATTGGATTGGGTTAAATTAAATCTCATGTCCCCAGGTTAAAAGTTTTAGGCTTACTTCATTTCCTCTTGTCTCACTGAATATGTTTATTTTTCATTTAATTTTTGACACTAATTCAACAAGACACTGTGAAAGCCAAAATGAATGTATGTACTTTTTTGGGTGAAAATATTCTAACTAGAGTAGTGAATATAAACCAAGCACAGGAACACATATAACTACCCTAGATACTACTCTTATTACTATTATTAAAGATGAATAACATTTTATAATTTATATCTACATATTCATATAAACATAAAATAAGTAAACATAAATATATCAAATTATACTATCATATGAAAGATCATTATTGCTGTTTTATAGATAGGGAACTTATAGTTCATTTCCTAATTTCCTAAGAGTACAGTAAGAATGTAAGACTTGCTGATTTTCTGTTTGAGTCTCCTTATGATACAGCATGTTGTGATTTTATACTGTGTAGATTGAATATGTTTTTACTACTTTTGCACCTTTCAAGCCAAACTCAGTCAATCCTTAACATTCAATTTTCAGTTTAAACCTGTTTCTCTGTTATTGTATTTGTGAATACATACATACGTACACAGAAGTTCACAGCACACCTTCTGCCTTAATACACACTCAGAAGATGAAGAAAATGCATAATTTTTCCTAATACTTTATTGTTTCTTCTCATAATGAAGACTATAATTTATCAAGTGATTATTATATGCCAGACATTATAGACACTAAAGAATTCCATAATGCTACTATTAGAAAGTGTCTACATTCTAGATTTGAGGCTCCATGAAATGAGATTCATTACGTTGCTTAATGTCTCAGACCCAGTAAATGGCAAAGCTAGGATTCAAATCCATACTGACTCCAGATCCCGTGTGTGTAATAACTTGGCCCTGCAGCTTGCTGAACATAAACATAAAAGTTCCAGGGATTAATTTTGTGAGTTAGTTCGTAAACAATGTACTCATAGGTAACATAAGGAAGAGTCTATGTTGGGCCTGTTCTTAACACTGGCGGTTCTAGGCCAAGCCTACAAGAGGAAAAGGTCATGGAAGGGGCCCAGGCAACCCCTGAAATACACTTGGAGCCATTCATACAGGGAATTCCAGGTGCTGGGTACCTAGATTGTGGTGGCAAGGGGGACAGGCTTCCGGTAGCATGTCCCCTTGGCCCCACGGACTCCTTGCTTTGTACAGAAAGGTGCAGCCAGATAAGGGTCCGAATGGTACCCAGCTCTGGTTGCCAGGGAAATAGCGGTATGTGGTAAGTATTTAACTGTCAAATTTTCACCCAGTGAAAGGAAATGAGATTTCTTATGCCAAATGAAAAGGCAACTGAATGGGACCTAGAGTGTCTTAATTTGAAGAAATCTTTTTTGGAAATTAGTCAGAGATTGGACATTGTCCACATACAAATACTCATTAAGACAAGTGAATTAACTTTACTAGTAATGAAAGCGTTGTGGATTTAAAGCAATAATAATGTCATTTTCATCTTTCAAATTAACAAGGTCTCCTTTAAAATAAGACCAAGCTAAATGCTGGTGAGATGGAAATGAGGCTACCCCTGAAACGTGAAATTAGTGGGAGGATTATCTGTCATCAGCTTTTTTGGAAATAGATTTGGGAATTTGAACAAAATATCTCAAAATTTCCCTATAATTTGGCCCAGTAATTTTACTTATTGAATCTAGTCAAAGAAAATAATCTGGAATGCCTAAAACCATAATATGTGTATATATGTACATGACAGTATTGTATATAATGATTTAAAATGGAAGTAGTCTAGTATTTATATAAAATTTATATAAAATTTAGAATATGTAGAGCACAGGAAGATAGATTATGCCATGTGGAGACATATTTTAACCCATATCTACCACAGTGCTTTGTGCTTTTATGTGTATCAAGGTTACTTGTGACAGGTGGAGCATATTTCTAACAGTCTTGGAAAATTTCTGACTAATTGCAGAAAATTTCTGACTAATTTCAATAGGGAGTAATATATAGGATTTATTACATATATCTAATTGACTATTAGGTACTATTAGAATATGACTTACAGGGGCGCCTGGGTGGCACGGCAGTTAAGCGTCTGCCTTCGGCTTAGGGCGTGATCCTGGAGTTCTGGGATCGAGCCCCACGTCGGGCTCTTCCTCTGGGAGCCTGCTTCTTCCTCTCCCACTCCCCCTGCTTGTGTTCCCTCTCTCACTGGCTGTCTCTCTGTGTCAAATAAATAAATAAAATCTTAAAAAAAAAAAAAGAATATGACTTATAGGGGTACCTGGGTGGCTCAGTCCATTAAGCACCTGACTGTTGATCTCAGATCAGTTCTTGATTTCAGGGTTCTGAGTTCAAGTCCCACACTGGGCTCCATGCTGGGCCAAAAAAAAAAGAATCTGACTTAACGAAAGTTTTTCATAGCATAGGGAAAAATTTGCATTCTGAATTTAAATTTCAGGGGCACCTGGGTGGCTCAGTTGTTAAGCGTCTGCCTTCAGCTCAGGGCGTGGTCCCAGGGTCCTGGGATCAAGCCCCTCATCGGGCTCGCTGCTCCGCTGGTAGCCTCTTCTTCCTCTCCTACTCCCCCTGTTTGTGTTCCCTCTCTTGCTGGCTGTCTCTCTCTCTGTCAAATAAATAAATAAAATCTTAAAAAAATAAAATAAATTTCAAAAGCAATGATAGCTCTTTTGTGTACAAAATATTATATTCACTCCATAAAGATATGTATAGATAAAAGACTAGAAGCAGTTATTCTAAAATCAGAAATAAAGAGGTAATGATTAAAATAAATCCTGCAGTTCATAGTCATTTAGGTAGTGGGGAGTCTTTAAGTCTGTGTTTTCTACTGGTAAGTCTATAAAATGAAAAACATATTGAGATTATGATTTTGTGCATAACTACAAAAAATGTATGTATTGTTGAGCATTTAAGCAACTTTAAACCGTAAGGATAATATTCCATCGGTTTGGATAGAGTGGTGTTTTTAAGAGCAATTAATGGAGATCAATCATTGGGTTTTTTTGGTTTTTTTTAAATAATATTATGTTAGTCACCATATAGTACATCCCTGGTTTTTGATGTAAAGTTCGATGATTCATTAGTTGCATATAACACCAAGTGCACCATGCAATACGTGCCCTCCTTACTACCCATCACCAGTCTATCCCATTCCCCCACCCCCTCCCCTCTGAAGCCCTCAGTTTGTTTCTCAGAGTCCATAGTCTCTCATGCTTCATTCTCCCTTCTGATTACCCCCCTTTCTTTATCCCTTTCTTTCCCTACCGATCTTCCTAGTTCTTATGTTCCATAGATGAGAGAAATCATATGATAATTGTCTTTCTCCACTTGACTTATTTCACTTAGCATTATCTCCTCCAGTGCCATCCATGTTGCAGCAAATGTTGAGAACTCGTTCTTTCTGATAGCTGAGTAATATTCCATTGTATATATGGACCACAACTTCTTAATCCAGTCATCTGTTGAAGGGCATCTCGGTTCCTTCCACGATTTGTCTATTGTGCACAATGCTGCTATGAACATTGGGGTGCATATGGCCCTTCTCTTCACTACGTCTGTATCTTTGGGGTAAATACCCAGTATTGCAATGGCTGGGTCATAGGGTAGCTCAATGTTTAACTTTTTAAGGGACCTCCACACTGTTTTCCAGAGTGGCTGTACCAACTTGCATTCCCACCAACAATGGAGGAGGGATCCCCTTTCTCCACATACTCTCCAGCAATTGTTGTTTCTTGCCTTGTCAATTTTTGCCATTCTAACTGGCGTAAGGTAGTATCTCAGTGTGCTTTTGATTTGAATTTCCCTGATGGCTAATGATTTTGAACATTTTTTCATGTGTCTGTTAGCCATTTGTATGTCATCATTGGAAAAGTGTCTGTTCATATCTTCTGCCCATTTTATGATTTGTTTATTTGTTTCTCGTGTATTGAGTTTGAGAAGTTCTTTGTAGATCTTGGATAACAGTCCTTTAACTGTAGCATCATTTGCAAATATCTTCTCCCATTCCATGGGCTGGTTTATCGAATCATTCCTGAGCAGTATGGCTCTTAGTCTCCAAGTGTTTGAGTTTCTTCCAAATTTTTCCTTGTGGTTGAGTTCCAATTTCAGAGTGTTGTGGTCTGAGAATATGCAGGAAAAAATGTCAGTCTTTTGGTATCGGTTGACACCTGTTTTGTGACCCAGAACATGGTCTATTCTTGAGAATGTTCCATGGGCATTAGAATAGAATGAGTATTCCTTGGTTCTGGGGTGTAGCATTCTATATATATCTATGAGGTCCAATTTGTCGAGTATGGCATTCAAAACTCTTGTTTCTTTGCTGATTTCTTGTTTGGTGATCTGTCTATTGCTGATAGTGGAGTGTTGATGTCCCCTACTATTAGCGTATTTTTATCTATATGTCTCTTTATTGTGGTTAAGAATTGGCTTGTGTATCTTGCTGCTCCCTTGTTGGGGGCATATATATATATAATTGTCATATCCACTTGTTGGATACATCCTTTAAGAATAATATAGTGCCCTTCTGTGTCTCTAAATATAGTCTTTAGTTTAAAATCCAATCTGTCTGATATGAAAATTGCTAGCCCAGCTTTCTTTTGAGGTCCATTGGCGTGAAAGATGATATTCCATCCCTTTACTTTCAGTCTGAATGTATCTTTAGGTTCAAAATGAGTCTCTTGTAGACAGCAAATGGATGGGTCATGGCTTTTTATCCAATCTGCAACCCTGTGACGTTTTATGGGCTCATTTAGGCCATTTACATTGAGACTGAATATTGAGAGATATGATTTTAATGATGCCACGTTGCCAGTAAAGTCCTTGTTTCTATAGATTGTGAATTTCTGTTATGTGTCACTCTTGGGGCCTTTTTACTTTTATAGAACCCCCCCTTAATATCTCCTGTAGGGCTGGTTTCGTGGTTACGAAATTGGTCAATGACTGGCGATTCTGGAAGGTCTTTATTTCTCCAACAATTCTGAATGACAGCCTTGCTGGATAAAGGATCCTTGGCTGCATGTTTTTCTCTGAAAGAGCTTTAAAAATGCCCCCCCACCAACCATTTCTCTCATTCCAGGTCTGTGTAGACAGGTCTGACGTAATTCTGATACCTTTGCCTTGATACGTGAGAAATTTCTTTGCCCTGGCCACTTTCAATACTGTATCCTTGGATCTAATATTTGCAAGTTGCACTATGACGTGACGTGGCGTAGGTTTGTCATGGTTGACCTTGGGAGGGGTCCTCTCTGCCTCTTGGACACGAATGCTTATTTCCTTTGCTAGATTTGGGAAGTTTTCAGCTACAATTTGTTCAAATATCTCTTCTAGACCTCTGTTTTTCTCCACCCCCTTGGGGATGCCGATGATTCTGACATTGGAACGTTTCATTGAGTCAGTAATCTCCCGTAACCTACATTCTTGAGCATGGATTTTTTTTAGCCCAGATTCTATTTTAGCTTTCTCTTCTACTAACCCATCCTCCAATTTGCTGATATGTTCTTCTGCCTCATTCACCCTGGCCGTCAGAGCCTCTAGTTTTGACTGCATTTGGCTCATAGAATTTTTAATTTCTGCCAGATTCGCTCTCATTTCCGCCCTTAGAGATTCTATATTCTCATTAACATTTTTGTTAATACTTTTTTCAAGTCTACACATCATCTTGACCATTGTTACTCTGAACTCCATTTCTGATAATTTGGTTATATCCATATCCATTAGTTCTGTGGCAGAGGCCACAGACTCATTGTCTTTTCTTTGCTGGGGGGGATTTCTCCTTCTCGTCATTCTGATGAGGAGAGGTTGCGGGGTTGTCCAGAGCCCAAATTATTGACCGGGACCCCCGCCGTGCGCCCTTGTTTTATAGGGATCTTAGGGATGTGGGCTTCTTGATTTTTCAGTCTGCCTTCTGGGGAAGGGGCCTGCCGTGCCGATACTCAGGCAACCCTGTTTGGGTAGAGTCTCCCTGTCCCCTGCGAGGGGGGATGGGGATGGGCACACTGTGAGCTGGTATTTCCAGGCTTTTGTTCTCTGGGGGCTTTCCCTGGCAGTTTGCTGTGCCTCTTCTGAGAGTCAGAGCAGCAGTGGCCGAATCTCAGCTTCTGTCACAGAACACAGGGGATCGCAGACTGCTCTCCACTGATTATCTGGCCACTTAAACTCTGTTTCTGTTGGTGCTGCTCAACCCTGCAGCATCCCGGGATGTGCGCCCCACACCCAGCATCCCAGCCCTCACTTCCAGGGCCGTCGAGTCTCTGTCTTTTGTGTTTCTAATACCACCAGCCGCCCTGCGCGCTCCGATGCTCCGGCCCTCAGTCTGGTTGCACACCTTCCCGGCTCACGGTCTCAGTCTGCACTCTGACGGGCGCCGGTTCGCGAGTCCGCCTGCTCCCCAGTGCAGGTGGCTACCGCTTCCCGGCGCCCGAACGCGGTGGCTCCCTCCTCCTTCCGTTTATCTTCATATATCTGTGCGTGGTTTCATGGCTCCCGCTTCGTACCTCAATACTCAGTGCTGGAGATGATCATTTGTAGAGATCCAGATGTATCTTCCTGCGTCTCAGGCACATTCCGTGGATGTTCAGGCTGGTCTGGTACCTATCCAGCTCGACCCAGGGGACCGGCTGAAAAAGGGATCCCCTACTCCTCCGCCATCTTAACTCCCCCCTACTTTTTGTTTTTATTCATGTAATCTCAACATTAGGGCCATTCGTGAAAATCCATGTCCTTTGTGCCAAAAATACTTTTTTAATTTGAGGTAAGCTGTTGTCTTTAGTACTGTTTCATTATTTTATTCAACAAATCTTAATAGAGCACGCACAATATTCCAGGATTGTATTAAGTACCTGTAATAAAAGAGGATACAAAAGAGAAATGGTCTATATATTTTGAAATTCTTTAGAATTGATGTACCAAATGTAAACATTCCTAATAAGCTCTACATTCATATTTAGTTGTTCCTCAAAAATGCTTAAGAGTGGGTGCCTGGGTGGCTTAGTTGGTTAAGAATCTGCCTCCAGCTCAGGTCATGATCTCAGGCTCCTGGGAATGAACCCTGTGTCAGATCCCTGCTCAGTGGGGAGTCTGCTTTGCCCTCTCCCTCTTCCCTTCCCCCGTCTCAAATAAATAAATAAAATCTTTTTTTAAAAAATGCTGAAGAGTGTCCTATTTTTTGAGAAGAAAAAATAATCAGGTCAAAACCACAGAGACATCATGGTGCTCACACTCCAAGACAGTGGTTGAAATGTCCACAAATTGGGCTTAGAGAGACTGCTTGTGATAGCAATGAACTGGTTGCAAAAAAAAGACAGAAAACTTGGATTCATTGCAGAGTTTGGTAGTGACCTTCACTGTGATCTTCTTCAGCCTATTTGAGTACCTCCATAAATCAAATCTGAAAGAGTGGTTATTTCTCATTGAGTCAAGTCTTAACATTCAGTGTAATCTCCAAACGGAAAGCCTGAATGACTGCAGATGTATTCCAGAGTATGATCAGATGCACTCAGAATTTGATACCATTGAGGGATCAAAAGTGAATAACTTAACATTCATTTTTTTAATATGTGTTACTTCACCTAACAATGAAGAGGAGAGCAGGCCTCATTGTTATATTATAAATTTTTTTAAAAAATTTTTGATCAAATGAGGAAAACGTACTTGACTTTTTTTCTGGTATTAGTATGTTCTGAACAAGTAGTTATAAATCAAGGAATAGTTGACTCCAGAGGAGGCCCACAGATATTTTCCCAGCAAGGTTGAACAACAAATTAAATTCAGATTCTTGACAGTTTTATGGTAAATACATTTACCCAGTGCTAGTACACCACGGAGCTGTGATTGTAGAAGCAGGTATGCTACTTGTCAATTTAAATCAGATATTATTTAGAAAAGAATCTCTGCATTATGATATTTAAGGAGTGTCACAAGATATAACAGTTGATTTTGAAAAAAAGTTAGCCTGTTCATCGGTGTCTCTTTGAGATCTCCAATAACACTGACAAAAAACAAATGAAAAGAAAACCTCCCTGCTTTTTTCTTATTGATTTCTTAAAGAATAATGAGGAAATAGATTTTGTGTCTGGTATCTTGTAACAATTACTTGGTAAAGAGTCATAATTCTTTCATAACAACTAGATGATGCAGAATGAAAAAAATACCTATTACACACACACACACACACACACACACAAATACACACACAAATATGGCTTGTGATGAACACATTTTATTAATTGAACCAACATTTTAAAACTCAGGTAGTCATCCAACTTCACCCACTTCATCTTTCTTTTTTTGTTTACATAATAAACATCTACTTAAAAAAGATTTTTTTTTTTTAAGGCAAGGAAGCAGGGGAGGAGCAGGGGAAGAGGGAAAAGAGAATCTTTAGGAGGCACCCAGCACAGAGCCTGACACCTGCCTCCCTCTCACAACCCTGAGATCACGACGAGAGCCATACTCAAGAGTCAGATACTTAACTGACTGAGCCACCCCTGTGCCCCAAATCAGATATTTTTTAAAACAGTGCTGGCAGTCTGTTTTCATCAGTCAAGTTCTTTGTCTTCTTTACCACTTTTCCTAAAAAGCATTTGTGTTTTGGTTTACATTTGGCTCCTTTAGAAAATGTAATCACTTAAAGGAATTTTAAACAGTGTGAAATGATTTGTTCTGAACTTCATCTGTCACAGACATTGATTGCAAATAACATGCCTTTATAAAACACCCATTTCTTCCAGTACATTATGGTAGACTTAATTATTATTCCAACTCTTCGCCTAACCTTGCCCCCACTCCTGCTCCCACTGCCACCACTTCCCAAGAGGATTATAGCTCCACGTGTTTTGCCATATTATTTGTACTACCCTGCCCCACCATGGGTAGAATATAATTTCCTATACCTAGTGATATTGAGATTGACCATGTAACTTGTTTTGGCCAGTGTAAGCATTAAAAATGCATCCTATGTTTCTACTTGCTCTCTTGTGCCTTAGTCATTACCATGAGATGGACTCTCATGTCATTTCTTCCTTTAGTTTACTGGTCCTGGGAAAAGGGAGAGAGGTGAAGCAGAGCTGCTTAGTCTATCCCAGTGACCAGAGCCCAATGCAGAGCCATCCTAATTGACCTGCAGATCTGTGAGAATAATGACTATTGTTTTAAGCCTCTGAATTTTGGATAGTATGTTACACATTATTTTGGCAATATCTCATTGATACACCATGACTACCCTTGGTGATAAGTAACATTAAAGAAATTCCTGCAATATATTCTTTCCTTTGGTAGGAGCCTAAGTACATCCTTCCATGAAGTATAGAAAAGAACAATTTTTAGACAAGAGATTACCTGGTTTCTGGTCTTTTCTTAGCAAACAAGTAAAGTGGTTTTTGACAAGGCCCTTAATCTTTCTGTGCTTTTGTAAAATTGAAAATGGTAATACTTTGACACCTAAAGGTTGAGTCCTTAGATTTGCTGATATCTAGATCCAGATTTTTTTTATTACAATATACAGTTTTATGAAAAGAAGCCATATCATTATTTAAGGAGATTCCAACTCCAGCTTTATTACTTGGTGTGGTTGCATAGCAAATTAGTGTCTTTTTGAACTATGGGAGTTCTGAAGCAGGAATTGGGAGACTTGGGGGTAAATTACCCGAAGGATAGGGCCAAGAGCAGCCACTAAGCTGAGATATGGGGAACTCAGATGATCAAAAGAATTTCGTTGTCTGCAATAAGATCCGAGATCAGAACTGGCAAGAGGAGATACAATTCTCTCAGTATGTGTCTAATCCTTTTCTTTCTTTTTTTTTTTTTTTTAAGATTTTATTTATTTATTTGACAGAGATAGAGACATCCAGCGAGAGAGGGAACACAAGCAGGGGGAGTGGGAGAGGAAGAAGCAGGCTCATAGCGGAGGAGCCTGATGTGGGGCTCGATCCCGGAACGCCGGGATCACGCCCTGAGCCGAAGGCAGGCGCTTAACCGCTGTGCCACCCAGGCGCCCCGTGTCTAATCCTTTTCTAAATCTACATGCTTTCTTAACTCTTTCTCCTGAGTCTCAGAGGAACATGGGTATCTTTTGTCAAGTATGTTATAATAGCAGAAGACCATTGTTAGAGTTATGTAACTGCTTCCAGATTTGTTTTCTCCTTTTCATCTTTTGGTTATGGTTTATGATAAGAAATGGGCAAGTACCGGGGGCACCTGGGTGGCTCAGTCGTTAAGCGTCTGCCTTCAGCTCAGGGCGTGATCCCGGCATTCTGGGATCGAGCCCCACATCAGGCTTCTCCCCTGGAAGCCTTCTTCTTCCTCTCCCACTCCCCCTGCCTGTGTTCCCTCTCTCACTGGCTGTCTCTCTCTCTGTCAAATAAATAAATAAAATCTTTAACAAACAAATAAAAAGAAAAATAAAAAAGAAAAATAAAAAAGAAATGGGCAAGTACATACATGTTCAGGTCAAACAAACTTAATTACTTTGCCAACTCTTATCACCTTGCTCCACAGGTCAAGTTAAGGAGACGTTCAGCTGAAAAACAAGATTCACAATACTCCCAGGGTGTTATAACAAATAAGTAAATTTACAATTTTTTTCCTGTGTATTTATTCATCCCCCTTTACATCTTATAGGAGATTTGAGGCAAGGAATTGCCACACAGTCAGGGAGACTGGGGAATACAGGCTTTTAGCTGGGTGGCAAATTGCCCAAATAGATGAGCAGAAAGGGAGAATGGGGATTGGGAAGCAATTAACCATTTCTGCCACAGTGATAAATCTCTGTGTTTCACTCCTGAATTTATGGCACTAAAAAATGCTTACTTTTTCCTGACCTAAATTTCTGTTAACTCAACATGTTCATTTTTTCAGACTGTAGCAATTACTATCGGTACACACCCTAAGGTGCTATATACTTGTCCAGCATAGGTACTTCTTGCCAAGTTAATCATTTGTAAGACATGCCTGTTCAAAATACAATGATTTCTTTTTTTTTCCCCAGCATTTCTTTTTTTTTAAGTTTTTATTTAATTTCCAGTTAGTTAACATACAGTGTAATATTTCAGGTGTACGATATAGTGATTCAGCACTTTCACACTACACCCAGTGCTCATCACAACAAATGCACTCCTTAATCCCCATGGCCTATTTCATCCACCCCCCACCCATCTCCCCTCTGGTAGCCATCAATTTCTTGGTTTGCCTCTCTCTCTCTTTCTTTATTTTCCCTTTGCTCATTTGTTCTGTTTCATAAATTCCACATATGAATGAAATTACATGGTATCTGTCTTTCTCTGACTTATTTTTCTTAACATAATACTCTCTAGCTCTACCCATGTCCTTGCAAATGCCAAGATTTCATTCTTTTTTGTGGCTGAGTATATTCCATTGTGTGTGTGTGTATGTATATATATATATATATATATATGCATGCCACATCTTCTTTATCCATTCATCAGTCAAAGGACACTTGGGCTGTTTCCATAGTTTGGCTATTATAGATAATGCTTGCTATAAACATCAGGATGCATGTATCCCTTTGAATTAATATTATTGTATTCTTTGGGCAAATACCTAATAATGCAATTTCTGGATTGTAAGGTAGTTCTCTTTTTAACTTTTTGAGGACTATCTATATTGTTTTCCAGAGCGGCTGCACCAGTTTGCATTCCTACTAACAGTGAAAGAGGGGTCCTTTTTCTCCACATCCTCACTAACACCTGTTGTTTCTTTTGTTGTTGATTTTAGCCATTCTGACAGGTGTGTGATGATAACTCATTGTAGTTTTGACTTGTAGTTCCCTGATGTTGAGTGATGTTGAGCATCTTTTCATGTGTCTGTTGGCCATTTTTATGTCTTCTTTGAAAAAAACGTCTATTCATGTATTCTGCCAATTTTTTAACTGGATTATTTGTTTTTTTTTTTTATGTTGAGTTGTATAAATTCTTTATATATTTTAGATACTAACCCTTTATCGGATATGTCATTTGCATTTATTTTCTCCCATTCCGTAGGTTGCCTTTTAGTTTTATTGTTTCCTTCACTGTGCAGAAGCTTTTTATTTTGGTGAAATCCCAATAGTTTATTTTTGCTTTTGTTTCCCTTATCTCAGGAGACATATCTAGAAAGAAGTTGCAATAGCCAATGTGGAAGAGGTTATAGCCTATGTTCTGCTCTAGGATTTTGATGGTTCCCTGTCTCACATTTAGGTCTTGAATCCATCTTAAATTTATTTTTGTGTTTTGTGTAAGAAAGTGTAAGAAAGCGTTCCAGTTTCATTCATTTGGATGTTGCTGTCCAGTTTTCCCAAACCCACAGCTAATATCATCCTCAATGGGAAAAAACTGAGAGCTTTTCCTCTACAGTTAGTCCGTTCTCATCACTGTTATTTAACATAGTACTGGAAGTCCTAGCCATAGCAGTCAGACAACAAGAAGAAATAAAAGGCATCCAAATCAGCAAGGAAGAAGTCAAGCTTTTACTATTTGCAGGTGACATGATACTATCTATAGAAAACCCAAAAGATTCCACCCAAAAATTGCTAGAATTGATACCCAAATTTAATGAAGTAGGATACAAAATCAATGAACAGAAATCTGTTGCACTTCTCTATACCAATAATGAAGCAGCAGAAAGATAAATTAAGGAATCAGTACCACTAACAATTGCACCAAAAACAATAAGATACCTGGAAATAAACCTAACCAAGGATTAAAGGCCTGTACTCTGAAAACTACAGAACACTGATGAAAGAAATTGAAGATGACACAAAGAAATGGAAAGACATTCCATGCTCAGGAATGCCAAGAATCAATATTGTTAAAATGTCTATATTACCCAAAGCAATCTACACATTTAATGCAACCCCTATCAAAATACCAATGGCATTTTTCACATGGCTAGAACAATTCTAAAATATGTAGGGAAGCACAAAAGACCCTAATTAGCCACAGCAATCTTGAAAAAGAATACCAAAGGTGGAGACATCACAACTCTGGATTTCAAGTTATATTACTATAGTGATCAACAATATGGTACTGGTACAAAAATAGACACATAGATCAATGGGGCAGAATAGAAAACCCAGAAATGAACCCACAGCTATGTGGTCAATTAATCTTCAACAAAACAGAAAAGAGTATCCAATGGCAAAAACAACAAATGGTGTTGGGAAAATACAGTGATTTCCATTCAGGATATTTAAACTCTGTAGCACACCACAGACATTTCGCTATGTGTTTTTATTTAAGAACATCTGCTTAATACTAGGAACAAAAGGAGGCGACCTATGGTCATTTAATAAGAAGGCATTATGAATGCTAATGGCTACCATGTACATTGGTGAACATGAGACAGTCAACTGTTGAATTTCTAACTAAATTGTGGAATAACTTTGCAGTTGTACTTACCACAGACAATTTTGAAGAACCATTGTTTTCCCTAATTGCAAAGGAACTTCTGCAAGAGAATCCTAAAATGTTACAACTATCACACATTCTCTGGGTTAGTTTTATGAAGTTAATAGATTAGTATAGAAAAGTCAGACAAGGGGCACCTGGGTGACTCAGTTGGCTAAGTGTCTGCATTTGGCTCATGTCATGATCTCCAGGGTCCTGGGATTGAGCCCCAAGTCCAGCTTCCTGCTAAGCAGGGACTCTGCCTCTCCCTCTCCCTCTCCCTCTGCCTCTCCCCCTGCCCATGCTCTCTCTCTCTGTATGTCTCTGTCTCAAATGAATAAATAAAATCTTAAAAAAAAAAAAAAAAGAAAGAAAAAAGTCAGACAATAAGCAGCAAAGTTATTGCAGGAATACAGGAATAAGCTTGAGGGAACTCAGCATGGGCCTGAGTTAAGAAAATTTTCAGGACACCATGAAGCACAGCCTCAGGAAAGAAGACACCACAGTAAAATGCTGACGGGATTTCACAGTTGCTCTGTGTCTATGACTGTGGGCTGAGTCCTGCTAACAGAAATGTAACTCTTACTCTAGCTCAATGTAGTTGGCCCTGAACAACAGTATAAATAAATTAATACTATTTTACATTTGTAAGAGTCCTTTCACATCCGTAATTTCAGGTTATGTATTGTTATTTACAGATCACATGTAAGGAAATCGAGGCTCTAGGGGATGAGGTACCTTTGCCAAGACCGTAGAAACACCAACCAGCACCCTGGAGGCATAAAGAAGAGCCAGCCTGCCTGTGCCCAGAGAGCTAATTGAATATGCCAGGTACTGGAAGATCAACACTAGTTTTATCATCCTGTATCTTTTCTGACCCTGGACCCAAATTTTTATCTCTGTTAGTTCTGATTCCCCGCACTGAATTTCCGTGATAACTAAGTCTGTTGCCCCCATGGACTGTGGTGCCGTATCTTCTCTCCTCCTTCCTCCCAGTCCAATCTCATTGAGCACCAAGTTTTGGACCAAAACATTACATTACAGCATTGGCTATATGACAGTAAGTGAAAGAGCTGGGCACTGACCCAAGTCAAAAACACCAAGTCCAGTGGTTTTGCTGACTTACCATAATACTTTTCTGAGTCAACAGTATGATTGCCATTGCTATTTTAAACAAAAGTGTGATTTTGAGCAGATGTAGATTCGCAGATTAAGGTGAACAACTGTACATTCATATATGTTTAAGGTTTCATGTTATCCCATTGCATTTTCAATCTTACACCATCTTTTTCTTCAGAATAATATTTTAAATGTTTCTGAAATCAAGCTGTGAGGCAGAGCCAAAGACTACATTCATTTAACCATTCATGTAGCTGCTGGTCACAATTTATATTTTGGTTTTAGTTAATTTCCAGAATTTATGCCTTTTTGAGGCTGTGTTGTATTCTGTTGTGTAGATGTGTATAGTCAATTCCACACAGTCTCCCACTGTTGAATATTTAGGTTTCTTTTTCTTTTTTAACTATAAAAAAATGCTGTACTGGTGTATCTTTAGGATAAATTCCTAGAACTTATTCCTGGCATTGCTGGTTCAGAGGGTATATGTACTTGTATTTTTTTTTTTTTTTTTTTTTTTTTTAGCGAAAGCATTTTATTTTATTCTTAGATGGAGTACAAATTCTGCTTTCATTCTTGGATGAGATATAAACATATGACATAATATATAATTCAAAAGGAAAACAGTGAAAATATTACCAGTTCTCCTTTTGATAAGCAACCACTGTTAGCTGCTCCTTATATATCCTTAACGAGATATTCTGTGCAAATACAAACATATTTGAACGTTTGCATATGTTAGGAATTAGGAGAGCTCTCTTATCTGGGAATATTTATGTTTTCTTCAACGTTGCATTTAGGAGAGCCCAAAGGCTCTAGCTATTATGTCACTGTTCATGTTAGGAACAACTTCTGTATTCTTTCATTGTTCAGTGCCTGCCATATATCAGAATTATTGATGATGCTATTTTTAAAACTTGTGATGCCACTGATTTTCATTTTGTCTTTCTATTCACTCTGTAGGGTAGGATGGCCACGGATATAGGGTACTACAGTGTTCTGGTCCACAAGTTTTTAAAACATGATCCAGTCCGAACTGATTGCTCTCCAAGGCAGAGACTGTATTATTTCACAAAATCTACTTTTTCTGTCTTCTGTAATGGGAGAATTTAAGCTGGACACATGATTATATGGCTAGGAACTGTATTCCATAAGCTCTCTTCTGGTAGGTGTGATCATGTGGCTATCACTGATGGTGTCAGAGTGGAAGTTAGGTGTATAAACTACTTTAATTT